>NC_092872.1:50734540-51346206 GCF_028372415.1 Notamacropus eugenii | reverse complement strand
GAGTTACAAATATTGTCTTTCCATGTAGGAATGTGAACAGTTAAGCTTTAGTAAGTCCCTTATAACTTCTCTTTGCTGTTCACCTTTTCATGGTTCTCTTCATTCTTGTGTTTGAAAGTCAAATTTTCTTTTCAGCTCTGGTCTTTTCATCAAGAATGCTTGAAAGTCCTCTATTTCATTGAAAGACCAATTTTTCCCCTGAAGTATTGTATTCAGTTTTGCTGGGTAGGTGATTCTTGGTTTTAGTCCTAGTTCCTTTGACTTCTGGAATATACTATTCCATGCCCTTCGATTCCTTAATGTAAAGGCTGCTAGATCTTGTGTTATCCTGATTGTATTTCCACAATACTTGAATTGTTTCTTTCTAGCTGCTTGCAATATTTTCTCTTTGACCTGGGAATTCTGGAATTTGGCCACAATGTTCCTAGGAGTTTCTCTTTTTGGATCTCTTTCAGGCGGTGTTCTGTGGATTCCTTGAATATTTATTTTGCCCTCTGGTTCTAGAATCTCAGGGCAGTTTTCCTTGATAATTTCATGAAAGATGATATCTAGGCTCTTCTTTTGATCATGGCTTTCAGGTAGTCCCATAATTTTTAAATTGTCTCTCCTGGATCTATTTTCCAGGTCTGTTGTTTTTCCAATGAGATATTTCAATTATCTTCCATTTTTCCATTCTTCTCTCTTTGTTCTGTGATATCTTGCTTTCTCATAAAGTCATTAGCCTCCATCTGTGCCATTTTAATTTTGAAAGAACTATTTTCTTCAGTGAGCTTTTGAATCTCCTTTTCCATTTGGCTAACTCTGCTTTTGAAAGCATTCTTCTCCTCATTGGCTTTTTGAACCTCTTTTGCCAATTGAGTTAGGCTAGTTTTCAAGGTGTTAATTTCTTCAACATTTTTTTGGGTCTCCTTTAGCAGGGAGCTGATCTGCTTTTCATGCTTTTCTTTCATCTCTCTCGTTTCTCTTCCCAGCTTTTCCTCCACCTCTCTAACTTGATTTTCAAAATTCTTTTTGAGCTCTTCCATGGCCTGAGCCCATTGGGTGGGCTGGGACACAGAATCCTTGATTTCTGTGTCTTTGCCTGATGGTAATCATTGTTCTTCCTCATCAGAAAGGAAGGGAGGAAATGTCTGTTCTCCAAGAAAGTAGCCTTCAATAGTTTTATTTCTTTTCCCTTTTCTGGGCATTCTCCCCAGCCAGTGACTTGACCTCTAAATATTCTCCTCACACCCACCTTGCCTCCTGGTCCTCCCAGCCAGCGTTTGGGGACTGAGATTCAAATGCTGCTTTCCGCCTTAGGGCTTTTGGTGGGGGCAGGGCTGCTATTCAGTGTGAGAATTAAGTTCAGGTGGTCAGGTCGGGGCAGGGCCACCTCTCAGGCTCAGTTCCCTCAGGGGGTTTATGCACAGACCTTCCACAAAGGATTCAGGCTCCCACCCACTTGGGGAGCCCTGGTCTGCAGCCGCCTCTCAGCTTCTACCTCCCAAGGGGGCCTGAATTATGGGGGCACCCCACTCCCCTCTCAACCCGCCAAAGAGACTCTCTCACCGACCCCCGTCACCTGTGGGTGGAGGGACTTGTGTGGCCGCTGGTGATCCCGTCCCTGAAGCCTGCTCGGATCTTTTCCTCTCGGTGCCGCTGCCGCGGCAGGGCTGCACTCAGCTCCCAATCCCGGTGCCCAGTCCACAGCGCGAAGGACCCACCACGAGAGGTTTGCGGGTCTCTCCGGAACAGAAGTCTCCCTTGCTCCAATGTTCCGTGGCCTCTGGGTGCAGAATTCGCCGTGAGTTACTTCCTTGTAGCCGTTCTATGTGTTGTGGGTTCAGAGCTATGTGTATGTGCGTCTTTCTACTCCGCCATCTTGGCTCTGCCCCCCTGTGGATAATTTGTGAGAAAACATAGAAATTGCACATGGTAAGCTAATAATTGTCTTTCCTCCCTCACAGAGCTGTTGTGAAGTAAGTCCTGGGAACTGTAAAATGTTACAGATATGTAAGGGGCTATTATTTCTGTAATTATGCTAATCTCTTGTCACCAGCCTGCTTGCAAGTGGGAACATACAGCAGAGAGGCTCTCAGACATGTCTGGGGGGGACTTTGAGTCAAAGACATTTTTCACAGGTGAAGGGGACCCAGAGGACTATATCCATCTTTCAGAGGAACTACTTACACATCTAGATGTTATGGCAGGATCTCAGAGCGATTGCTGTGTTAAGATGATGTGCTGTTAAGAGCCCTGATTTTGTAGTCAGAATACCTGGGTTCAAATTCTGATTTGATTTCTTTATCACTTCTGTGGCTTTGGACACATCATTTCTTTATGGGCTTCCATTTCTTCAATGGTAGGGCAGCTAGGTGATACAGTGGAGAGAGTGCCAAGCATGGAGGCAGGAAGGCTTGAGTTCCAATTTGGCCTCAGATACTTACTAACTGTGTGACCCTGGGCAAGTCACTTAACCCTGTTGACCCCAGTTTCCTCATCTGTAAAATGAGTTAGAGAAGAAAATGGCAAATCATTCCACTATCTTTTCCAAGAAAACCCCAAATGGGTCATGAAGAGTTGGATACGATAAAAAACTCTTGAACAACAAACAACATTTCAATTCAATGGAGACATAAGGGGATTGGATTATATTATCTCCAAGTTCCCTTCTTGATCTGAGGCCTAGGATATAATGTCTTCACCTAAATGTCCTTGTCATGGACTCATCTTTTCCCAAGATGACACTTTTTCTCTTCCATTTCTACAACTATACCTGCCAATGTTAGGGGACCCTTTGGGAAAGGAGAAATTAACAGCAAATTATTACCTCTTGGCTACCTTTCCACCAATCTGTACACCAGAGAAAGACATAGAGAAACATACTCATGTTAGGGAAAATTCCCAGAAGGGCCAGGGGATATAGCTGCTGACCTTCATTCTGTGAATAACTACATCCATCTAAGATCAGAGGATCATAGATTCAGAGCCAGAAAATTTCTTTATCTGGCTCAATCTCTTCATTCTGAAGACAAACTGAGAACCAAAGAGGTGGTATAATTTAGCATAGGTTACACGTATAATGGCCAACCTAAAATTTGAACCCAAGTTGAGGGACTAAATGACGACAAGGTCCTTCCCAACTCTCAAATTCTGTGATTTGGTGATTTCTCCATCCCCAAATCCATTAATCTTTTCACTTTCCAAGAACAATAAGCTTGCAACTAACTTAATTATCCTCACTCAACAGGGAATAGCCCTTTTCCTGTTCCTTAGCACTCTAGCTAATGTCACCTCCACAAAAGTGTTAGTTTAGAGTCGTTTAGAATGCATTTTAGAATGATCTGTGTCAGCATGAGGAGATTATGGGGAGAAAAAAACAACAGCTTGATCCTCATATCTCAGGGTTCTCAGTGAAAACACTTCTACTTTCTAATTACAAATAAGGATGGACCCATAGTTAGCGTCTAACTAGGGGTCCTTATTTTCCTACAGGGAGCTGTTCCCACCTTCCAAGAATCTGTGATCACCAATCCCTCTGAATTCCCTAGCACTTTGTATTCTGAATGTTCACTTATTTTTTCTCTATTTCTCATTTTCACTCTTATACTATGAGCTCTCTGAGAGCTCGGTCCTGGTCTTACTCAATTTTTATCCCTGGCATCAGACACTGGGCCATATATATCATAAGTTTCAACAAATGATTGTAGAATTGGGTGGAATGCAAGTTAAAAAATTCATGGATCATGGAAAGAGCTGGAGTTTGGGGAGTTTGGCAGCGTGGAAGGGAAATGGCTATTTTTAAATTCATTTTCACCCCCTTGACTTTTTCTGGCTGGTGCCATATTGCATTTTTTAGTGATCGCAAGTCCTCTTAATTAAATTCTGCCTACAGCTCCCAGGAGAGGAACTTGACAAGCCTGAGGAGTTCTACTTGGTGGGTTAGTAAGATTGCTTGCTAAGGAAGGCCCTTCTTGAAGGCCAGTTCATGAGACTGAGCACCAGGATAGAGAGGAAAATGGACTCTGCAGAGAAACATTAGCTTTCCTTCTATCTAAAAGTTTTCATGATTTCTGCCCCTCCCCCCCAACTCCTAGTTCCCTCCCTCCCTAATTACTTGGTATTTATCTATCTTGGATTTATTTCTAATTTACTCTCTTTATATTTGTACTATAGCTACATATGTATGTACCTATTTGAATAAATAACAAAAATGCACTTTTTTGTCTACCCTGTTAGAGTGTAAACTTCTCAAGATCAGAAATGATTTCATTCTTTTTATTTGTATTCCCCATGCTTAGCATAGATCCTAGCATGTACAGGACACTGGATAAATGCTTGGTTGCCTAGAGCTCCCTCTGGAAGCCAATGATTTATGTAGTAGTAGCAATATCTATTTCAACAGCCCTTTGGGTGCTTTAATTTAATCCTCCCAACACACCTTATGAAGTAGGTAGCACCCTCATTTTGCAGATCAGGAAACTGGGGCCCAGAGAGACTGAGGAACCTGTCTTAGCTACCTAGGCTAGCGATTAATTGGCAAAACCAGGATTTGAACCTCCTCCTTCCCAAAATCCAATCAACATACTTTCCACAATGCCCTCTATCTAGTCTCATCTACTAGGTTCTTCTCTCTCTCCTTCAAGCTGCCTAAATACATTTGGGTTTCCCTGATTTTTTGATGGTCCTGTTGATACAGCACTGGGTCTTAGAGTCAGGAAGACGAGTTCAAATCCAGTCTCAGTTACATACCAGCTGTGTGACCCTAGGTAAGTCACTGAACATCTGTTTACCTCTGTTTCATTAATTGTAAAGTAGTGATAATCATAGCACCTACCTCCCAGGGTTATTATGAAGATTCAATGATATAATACTTGTAATGAACTTAGCAATCATGCTTAGCACATAGTAAGTGCTATATAAAGGTTAACTCTATTATTAAAACATAATAAAACCTTTACTAGATCTGCCATCTGGGCTATTGTCCTATATCTCTCTGACCTTTCTCAGTATAATTCATTAAAAAAAAAACAAAACAGCTTTATTCAGTGCCTCCCCTTTCTTTCCTCCCATTCCCTTCTCAACCCCTTTCAATCTGCTTCTGACCTTATCACAGAACTGAAACTGGGAACCAGGCCTTCTCATTCTATGTATAGTGAGTGCATTTTCTACCATATCTTTGACTTTTGCAGAACTGAGGGCATAATTCATACCAGTCTTGGACCTGGATCCTCAGCAAGACAAGCCCATAGCAGAGGACAAGACAATTTAGAGCCTAGCTCTAATGCCAAATATTAGTGCCTACTTGGAGTTCTAGCCCCAACTCAGCCATGAAGTATGTCCATTGTCAAACCATTTAACATACCTTAACCTTGGTTTCTTCATCTGTAAAATGGGGATTTTTATTATCTACAAAGTCTGTTGTTGTTCAGTCATGTCTTACTCTTCATGACTCTTTTGTTTTGAGTTTCTTCGCAAAGATACTGCAGTGGTTTGCCATTTCCTCCTCCAGTTCATTTTACAGATGAGGAACCTGAAGTAAACAGGTTAAGTGACTTGCCCAGGATCACACAGCTAGTAAAAGTATCTGAGATCAGATCTGAACTCAGAAAGATGAGTCTTTCTGACTCAAGATCTGACACTCTATCCACTCTGCCACCTAGCTGCCCAACTCTCCACAGTTCCAAGGATCTAACTGTCAAATCTAAAGGCCCCTTCTCAATTATCATACTCCTTGACCTCTCTGCTGTACTTGGCATTGTTGACAACACTTTAATGGAAACTCTCTCCTCTCTGGGTTTTCATGACACTTTGTTCTCCTGGTTCTCCTCCTACATTTCAGACATGGAAACTGGGCAGATCACTCAAAGGTCAAGACATGGGAAGTAGATTGTGGGATAGCAAGGAAGAAGTTGACTTAGAATGAAGGATACACAAGTATAATTCATGAGGCTAGCTCACATTTCTACAATGGCTTAAGGAACACTTTTCTTACAATAATTCTGTAAGAAAGGCAGTGTAATGATAATTATAATTTTGTAGATAAGAAAATTTATCACTCAAGTAAAGTGTCTCATTTACAGTTGCTGAGCCAGGCCTGGGCCCCAGACCTTCTCATTCCATGTATAGTGGGTTCATTTTCCACTATTTCTTTGGCTCTTCCAGAACTGAGGGCATAATTCATACCAGTCTTGGACTTGGATCTTTGGCAAGACAAGCCCATAGCAGAGGAAGACAAAGAAGTTTTAATGCCTAGCTCTAATGACAAGGATTGATGCCTAATTGGGACTCTAGCCCCAATCTCTGCCATGAGGTGTATCTATGGTCAAACCATTTAACACAGCTTAGCCTTGATTTCATCTATAAAATGGGTACAATTTTTATTACCTACTTCTCAGGGATATTGTGAGGTTCAAATGAGAGGTAAATGGATATGAATTGTCAATCAATAAACATTTATTAAACACTGACTTTGTTGACTGTCTCTGGATTCCTCCTCTTCCTCCATCCTTGGACTCTACTCTTCTCTTTGGTGATTCTCTTTCAAACACTACCATTTTGGGAAGGGCCTCCACTGTGTTTCACTTCACTCTTGTGTCAACTCTCTTTGGAACCCATTTCCTTCCCTTCCCCTGCCACATTACTCCCTTTCTCCATCTCCCCTTCTACTATTGTCTCCTTACATTTGAATGTAGGCTCCTAGGAAGCATACTTAAGCTGTTATCTGTAATTGTAAAACTAAAAGTGTTAGGAATTACGATTTCTCTAGTCCAAAACCTTTTATAAACTTTTCCCTTAGGAAAACGGGAGGATCAAAGGCTAGAGCCCTCCTTGAAATAGATTAATGATTATAACAAACTTAAATCTTTTCGGGTTGTTATCATTGCCTTCCCACTCACCTGGTACCGGTACCATGAATCAGTTGGGGACAGTGTCTTCTCTTTGAAATTCAAAGTAAAGATTGACCTCAGATCAAAAGGTACCTGAGAAGATGCTCTAAATCACTACTGATTAGGGAAATGCAAACTAAAACAACACTAGCATATCATCTCATATCTATAAGACTCGGTAATATGACAGAAAAGGAAAAAGACAAATGTTAGAGGGCATGTGGAAAAATAGGGATACTAAGGAACCCTTGGTGGAGTTGTAAGTTGGTCTAACCATCACAGCAATGGAATATGGGGATAGGAGAGCATTTGCCCAAGGCTGGGTGAGCCAGCCAGGTCGTGCCTTTGTAGGACAAGTTAGCAGAGAACAGTGAGGAGGAAGGTGTGGAAGCATGCTTCACCTCTACTTCTAACATAGCAGTACCTGGAACCAAAGTCCCAGTGACTCCAACCTAGTTATATCTCTGATCCCTTTCACAGGGGACTCCAAAGCATACAATGGCACATATGGTGGGGATGGGTTAGTCTGTTTGGAGAACAGCTGATAGGCTAGTTTGCTTTTTCACTTTATGCGGTTACCAATGTGGTGAGCAGACTCCAAAGTTATTCTTGGCTTTCCAATCAGCCTCTATTTCTCCTTATTCCTCTCTTTGAGGGAATCTTTCACTCCAATTTTTTCATGAATTTCAGGGTTGGAAATATGTTGCCAACTATTCATGCCCACGCTGAACCTCTTAATCTCTCTTTATGTAACCCACTATTTTCATTATGTAACCCACCTTACATTACCTGGAAAATTTGTTATTTCATAGTTCTTAGTCATGCAGCATCACTGGAAAATTATTAGTGTTCAAAAGATGTTGTTTTTTTTTTTTAAGGGAGAACCTTGGAATCTGTGAAAGCACCAAACAATTTCCTCTGGCCAAACCTGGGAAGTGAGAAGCTCAGGCAGTGGGTTTTACTATTATTATTTCACTCAGGTTTTGCAATAAATTGCTAACACTGAACACAGGACTTTTATTTTATCTCTCTTCCCCAAGCAGCAGCAAAAGTCTGATGCTCCGTGAACCTTCTAGAGCTGGGAAGAATTTAATTACTGTTTGAATATTCTCTGCTACTTGTATTTGGCAATGATGCCCACGTCTGTCTGATCATTCCGTGTTCATTTCATCTGCCCTTATCATTTCAAGTTGGTTAATGCATTCAGCTCTGAGAAATGTTCTTCTTGGATTTTCCAGATGGGTTCCCACATCTAACATTGCCTCCATTTTTCCCTGCCAGTTCCAAGTAGAGACCTTATC
The DNA here is from genome assembly GCF_028372415.1 of Notamacropus eugenii. NCBI lineage: Eukaryota > Metazoa > Chordata > Mammalia > Diprotodontia > Macropodidae > Notamacropus > Notamacropus eugenii. The sequence continues at coordinate 51,338,036 of NC_092872.1, read as the reverse complement.
CCTCTCATCCCATCTTCTCCTTCAGTGATAAGTGTGTTTGTTTGGAGAACAGCTCCTGCCTTGGAACCTGAACTGAGCTAATGAACTTCCAAAGACCAGTCATCTAAACTGAACACTGTGAATTCACATGTTGGTTTGTTCCCATCTCCTACTCTAAGGGGCCTCCTCTATGGCATTTCAGTTCAAGCAGTGCATGGAGTGCTGGGCCTGGGGTCAGGAAAGCATGAGTTCAAATCCAGTCACAGATACTTACTAGCTGTGTGACTGTGGGCAAGTCGCTTAACCCCAGTTTCTTCAACTGTAAAATTGGGATAATAGTAATGCCTAGGATTTTTTTGCAAGGATCAAATACATATTTGTGAAGCATTTAGCATAAGAGTTGAAACATAATTACCATATAAACACGATTCATCATCATTATTACTTTTGCTTGTTCTCTAGGATTTTAGTACTACACTGAATTCTGGACTTTTTGACTTTTCAGTCATAGATTGTTACAACTATAAGAGACATCAGAACGTAGACTGTCAGAGTTTGGAGAGATATCCAGGCACAGTGCGGTGTAACGAAAAGAAGAGTGAATTAAGAGTCAAGGGTTCCAATACTGGCCTTGTCATTTACTACTTATTTGACCTTGGGTAAATTAATTAACCCCAATGGGCCTCAGTTTCCCCAAATGTAAAATGAATAGGTAGGAAATCCTTTCCTCTTTTAGGATGTGAATTCTTATAGTCAGGGATTGTTTTTGCCTTTTACTGTATCCCCTGGTATTTAGCACAGTGCCTGGCACATCATAACCATTTGCTGAATGCTTGTTGACTAATAGCTAATGACTTAATAAAATCTCTGATCCTACCAGAACTGGAAGGGACCTCAGAAGATAGAATACCCTTGGGATGGATCTAGAACCAATCCCTGATTATACTGATGAAACAATTGAAGCAGAGAGCAGGGAGGAGACTTTTCCTGAGGTCAGAGAACCCAGATCTCCTGCCTCTCAGAGCAATCCTCTCTGCATTATGACCGCTCTCCCCTAACACGCAGTATGAATTAGCTGCTCTGCTCAGCCTCTCCAAGTTGCCATGGTTAAGCAGTCTTCCAGCTGACTAGTCAGAGGAGTCACTGTTGTTTTTTCAGATGCCTGGGCCTCATAGTTTGTTCATTTCCCCCTAAACGTGGCTGTCCCTCCTTCTTTCAGCTTGTACCTCTCTTGCTGATTCTCTCTGTAGCTGTTCTGTGGGTGGAACACTGAGGCCCCAGCTGAGCCTTGCTAACCCAGAGTCATGTTTATGATAAGTACCTGAGAAGAGCTGAGAGGCAGGTGTACTTAGAAGGGAGCATGAATAGTTTCATGTCCCCAGATAGCTAGAAAGGTGTTACTACAGGTTATGGAAGGAGACCAGTTCTCATTTTCTATGAGGTCTCTTCTCCCCCCCAACCCTCCATTTCACTGATGCTTGTTGATCTTTCTGACATGCTGGATGGGTGTGAGCCTTCAGGAGAGGGTGGAGACTCTGATTCCCTATACTCCTTTCCTTACTGAGGCTAAGAATCATGAACTAGCTATTATTTTCCTTTAACTCATTCACCAATAAAGGAGGAACTGATCTAGAAAGAACAGCTGTAGTGCCTTTTTGATTATTGTCTCATGTGCCCGCAATTCACGCTGTGACCTTTAGCAAATCACTTCACTCAGGAAAATAAAAGCGCTGGGCTAAGGTCCCTTTAGCTCTAAGGTCTGTGACTGCAAAGCCTCCTATTTTTAGGAATCCAAGTGTCAAGCTCTCCCGTGGGCTAGATTTCATCTTGGGTCTCTCTCTCTCAATAGTCTCTGTCTCATGTTTTCCCTTGGGAACATCAGAACTTGGTTCACTTTGTTCTAAGGCAGGGTTTCTGAAGCTTGGAGTCCATAAACTTACTGTTTTTAATATTTTGATAACTATTTCAATATATTCTATTTCTATTCTAATCCTATGTATCTTATTTTATGCAGCGGAAAACATCATTTTTGAAGAGGGGTTTGGCAGTTAAGAACCCTTAATACAGGGGAACTCTATTTCTATGCAAACACTCATGCTGAAAAAAAAATCAAATATAGGACAAGTTTTATTTAACCCATAAGAAAATGCAAGTGATTCTGACCTGAACTTCATAAACAGTTTAGACAACTCTCCTTCCCTTTCCCAGACTTAAAGTTCCACCTCAGATATGACCTCCACGAGGGGAAAGAGCATTGAGCTGCTACAGGGATAGCATGATCTTTTACTACATTCCACAGATGAAGGAGTCACTCAAGAACCATTTCCCTTATAGATTTTATCTCCCTTCAGGACATATAGTACTGGTAAAGGTGACTCCTCCATACCATGCTGATTTTCTTTTTCTTTGTTTTCCCTTTTGGCTGAAGTACGTATGCTTTGACTCATTCTCCCAGAGCCAGGTCGCTACATGTGACCCTCAGGGTTCTAGGGTATACTGAGGGGATGTTTCTACTCTGCTCCTGCCCTGAGCTCCCCATCAGCTATATTTCTCTTCCCCCCCTTACTATTAGCTGTCATATACCAGCATCTATGTTGTGTTTAACCACTTAGCATCAACTAGCTTTTACAAAGCAATATTTACTTAGAAGATATAGCAAGAACAAAACATATAAAATTTCCCCATAACGCCACAGGGCATATTCTTTCCTAGAGCATCTCAGTCTCTTGGAGGAGGAGGCTCAAAACTTAGCTCAATTTCTCCTTGATGTTGGTCCCAAGTTCATGTTCAAATACAGAATGGCTCCAGAAGAGACCTCAATCAAATGTAGCACTTTGTTTTTAAGAACATCAACACTGTACTTGTTGCAGATGTAAACTCTGAAAATGCCAGGATACTGAGGTCCCTTCAGACTTCTTAAACTCTTTGGATTAGGAATTCTACTCCCTTCACATAAGATATAGGGAATGAATACAGAGTAATTAGAAGAGGCAGCCCTACTCTCTGTTCCCCTCCAGGCCCCCATGCCCATTCCTGCTATGGTGACGCACTCCTAGAGGTGCTTATGCTGCTGGCCATGGTGCTGACTGCTGAGGCTACTTTTTTCAACATTGCCATCTTCAAGCAGGTACCAAAATGGATCTTATCTTTGAGGTGGTTGAGGGTGGCTTTCTAGATATTGATATGGAGATTACAGGACCTAATTATAAGCACACAGAAAGTCTCCTGGGAATTATACTTTTGCATCTCACATGGATGGAACTTAAAAGTTTTGTTTTTAGCAAGAGAAGGTTCACCATGATTCCCCTGATGGTCATGTCCACTATTGATATTGGAGAAATTCTAAAGGGCCAATACATGGAAATAGAAACTCATCAGAACAAGCTAGAAGAGATGATTAATGAACTCACCATGGTGATGGTGGTGGTAAAGCATGAACAGGAATACAAAGGTCCAGGAGAGAATACTCAGAGCAATTAATGACAACACAAACAACAGAGTGGCTCTCTGTTCCTTTGAAGCTCTTGTATTAGTTTCCATGACATTGGGACAGATCTACTAGCTGAAGAGACTTTTGAAATCTGGAGGGTTGTTAAAGAGGCTTTTCCTGATGGTTCCAAACTCCAATTCACTGTTTGCTAAACGTCTTGGTCACAATGATGTCACATAGTTTTTAAGCTTTTATTTTTTTAACTATACACTCATTGCTTCTTCTTTTTCTTTCATGAATAGGTTTTAAAAACTTTGACATTTAATTGACAGCCTCTATCACACAGGGTATTTCAGAGCTCCAACACTAAATGAAGTATGATATATTCATATTTGTTTGTCCTGTTTTTTTCCTCTGGTTTTCTGAGTGAAATACAGTTTATTCATCAAACAGCACTAAGGCAAATATAGCCCTTTATAAAAAATGATTGTACATGTCTTTGACTCTCTAAACCTACAGAAAAAAATTTAGTTCTGTGAAGTTCTAAAAAATGGTGGATTAAATCTTTAAAAACTGTCCAGGTAGTAATGGACAGAATCATTTGACTCTGTGTCAAACTCTGTCATAACTGGGTAATTGTATTTCATTTAGATTACTTTTTATTTAGCAAGCCCACAAACTATAGTCTTCCCTAAAGAAAATGGGAATATTCTTTAGGTTAGACCTCAGAACTCAGCCATTTTCATTAAAGTATAGGGCAAGTGGTTAATCAGGGAGGGTTGATTTAAGCCTGTCACTTGTAATGGTGACAAATCAAGCCAAGCCTACATGCTGTTTCAGCAGGCGGCAGTTTATTGGTCTTTTTTGGCTGACATGATCAGTTCTCTCCCTCACTCCTGTGTGGGCACAAAAAAGGGCCAAGTAATCTAAGTTGGGAAAATCTGAATTCCTGATTCAGAGAGTTAAAGTTTGCTCTTGGATGTTATTTCAGTGTAATACAGGCACCATTTTAAAAAATCAGAAGTAGTGGCATTTGGAGCCATTGTTTAGCTAAAGAGAACGAAGCCTAATTCTCAGTACCAGTTTTTTTTTTCTTCTTTCTCTTCCCTTTTAGGCACATGTGAACTTTATTTTGAATGAAAAATAACTTTTTATAGGTCTCTGATGATGATTTGAAAATTGAACCATCTGTTTATGGTGAGGGGCTGATGAAGGGTTATGTTGTGACTGATGATCACATATACATATATGTATATATACATAAATTTTATATATATAAATATAAATTATATATATGTATTAGGTACTTGTACTTTTTTGATCTTTGCAATGGGGAAAACTACAAGTAATGAGTTTTGAACTCAATTAAAAACTTGTTATGGGTTTTCATGGTAAGAGAAATTTTTTTTTGACTTTGAGCAAAGAGTTGTTTCCTTAGTGTAACTGTTGAATGCCAATTTTGTTGCATATAAAAAACACTTCAAATTTGAATTTAATAATGTAAATTAAAAGTTGCTTGCACATCTAATATGACCTAGGTCGGGAAAAGAAACAGTTCTTAAACAAAGAATGAATATAGATGAAAGGTCAATAACTGAGGCCTATTTCTTGGGGTCTCGGATTTTTCATTGGATGCCACAGGGGAAGGAGTCACTCTGTAAGGAACTGAACAGTCAAAAGCCTGAGACAAGAAAGCTTTTGTGGAAGACCATTAAGGGCCTTTCGAGGGCCTCCACAGCCAATCAAGGAACCTCCCATTTTCCAATTGCAAATACTCCACACTCTTTCCAAGGCCCTTCCTTATACATCATCACTCTTCCAATAACAGGCTTCCCATCTTCTCTAGGTGAGGAAAATGACATCAGCCCAACAAACCGATGTGTTCTGTTCATGCTTCAGACCCTGGTTACATGGCAATTGTTCCTCTTCTATTATCCTGGGCATGCCTTCCATTCCTCATTGATATGTGTCATCATCTGGTGGAGGTTTCTCCTTTTCAGATTGACTGAAGGTGGTATTAGATATGGACCTTTCCTTGAAATCAGTTTCATTTTCTAGCACTTTGTGTTCCGATGTTCAACGTTTCTCTTTAGCTTTTCTAGTGTACATGTACCACTCCTCATCTGAGGTCTGGAGACTTGAACCCACCAACTTCAATAATCTCTTATATAATCTTATATAATATATAACCTTATATAATCTCTTACTATCTCTCAAATTATGATCCGTATTAGTCATTTTTTTTGTACCATCCTCTACAGTTCCAAAATCACTTTCTTTGTCAGAAAAAGTAGAAATAAAATAACAATTGAGGAATTCCAATTATCTGTCATGAACAGAAATGCATCTCCTCCTAACTGAGTTTAGAAAAAGAAAAAACAAACCTTGGGTTTTTTTGGTTTGTTTTCCTTAGCTATCCTAGATGTTAATAACACTTTAGCATCATAGACATTGCAAGACTGTTTCTCTTTCATATATTTTCTCCATAGTAAGTTCACTTTTGCTTCCATTTTTATGCATGTCTTTTAAAAATTTAAAGTGGTTAGTATTACATGCACTTCCATGTTAATCTCTTTAGATAGCTCCTTTTCCTCATCCTTGGGACTGTGACTCCTTGTGTTTTCAGAATTACATTCTTGAGAGCTTCTCATCCTTCCTTGGATAACATCCCTTGTAGAATTTTAGTCCTTGACCTCCTACCTATTCTTTCTTCATACTCTTGAAAACTCTTCTCCCATAGTCCAAGGTACATGTCAGAATATGCCTCGCTTTCCTATCTGCACAATAATTTATCAGATAAAATCAAGGGTATGCTGGTGAATGTCTAATCGGTTTTCTGGGGGAAAAAACTAAACCTGACACCCCTTTATGATTAATCTGTATTATTAACACTTTCTTAAGTCTAGACAATCAACAGAACAATTGCAATTTGCAAAGGGGCAAATGTAATCTTGATGAAAATGGCAACGATGATGATAGTAGTAGCTGGTATTTGTATAAGGTTTGCAAAGCACTTTATAAATAATATCTCATTTCATCCCCACAGTCCTGGGAAGTAAGTATTATGAGCCTATTTTACAGGTGAGTAAACTGAGGCAGAGGCTGTGACTTGCCCAGGGTCATGCAGATGGTAAGCATCTGAGGCCAAATAGGTACTGCCTTCCTAGCAATCCATGTGTTGCACCATCTCACTGCCCTTAGAAAAACTTCCTAAAACTCAGAGCTACTTAAAAATAGAATGACATCTCCAGAAGTGGTGAATTTACCCCTCCCTAGAAGTATGGAAGCAAAGGCTGGGAAATAATTTACAAGGTATGGAGGCTGGGAGAGGTGTTCTTGTTCAGGTTTATGTTGGACTAGATGACTACTAAGGGTCCTTTCACTCTGTGTTATTTTGTGATTCTCCAAGTTTATGTTTCAGAAGAGAGATTTATTTCTCCTCGGGGATGTCCATTTCTTATGTTTCTTTTGTTTTTAAAATAAAATTATTATGATCTAGTTTTTTTTTGGATTGCCTCTTCATCATTCTGCCTGCTCTTAGGCATTATCCTCATCTCTTTCCCACAAGAAACTTGGACTCCAGCTCTGATACGTAGGTTTTTAATTTGGGACCCAGATCTCTACCCCACTTCCACTCTCTTCACCCCTTGCCCCTTTTAGCACCCCTTTATGTTTTATCACCCAATAGAATGTAAGTTTCTTGAAAACAAGGATTGTCTTGCTTGTTCAGTTTTTTGTCCCCATACTTAGCCCTGTGCCTACCTAATGTAAAAATACATATATGTATATGTATGATTGTGTTTATCATCTAGTTTTATTGATTATCTAGTCTTGTGCCAGATGGGAATTAGTGATGGAAACACAGCCAACATGTTGTATATGGTTACTGCCCTCTAAAAATTTGTCATTTACTTTAATTACTAGCTATATCCACCTTCAACTATATCCCCAAATAGTTGTAGTAACTGACCCATACCACTAGGAATCACTATGATTACCATTAGGGAGTATCAGGGATTCAAGGAAAATCTGATTAAATTTCTGGAGTCCTTTTCTGGTTCTGAGCATAAATATATTGGGAGAAGGTTTCATATTTTCATCAACTGAACAATTTCATTGTTCATAAACTAAGCATGCAGCAAACTGTCCCTCTTTGGTCAGCTCATCAAGGAAGGGGTCACAGTCATCTTCATCTGCAGTTTCCCAAATTTTTTGTTTATTCCAAACCTTTCCTGGGTACTTCCATAGTGTCCCTCCAAGTCTTAGTATGGACATAAGCCTGGAATATTGAAGGCTTTTTCAGAAATTTAAATCCTTCTTTAAACACTCCATTCTGTCATGGGACATTTCCTCTTACCTGTATGTTTTTGGACAAGAGGTACCCCATGTCTGGAATTCACTACCTCATAGTTACTGATGTACAGAATTCCTAGCATCCTCCACTCAGGTGTCATCTCCTGCAGAAGACTTTTCCTGATTTTCTTAATTATTAACACTTTCTCCCTCCTAAAATTACTTTGTATTGGGATCATAAATGTAGAAGGTGAAGGGGCCTCTGAATCTAATCCCATCATTTTACAGAGGAAGAAACTGAGACCCAGAAGGATTGTGACTTCCCCAAGGTTACACTGATAGCAATAGAGGCTGGATCTGAACCCAGGTCCTCTGTCTCTAGGGTGTTCCACTAAACCATGTTTCTTCTCTGTATTTATTTATTTGCATATATGTTGTATCCTCTTAATTCTCCATAAATACTGGCATATTATGTTTCAATTTTGACTTTCCTTTCCTTTTCTAGCCTAGCATACTACCTGCCATACAACAGGTGATAAATACATGTTTAGTGAATTGTACTGAAATACATTGAGTTGAACAAATTGAGTCCATGCTTTCAAAGATTCAGAGTTCTTCTCAAATAAGAATATCAAATTAATTATAATCCACATTTCTGTAGCCCTTTGAAGGTTTGCAAAATATTTCCCTTCCCATGACAGTCCTGTGAAGTAGGGTTAATATTGTTATTCTCATTTCACAAAGAAGGAATCTGAGGCTCCGAAAAATAATATATGATCACACAGCTTATGTTAAAGTTGAATCTTAGACTCTTAGATACCAGGTTATTTCTGTTGTACCACACTGGTCTAGTCATAAAATGTCTATAAAGATAGCAATTAACACTTTGCCTGCTCCAAAATACTTTGTGGTTACTTCTGAGACCAGAATTCTGCATGAAAGCAAGGCCATAATTATAGGAAGTCAGAGTAGCCATATGTAATTCCACCCAGATGGTCCATTATCTGTTGGGCCCATGGAATCCAATTAAGAAATTGTATTTTTCCTTCTTCCTTTGGTATGTCAAATCTTTTATTCAAAAACAGAAATTATTGTCTGATTTGATTCCCTGTATTGCAGTAATTCATTCTGGGGCCACTAATAGATGCCCTTTTAGCAATTTCCTTGTTGAAACTTTACCCAATTACCTGTAAGACTTACTTTCTTTATTCTGTTTTTAACCATTGTATATTAAATTCTATTTTCTCTTTATAGCTCCAGGTCTCTATCACTAATGGTCCACTCCATCTAGACCCTAGAGGTAACGTTGACATTTCAAACTCAACAGGTCTATAATAGAATATATTCTTTTGTCCCTAACCCTGCTCTAGATCCCAACTTTCCTGCCCTTCTCGTGAGAATATTATTGTAGGAACTCAAGTTTGCAACCTGAGTCATCCTCAGCCGTTTCCTCTTCCTAATTCCCCATACCACTTGCCACATCTTGTCCATGCTTTGTCTTGCATCACCCCCAATTTTTTCACTTACATGGGCATTGACTTGATTCAGGTCCTAATGACCTACTAACGATAATAGTTAGCATTTGTAAAATCACTAAGATTTACAAAGTTCTTTACAAATATTTAATTTCATCCTCATAACAACCCTGACAGGTAGGTGCTATTGTTATCCCCCAAGAGACAGATGCAGTTAGCAATGAAGTGACATGCCCAGGGTCACGCAGTTAATGAGTATGTGAGGCAGGATTTGAAATCAAGCCTTCTGGATTTCAGGTCCAACATGTTATACACTGCACCACCTATTTACCTCTCTTCTCTGTGATGTTAACAGTCTCTTATTTGGCATCTCTGCTTCCAGTGTTTCCTTTCCTTAAGCAAACCTTCAAGTAGCTGTCAAAATAATCTTTCTAAGGCACAAGTCTGATCATACTGCTCTTCTGATTTAAAAACAAATATCAGTGCCTTACCATTGCATCTGGAATAAAATTTAGATTCCTCAGCCTGAATTAAAGGTCTAATCTCTCCCAGACTGTCTTTCTGTCATTATTTCATATCAATTCCCTTCACATGTGTTAAGTTCTGACCAAATTGGGCTAATAGCTGTTCCCTGATTTTCTTGTACTCTCCTCCATCCATAGATCCCACAGAGACTGTCCCCTATGTCTAGAACTCATCTCTGTCTTTCAGAATCTTTCTCTTCCTTTAAAGTATGGCTCAGGCACCATTTATCCTATACAGTTTTCTCCTGGACTCCTGCCTCCAGCAGAAAGTAATTTTTCTCCTCTTCAAAAATTTTAGAGAACTTTGTCTGCTTCTCTCCTTTGCCCCATCACACTCTCCCTTGGGTTATGTTTATTTGTGTAAGCATCATATCCATACTAGTAGATTGTAAACTCCTTGAGTACAGGAACCATGCCACTTTTTAATTCTTAGATAAAAATCCTAGCACAGAGTCCAGAATATAGGAGATTCAAATATTATTACTGAATGGAAAAGATAAATGCTACCTTGATTTCTCCACTGGGAGAACTCCATCCATCCATGCATGTGATCCATCAAATATTAATTAAATATCCATATTTATAAAGCCCTATGCTAGGGCTGGGAAGCAGAGTCAGTGGATACAGATAATATAATATTGATCCTATGCTCATGGAACTCACAGGGAGGCTATGACCTGTATACAGATAAATATAATAAAAATAAAATAGGATAAGTGTGTCACACAAAAAAGTCAGAGGGCTCCACTCCCCCTCCATTCTCCCATGTGGCAGGTACCCCTCTGCCATTTCTTCCCCATTTTCACCCCCTCCTTCTGCCCTAACTCTAGACTCTCCCCTCGCCGAGCCAGGGTTTGGGAGCTGGACCCTGTTCACCAGCACTAGATCGAGTGGGCTCTTTAAGGTAGCTTTGCCAAAGAGTCTTTTACTAGTACCAGAGCTTTTTCAATTTTATTGGCTCTCCTCTTTCAACATTATCAGAATTTCTTTGCATATAATCTACAAACTATAAAGACTGACTTGCAAGTCCAGAGATTGATATGTGGAAGAATAATTTGCCATGATTTGAAAGATACATTTTGCAGTGGCCTGCTTATACATAACTTTGGGATAGTTGAAAGGAGATCGGGCAACAGGAAATTTACATCCTTTTCATGGGGTTCTTGGATTTTGTCAGTTTTGTTTGACTTGATTCTTGTGAGAGCTTCACCATGCTCTTTTAGTATCACAGCCAGTTACTTGCCTTCTGGTTTTCTTGGGCCTGTATTTACTCTGTTTGTACCATTTTACAGCTACATTTCAAGAGTGAAAGTGACACAAACACTGGGCAAATTTTCCATCACAAATGCGACACTGATTTATATATTGGGGCTACAGCTTAACCTCGGGTACCTACACTGGGGTTGTAGCCAGTGGTATGATTGCTGGCATGTTACACCAAAAGTTTATCAGATTCTTTGCATACTCTGCTAGATGGCAAAGTTATTTCTTGGACACTTGAACCTATCTCTTCTTCAGAACCAAACAACGAAGTCAGAAATGGAATGAGAGCAACAGTAGACATTCAGTGATAGCAAAGGATGAAATTGCTTGGTTGTCACCTTATGGAATCTCAGTTTGCACACACGAGGCAGCAGTGACAGCAGCAGGTTGGGAGGGTTCATTGGAATTGATTTTTCTTCATATACATCAGAGATGGAATGCAAATACTAGAGATGTTCAACAGTTTGAACAAGAAGTAGCAGTCTCCTCTTGAGGTTTCTGAGGAGCAGGTTGCCCAACTCATGGAGATAGAATTTTTCTAGGGTAGCTCTAAAGGCCATGAGAGATTCCAATAATGACCTTAATGTAGCTAACAACTTTCTACTACAGTATGGATGAGTCTGAGGAATTCAGCTGACATGGTTGCTTGCCATTTGAGGCAGAGGCAGCATCTGCCTCCTGGATATCAGGATATCCTGAAAAGTCTTTACCAAATGAATCCAAGGCAACAAAGCCATGTCTACAAAAATTAAGTTATAATGTTGGGTAGAGGGAAGGGAGGCCCTGCTGTTCCCATGCTTTAAAACCCCAAGACTGTTATGATTATACTATCTGAAAATAATTTTGCCATTGAATTAGCTAGCATGTTCTTTTCTATCTTCATTTTGAAAAATTGGGTCTTTTTCTTAGCTTTGGCAATCAACACTAAAAAAAATTGTTACAGTGTATGTATGAAATGACGAGAGAGTACAAACTTACGTAGTAGCTCAGTGCCCCTCCAGAGGGAAAATGGAGTCTGTTGTAAGTCATACTATTTCTATAATAGTACATCATCCCGCATAATCTTTTGAGGAAAGGGAGTACTGTTATTTCAATAAGGACGTATCAGATTATTCTTTGTAAAAGTTTTTTTAAATTGTATTATTTTTTCCCTCAAACTTATTTTTGAACCTAAAGGGCTATTCGTGTCACATCCAATACCACTTGAATACCAGAGGCATGATTTACATATCTATTATAATTTGTATTAATAGGGACTAAGTGGGGGAGAGTGGAAGCACTGAGTTATACACTCCTCAGTATTACCAATCCAGGTCAAATTTTCTAGACTTTTCTCCCCCTGTCTTCAGGCAAAAGCTGCTAGTTAAAAGATCTTAGAAGAGTCTCTGAAACATAGAAAAAACTCTGAAAAAAAAGGATCTGGTGTTAACTCTCCTTGAAAATCCAAAGTATATACAAAATGGGGAAGTGATCCAGAATAGTAAAAGAATAAAAAATGGAACTAAAAAATTAACTAGCTTAATGGCATCCAACCAGGCTCAGTAGGATCAGAATGACCTGATGGATCATCATGTTGGTCTAAATAGAATACTTTGTACTTAACATATGATGGATTTGTAAATATGCTATCTATTATTTTTGGGACATGGAACTCTAGCCCATGTTTTTATCTGATTCTTGGGCTAAATGTTCACTTGCTGAAAGCCTAGATTGATTGCCCCTGACTGCATCACCATCATTGACCTTTCTATAAGTGGCATTTCTTGGGAGCCACAGACCTGGGGTGCTAGGCATCCCAAAGGGTCACCCAAGGCAATGGAGAGGACATGGATAGCATTTCAGAATTAGTCATTACAAGCAAAGAAAACATAAATCAGGGTTGGAAAGGAATGGAAAATGAGAATGGTGAGGAAGGGCAAGTGAAAATAAGAGGAGAAATGCGATTCCATTTGTCAGTGGCAAAGTGGGCAGAAATGTATCAATTGATGCAAATTTTGGTATGTGATGCTCATCATAATAAAGTTTAAAATGTGTGTGTGTGTGTGTGTGTGTGTGTGTGTGTGTGTGTATTTTAAAAAAGGTCAGAGGCATCACAAACAGTGGAATGATTCACTTTTAAGGGAACTTCTGCTAGATATTGGCATTAAAGAGCGATCAAAACAAAATAGTCCCTGCCCTCAAGAAGCTTACATTCCACTGGATGGGGGTGGGTGACAGAGGAAGAGATGGGCAATTATAATGCCTACCTAGAGCAGTGGATACAAAGTAATTTGAGGAAATATAACACATGAATAATCGAGAAGATCAGAAATATTTCATAGAAGAATTCAGATAAATGAAGCTGAGAAAGATGCAGATTTTAGGTATGGGAGAGGAGAGGAAAAATGGTATGTTGAACTCAGGAAAGAACTTGTCATACAGTTTATTGGAGTATAGAGCCTGTGACAAGAATTAATATGAAATAAGATTGGAAAGATGGATTGAGAGGAAATTGTGGAGTGCTTCAAAAGACAGGTTAAAGAGTCTGCATTTTATACTGGAATCAATCAGTAGGATGTGAAGCCTTGTGCTATGGAGAAAGACATGATCCTTCTTGTGCCTTAGAATTCATATATTCGCAGCAGTGAGAAGTCTTTCTCCCACAGCACATCACTCTAACAGGGACAAGTTAAGCTGCAAAAACAAAAATATGATAAATATTTTACTGTTTTCAGTCTGAGACAATGGTCAATACTTGTTTCCAACAGCATATGATCCTTAATAACTAAATTGACCCAAACCTATGATTGTTGGAGTTTGCTGTTGAAGGTTAGACCTTACCTGACTGTAATTTATATTATTCTTAGTCTAATTCCAGGTATGATCATCAAGAAATGCTATTGAACCAAAGATCTATGATACCACTAACTCTATGAGAGTTGAGATCTATGGACTGCAGGTGGAGTTCTCACAGGGAAAGCTTGGCCGGAGCTGAGGTGGGATTTCCCTGACTCCATTTCCCCAGTATGACATTTTTCTTGAATTGAACATGTCCCACTTGCTGACTCTAAGCCTATGACATTTTCTCAGTACAATTGGCTTCCTATATGACTTTAGCCTGGAACTGACATCAAGCTTAAAGGATATTTCCCCCTTTTTATAGCTATGTCCTTTTACAGGAAATTTTTGTAATAATGGCAGATAATCAGAATGAACACAATATTAAAGTTTTATCTCATATACTAATACAGGAGCATACCTGAGCTATTATGAGCTATTCAGCCTAGAATTGTAGTTGCTTTTATATCTAAATAACTAGGTAGGTAAGTTCTTGGATTTGTCATTTGCCTGTCACTACTCATATATAATTGTGCATAAAATGAGGTCCTTAAATATTTAGAAATGATATAAGAATAATTGATGCATAGTTTATGGGACCAAGCTATTATTCTATTAATTACTAAGACTAAATCAGAAACATCATCAGTTTTGTTTTAAAGAAAAATTTTTAGTGCAATCAATTTCTTTAGAGGAGAGTAATTTATGGAATATCTTGGGTTACCTAAATGAGAGAAGTCAGTTCTATTTGAGTTTGTTATTTAACTGGGGATTACCACTTGAGTACTGAGCATGTCTCGAAGTGTAATCATGTTTTATTATAAACAACTTATTTTGTATGAACTATTTTGAAACTGATTACTCAATGTATTTATATATTCCATTCCAGAAACCTTTTGCTACAATTGAAGGTAATTTGGCAAGTTTTAAATGAATTCATTTTTGTATTAGAAGTCACCTTTTTTAAAAAAAGGGTTCTGTTATCAATTCCTTAGCAAAATTTCATCCTCTTAAGGGAGAGTGAGAAGCTCAAAGTTAGTAACTAGAGTCAATGAAGTAAATAGCTAGAGTAAAAATTTGGTTTTGGTGAACATTTTGTTTTAAAACATATATGTATATATGTATGTGTATATATACATACATATGTATATATAAATGTGTATGCACATATGAATAAACAAGATCAGATAATTATATATTCCAGGTATAAAAACTGGGTTTAGAATATTCTGATTTTTCAATAGTTACTTGAATTTCCTAAATATGTCAACACAACATTTTGCTAACTTACATCACAAGGCTGTTAGAGGAAACAAACTAAAGTTCTTTCTCTTTCTGAAACTTGGTCTGAGGTAAAAAATAAGACAAATAAACACCAGAAATTAAATGATAGTGGAGCCAATGTCAATTTAAAAGGCATTTTTAAAAACTCTAGTTTACATAAATTGGCAAATAAAAATTCATAACCAAAATGGCTCGTTCTACAAGTCAAGTCTTCATAGATTTTTAAAGATTCTCCTTTCAGCCTGTTACTGGTATGTGAAGATCCAGGATAGGAGCAGCAAGGCATATGAAAAAATAAATTCTCTGGTCTAGAGGTTTCTAATTTGATGACCTAGCTTTTACTACCTGATCTGGTTATTGGCAAAGCAAACTTGAATTGCATTTAGGTCTGTTTTGCAAGAGATTTTAATAGAAAAGGGTATTTTTGCATGTGATCTGTACTGGAGAAGTAAACCTTCTAGAAGCTGTTCTGAAACTCTACCCATTCCAGCATGTCTAGGAGGAGAAACCTCCCAAGGATCAGAGGACTACATCAAGATATGTTTCAAAAACCAGACAGTTGTGTGAAATGGGATGTCTAAGTCCCAAAATATGATAGAAAGATGAAACAGACAGTGGGAACTGGTTACTGAGAAAGAGATTGCACCATTATTCTCAGTAAAGCATTCTTGCCAAAGGGAACTGTCCCCAATGGCACCTGTCAATGCATTGGGTTAATCTCTATTCCTCTTCCCCTCACATGATTTCCCATCATTAGCTCCATGGTTAAAAATTCTTGATGAAGGGTTTGTCATATCAATTAGCGATTCATTGGGGAAACAGTATCTCTCAAGTGAATCAAAGTGAGGATGAGAGAAATTAATGTTATACATTAATAACTAATTATTAATTTGTGATCCACCTTTTTCTTTTTAGTTCTGTTAAAATCCAACTCTTGAAAAGGCCAGTCAATCTCCAAAGGGCACAGGTGAGTAAAGAGATTTATTTCTAGTCCCCAAGGCACACGCTCATTAAATTTGTAAGCTGAACCCCACCCAAATGGGAGACCTAATTTTTGTATAGAATATGAACAGAATCTAGTCTGAGTGAGCCTTTGCCTAGAGGAGGGATGCCTTGTCCTTGGTCCCCTCCATTAGAGTTTAAGGCAACTCAGTTCATGAAGGAGAAAATTTGTTAGAGAGGTCTGGATGCAGATGGAATCCCCTGTTAAGATGTCTTAAGATTGCTGAGTCTCGTGATCAAGCCATGTTCTTAGCAGGAGTGTAAAGACTGTTAGCCTGTATCCTCATTAGATATCCAGTAATGAGGGTTGAGTTTTACTTGTCAGAGGAGTTTCCTTTTAGAAGGGATTTAAGGTCTTTCACGATCATGCTTTGTGTCTTTGGTTACCAAGAAAAACCACTGACCATCAATTTATGGATTGCTGCATAGCTTAAATTAATACATTGATTATTAATTATCCAGAAACTCTGTCTCTCAGGGTTTTCATTCATCTCGGGGGAAAACAGGATAGCAAGTAGGAAACTATTATTATAATCCAATTTGTAAAATCTATCTTCATTCTTGCCCATTGAGATCTTTATGGATCTTAACCTACTACCCAATGTCTTAACCATCACAACTAGATCTGAGATATCTACAAGTCTTATAAATATGTTATTTGTTTCTCTTTATGTCATTGGTAAAAAATGTTGACCAAAACAGAGGCAAATCCTTGGGGAGTCCTCCACTAAACAACTACTTCAATTTAACCTTCACCACCACCACTGCCATCATCCTTAACATTTACACACAATACCTATTACATGCCAGATGTGCTAAGGACTTTAAAATTATTTCACTTGATCTTTACAACAAGCTTGAGAAGTAGGTGCTATAATTATCCCATGTACAGGTGAAGAAACTATGGCAAACTGGTTAACTGACAGTCACACAACTAGTAAGTTTCAGAGGTGGGATGTGATCTCAGGATTTCCTGACTCTAGGCTCAGTGCTCTATCTATTGTACCACCATCAATAATTTATTTTTTTTTAGTTCTTGTCATTCAATCCATTCTAAATCCATCAAACTGTACCAACATCTATTCTGAGTCTTTTCTTCATGACCACCAGGATAGCAGGAGATATTTTGTCATATACTTTGTTGAATTCAAATAGATCAGGAATTGGCCCTGCAATTTCATTGATATGGGGAACTCCCAGATGAGGGAATATTCTCTACCAATGCTTTTCAACACCTCTTCAAGTGAGTTTTAGAAAGTTGCCCAGAGTACTTAGGGGTTAGGAGACTTGCCCAGGGTTGAACCCAGGTCTTCCTGAATAGCAGGCCATATCTACATTCATTATCCCACACTGCCCCCTATAAGTGCATACGTGGTATATAAAGTTCTAAGAAAGCAGATGAGGAAGACATCATTATTTTTTTCTGACTGAATGAAGTAATTCATGTATTCTTCCCATACCATATTACAAGGACTTATGCTGGGCTCCATGGGAGAGATGGAGGAAAATGAGACCTTCAAGGAAGGAGTCCGAAATTAAGTTATGGAGATAATGCTCCAAACTAGGGACTATTCCATATGAATTCTAAAATGAAGGGACCTGGAAAAATTGAAAAGAATAAAGAGAGTAAAAGAGAGGATATCCTCAGTTATATTTTGGAAAAACCTCCAATGTTTCTTCATTTCTAATAATTTTGCAAGAAATATCCATTTAATTTATCCCCCTCTATTCTTCTTCATGTTTGTATGATACTCTAGAGTCTGATCTTCTTTTCAAAAGTGCTAATTAGAAATGTTTTTAATTATTCCCTCTATGATGCTCGTATAAGGTATGTCTTGTGGAAGATAAAAGCCTCATCCTGTCCTCTATCCTTTCTACAGAAGAGTGTTATTATGGACCTCCCCCATCCTTATTTCCAAATATTTTTGGTTGAAATGCTCTCTGTGAAGTCCCGTTGTAATAAATACTATATACATCTATGTGTTTATGTGTATGCATGTATATATACATATATGTGTGTATATATACACATGCATGCCTATGCACATATAGATAGACAGACAGATAGATAGATAGTCTGTCTGGCAGCAATGTTGGGGGCAGAACGGATTTCATCACCAAAAAGCATAAACTTCCTGGATATCAAGGTCATGCCCAAGCTACTGGAGAACTCCCCCATCTGGGTACCATTCTCCCAGTTTCTTCTTTTATATTCTGCTCAGCCTATCTTTTAAATCACTTGTGCCCTTGACACTCTTTTAAATCACTGATGTTTTGGCTTTTTTTTTTTGTCATTTCCCAGATCCAATACTTGGTGGGCAATTAATGGACATTATTCTTTCACTCTCTTTTAGGACTCAGAACACTTAAGGCTATGGAAGAAAGAGAGAAGGAAATTTAAAATATCAATTATCTCCACTCTTGAATCATCTAGCTAATGTGCCACCTCTCTCAGAAGAAAATGCCTCCCTAGGAAGGAGTCATCGCTAAACGACGACAATTTCAGGCATTATGGGGGTGGTGGTGGTGTGGGCTATTTTAGGGAAGACTAGGCCTTGAATCATATTCTGAAAGGCCAGACCTGAGAAGAGTGTTTGGACTTCTCCAATTCTCTTCTGCTCACTAGGAGAGACTTCTGCAGAGAGAGAAGAGTTGAAAACAACATAAGGGGTGAGAAAAGGAAGAGAGGAAGAGAAGGGAAGCCACAGCCTTTCCTATAGAGTTGTTGGGAGTTAGGACAGCTCAGAGATGGGGATGTTTGGGCAGAGGGAATATTGTGAGTCAATATCAGATCACCAGGCTGGGCTCAGAAAGTCCAGGTGAGTCATTGAGGGAGAGAAGGAGAAACAGAGCTAAAAGACAGGTGTCAAGGGCAGGGGCCCGGCAGAGTCATGTTCTGTTGCTAAGTAAAGGTCAGATACTAGAGGTTCAAGGGAACCTCCAGCTCAGATTCAGACTAACAGGGCAGGACAGTGAGGCAGATGCCCAGCAAGAAAGAGAAGGTCTTGGTGTGTTCATGTGGTGGGTACCACTCTATTGCTCCTGGGGATGACTCCTCCTTCTGGGTAAGTAACAGCACTCATCTCTCTGTTAGAAATGAGGGTGCTCTTCCTCAGTGGAGTCAGAAATTCAATTCAGGCAAGACCTTCCCATACACCCCATTCAGCCTACATGGCCCACTCTCATGGCAAAGAGGACTTGCATTGGCCATAGGATCATGTAATTTAGACTCTGAATGACTTTAGAGATTCTATTTCTTTCCTCAATACCTTTGTTCAATACACTCTGTGTGTGTGTGTGTGTGTGTGTGTGTGTGTGTGTGTGGTGTCATTTTTCAGTCCTATCTGATTCTCTGTGACCTCTTTCTTGACAGAGATACTGGAGTGGTTTGCTATTTCCTTCTCCAGCTCATTTTACAGATGAGGAAACTGAGGCAAACAGGGTTAAGTGACTTGCCCAGAATCATGCAGCTAGTAAATGTCTGAGATCAGGTTTGAACTCAGCAAGATGAGTCTTCCTGACTCCAAGCCCAGTACTCCGTGCATTGTAACATCACCTAGCTTCCATTTTTACCTCTGTCTCAAAGAATCTCTAGCTTCTTTCAGAGAACAACCTTGGTACCACTGGCCACACAAAGTCTTTCCTAATCCTCCCAGTTTTCAAATTTTCTCCTTCCTGAAATTATGCTGCATTAATCTGTATGTAATTTATATTTACTTATCCACCTATTGTCATATGCTGCTATTCAATATAAGGTTCCCAAAGGCAGAGACTATACTGTTTTGACTCAGTTTCCCTAGCACATGGACCAATACCTTCCTTGTACTGTTCTTAATATTTGTAGAATAGATGGCCCAATTCCATCATTTTATAGATAAGGAAACAGGTCTAGAAAGGCAAAATGTTTTGTCCAAAGTCAATTGGGTAGTATGTAGCAAAGCTACATAGATTTACATACGTAGAATACAGATTTTCTGGCTCTAAATTTATTGGTATTTCCTCTACAGCATGATTAACCTAAGCCAGAGCCAAAGTTAGGGTGATACACTTTACTCGAGGGTATGATATCCAGGGGACATTCTTCCTTCTATCATAGCCATCCTCTCTGCCATCCCTACCACCTTACCATCCTTTGCCAGCCATATACTATATGACACCACCCCTACAGTTCTCACTCACTCTTCTCCCAGGACCCACTGTTCCTGCTGCTGTTATCCAAGCTTTCTGTCTCCCCTTTCTCCACCTTTTCCCAGGATTTAGGAAGTCACCCTTCATCAGCAATGACATGCATTCTCTGAGGGATGGGCCACCCCCTTCCCTGATGAGCCTGGATCTGCCTGGAGTAAACTGTCTTTAATGTCCTTCCCTTCAGATGAAATTGCCTTGGACCATAATTCCTAGTTATGACTGTTGAAATCTCTTTAGTTGCTGTGGAAGGAAAGTTGGATCCGAAACACCTCAGACAGCTTTTGTGACTTTCATTTCTATTTGTTTAGGATTTATAACTCGCCTTCATCAAAAAGAGATTGAAGGAACTTTGAAAACTCAAAGAGTCTATAATGTGAAAGGCCTCACAGTCTAATAGAAAGAACACGCTTTGTAGAGAAGAGACCTTTGCTTTGAATTCCACTTCAGACACTGGGCAAGTGACTTAAAACATGAGCACCTTGAGTTTCCCATCCAGAAAATGAAAATGATAGTATTTCCACTACATGTCTTACAGGATAGTTGTCTAGAAAGCATTTTTTAATTTTGTGAGCCAATCAGGGTTAAGTAACTTGCCCAGGGTTACATGGCTAGTAAATGTTAAGTGTCTGAGGCTGGATTTGAACTCGTAGACTTCTGACTCCATTCGTAGACTCTATTCACTGTGGCACCTACCTGCCCCATGAAGAAAGCATTTTGAAAACCTTAAATTCTTATAAAATTATGTTATTGCCATTGAAATGGGAAAATCAAAATAGTAGCTCTCATTTATAGAGAATGATAAAACTTGCAGGTTTCTTTCTTACCAATAACTTGGGAGGATAGATGGTGCATTTTCCTCTTTTATGCAAGGAAGTCAAACTCAGAGGGGCTAGGCTACTTGTTTACAGTTCAGTCCCTACAAAAGCATAAGAAAAGAGACTCTAACTTCAGTGTTCAAAGTGCTCTTTTACTATGCCACCCAGTTTTTCAAAATACAGTTAAAAAGAACAATTGAGTCTTTTCAAAAGTCTATTCAATTCAACAAGCACATAAGCACCTACTCTGTGCCTTTCATTTTGTTAGGCATTGGGTATACAAAGACAAAAAAAATGGAAACAGTCCCTGCCTTCAAGGTGCTTCCCTTCTATTGGAAAGAAACACATGTATACAGATAAATATACAATAAATGTAAGGTAATTTGTGGGGAGGAGAATGCTAATGCTTAGGGGTAGCAGGAATGGGACATAGGCTCATGTTGGCAGTACATTTGGTTCATCATTCATTCATTTTACAATCATATTTTAAATGTACTGTGATAGGTCTTAAGGGAGAAGAATTCATTAATGTAGTTGAGTGCTAGGTTGAGTGCTGAGCTGTGGCACTTAAAAGGTCCAAGAGATAATTTCTGGATAATTTAATCATTTTGTTAGTAAGGCTAGCATATTTATTAATGAAAAGAGGCACTCTCAAATGTCAAAGACCCTTCACAGTGGTAGGCTTAAAGTTTACGTAGGTGTTCCTGAGGGTGGCAATCAACTCCAATTGGTTAACTATTAATGAGAGAATGAATATTTCAATGAATGGATGGGCTATATTTCATGAGGATCTTGAGGTACATGACTTGGATCTCCCAAGTCTTGGCCAAGGAGACTTAGCCATTTCCATATCCCCTGTTCGACAAAAGGGAGGATCCACATTTTCCCAGACCTGTCTGAGTAAACCCAATGAGCCGCAATTCTCCTGTTAGGCTAAACTTAGAATTCTTTTACTTTCTGATTAGCTCTCAGCCTGGGTAAATCTTTGAGCAAAATTTCCCTCATTGTTTGATTTCTCGATGAGGAAGTAGAAAAGGGGAAAAAACTTTGGTTCTGATTCAATATTTAGCTATTAGCACGAGAGAAATAATCATTTCTCTCAGAATTTCACAGCATATGAAGTTCATATAATTCTCATTGCTTAACAGAAGAAAGCCAGGTGAATCTGCAGATTTGTAGACAAACATTTTCCTGGTGTAGAATTTCAAAAATGGATTTATTACAGAAATTAGTGATATGGTCTTATAAGAGACTGCATAACAGAATGCCTTCAAATACAGTTTTTCAAAATGACAGAAATGCTATTCAAATGGCTAATGCTCCATCCATTCTTTGTAAAAACAGTGAGTATAGGTACGAGGACTATCTCTAGTCATCCTGATCTAGATCTCACCACTGAACCCAGAAAGTTCTGGAGGAGAGAGTGAGATTGATGACTTCGCACAGCCTTCCCTCACTTCAATCCAATCATGTCATGGCATCACCTCCCTGATATCATGGTCCTCTTTGAGATCAAAGGACAAGCAACACCCTCTGTATAACTATACTGCAGTATGGTGAAGGAATTTCTGCAGAAAGCTGAGATATGGTCCATTTACATAGCTTTCTGTAAAGTTTAGAGAATCAAGAGGATTGAATATTAATACATCCATTAGATCATCTCTGTCAAACACCATTTGCCCCAAATTAGCCTTTCTTGGATTACCCATTCAGTTCCTTACTGAAGCCTATTCCAGGGCAGAGAGTGAGACTTTTCTATGTTGCTGGCTGAAATGGGTCCACGTGTTTTAGGTACCAGATAGGGAAGACTTATTGTAGTGTAGGAGACTGGATAGATCACTGGGTTTAGAGTGAGAAAGACAGGTTTAAATCTTGCCTCAAATACTTATGAGCTATGTGACACTGAGAAAAATCACTGAACCTCTCTCTACCTCGGTTTCCTTGTGGAAAATGAGGGGGCTGGATTTAATGATCTCCAAGATTCCTTCTAGTTCTAAATCTAATGTTACTAGGTTGACCTAGTTCCCTCAACCCCCAGTGCTATTCTCTTCCTTCTGAGATTACTGTCCATTTCCACTGTGTATGTCTTTCTCATATACCTAGTTATTTGCATGGTATTTCCTCTGATGGAAGGCAGGGGCTTTGTTTTAGCCTTTCTTTTTATCCCTATTGCTTGGCACCTAGGAAGCACTTAATAAAAGCTTCTTGATGGACTGATTGACTGTAAATCCAGATTGTCAATTTAATCTTTTGTGATATAGTGAATGTGAACAGAGAAGACCTTGAGAAAGAAAAACATGTATGCATTCTTCATCCTTGTACAAAGGACCTAATCAAAGACCAAGTAGGCCATAGGTGCAGTTCTAAAACATAGCTTAATATGTGATCTGGAAGAGACCTTGGAGGCTATCTGGTTCAATCCCTTCATTTTGCATATAGGGAAAGTGAGGCTTAGAGTCAGAAAATGATTTAACCAAAGCTACCCAACTTGTGATTGCGGCAGTTAGGACAAAAACCAAGGTCTCCTAGCTCTTAGATTAGGGAGATTATCACCATAAATTTTGTTCTTGATATAAAAAAAGGTTTAGAATATGCATGCCAGATTAGGTCATTCAGGAAGCATTCCTGAGCTCCTAATGTATTCCCATCCCAGTGCTTGGGGCTGTAGGACACACAAGAATTCCTGTCATTTCCTTTCCTTAAGCATCAGTTTTCCCATATCTAAATGAGGGTGGTAGACTAGATAATCTCTAAATTCCTTTGTAGGGTCTGATATCCTGTGTTCCATGTTCTTGGATCCCTTCCAGCTTCATTATTCTATGAACTATACTGCTCTCAGCTCTTGATATTCTATGATATATAGTCTCAGCCCAAGAGTCATAAATAAGATTTAAAAAATATATGTATATATGCATATATATATATATATGTGCATGTGTGTGTGTGTGTATGTGTGCGTGTGTATGTGTATGTGTATACACACAAATCCTTCTCAGGACAAGTAGAAGAGAATGTATACTCATTAGGGGAGGATGGGGGAGAATATCTAGATCCCAAGAAACCCAAATGAGGATGCTGCTAGAGTGGCTACATCAACGTTGACAGGGACAGGGCTGAGGGAAACTGATAATTGGGTACTAAACTCTTTTGTTTCTTTTCTGGAAAGCATTACATGTGTTGTCAAGGCCCTTAAACTCAGGGCTGTCTAAATCTGGCACCTGGAGGCAAAGCCTTTATTGCTTTTCCTAGTTATGCCTATGTCTGTCTTTTCCAATTCTGACATTCTATGAACTATGTTCTAAGGTCTATTATAGTTCTGACATACTTCTGTGTCACAACGGGAAGAGTGCTTTAGACTGTAATTAGGAGACCAGAGTTGGGTCATCAGTAGATTTGAAGTTGTCTCAGGAAGGCTTGAGTTGCTTCTTTTTTCCTCTTTGGGTGAAAGATCATTTATTGCATTAGTTTAGTCTTTTTTTGAATGAAATTTATCATGGTTATAAGTCACAAAAGGTCTGTTAGCAGTCTGGGTCAGCTTATTGTGGGCTCAGGTACATTTCCATCTATGCTCATGTGGGGAAAATCATTTTCATGTGAGCTGGCAAAATGCAATTTCCATAGAAAAGACAGAAAATTATGTCGCCAGACCTAATGTCCAGCAGGGCTATTCTCTCTTAGCAGACTGTTTGCTTATTAACTAGTCTTTACGATGGCACTGCCTGGAACCCAGAGACACTGATAATAAAATATACAGCAGTTTCAAAGAAAAAAAAAAAATCAGTGTTTGGAGTCCTGGCTCCAAAGATGCATGAGGTTGGAGTTAGAAAACCAAATGGAAAAATTATCCCTTCCCCATGCAGCCACATACTGGAATCTTCTAAACAGCTGCAAGAATCAAGAGAAAATTAATCATAGAGACTATCAGACTAGATGGATACAGAGAATGTTAGAACTGATAGGGATTCTAGAACATAACAATAATAATTGCCATTTTGGGGATACTTTCTGGTTTACAAAGCATATTCCTCATAACAACTCAAATGTTTGCTGAATTAGGAAAATATTGGTATAAATGTCAAGATTGGAACCCAGATCCTCAGATTATGAGCATGATACTTCATTGTGCTACATATCAAAGCTGAGAGGTACCTTAGAGATCATTTAATCTGGCTTCCTCTTTTCACAGAAGAGGCAGAAACTGAAAGCTAGAGCAAGAATGGATCTTTAGTCTGGGCAGCAAATTAGTGGCAAAGGATAAGAATCATATGGCCTGATCCTAAGGCAAGGAAGTATTTCTCTGTATTTGTGGTCTCAGCGAAATGAATGTTTACTCTGATGATGCAGTTCACAACACACCATTGTTGACCTCTTGTCCGTGTCCTATAAGTTTGCCGTGTGGGGGCCCACTCAATGGGTGAGAAGCCTTCCTTGCTTTGTATTAACATACAGAATACCAGTGATGCACTCAGGCTGCCTACCATCACCCTTACCATATGACTGACTCCTCTTCTTTTCATATCTATCTATGTCTATATGTCTCTGATCACATGTTTTACTCCTCTTCCTCATTGGATCCATGCTACAGTCTGTTCACATTCACTATGTGCCTCTCCACTGTCCTATGTGTGGTATTTCACATTTAATTCAAATTCAAAATAGAGACAGCTAGATGTCTCAGTGGATCGTGCTGGGCCTGGAGTGAGGAAGACCTGAGTTCAAATGGGACCTTAGATAATTCCTTGCTGTGGGATCCTGGGTAAGTCATTTAATCTCTCTCTGCTTCAGTTTCCTTACCTGTAAAATGGGGATAATAATCACACTTATCTCCCAGGATTGTTGTAAGGATAAAATTAAATAAGAGCTTAGTACATTGCCCAATACCTAGTAGGCACTAAATCAATGCTCTTTCCTTTCCTTTCAGTTCTTCAGAGACTATTGTGATTGAGATCTTGTGGCAATAAGAAAACAGCAAAATATTATGCCTGCAACAATCATGCTACACCATGAGTAATCCACATTTTTTTTTTAGTTGTGCAGGCCAGCTCGCAATGGACCATGTAGTATAATGTGAGTAGTGTATAGAAAGCACTTTCTGTCTTTGAATACCTTTCACAAGTTTCCTGATGCCTGGAATTCCATCTTTAATCAATCAATAAACATCTATTAAGCACCTACTATGTGCCAGGCTCTGTGGTAAGCATTATAGAACTTTATTCCTTTAGCCAAGGTCTTCTTGTTAGCTATTAAAATGAAGATGTTTCTGTGGAGGACAATACTTCTGAGTTACACCAATCAATCATTCAACTAGACTGTACTTCTTGAGTGCAGGAACCTATTATATTTCTTCCTGTATTCATAGCACCTAGCACAGCATCCTGTACCCAATATGTGTGTGTGTGTGTGTATGTGTGTGTGTGTGCTTGTGTGTGTGTGTATGTACACATACAAATATACATATATGAACTCTTCGAAAATATTTGTTCATTGCATTCAATTCTACTTTGATTAACAAACATTTTGAATCATCCCCTGCATGCAGCTTATTGGGCAGGTACTGTAGGAGATACATTGTTCAGATAAGCCGTGATTCCTGCCCTCGTGGAACTTAATTCAGCTTAAGAACTATGATACTTTTATAAGGCAGAAATTTCTGTAATACATTATACTAGGACAGACTAACCTTATGATCAGGGATTTTTATTTTATTTCTTTACTTTGAATCCTCAGGTCTTGAACAGAATAGATACTTTATAAATTCTTATTGTATTGAACTGAAACTGTAATTTTGACAGTATGAGCTCTAGTATGCCTAGTCCAATGGATGAACTAAATTGAACAAATCAGCATTCTTCATTCACAGTTAGAGCTTTCTCATCTTCATGTCTAAAAGAAAAAAAAAACCAAAAACAAAGAAAACCCTTTCCTATGTTTGTTCTTTCTTGACCCCCCCCCCCCATCTCTAATTGTTGAAATTTCACTTAGCCTTCAAGGCCCAACTCAGATGCCAACCCCCCAGGTCCCCTCCAGGAGCCTTTCCTAATATAAGAGGGATCCATTTTGGGCCCTCCTTCCTACTTGGGATTATGGAAACTGTGGCTACTGAAAGATTCCCAAAGGGATCAAGGCCAGCTTCCCTACCCAGTCCCCCATATTCTATTTCTATTCCTCCCAAGAACTGGCTGACAATCCTATTTTTGAACTGCAGGGATGAACGTACAAATAAGTCATGCTTTTTCTTAGAAAAAATCAACCTCTTCTCCTATGATAATGTGATT
Source organism: Notamacropus eugenii (assembly GCF_028372415.1). Lineage (NCBI taxonomy): Eukaryota > Metazoa > Chordata > Mammalia > Diprotodontia > Macropodidae > Notamacropus > Notamacropus eugenii. Next base: position 51,310,691 of record NC_092872.1, on the reverse strand, counting down.
AACCTGTCTCACACGAAGACGGAAGAAGCTCTTCCAGCCCTGCCCTCTCTTCCATCTAAAACATCTACAAACAGCAAAAATAAATGACAATTTAATTACTTTTATTCAGTTTAAAATACAGAACTGGTCACATGCTCTCTAAGGTCTGAACAGCTTCCTTCTGAAGTGCTTATTTTTGGCATGGGTTTTGGGGGAGGTTTTATTGGGGGGGGTCATATAAAAAAACATCTAGGGTTATTGCAAGGTCTTTTATATGGTTTCTTGATACGACAGCAGAAATAACAGTAGTAGCAGCTACTTGAATTTGCATAGTTTTTAGAACACTTTGGCCCTCAAAACAACCATATGAAGAAAGTAGGATGAGTATTATGATCCTATTTGACAGAAAGGGAAACTGAGTCCCAAGAAAAGAGTTTCTCAAGATCACATGACAGGAAGGCAGAACTAGAGCTAAATCTCAGATGCCTTGCCTCTCACTAGTGGGCTTTCAGTTGGCTAGACAGACTTTCACTGTGAAATTTTCAGAATTTACATCATGGCTTCCACCATAGTCCCATGAACTCATACATTTCCAAGTAAGTGTTGTTTATGCTGATGTAGATTTGGGCTCTTGAGGGAACTTTTAGAATGTCCATAATGTGACTGTGCAAACAGACATAATCCATCCAGAAGGGCTAGACACATTAAAAATGGCCTAGAATCAAGAGTTGTGGAGCAGGAATCAGAATTTGGTGCAAATCCTAACTCAGTCTTTTGTGACTTTGGGGCTTTTGGGGCCTCATCGATGCAATCTAATTGTCTTTTAGCTCTAATGTTTTAAGATTTTCAAATACATTCCTGCTTGGAAGGGTGACAGTTGTGATTATAATGTAAAGAGTCAAACTACACTTGGGTTATGTGTTCCCTTTTGTCAGCCTTTAATAATTTTATAGCCTTGATTCATATATATGGGCAGAAGAGTGTGAACAAGATATGTAGAGGTCACTTGGATATAGAATACTCCATCACTAACCTGGATTCACTTAATTGACTCCTAGACCAGTTACTTAATTTCTTCCAAACTCAGTTTCATCATCTGTAAAATGGGAATTAAAATAACACTATTTTCCTTACAGGGTTATTGTGAAGGAAGTACTTTAAAAGTCTTAAAGCATTCTATAAATGTGAGTGATTACTACCAGGAAGATCCAGGCAACATGGGGTAATGGGAAAAGCACTGGACTTGGAGTGAGGAGACCTGAATTTCTATCTGGATTCTGATCTTACCAATTGTTCATCTGCGGGCAAGTCACTTCTCATAGCCTCAATTTTCTCATCTGTAAAAGGAGCTTGAACTATCTGTTGTGATAAGATGCTCTGTGAATTATCATTGTGTGGGGCAACTAGTGAGGAGCGAAAGCCAGTTTTTTTTCTGCCTCCTGGAGGGGTTGAGATACTAAGGGTGTTCCTAGTGACAGCAGGGAAGAGGATTTGCAGACAGACATCCTGCCTCTTAGCCCGGGGCTCAACGAGCTGGTCTTTCACCTCAGTATCCATTTCATTTTGGGCAGATATATTTTTATCATTATTATTATTTTAAAAATCCTCTTCCTTTATGTCCCCAGACTGGTGCCTGTTCTTCCTGCAATCATTAAGGTCTTTTCAAGTCACCCAAACATAATCCAATGGTTTTATTGGTAGCTATGCTTCCTTAACCAGGTAGATCTTATTTGGGTATTTCTGTCATAAAACCCAGAAAGGATAAAGTCCAAGTGACTAAGGTCAGTAATTGTGACAGATGGGGATAAGGAGGTAGAGTGGGGGGAATAGGACACCAGCTGTAGCTAGTAGCAGGAAACTGCAGAGTCAGAAAGAAATAGGGGACAGATGGGTTTAAATCTCAACTCTGCTATTTACCACCTGTGTGATGTTGGTCAAGTGACTTAAATTCTCTGGACCACAATTTCCTCATCTAAATTCAGCATTCTTTGCATTATACCATGGCTTTCCTTTTAAAATGATTAGAAATTATCTAGTGTTATGTTCTCATTTTAAAGATAAGCAAACTGAGGTCTTTTAGAGTTGAATGTACTAATGATCATAACATTTTAGAATAGGAAGGGACCTTTGGGATCATTTAGTCTGGCTACCACATTTTACTGATGAGGAAACTGAGGTTACAGAAGGGAAAGGGGTTTATCTAGTATCACACAGGAAATAAAAGCAGAACCAGTAATCAAATCCAAGTCTAACTTAAAACATAATGCTCTTCTATTATACCAAGGAGGTATAGTCAAAATACCCCCAGCGATGCTGGATCTAGGTAGGATCTGAAGAGGTCTAAGGAGACCACTCCGCTCCACTCCTGATTTGTGTTCTGGTGAATAGATCCACTCTCTAAGACGGATAAATCGACTACACTGTTACTAATTATGTGGATTCTTCAGTCTTCCACGATAAAAGGGCAATGTCCCCTCTATCACCTATCCTTCTGTCTCTGATATTAACCTACCCTTCCAGTCTTATCTTTCATACCTCAACTATATCTCTACCTTTATTGGTCACACCATCCCAGGAATATACCTTCTACTTTTCTGATGCTAGACATCCCATTTTAAGTGGAATATCTAACTCTTCATTCTAGAACTCAAAACCCTTCACTTTTCAGCACTTTTATTGCTTTTCTAATCTGCTCCTTCTCTGTTCTACCATGAACCCAATATTCTAGGGGGGAAAAATAACAAGAAACAGTAAAATCACACACCATTCCTTGATTTTGCCCCTACCTTTTTCCAACCTCTCTGCCTTTGCTCACAAAATGGTCTGTGTCTAGAGTACCATCCCCATATCTAGATACCTAACTATCCTTTCCTCTTTTGCCCCTCCAAGTCCTCCCATCTTGAAATTCTTCAACATCCAGTTCAAATGGCACCATTTCCATGAAGCCTCTCCTCCTCTCCTCCTTTCCCCCCAAATCAGGAAGTGATTTCTCTTTTCCTTCCATGTCTTACAGTACTTTATATGAACCTTTCCTTTGTCCTTACAGCATATTATTTGGTGGCAGCAGCAGGTGATGTTAGGAAACTGGGCAGGCTGAGTGGACATCTACCTGTGGACCATGATCCTAGAACTTCTCTCCTTCCCTTCCTGTTGGCAGAGCTTCCCTAGCAGCCTGCTCCCCTCCAGGGCTGGTGGTTGCTTTTCAAAGCCACAAGTGGCAAATGATCACAGAAAATGGAAGGAGTATGTTGTCTTTATCAGACTGTGATTTCATTTCTAGGAGCATCTACAGCCTGAATTCATTGCCGGGCTTGTAGTGCCCAATATCAGTCTCTCTCCCCTTTGTTCAATTACTTTAGATTAGTTCCAATTCAGTTCAAAGTAAACTCTTTTGTCTCCCTAGATTAAGGAATCCTCTCGATGTCTCTTATTTTTCTTATTTGTAAACCATAAATAAAATATTAGTCATCTTAAACAGGCTATCCTATAGAAAATTAAAACCCAGCATCTCCAAAATTGAACTCACTATCTTTGCTCCAAACCCTCCCCTCTTTCATATTTCACTATTACTGTCAAAGACATGACCCTTCTCCCACTTGTCCAGGTTCACAACCTAGGTGTTATCATTGACTCCTCTCTCTCACCCTGAGTCTGTGGCCAAGTTGTTTTGATTCTGCCTTCATAATATCTGACTTCTTCTTTCTCATGACACTGTCACAAGCCTGGTGATACCCTTATCCCCTAATGCCTGGACTTTTACAATAATAGTCTTCTGTTTTGCTTTCAAAGTTTATAACATGACCTCTTCCTACTTTTCTATTCTCCTTACATTTTACTCCCCTTCATGTAATCTCTCTGAGATTATCTTCAATAGATCTTTTCTATATCTTGTATGGGCATACTTGTTTGCATGTCTTGTTCCCCTTTAGTTCCTTGAGGAACTGAGCCCATTTTGGCCTTTCTTTGTATCCTTAGCACTTAGCGCAGGAGCTGGCACAAAGAAAGCCTTTAAACATGTTCGTTGATTGATTACTACACACAATCTAGCATCTCTTTTGATCTACAATTTTATCACATTTGCTGGCTTGAGACACAGTAAACTTCCAAAATAAAGGTTAAGCCTCTTAAACCCATAAGGACTGACTGACTCAAAACACATTTGACCTTCTTTAGAGAGGGGGGAAAAGAGAGGTATAAAGAAATCCACTGATCTCTGCCTCCAGCCTGAGCTGAGTCACCAGCACAAAGTTCTCAAACATTATTTCAAGCTTCAGTCACCACCACCCTGGCTCAGGGCTCCTCATAACTGCTCTGGTTTTCCCACATGCTCTCTACGGTGTCCATTTTGTCCTCATACTTCTCCTTTGCTTGATTTCTGCCTCCTCCACCTCTTATTTTCTTAGCTTGGCTTTTGTGTCTCTTACTCACAAGCCTCCTCTCCAAAGACCTGGTCAGAGACACTCTGGATAGTTTGCCCAGAGCTCAAGTGTGAAAGCTTCGCAGAGTCTGAGGTATGCTGTTAAGACGTAAGCAGCCAGGAAACAATCCCACTGATCTCTCTCTGTTTCATGTTCAGGTCTTTTGGCAGAGACCCAAACTGTAGGTTGCTTGTGTGCTTGTTTTCTCTTTTCTAGACCATAATTAGGACACAAATTCCCATCTGTCAAATGAAGGGCTTGGACTATGTAACTGGTGAGGACTGTTTAATTTTTGTCGCTATACCCCTAGCACCTAGTGTAAAGTCCAGCATGTTCAGTTCAGTTGTTTTTCAGTCACATCCAACTCCTTGTGACTCCACTTGGGGTTTACTCAGCAAAGATACTGGAGTAATTTGCCATTGCTTTCTCCAGCTCATTTTACAGATGAGGAAACCAAAGTAAACAGGGTTAAGTGACTAGCCCAGGGTCACACAGCTAGTAAGTATCAGAGGCCAGATTTGAACTCTGGAGAATGAGTCTTCCTGATTCCAAGCCCATTGCTCTATCCACTGTGCCACCTACTTGTCCATGTAGATTATAGGATTATAGATTTATCTAGAAGGAAACTTAGAAGCCATCAAACCCAAAGTTTGACAGATGAGGAAACTGAGGCACAAATAAGTTTAGAAACTGAGGCACAAATAGGATGCTTGAGAGATGCCTGTTTGATTTAAAGTTCCTTACAACTTTAAAAAAATGGGGTGTGTTATAATATTCTTAAATGGACAACCTTTTATCCCCAGGCCTAACACAGGGCCTGGCAAACACAGTAGACCCTTAGTCAATGTTTGTTAAATTATTCATTGCCGTCCCTGCCCTTGTAGTATAGTCCCCTCCCCCTCTTCCAGTTGTGCACTCTTGCCTGGCTGATTTTGTGACTGTTCCTTGCAGCAAATTGTACTTTAAATGACTACTTTTGGACTCTGGTCTTTGATACTACACATCTTGCATTCTCTATTAATTATCCTGGAAAGGCAAAATGCTTATGTTTTTCTGTACTCAATGTACTGATCTAGCAGCATTCACACATTCTTTACCTGGTTTAGGGGTTCTGCTTTAAAGGGAAGAGGGAGGAGAGATAATTGCGTTGTAGGATTCCAAGCACAAACTCCTGATCTCAATTCTAGATTGTCCAGGAAATCGGTGATCCCATTTTTGAACAGAATTTGGTGGGAATGAGGCCAAAACCAAAGCTATAAATCCTTGTTCAGCTGAGTCAGCCTGGCTCTGTTCTGTGGGCACCCATCTTGAGGAAAGTAACTGCTCATGAGGAGGTGGAGTGAGAGGCTGTGGATGGCTCCATGTAGACCCTGAGGCAAGAAAAACAACCTCAAACACGTGCTCTACAGGGAATGAGATCAAGCCTTTTTCAGTCTGTCTCCACCCTATCTTTCCAGCTTAAGTGTATGTTCCCCTTAAAGGGTAGCCTCTCCGTCCTTGTGTCTTTGTATACGTAGTTCCCCATGCCCTGAATACTCTCTGGTGTTGCCCCTGCCTGTTGGCATCCCTAGCTCTCTAGGACTCTTCTCAGGTGACACTTTCTACACAAGGTATTTTCCCCTCACCTCCCCACTCCCAGCTTTGGTTTATTGTTACTTTCCTTCCCCAAATTGCTATGCATTTATTTTCTATCTAGTTTGTATTTTTCTGTATATGTTTTCCTTCTCTCCTTTCCCCCAATAAAGTAGGCATGCTGAGAGCAGATTGTCTTTGAAAGTCAAATACTTCAGAGTGCTTGGCTCATAATAGGCATAGCAGAGCAGTTACGTGGCGCAGAGGATAGTGTGCCAGGCCTGAAATCAGGCAGACTCTCCTTCCTGAGTTCAAATCTAGCCTCGGACACTTAAGAGTTGTGAGACCTTTGGCAAGTCACTTAATCCTGTATGCCTCAGTTTCCTCATCTATAAAATGAGCTGGAGAAGGAAATGGCAAATCACTCTGGTGTTTTTGCCAAGAAAACCCTAAATGGGGTCATGGAAAGTCAGACATGACTGAACAGTAACAATAACCACACATAACAGGCCCTGAAGAAATGCTTGTTGTGTTGAATTGAGGCATCTTCCTTTAAAGAGTAGATCATCTTTTTTTATTGTTTGGATTTTTGTCCATCTGATGTAAATTCATGAACTACAAGAGCTAGAAAGCATCTTATCGTCCCAAAACCTTCATCTTACAGGAAGAAAACAAGTCATAACCTTAAAATTTGTGCAGAGGGCTGGTGGTTCTATTGGGGGAAATAATGAGCCCAGGGCTTGATATGATTCCTTCTTTGGATGACTTGGGTATTTGATACTTTTATACTTCCCAAATGAGATTAAGTGTGGTTCAGTGATTAAAGATCTGGCATGGGAGTCAGAAACACCTGGGTTCAAGTCCTGCTCTGACACACCCTGGCTGTGTGACTCTGGGAAAAAATCACTTAATTTCTCAGTTCTCCAGATAATTTTTGTGGTTGCTGTTCCCTTGCTTTTCAGTCATGTCCAACTCTTCATGCCCCCATTGGGGGCTTTTTTGGCAAAAATAGTGGAGTGGATTGCCATTTCCTTCTCCAATTCATTTTATAGATTAGGAAATGGAAACAAACAGGATTAAGTAACTTGCCCAGGGTCAAACAGGTAGTAAGTGTCTGAGGCCAGATTTGAATTCAGAAAGATGAGTCTTTCTGATTCTGGGCTGTCCACTGCACCACCTAGTCATACAATCCAAGTAATTCACTAAGACTATAAATTGCCCTCCCACTGCCCCCTCCCCCCCAATATTGATATACAATGACAAAGGGAGCTTTCCCATCAGAAATTGCTTATGCCATTAAAATCACAGGTCTGGTTCTCATTCTTTACCCTTCCCAAATATCATCTATTCTCAGTTACTTGCTTTGTGGATTATACACCCTAAAATTGTAATTGTAGGCTGGTACTACCCTTAATGGACACTTTGTTGGTATAGTGGGTAGAGCTCCAGGCCTAGAGTCAAGAAAGCTTGTGTTCAAATTCAACTTCAGATACTTTCTAGCTAGTGACCCTGGTCAAGTCAAACCTCTGTTTGCCTTAGTTTCCTCATCTGTAAAATGAATTGGAGAAGAAAATGGCAAACCATTTCAGTATCTTTGCCAAGAAAAAACCAAATGGGGTCACAAAGAGTCAGACATGACTGAAATGAAGTGACACTCTCCTTGGTGCCAATTCCCTACAGCCTGGCTCACACCTAGGCTACCTCCCACTGCCAGGAGGTAGTCAAAGAATAGAAGACAATTAGCATAAATCTGTAAAAAACAAACAAACCAATCTGTGCCTTTCAGAAATAAACCCTAAAGTAGACCTATCATCCAGAGCCCCATACATACTTCTGTTGGATAATTCATTCCAAAAGCAAATTTGGCTGGTTTTCAAATATCTGGCATTTTGGTTTACCTATGCTTCTATTCCCTCATCATCAGTGTGCTTTGTAGAGAATCACACATCTACTAACCACCATATTTTTTTCTTTTTGGAGAAAATGAGCTAATGAGGTTCAGGGAAAATTATGGTGTCCATAGCAGCTTAATAGCGGTTGTCACAACGTCTTCCTGTGACTGGGAATAGTGATCCTTCATTGTGACTTCCTTTTGAATAGTTTGGGATGCTTTCCAGAGCACCTTCTGTCCATTTTATCATCTCATTCCCAGATACTTTCCCCACTCCCACACTCCCCAAAGACAGAAAGGGGCAGATTTTTGGCAGATATGGAAACTGAGGCACAGAGATTGTCTAAGACCTGGTAGGGTCACCATCAGGTGATATCATCATCCTACTCAAAGAATGCCAGTGCTGTTACCTTCAGCATCAAAAATAAAATGTTCCACTGGGTGTTTAAAACCCTTTAAAATCTGACTCCTTCCTAGTTTTCCAGTCTTCTTACTCTTTTTAAAAAAATTAATTAATTAATTTTTAGTTTTTAATATTTACTTCCATAATTTAAAAAATTTTCTCCACTCTTTCTCCCCAAGAGGTGTGCAATCTGATATAGGCTCTACATATGAATTTTTTTAAATTTAATTAATTTTTTTGTGGAATGTGGAATGTGGAAACATTCATTTCCACAAGATTTTGAGTTCTAAATTTTCTCCCCATCTCTCCCCTCCCCCACCCCAAAACACTGTGCATTCTGATTATCACTTCCCCCCAGTCTGCCATCCCCATGTTCTCTTTTTCCTTGTAGGGCAAGATAGATTTCTATACCCCATTACCTGTATTTATTATTTCCCAGTTGCATACAAAAACAATTCTCAACATTCATTCCTAAAACTTTGAGTTCCAACTTCTCTCCCTTAATCCCTCTCCACCCATCCCCACTGAGAAGTCAAGCAATTCAATATAGGCTATATGTATGTGTAGTTTTGCAAAAGACTTCCATACTAGTCATGTTGTGTACTTGATTTTCAAAGTATTTTTTGAGCTCTCTCATGGTCTGAGACCATTGCAAATTTATTTTGGAGGTTTTGGATGAAGAAGCCTTGACTTTTATGTCTTCTTCTGATGGTATGCATTGTTCTTCCTCATCTAAAAGGATGGAAGAAAATACCTGTTCACCAAGAAAGTAGCATTCTATAGTCTTATTTTTTCCCCTTTTTTGTGCATTTTCCCAGCCAGTTACTTGACTTTTGAGTCCTTTGTCAAGTGGAGGGTATACTCTAGGGATCTGTAAGTTCTCAGTTCCTGCAAGGTGGCACAATCCAGGCTAAGGAGTTTACTCCTCTCCTGGCCTGCACCTTCCTGGTCTGGGAGCAACCACAAGCTTTTCTGCCCAGGTTTTGAGAGTAGGATTCCCTCTCCACAGCCTCCACCAGCTCCATCACTCCAGTGCTCCTGCTCACCCCAGGATTGCCATTCAGGACTGAGACCCAGATCAGTCCTTTGATTCCCCTAGGGTCTTTAGACCGAGGGCTCCAAAAATGGATGCTGCCATGGCCTGGGGCTAGGGACAGACTCTCCTCCCTTCTCACCCAGGTGAAAGAGTTTTCTCACTGACCTTTGAAGCTGTCTTTGGCATTTGTGAGGTGAGAAATCTGAGAACTGCAGCTTCTGACCATGATTCTGCCACTCTGAAGCCTGCTCTGGTCCTGTCATGGTGGGTGGCCAAGGCTGGACTGCCCTCTGCCCCAAGCCTGATGTGATAGACCTTTCCTGTTAGCCTTCCAGGCTGTCTTGGGCTGGAAGTCTCTTTCACTCTGTCATTTTGTGACTTCTGTTTGCTCTAGAATTTGTTTAGAGTCATTTTTTACAGATATTTTATGGGTTGTGGGGGGAGAGCTTCTACAGGTCCATCCTTCTACTCCTCCATCTTGGCTCCACCCCCCTACATATATGTTCTTATTAAACATATTTTCACATCAGTCATGTTGTCTTCTTACTTTTTATTCTTCTCCATGGAGGATCTAGGAACACCTGCATGCTTCCTGCGCCTCAGTTGTGAAACACCACCCCATCCCCTAATCGTTTGCTTTCCCAGGAGCTATTCCTCAGTCCTGAAATGTTCTTTTTTCCTCTCCTTTGCCTCTTGGCTTCCTTTTAGACTGAGCTCAAATCTTGCCTTCTTGTGAGACCTTTCCACTCTTCCCATCCCCATGACCCAAGGCCTTCCTTCTGATATTATTGCTTCCCTTTGTTCTATATCTGTCTTGTACTTAATTTTTGAATGTTATCTTCCTCATTAAAGTTTGAGCACCTTGAGGACAGAGGCTGTTTTTGTCTTTCTTTGTATGTCTAGCATTTAACACCCTGTCTGGAGCATACTGAACGTTGACTGAGAGATTTGGGATTAGAATCTAGGTCATCCAGCTCCTCAGAGTATCACTTGGAAAGCATCTCACACTATCTAGAGACAACTTGTGTGTGAAAATGAATCCCTTCTAAAATATCCCTGGCAAGCCTTCATTTGAAGACCTTAAGTAATGAGAGGTTTACCACTACACAGAACAACCTATTGTACTTTTGGATAGCTCTAATTGCCAGTAATTTTTTTTTTTAATCTCATGGAACCAAAACCTGTGTCTGAAATTCATTGCTACTCATTTTGGTCTCTGGAGCCAAGAAGAGTGAAGTTAATCCCTTTTCACATTGCAGCCATTCAAATCCTTGAAGATAGGCAGGTAGGTGGCATTCTGGGCCTGGAGTCAGGAAGACCAGAATTCAAATATGACCTCAGACCACATTAGCTGTGTGACCTTGAGCAGGTCACTTAACCTCTGTTTGCCTCAGTTTGCTCAGCCATAAAATGAAGATAATAATGGCGCCTACTATTAAGACTATTACTATAGCAACTACTGTAGGATGTGGTTGTAAGGGTTAAAAGAGATAATATTTATAAAGCTACTAGTACAATGCCTTGTACATAGTTGTTGCTATACAAATATTAGCTATTATTATTATATAGATATTGTGCAGATTATGTTGTTATCGTTGAATTGTGTCTGACTCTTGGTGACCCCACGTAGGGTTTTCTTTGCAAGATATTGCCATTTCCTTCTCCACTCATTCTAGAGATGAGAAAACTGAGGCAAGCACAGTTAAGTGACTTGCCCAGGGTCATACAACTAGTAAGTGTCTGAGGTTAGATCTGAACTCAGGAAGATGAGTCTTCCTGATTCCAAGTCCAGGACTCTACCTACTATGCAAGCTACTTGTTTGTGTAGATTAAAGGATTGTGGATTTAGAACTAGAAGGAAACTAAGAAACCATCAAAGAGAACCCCCTAATTTTACAGATGAGAAAACTGGGGCGCAAAGAAATTAAATGATTTTCCCAGGGTTTCCCACTCAGTAGTTGAGGAAATATTTGAATCGAGCTCTTCTTTACTCCAAGTTCAAAGCCCTATTCATTATGATACACTGCTTCTCCATATATTTTTTCATATCTACCACAAACTCTCTCTCTACCTCTGTGTCCTTATAAAAACCAGGGCCTTCACCTGCCTTGATGAAATGTCCCAGTGGAGAAGAGATACAGGGCACATCATCACACAGAAGAGAGATGGAGAGCTTGGTGAAACCTAAGTGTGCCTCATGCAAGGGTGGCCTCTCTGAAGGAGCATCCCTGAGGTCCATCCCTCTCCCTGCTGTGGTCTATGGACCATGGAATCTCAGGTTCCGGTGACCTCCCTGGCTGCATCTTTCTGATCATATCGCTCCTTACTCAATAAATGCCAGGGACTCCCTATTACCACTAGGATCAAAGGTAAACTCTTCTGTTTGGCATTTAAAATCCTTCATAACCTGGCCTCTTTCTACCTTCCAAGTCTTCTCACACCTCTCTCCCATCCAATCACTCTATGATCCAATCACTATCTGTCATTTCTCATAGAGCACACTCCCTCTCCTGTCTCCATTGGATCAAATGAGATCATCTTTGGAAAGCATGATCATTACTCCTGCTACCCCTTCCCTTCCATGCCTTTCACCTGGAATATTCTCTCTCTATGCCTCTCCCTCCAGGCTTCCTCAGCTTCCCTCAAGATTCAGCTCAAATTCTATTTTTCTGCAGAAGTCTTTTCCCAGTCCTTCCTACCCCTACCTGCCTTTTCCTCTGAGATTACCTTCCATTTACACTGGTATATAAAGAGTATGCATTATTTGCATGATAGCTCCCCTATTAGAATGTGAGTTCCTTGAAAGCAAGAATTCAGGTGGTCTCTCTCTTTTTCTTTAACCTTCTTTCTATGTCTAGCACTTAGCCCAGTGGCTCTCCCATAATAAGTGCTTAATAAATGCTTGTTAAAGCCTTCCCTGTGCGAGGTAAAATGCCCTATAAAATAAAGGCCTTTTGCTTTATGAATAACTAAAGTGTCTGAGTCTTTTGTGAACACTTCCTCTAAATCCTTGAACAGACTGGGACCACTCCCCAACCTATAAGACAAGGGAGAGAGTGGGGAGGACAAAGGAAGGGACCATAAAAATAATCTCAAGAGGAAGAGACCACTTTCAGCTTGAGGTTAGGGGGAGGAGGGAAATCCTTTATTCCCCACCCCCACCCTCACATACACACATGTACACTGGAGGAACAGTCAGAGAGCACATGGGCTCTGGTAGACTGGAGGTAGCACCCGTAATAATTACGTAAGCCTTTCTGTTCATTTCAGCCAGTGCTCATGAAGTAGATCCTTTTGGCAGAGCCCCCAAGTAACTTACATGTCTGTTCTCTGGCTTTCTATCTTATTTCCCTACACAAAAATCTAATGACAAATGGGCATATTGTTAGTGTTTTGGCCTAAGTGCCAAGAAAGGGATATAGACAGAGAGTGGGGGCTTCAGGAACACAGAGAAAGAAGTCCATGTTGGCAGGAGGGATGCGGGAGCATTTCAGGGAGAAACTTGAGTTTGCAGGATAGACAATTTGTAATAAGAGCCTAGTAAACACTTGCTAAATGTTTTTTTCATTCATTCATTTTTTTCTCTAATGATGACAGTTTATATTTAAAATAACATTTTAAGATTTACAAAGCCCTTTCTGTAGTTTTCACAACAACCCTGTCAGTAGTATCCCTGTTTTACAGATGAGGCAACCTGAGCCTCAGATAGATTAACTGACTTTCTAAGAGTTACATAGGTAGCAAGTATCTGAAGTAGAATTTGAACCACCCAAGTCTCCCTGACTCAAATCCAGTACTTGGACCACTTTTTAAGACTCCAGGAAGCATGAGTTTCTGGAAATTGCACTGGCCGGGACCCCAGAAGAGCTGTGTTCTAATTCTGGCTCTGCCATTAACCAGCTCTGTGACCTTGGACACCAGTCCCTTGAGCCTCAGGTTCCTTAAACATATAAGAAGGGCTTAGAGCAGATGATTCCTAAGGTTTCTTCTAGCTCTGATTTTTATTTATCTGTGTGAGTTCCAGTGATGACCACAGATTAGCAGTTTAGTGAATATTTGCTCCTTTCCTTTCTTAGTTTTATCATTCTCCTCTTTCCTCTTCCTGCACTTGCCTCCTTCCTTTTGTCTCATTTCTAAATATTCCTCTGACCTCATAGCAGCTCAGCTCCCTTCTCTTCAGCAATACTCAGACCAGATTAGGGTTGCTCATGGATGTAGCTTTGAAGCTGCTGTTAATCACTGGATGAAGCACTTAGCCCAATATTTGGCACATAGTAGACTCTTAATAAGTTCTTGTGAACTTTACCTGACTTGTTGACTAGGATGAGATCTGACTCCATTACCGATTTATTAAGGAAATAAATTCCAAATTTATGTCACCATCCCTAATTTCTAAGCTTCAGTCATACATCTCCAACTACCTTTTTAGACATCTCTATTTGAATGTCCCACCAACAACTGAAACTCAGCCTGTCCTGAGTGGTGACTGTCAGGAAAAGCCCCAACCATACTTCACTCTCCTTCAGACACTCTGGTCATGCTTCCCCTTAGCCTTACTAACTACTTTGCCCCTGAAGGATACTCTTTTCTCTTCTTTCTCCCCTGCCTATGCCCACCATGAACCATGATTAAATTAGCTCTGCTACTGTTCCTGGATGGTGTGTGTCAATCTATTCCTCTATAGTGGCAGTCTAGGTGGTGCAGTGGATAACATCAGGCCTGAAGACTTATCTTCCTGAGTTCAAATCTGACTTCAGATACTTATTAGCTGTGTGACTTGGACAACTTAACCCTGTTTGACTCAATTTCCCCATCTGTAAAGTGAACTGGAGAAGGAAACGGTAAACCACTCTAGTATCTTTTTCCAAGAAAACCCCAAATCTTTGCCAAGAAAACCCCAAACCCCAAGAAAAACGTACAAAGAGTTGGATGTGACTGAAACAACTGAACAACAAAATGTGCTAGTGAAAGGCATATGCTAATTAAAGGCAAACACAGGGTTCTCGCTTTCAAGGAGTTCACATTTAGACTGAACAACAACCACAACAACCTCTCTAGAGTCTTTCTCACCATTCTGATAGCTAATAACCAGAGTCCCTTTTCTCTTTATGTACTGTCTTCCTTATTAGAACATAAGTTCCTCCAAGGCAGGGATTATATCTACTTTTTGTATTTGCATCTCCAGAATGCTTAGCACAATGATTGGTATACAATATGTCTTTAACAAATTCTTTTCCATTCATTTACTCATGAGTCAAATGGAACTTACCTTCCCTCTTAAAATCTGCTTATCTTCCTAATTTCCTTTTTCTGTTGACAGTACCACCATCTGCCAGTCATCTTGGCTGAAAACCTTGCAGTTACCCTTGACTCTAGCCTCTCCCTCATCCACCACATCAAAATGATGGTCAAGACATAGCAAGTCTTTCTTCTTTGCCTATACCTTGTCTCTCACATCTGTTCTTTCTACTCTACTCTCACTCCCACCATCCCATGCTAGGTCCTTCAGTTCTTGTTTGAACTACTCCTCATGGGAGCTTTGAATTTAAGGCTCTCTCTAATCTGCCCCCAGCCTACCTTTCCATCATTATTTCATATTATTTCTCCTCACAAACTCTGAGTTCCAGCCACATTTGGCTGGCAATTCTTGGAGAACAATGCTTGGCACAAACTAGTGTCTTGAGCTTTGTTTTTCTGCTTATGACCCTGAATCTTGGGAAACTAGTTTCTCTAGTGCCTGTCCCTTCCTCTACCTGCACTGCCTGCCATCCCTCCACTTCCCAAGTATAAAGCCCCTGTGTGGCATTAGCTCTATCCTATGCTTCCACTCTGAAGATGATTTACACAAGATATCTCAGGAGAGATAAATTGTATAATTGGGATAAGAGGAGATGTATTGGCACCTATGGTTGGCTAACTCTTGTTTGTGATGATGGACGATATATTAGACAATGTTTCTCTTTCTTAGATAGAGCTCATTTCCTGTTAGTAAATGTGAATTTGGATGATTAATTTATCTATCCAGCCTGCAGAACAGAGAAGAGTCAGAAAGTCCTGCCCCCTTGCCTCATTGGCTTAGATACTGCATTCTGGACACAGTCTAGGGAGATTGGGTGGGGGGCGTACAACTAAAGACAGAAACTGGCAGATCAATTAGAAATAGCCAGATCAGGACGTGGGTAGCATACTGAACCTGAAGTCAAGAAGACCTGAATTCAAATCTGGCTTCACATATTTACTAGCTGTATGATCCTGGGCAAGTCACTTAACTTGCCTGCCTCAAGTTTCCTGATCTGTAAAATGGGTATTACAATAGCATCTACCTCCTAGGGTTGTTGTGAAGCTAAAATCAAGATATTTGTAAAGTGCTTTGCAAACTTTAAAATGTTATATAAATGCTAGAAATTATCATCTTCATCTTCGCCATCATCATTAGGGGTCCCTTGAAGACAGAGTGATAGCATACCCATAGTCAGATCTTCTTTCAATAAAACACTAATAAGGTTGAGAAATGAAAGGGTGTTGAGCCAGCTAAGCATTTCAACAATGCTCCACTTTATCACCAGGCATCTTTGATTAGCGGAATCCATAGCAAACTTCCAAGGAAAGGAATCTAAGGCTCAGGACTTGATGGGCTAATTGAGAATGGTGACCACTTCAAGGTTAGTGAGAGCTGACTAAGGGATTGTGGATTTCAGTCTGATTCTGTATATCCTTTAAGAAATATCTTGGGGCAACTAGATGATGCAGTGCATAGAGCACCAGCCCTGGAATCAGAAGGTCCTGAGTTCAAATCTAGCTTCAGATACTTCCTAGCCATGTGACACTGCGAAAGTCACTTAATCCTGATTACCTTGAAAAGAAAAAAGAAACATCTATTTGCAAATCACTTGTGTAAATAGCTCCTAAGAGTCTGTAAGGTATTTCAACATGAGTGTTGATTGACTGGTATCTGATGTGCCTGCAATGCCTTTCCTTCTCTTCTGTACCTTAGAATTCCCTTCCTTGAAGGTTCAGCTTAAGAGGAATTCCTTCCCAAAGTCTCCTATGACTGCCTGGAATAATGACAGTGTTTACAACCATAATAACAGCTAGATTATTTATATAGTCTTTAACATCTGTAAAATGTTGTCATGTACACATATATTACATACGTATGTGTATATGCATACATATGTGCATATACATGCACATATGTATATATACATGCATATACGTGTATATATATGTTGTATATGTATATAAATGTGAAAATCTCAACTGACCCTCGTAACAATTGCGAGAAGTAAATGTTATTATTCTTATTTGTTTTTCAGTCATTTTTCAATCATACCTGACTCCTCATGACTCCATTTTGGGATTTTCTTGGCAAAGATGTTGGAGTAGTTTGGCATTTCCTTCTCCAGCTTATTTTATAGATAGGGAAACTGAGGCAAACAGGGTTAAGTGACCTGTTCAGGATCACAAAGCTAGTTAGTGTGTGAGGCCAGATTTGAACTAGGAAAGATGAGTCTTCCTGACTCCAGCCTCAGCACTCTATCCACTGCACCACCTAGCTGCTCAATATTATTAGAACCCCCATTTTATAGCTGAAGAAACTGAGATTGAAAGACTAAGTGATTTGTCCAGGGTCACATGACTAGTAAGTGTCTGAGGAAAGATTTGAACTCATGTCTTTTAGACTCCAGGCTCAGCCTTCTATCCACTGTGTCATCCTGAGGCCACACAGGGAACAGAATGCTTCTGTTCTCTTGGAGACAGGAAGACGAATGCACCCTGGTACTGTGCTGTCAGTGCCTCTAAAATTTCCTGCCCTGTGGCCACTCCACCATCATTCTAGCCCTGTTATTCAGTGAAGACAAGAGCCCTTAAGTTGCAGACACCTGAGCCTCTGTCCATTGTGGGGTGGGGGCTTTCTCGATGTAGATAGTCTTCTCAGTCACAGTCAGCCTAGTCTGCACTGCAAAGGTCCTCCCACCTCTGAGTGGGAGTTTGGGCCATTACTTTCCAGCTACCTCTAAGTAAAGACTCTAGCTAAACAACTTGCCATTTTCCCTGTTTAGTTAGACTGCATTGACAAATGGCCTAGTTAGAGCCTTTGCTAGCGCTGCAGCTGTGTTTATATTCTCTGAATTGTGCCGATACACATTCACTGAGTGTCGACTATACTTTGTGAAGTTATAAAATCTGAAGAGACCATCTGCTTTTATTTTTTAATAGTCTCTAGGGAAAGAATCACTAAAATGAACTAAATGTCACTAAAAGTAATCCAATTTAGCTCCAGTCAGCATTCCTTTGGCTGTGTGGCTTCAGGGTATTGCAGCTGAACTACCCTGAGACAGGAGTGAAAGAAGCCAGGGCCCAGGCAAGAGAGGGAGCATGCCAGCACTCAGCTTCCCAGTTCATTCTGTAGGGAAGCCTCTGTTTCCTCCAGGTACAGGCCAGGCATAGGCCTTCCTTGCCTCACGCTGAGTTGATTGGAGCCTTATTCTCTTTATCCCCTAGCCCTTCCGCAGTTGCTAGTGCCTTTCCCTCTGCGATAAATCAAAAGACAATTAAATGCTTATTATATTCCAGAAATACAAGGAAAAACATAAGATCACAGCTTCCATCCACTCTGTATATACCTTGTATGTTTCTAGTTTTTTACCTGCTGTCTCCCCAATGAAAGTCCAAGCTCCTTGAGGGCAGGAACCATGTTTTTGCTTTGTTTCGCTTTATTTTTCTTTGTATCCTAAGTGCTTAGTGAACTCCCTGTTGCATACTAAACCACAGATAAATGATTTTTGACTGACTTACTGATTGTATCATTAGAAGACAGAGACAACAGAAGCTCAAAGTTTTTAGGGTGAGGGGGACAATCAGAGCCTACGTATAAATACAATGTCCTCCTCTGTTCCACTAGTAGCATTGTAAGACTAGAGAAAAAGATAGAGTAGAGAAAAATAATTTTAGCTCCCTTAATCCTTACCAAGGTGTGAACCACAGATTGTGGAGTTAGAAGGGACCACAATCTAGACCATCTAGTCAAACCCATATCTGAAAAAAAAGAATCTCCACTAAAATTACCCAATAAGTGATCATCCAACCTCTGATTAAAGACCTCAGTTGAAGGAGTCTCCCTATCTTCCAAAGCAGCCCTTTTCACTTTTGTAAAAAATGTAATTGTTAGGAAGCTTTTTGTTTGTTTGTTTTTCCTGCTATCAAGCCTGAGTTTGCTTCTACCCATTACTAATGGTTCTGCTCCATAAACAAAATAAAGGTAAGTCCTCTTTCATATGATTGTCCTTCAAATATTTGAAAATAATTATCTTGTCATTCCCCAAGTCTTCTCTCCTTCAAGCTAACTATCCTAATGTTCCTTTACCTGCTCCTTATAAGACATGTGAAGTGCTCAAGGAGGACTAGCCCCTCTGGTGTGAGGACTTACTGAGCCCTTTTCAGGGCTGCTCATACACCTTTGGTGTCTACCTGGCACAAAACTCTCACCTGTGGCTCCAAGAAGCTGTGGCATGTTCAATGACCACACATCAGTAAACCATCTAGGCAGACAGGCTAAACCAGGGTAACTAATTAGCCTTAAATCCATTAGTAAGTTAGAGAGGGTGTCTACCTCAAGCATGTGAAGACTTCTCCCAGTAGAATGGGTAGATGAGAACAATGAGTGCCAATGCTCAAGAAAGAAGCTGAAGATGCCAAGTCATCTACTGCATCCTGAACCATTGCCAGTTGTTCTGATTTTTTTCTTGCTACCACACTTTGATAACTCTGGAAGAGAGAATGAAGCTAACTACTTTGTGCAACTCTGCCTCGCTTACAACCAATTCACACACAATTCAAGACATCACCCTTTGATGTCATTGGTCCTCTTTGAAAACAAAGATATGGACTCAAGGCCACTCACCACCCAAGAGGCCCTCCACTGAACATTCTATAGCATATCAATGTTATTCTTAAGCTGTGATACCCAGATTAAACACAACATGGCAGATGTGGTCTGAGTAAGTCACCTTTGTGCTTCTGGAAATTATGCCTCTTTTAAAACAGTCCAAGAGACAAAGTATAGAGGGTCCAAAGGAGGGCAATCAGACTGGTGAAGGGCTTCAAATTTATGCTATATGAGGATCAGTTGAAGGGATCAGGGATGGTTAGCCTAAAGGATAGAAAGCCTAAGTTATATAGCTTATAGCAACACAAGCTTTGAATGTAACTTTGTTAAATTACTCACAAAGCAGTCTTGTGGAAGATGGATTAGACGTGTTCAATTTGGCCCCTAGAGGAAAGAAGAGCAACAGCAGGATAGAAATTACAATGAGACAAATTTAAGGTCAGAGATTTCAAGCCAAAAGCGAAATGTTTCAACAAATGGAGCAATGTGAAATTCCAGTGTGGAATGACACCCCCTTGGAGATCTTCAAGCAAAGACTGGGTGACTGTTTGTCGGGTAAGTTGTAGAGGGGATTCTCTCTCAGGTATAGGTTAGACTCAATAGCTGCTGAAGGCTCTGTTCAAGTGCTGGAATCCATCTAAAAAAATCTGTAACTCAGCCCAGAGTAGCCTTTCAGCATTTCAGCCTCGAAGGCTTTGGTTAGGTGGTCCTGACTTTGAGAGGAGACTGCACGGTATGCAGTTACCAGAGACTCCCCTTACTATGCCCAGTCTCAGAGTTGGCAGGAAGGAAGCTATTAGGGCTAAAGGCTGAGCATAAAACTATATGCCTTGCTATTCTGCTGGAGAAGAGGCAATTCCTCTGGGCATTAGGGGCCTGTGTGTGACAAGAGAGCCTAGGGAACACTGACATTAGCAAGAAAAGCTTTGAGCTCATCCTACCCAATATCCTCAGCTCTAAGCACACACAAGCACCATAAAAGTTTCCCTCAGGGGAATTTCAGACGATAAAGGGTGTGATATCACTACATCAGAAAGACCAGCAGAAGGTGAGAAAATATTATTCAGCCTATAAGCTGTGAATTCCCTCTGATACCTGGAACTTGGCTCAGATATAGTGAAAAGATAATCAGGCTAGAGAGACCAGAAGACCCAACTTTGCCATTGGTTTGTAGTGTGAATATTTGGATTCTTCAGGCATTAGCTTTCTCATCTGTAGGATGAGGGGGTTTTATGAGATGACTTCTTGGGTCATCAATGATAGATCTCTATCATCCTATGGCCCTGGACTCTGGCTTTGAGCCTCCAAAGGTAAAAAGAAGAGTAGAATATGTTGGAAATTGACCAAAATCCTATACTTCCTAAAAAGCCAGGCTCAAGTTCCATTTCCCCCAGGAAGCCCTCCTGGATCACTGTACCACACTCTCTCTTCTGTGAACTCCTACAGCCTTCAGAGTCAGAACCATGAACTAGTACACAATCATATAGTGTCTTAAGTATTTTATTTCTCTTTCTTATCTTCCCAAACAGATTGTAAATCCCCAGGGGAGAGTCCCTGGATCAGAAGTCCATTTGTATCCTTCATAGTATCTTGGCCTGAGTGATTTTGGAACTTTACCTCAGAAGGTACTCTTCACCATCTGAAGATTTTATTTCTACCCCCAAACACAGGCTAACAATCTTGTCTCACAGTGATGCCTCCTTGGCAGAGGGTATATTATAGTGGTGATGCCCTTCATGTATGGACTGGAACAGATACCCATGGAAGTCCCTTCCAAATTTGAAATTCTTTTAAAAACTATTATTTTATTTTAAAAAAATTATTGGGCATCGTTTTTTTTTCCTTCTATCTATCCCCATCCAGAGACAGAGACATAGAGAGAGACAGAGAAAGGGAGAGACAGGGGCAGAAGGACACAGAGAGATGAAATCCCTGTATATTGCACAAACACATTTAAACAAAACAAGTATCCACACTAGTTCTGTCCAAAAAGGAAACTCTTATTATATGTATCAGTTTCATCATCTCCCTGCCATGAGGTGAGCAACTTTCTTTATTTGTCTTCTGGAATCATGGTTGGTCACTTAATTGATCTAAGTTCTTAAGTCTTTCAAAATTATTTTTGTAATATTAACATTGTAGTATAAATTGCTCTAGTTCTAACTTTCATTCTGCATCAATTCATACAAGTCTTTTCAAGTTTCTTTGAAATGTTTTCCTTCATTCCTTGTAGCACAATAGTATGACTCATATTTATAGACCACAGTTTGTTTGGTCATTTCCCAATTGTTGGATACCTCCTTGGTTTCCAGTTTTTACCACCCTAAAAAGAGCTACAATAAATATTTTTGTATATATAAGATCTTTTCTTCTTTGATCTCTGTGGGATCTAGGCCCAGCAATGGTGTGACTTGGTCAAAGGGAGTGTTGTCTTTGCTAATTTTTTTAAAGAATAATTTCAAATTATATTCTAGAATGGTTGGGGTTGGATCTATTCACAAACCCCCTAGTGCACCAGGGTGCTTGCTTTTCTCTAGCTCCTCCACTTGTGTCATTTAAAAAAATCATTTTTGCCAATCTGATATGTGTGAGATGGAACCTCAGAATGGCTTTAATGCTCATTTTTCTAATTACTGGTGATTTGGAGCATTTTTTTTTCACATGGATAAAAATAGCTTGAGTTTATACCCTTGAGAGAACTGCATTTTCATATCCTTAGACTATTTATCAGTAGGGGAATGACTGTTATAAATTTGAACCATTTCCTTTTATGTCCCAGAAAGGATACTTTTATCCCAGAAACTTGTTTCTCCTACCTTAGTTAACTGTTTGCCTTCTAATCTTATCTATACTGGATTTATTTGTGTAAAGCCTTTTAAATTTTATGTAACCAAAATTATCCACTTCATCTCTTGTGATCTTCTCTATTGCTCATTTGGTCACAAATTTTTCTTCTAGCTATAGATCTGATGGGTAATTATTTCTATGTTTCTTTAATTTATTTATGAAATGAGCTTTTATATCTTGGTCACATATACTCTTGGACCTTATCTTGGGTATTTGTCTAAACCTAGTTTCTGACATATTGCTACCTAGTTTTCCCAACATTATTTTTCAGAAGGTGAGCTGGGCTCTTTGTGACTATCAAAACTTAAGCTGCTGGGATTTGTTTGTTTCTGTATGTTGCGTACCTGCACTGTTCCACTGATTGAGCTCTATCTTTTTTGAACCAGGGTCAAATTGCTTGGATGAAGACCGCTTTGTAGTATAGTTTCAGATCTGACTCTGTTAGCCCCCTTTGTTCCTAGTTTTAAATTTTTTCCCCTGGAGATTCTTGACCTTTTGTGCCTCTATATAAAATTCATTATTATTATTTTTCTAGTTCTATAAAATGACCCTTTGGTAGTTGATTGTATGGCACTCCACATCTCTGACATCCTGTGATTCTGGCTGATGTGAGGCTCAAATGGGATAATACATGCAAAGTACTTCATAATGGAGCTATGTAATGGGGAGCCATTATTATCCAGGGAATATTTTTCTGAACTAGGGTTACTTCTTGCTAGCCATCAGGCTATTTGGATTTGCAAGTTAATTTTAATGTTAGCCTAGGAAAAAACACAATTAGGTGTTTCCAAGGTGAAAGGTCTTCTATCACTGGAGAAATTTAAATGAAAAATGGATAATCACTTACCAGGGAAGATACTTTCCTATGGGTTGGGTTAGATCAACCAGTCAATCAAACAGGTGTTTATCCAGCACCTCCTGTGTATGAAACCAAATGGTTTAACGGGTAGAGAGCTGGTCTCAGAGTCAAGAAGACTTAGGTTCCCCTGGACACACTGACTGTGTAATCCTTGGGAAATGTCTTTAACTTATAAGTGACCCCAGACAACTCTCAAAGACTGAAAGTTGTAGATAAGTGCTGAACGACATGGGTAGAAGGACTCCCCCATGCTTTACCCTCCCCTCCCCAGAGTTTCCAATGAAATTATAGGTCTAGTCAACAGCAGTGAAATTTCCAGGCATTGTGTTAGGCTGTGAATACAAAACCAAAGATGACCTGTAAGGACTCATCCAATCTCTGAAATCCTACTATTTGAAGTGGTTTTGAAGAAAATACAACACACTTCAATTGGCCTGTTCTTCTGTCTCCTAATTCCATTTGTGATGACCTTAGCAGAGATGGGAAGGTACAGCATGTACTGCAAAGATAAGTGAAGTTCCTGAATTCCTACTAGGATTGCTGAGGAACACAGGACAGGGCTTTGCCTCTTTCTCTAGGACAGATAGAGTTGTTCAGTGCCAGACATTGTGAATCAATCATGTTTCTCTGCTAAGGTATAAAACAGGACTGAAGGGCAAGGGAAGTCAAGAAGTAGCTGTAATAATTAAAGAGTCATTTGAATCAAAGGCATCACAAAGAGAAGTCACATGAACAGTACATTTTATTGCATGCATGCATAATATATGCATATAGTAAAATAACTGACATTTATACGGCACTTTAAGGTTTATAAAATTCTTTACAAGCATGATTATTTCATTTTATTCTATTATTGCCCATTGTCCTTATTTTTCAATTGTTCTCATTTTATAGATGGAGAAACTGAGGCAGGCAGAGGTTAAATGACTTGCCAAGGGGTCACATAACTAATATATGAGGCTGGATTTAAACTCTGGTCTTCCTGACTTCAGGTTCAAAGCTCTATTCACAATGCCACCTAGCTATCTCATAGATCCCTAAGAAAGGAGAATAAATTTGGCTCATGTTACATGGTATATGGAGTATAGTATAGTGGAGAAAACACTGGATCTGGAGTTGGATGACCAGGGTTCAGATCCTAGCTCTGATATTCATTGACCCTGTGGCAGTCAGTACATTTCTTTCTCTCTGTCTCTTAGTTCTGTTATCTGTAAAATGATCAATTAGACACCTAGATCCTCTCTGTCCTTTCATTTTATCCCATGTCCCTTCAGGACCTCAAGTCCAATAAACTCCCATGGAGAAAAAAATTCATTCTGTACCTCTTCTCCTCAATGACATCTGGAGTCTGAGCTATGAAAACCTTCCCAAAGAATCAAGTGAGACCTTTTAACTTTGGGCTGTCTGAAAGAAGAGAGAGCTAAAACTAGTTCCATTGCTCCCTGCCACATTTACATGGTAGTCCATTGCCTAGCCTTCCAGACTCAACTGTGCCAATCTCCAAACTCACTACTTTAGTATACTTCAGTCTGTTTGAAGCTTGGGAGGTGGGCCAGAAGAAATACTGGATGGACATTAGAAGAGACAACTGAGCACCAAGTAGGTCACCTTTCTCTGGGAAATGAAACATTTTGTATAACACAAACCCAATGACAGATTATCTCCTTAAGATTGGGTGCTCCTGCTTTCCTCTCCTTTCTCTACTCAGCAGCCTTTGTACTCATGCCTAAGACACTTCTCATAAGGCCATCAAAGGGGGGAGTTGGGAAATGGGAGAGGAAGCATATTAATGTTGGTTTCAGATTCTTCTCTTCTCTTTCTCCTTTCTGACTTCCTCATTTAGTCCCAACAGCCTCCATCCAAATCCAAGTCCTATAATGTCTATGGATCCAGCTTCTCCTGACAGAGACCATATATGATACCACTGCAAATGGTAAGCACTGAATGACAGCACACACACACAAACACACTGAAACTGTTCATATAATAACAGAGAGAAACATAGTGATTTGGGAGGTATTTCTTAATCTAGCACTGTGGATTTCCCCTCACTAGAGAAGTTCACAGATGCCTAGGGGTTTGAGAACAGACTAACAACGTGCAATTTGTAATTTAGAGGCATAAAATATTAGCTAGCTGCTCAGGCGGGGATTTGGAACTATCACAACTGTTGAGCTTGAAGGCAGAATTGAAGAATAACCGATGTAAAAACAAGGGGGCAGGAGATGGAATGTTATTTGGCTAAAAGTTAGTAATGGGAAATAAGTCTTCAGTCAGATTGTGAAAAGTTTTAAGTGCTAAACAGAGAACTCTATAACCCAGAAGACTGTAAAATGTTCAAAATGAGATTCCCTAATTGCTAATTTTTGGAAAATTAATATATAAATATATTTCCAATTACATGTAAAAATAATGCTTAACATTTCTTTTTAAAAATTTTGAATTCTAAATTCTCTCCCTACCTTCTCCCCCTGCCCCTTCCTTGAGAAGGCAAGCAATTTGACGTAGCTTACACATTTACAGTCATGGAAAGCACAAAATGTATTTCTCTACTAGCCATATTATAAAAGGAAACACAGACTAAAAACAAACAAATAAGAAAAACAAAGTTAAAATATGCTTTAATCTGCATTCAGACTTCATCAGTTCTTTCTCTGGAGATGGATAGTATTTTTTGCCATAAGTCCTTTGGAGTATCTTGAATAACTTGATTGCTAAGATTAGCTAAGTTATTCACAGTTGGTCATCATATAATATTGCTGTTGGGGCTGTGCAATGTTCTCTGAAGTCTGTGCACTTCATTTTGCTTCAGTTCATGTAAGTCTTTCTGAGCTTTTCTGAGAGCAACCTGCTTTTCATTTCTTATAATACAAATAGTGTTCTATTACAATGACACAACACAGTTGTTCAGTCATTCCCCAATTGATGGACATCTCCTAAGTTTCCAATTTTTTGCCACCACAAAAAGAGCTGCTAAAAATATTTTTGTACATCTAGGTCCTTTTTTTGTTGTTGTTTTTAATCTCTTTGGGTATAGACCCAGTAGTAGTATTTCTAGATCAAAAGGTAAACACAGTTTTATAGTTACAATTTCCTTTCCAGAATGGTAGGACCAGTTTATAACTCTATCAAGAATGCATTAGTATCCCAATTTTTCCACATCCCCTCCAACATTCGTCATTTTCCTTTTATGTCATATTAGTCTATCTGATGAGTGTTAGGTGGAACCTTAGAGATGTTTTAATTGAATTTATTTCTCTAATCAATAATGACTTGGAGCATTTTTCATATGACTATAGATAGCTTTGATTTCTTCTTCTGAAAACTACTTAGTTATATTCTTTGACTATTTATCAATTGTGTAATGACTCACATTCTTCTAAATTTGGTGCACTTCTCTATATATTTGAGAAAGGCCTTTAAAAAAGAAATTTGCAGTAAATTTCATCTCCTCTCCTTAGTTTTCTGCTTTCCTTCTAATACTGGCTGTATGAGCTTTGTTTATGCAAAACCTTTTTTTAATTTAATGTAATCAGAATTATTCATTTCACATCCCTTAATGCTCTCAATCTCTTATTTAGTCATAGATTCTTCCCTTATCCATAGATCTGAGAGGTAAAAAATTCCACTCTTTCCAAATTTGCTTATATCATGCCTAAATCATATATCCATTTTGACCTTATTTTGGCATATGGTGTAAGATGTTGATCTATACCTAGTTTCTGCCAAACTACTTTCCAGTTTTCCAAGCAATTTTTGTGAAATAGTGAGTTATTGTCACAAAAGCTTGGATCCTTGCATGTATCATACACTCAGTTTCTGCGATCATTTATAGGTGTTTGGGTATTCATGGAGAACTAGCCTCTGGTGTGAAGGCTTGCTGAACCCTTTTCAGGGCTACTTATCTACCTTTAGTGACCGTCTGACATTCAGCTCTCACCTGTGGCACCAAGAAGCTTCAGCATGCACAACAGCTATACCCTAATAAAACCATCTCAGCAGACAGCTAAACCAATTTAAAAATAAACCAGTGGGCCTCAAACCCACTGGTGAGTTAAGGGGATATCTCTACCTCAAGCATGTGAAGATTTTCACATGGATAGGTGAGAAAAATTTGTTCCGATGACCAGGAAGGCAGCTGAAGCAAGTGTTGTGGAGTGCTTAGAGCTTGATCAGGCATTGGAGAGGCCAAGGTCATCCAAAGCATCCTAGGCTGTCTCTAGTCATCTTGACTTCTGTCTTGCCCCTAGCCTTAAATGACTCTGGAAGAGAGAGTGAAGCTGATGACTTTGTGCAACTCTGACTCACTGAAATCCAATTCACCCATAAGTCAAGACATTACCCTGTGTTGTCATTAGTCTTCTTTGAAAATAAAGGACAAACACTAGCAATTGTGTGCCCATCTATTCTGCTGATCCACAACTCTATTTCTTAGCCATCGCCAGAGTAGTTTCATGGTTACTGCTTTGTAATACGGTCTGATATCCGGTACTGCCAGACCACCTTCCTTCAATTTCTTTTTGTTGATTTTTCTTGATATTCTTGACATTTTGCTCTTCCAGGATAATTTTGTTATTATTTTTTTATAGCTCTAGAAAATAATTGTTTTAACCATGTGATTAGTGTGGTACTGAGTAAGTAAACTAATTTGGATAGAATAAATAATTAATTTAGGTAGAACCTAATCATTTTATTATATACACAGGAAAAATCAGGCAAGTAAAGGATGCCAGACTATGATGTGCATCTGGATGGATAGGTCATAGACCTGGATCTATCACCACATGCGTATTGGACTAACTATGGAGAGGGATCATAAAATGAGTCCAGAATTGAACAGGAAGAAGAGAGCAGGTTGGATTGCATTTGGGAAACTTATTTTCCATTACCCTGAGTTTCTCCCTGAAACAAAAAGTCATGTTTTGCAACATCAATATTCTTCTATTGATGATATATAGCAAAGAATCATGGAATATCGGAATCCCTGAGAAACCAAAATTGCAGGTCACAGAGAGCACAATGTAGAGAAATGTGGTGGGTGTAAAATGGGCTGCTGGCTCTTACCAATGACAAATGGCTTAGCAAAAATAAAAAAAAATTGAAAAGCTTTCCAAAAGACATCATCAAAGATGTATGAGTGAGCTGGTTATGTGGTCAGAATGACAGAGCCTCATGGCCGGGCCTCAGCAGGACTTACTGGACTAGAAAATTACCCTAAGAGAGGTGGAGGTAGAGATCTCTTGTTATCAAATGGAAGCCTTTCCTACAAATTAGCCAAAATCCCCTTAACCCAGGGATGGGGAACCGGCACTCTCAAGGTTACACATGACCCTCTACATCCTCAAGTGTTACCCTTTGACTGAATCAAAACATCACAGAACAAATCCCCTTCATAAAGGATTTATTCTGTAAAACTTGGATTTCCATCAAAAGGCTGCCCCAAGGACCTATGTCACAGGTGAATTCAAGGCCGCAGGTTTCCCACCCCTGCCCTGATCAAATTCCTGCTTCTCTTATCTGGGCCACATCTCAAGAGTCTAGGGAAAGGAAATAGTTTGATGACAAAGAAGGAAAGGAGCGGACAAATAATTTTCCCGTAGTCAGGATGGAAAGAATTTCCAAACTGTAGGACACTTCCCTCAAACGCAGGAGTGTCCCCCCGTTCCTCCCTCCCTTCTTTATCATCCCAGGGATAATAGATTTCTAAATTAGGGAGGTATCACTCCCTCTTGTCTGCCTGTATCTAAGCAGAGGGAATAGTTTTATTATCTTTAATTCTAGGGTAATGTTTCATGGCTTTGAAGAAGAAAGTAAATTCTTTGTGAGTATTGAGTGCGCACGGTCATGCATATGCAGGCGTCTATATGCACGTAAATAGTCACATATAGACACGTACTCATATATATGTGCATAGATAAATGTACAGATGTATTTGCATGTGTGTATATAAGTATATGTAAATACACAATATACATCTAAGATAACTATTCAGAGAAGATGCTCATCTGAATTGGTAAAAGAAAAAAAAAAGTTCCTTGCCCGAAACTCCTGTACCTAAGAAGGAAATAATATGGACACACGTATCATACCCTCAGCTCCTCCCTAGGTGTATCTAAACCAGTTCCTAATGTGTCCCACAAGGACCTCAGCACCACTGTATGTGTGTCCTAGGGTGGAATGACCCTTGTGCCAGTGGAAAGATAGTGGAGAGATAGAGCAAGTTGCCCCCCCCCCCCAAGGCAAGCAGAAGGAAAGGGGTCTGGAGGCAAAAGGGGGAGAGACTCTGGAGGGGTCCTTGAAACAATGACTCTGTGTGTGTGTGTGTGTGTGTGTGTGTGTGTGTGTGCGTGAATCTAAGGGATCCTAGAATATAGAGTGACTTCACAATTCATAAGTTTATACCACACCCCACACCTCAGTAATCCAATGAAAAATCAACATGAGTATCAGTGTCCTACCTTGACATCCTGACACCATCAATCCCCCAGTCCTGCCTCACCTTCACCTTCAGATGCCTTTTTATCTGCTCCATAACTGAGCATAGGAAGCCTTGTAACATCTTTTTAGTCTTTTCTGGGATAGGTATAAGTTAGGTGGTGGTGCCCAAGAAGTCTGTTTCTAACCCTATTTCAAACACTCCCCCTTTTCCTTAATTACAACAGACCATGAGATACAAACTCAACCTATGTGTTCCAGCCAGTTTTCTTCAACTAAAAATTTGGAGCCCTGCTCCTCTGGTCATTTCTCAGGGATGGTGGATTTTGGAGACCTTACTTTTTGGTCAGTGAGTTTAGAAAACAGCCCCCAGTGACACCTTCATTCTCTACCAGTCACTGAACAGTTAGAAGTATAGAGTGGTCTGTGATCACACAACTTGATCATCCTCTTTCCTGTCCCTAAGCCTGATCTCTTGGACCAACTCCACCCTCCTCCATCCCCATTGGGAGAACTCAGGTTCCATTCTCTCTTTCCCACAACTGTGTTGAGGACTGGGAACATCAGTGCCCCAGTGTTGGGAATACGGATGTTGATGAAGGCATGATATCTAAACTAATTGGTTGTTTGAGAGGTGAGGGAGAAAAGCTAATTACAGTCACAAATAAACAGATAAGAGGAGCCCAAGACCATTCACCTTGCCTCACGCCTTCCATGCAGGCCATTTTGATCATAAATCATAGATTCAGAGCCAGAGGGGTGCTAAAAGGCCAACCCCCTCGACTCTACTGATGAAATTGAGACACAGAGACTGACTTTCCCAAGGCCAGATACATAGTAAATGTCAGAGCCCAAATGTGAACCCAAGACCTCTGACTTGAAACCAAGGGCTCCCCATGAAGGAGAGGATTTTCTCCTATTCTGAGGCTGTACCCCAGATGTAAATGACCCCAAGAAAGACCTCAATGCTTCAGTTCTGACCCTGGATTCCAGTTCAGAATTGTTGTCTCAGAGAAGACTTGGATATGGGAAAAGGCTGCCTTGGGGGCTGGTGAGCCTTGTTCCAGAACACCAAAACTGATAGGGTTTCAAAGATTTAGCAATGCTCTCCTTCAGCACTTATTATAGTAACTAATTCCATGCCCTTCACCCCATTTCACTGACTTTGTAATGATTATTCCTTGTATTATTTCAACCCATGAATGATAAATTCACATTTACATATAGTTTTAAGTTTGCAAAGCGTTTTACCAATATCTTCTTTGATCCTTACAACAGCCCTGGGAGGTACGCGCTGTTATTAAATCCATTTTACAGAAGAAGAAATTGGGACAGAAGTTAACTGACTTGCTCAGTCATGTAGCTAGTGTCTGAGGCAAGACCTGAACTCAGGTTTTCCTGGCTCCAAGTCTAGGGCTCTATTCTCTGTTCCATCTACCTTGTTTTACTTGCCCTGTAAACATTTCTTACTGCTTGCCCCCGTGCCAAAATTGTTAGTGCTGGTTCTGAATTAAATAAATTGTGAGTTTCCTTCCAAAGTGAGGTTCTGTGATGCTGTGTTCTCCCGGCTTCACTCCTGACCCCAAGCCCCTGTCCTAGGATAGAATCCCCCCAAACAAAGAGTGTTTTGTTCACAGCAGTACTCAATCTTCTCTTATCTCTTTCACTGATGGGATGTTGCATTTGTAAGGAAAAATATGTTCTCATAAACTCATACCAGGATTTCTCATGTACATGTTAGGTTTTCATGGGAGATCCTTACATAGCCCTCATGCCCAGCTCTGGAGTTTATCATAGTCTCTTGTTGAAGTCTACTTTCCTCCCTGAGGGACAATATCTTAGTTTTTCTCAATTCCAGGGACAGGGATTTTCATTTAAGTGAAAGACATGTATCGATGTTTTGCATGAAAATACTGTGTTCATTAATTTTTTCATAAGTGAAGCCCCCAATGGGCCAAATTCATTTCTCTAAATTGATTCTGATGTACATTTCTCTGTTGCATGTAACTGAGCATACAGATTTCTAAGCATTTTTCCTATATTATTCTAGAGAGCTGAGGCTTTGAGGATGTAGAAACCATGGTCTTACCTGAATGAACATGACTCCTGGTAAGCAGGGCATGCCTTTATGGGAGATGGGCTACCCTGAGTCACTCATCCTTTCTTGTCCTATTTTCCTTGTGGCCAACAGAGTACCTCTCTGTGGTGGTGAATTGGGTCAGGAAGTCAAAGAAAGTGACCTGTAGGTAAATTGTGATTGCCAAGTCACTCAGAGTGATATTTAAAAGCTCATGGAAAACTGTAGAAGTACCACAAGATCAGAGAAGGCTAAATATTTTGATTTACAAAAAAGGGTATTCTTGTGGGAAGAACAGTTTGAAACTATAGACCAGAGAACTTGACTTACATTCCTGGGAAAATTCTATAATGGATCATGAGATCAAGAGTTGTCAGACATGTAGGAAGGGAAGAGGTGATTATAAAGCCACTTCACCTTCTCTCTGGTAGGCACAATACTCTTCCAATAGCTAGAAAGCTTGATAACCACCAAAGTCACCAACAGTATCCGGACAAAGAGGGCAATAAAGATCACTTGGCTACTTCCCTAAAGGTCAGCCCATTTGGAGGAACATCCCAGACATAAGGGATTGTGATGGAAAAAGTTGGTGTGGATGTCAAGTAGCACCATCCTGTTACCAGGAAGTAGGTCAAAATCCACCTAATTAAAAATGATAAGAAAAAATAGCACTGCCTTTGTTCCTCATGATGGGGCTGGAACTTCACTGAGGAAAACGGGGAAGTTTTGGT
Organism: Notamacropus eugenii; assembly: GCF_028372415.1. Lineage (NCBI taxonomy): Eukaryota > Metazoa > Chordata > Mammalia > Diprotodontia > Macropodidae > Notamacropus > Notamacropus eugenii. The sequence continues at coordinate 51,278,554 of NC_092872.1, read as the reverse complement.
GACTAGATTAGATCACGAAGGGCATACCATTGGTGATAATACTGGAGTTCACTTCAAAGCTCTAAGAGCCACTAATGTTTCTCTTCTGACCTTGTACAAAAGGCGAGAAGGAAAGACTGAGATCATAAAAATTGTATGAGACTATTGCTATAATAATGTATTTTCATGTTACAAATGTATATAACTTTTTTAACTTTATTAAATGGTTCTTCAGTGTTGTAATATCTATGTTTGGGTTGTATCTACCTTTTCAATTTTGTAAGCAAAACTATTTAATAGATGGTATTAATGAAAAATGGTTACCAATCACAAAATATTTAAGTAAATACTGTGTGCTCAGAATACAAACACATAAGTGAAATAGAAATGGTTTCTCGCTAAGTAGCTTATATTCTAAAACATGACATTTTCAAGCCAGACTCTGTGTGTTTGTACACATACACAAAAATACATGTATATGTACATGTATATGTATGTATGGTATATATACACATATTTATATATATACATGTATGTTTATGTATATATGCAATGTGATATCCAGATACATACACACATGTGTATGCATGTAGATATATATGTATATATTAACATTTGATTAGTTCAAATTTTAAGCCTATATCCTGACTAGTATAATTTTAATCCAGTCACTTGAACTGGATTATTAATGTGTCTTCAGTCTCCAGTGCTCAGGGCAGTATGCCTCAGAAACTGAGTTTAAAGTTTCAATTTCGAATGAAAAGATTCTTTAACAGTTTATTTCAAACCAAGATGTCAATTCACGTAGCAATTCTTCACAACATAGCATGTGCTCTTTTGTTTCCAGATATGGAATGTTAAGTAATTTGTCCAAAAAGTATGAGCTTGCCTCTTTATATGTGATGTGAATGTTTTTATAAACATTGTGCCTGCCCAACACTTTATAATAATATAGCAGAGATAAAGGAAAAATATGAATAATGCCAGACTAACCCCATCTGCTTTCTTGCCAGGATTATAAGATATAGATGATATGTATTTTACTAAAGCTTTTGATAAAATATCTCATACTATTTCTTATGGAAAAGATGGAGAGATATGGATTAGATAATAGTACAGTCTAACGATGCTTAGCACAGTACCTGGCACTTAGGACTTAATAAATATTGATTGATGAATGGATGGATGGATGAATTCCAAGCTGTTTGGATGACCAGTCTCAAAGTTATTAGTTGTTAGTGGTTCAATGCCAACATGGCGGAAAGTCCCTAGTGCAATGCCCAAGGGATCTGTGTGAAACTTAAATAGAAACTAGACTACTAAGCCATGCATATGGATTTCTATAGGCCACATATTGTCTTAAAAACCACATATTAAGATGATCTATATTCCATTCTATTTTTATGTATTTTGTTAAATATTTCCCAATTACATTTTAATCTGGTTCAAAGTGTTTGATACAATAGACTAGAACACTGGACTAAATCTAATATGATATAATTCCACAGAAATGCAGTCTTGTACTTGGGTACAAAAAAACTTTACAAGAAAAAGATAAGAGAGACATGCTTAGACAGCAATTTTCCTGAGGGTGGGGAGAGGAGGAGGGAAGATCAGAGATTTAGGTTGGCTTAAGCCAGAATGGGATCAGCTTTAAGAAAAATACATCTTTGCTGACCTCAGGCCCAGCACTCTATCCACTGTGCCACCTAGCTGCCCTATGGATTACAATGGATTATTGCTATTACCATGAATTAGAGATGATCAAAAGTTGGGTGGATTTTCTGGGGAGGTAGTGGTTTTCCTTCCATTGGAGATCTTCAATCAGAAGCCAGATAGCTGCTCACTGGGTGGGCTGCAATGGGGCTTCCTTTGGGGCCTGAGTTGGACCACATGGTCATTGAGGTCCCTTCCACCCCTAAAATTCTGTGGGATTCTTCCCCACTGTGCCCTTAATGATCTCAGTGTTTCCTTCCACTCCAGGTCAATAGAAAGAGCAAGGATAGGAAAAGGTTGGGAGTTGAGGGGAAAGATAATGAGTTTCACTTTGGACTAGTGGTATTTGAAATGTTTATCAGATATCCAGTTGGAGAAGTCCATTAAGCAGCTGGTGTAGGAGGCCTGTAATTTAGGAAAGACACTGGGTTGGATATGCAGATCTGGGAATTATTTGCGTAGAAATGATAATTAAACCTATGGGAATTGATGTTATGACCAAGTGGAGAGAGAGAGAGAGAGAGAGAGAGAGAGAGAGAGAGAGAGAGAGAGAGAGAAGAGTCTAGGATAGAGCCTGGGGTATACCCATGTACGGAGGGTGGGACATACATGATGTTCCTGGAAAGGAGACTGAGGAGAGGCCAGAGAGGATGACAGAGGTAAGAAGTGATTAGTGCATGAACCAGGGTGATGGCTTTGTAAGTGGAGAGAATAGACAACAGATATGTCATGGAGTTTTAATTGATAAGATCTAGGAATATTTTTTTCTTAAATAAAGGATTATTTTGGTCATTTGGTTTAGGAGGGAGCGGGGAGGAGAGAATGTTTAGAAAGGATGTTGGGTGGTCGATAGACTCAAATGCCCTGAATAAGTTCTACCATTTCTCTTAGGTTTGATGATGGATCAATTCAATATACCTACATTTATTAAACACCTACTATCTCCATTGTGGTTTCACTCCCTATCCCCTGCACCCCATCCTAATTTATTCTTGAAATCATTCCTTGGGCAATAGCCTGAAACTAGAGTAGGGACAGGTCAGTTGAGGCCCACTCATGACCTGGGAGAGGTTGAAAAGAAAGGGGATTAGCTGCTGCTCAGTCACCAGTAAAGTTTATGGGCAAAGAGCTCCAGGGCAGGAAAGGACAGGGCTTACACTGACCTCAATTGTCCCTGGCCATCAGGCCTAGACTGACCCCTCAGCTCAGGCTCAGCATTTGCTATCAGTTCTCCCTTTTATTTTTATGAAAACAGAGCCTATGAATAAAGACATGAAGCCTGGGGAGCTGAGGAAACGCTGGTGTGATTTTCACTTTAAATTAATTAACCTACAAATAAAGTGGATGGGAGGTGAGGCCACTATCTCATGTGTTCCCAAGCCCACAGGGCACTGTGCTTTGTGCACAGCCAGGACCCAATCGATTATTAAATTACGCCCAGTGTGCCTCTTCTAGAATAACAGGAGGTTAATGAGGTGAGGGGAGGGTGACAGTGTCCGTTGCCATGTGTGACAGCCCTTGTTTCATACTGTAAATAATCACTTCTAGGAACTCCCTGCCATGGTTCCTCTTTGATGTGAAGTCCCCTCTTCTAGGCCTGGATTGTAGGGAGCTTCATTTCTAGTTAGTGTGTTCTCCCCTTTCCCAGACTCTGAGTCCTGGGTTATAATGGCCTTGGACTGTGAAACAGAAGATCTAGACATTATAATCAGTTTTGATCCCAACTGATTATGATAATCAATCAACCAACAGGTATTTATTAAGAGCCTATAGAACATGTGCCCTGACCCTGGGATACAATTAAAGAACGAAAGCATCCCTCCTCACCAGAAATTTACGTTCTGTTTGGAGAGACAAGTACATAGAGAAGTCTAGGGAAAACATACAAATCCAAAGTAATTAAATAGGAAGTAATTTGAGATGGAGGGAGTGGTTGCTTGAGCTGATTCTGAGAGGCTCTTAAAATTGTTCAGTTTTTAGTATATTTTCACCTCAGAACTTGGCAAATGCTACAAATCAGGACTTAACTTACTGTTTTGTTCATTGTCTAGCCAGGGAGAGGGGAAACCTGTGGTGTTGAGGCCACACGTGGCCTTCTAGATCCTTGCATGTGGCCTTTTGATTGACTCCAAGTTTTACAGAATAAATATTTTTATTAAGGGGATTTGTTCTGTGAAGTTTGAATTCAGTCAAAGAGCTGCACTTGAGGACCTAGAGGGCCACATGTGGTCTTAAGGTAGAAGGTTCCCTCCCCTGTCCCTCTAGACTTAAGAAAGTGATATAAGAAGTGTTAATAATAAATCATTGGCCATGGAGCCAAGATGGTGGAGTAAAACAAAAACACGTTAGAGCTCTCTCCCCAAATCTCCCCAAATACTTATAAAAATGACTCCAAACAAATTTTAGAGCTGAAGAACCCACAGAATGACGGAGTGAAACAAATCTCCAGCCCAAGAAAGCCTGGAATGTTGACAGAAAGAACCTAGCGCACCAGACTGGGAGCAGAGTGGAGTGGGGTACAGGCCAGTATGGGGTGCACCCCCATAAATGGGGCCAGAGAAGACCTTAGGGAACGGAACTGCTGATGGCTGTGGAACTTTCCAGACTTCTCAACCCACAAATGCTAAAGACAGCATAGAAAGGCAGTGGTAAAACTATGTGGGACCTGATCTGGCTGGAGTCTGACCCTAGCCTTGGGCTGGAAAAGTAGAGAGTGGAAGCAGCAGTGGTGGTAGCCACTGCTTCAAGAACTGCAGACCCACAGACGGTGGGGGATTGAGCAGCTGATACAAAACCCCTGAAGCCTGGGAGAGTACACCCTTCCCCATGTCCACCCCCAGCCCCCACTGAAAGCAGAATACTACGTTGGCAAAGAGTTAGAAAGTCAATTATTTGGCAAATGGCACAAAAAACCCCTCAGACTTTTTTGATGACAAAAAAGATGAAAACATACCAGAAGAAAACAAAGTCAAAGCTCCTACATCAAAAGTCTCCAAGAAAAATATGATTTGGTCTCATGCCATGGAAGAGCTCAATAAAGGACTTTGAAAATCAAGTAAGAGAAGTAGAGGAAAAATTGGGAAGAGAAATGAGAGTGATATAAGAAAATCATGAAAAATGAGTCAACAGCTTGCTAAAGAAGACCCCCCCCTCCAAATACTGAAGAAAATACTTAAAAGTAGACTAATTCAAATGGCAAGAGAAGTCCAAAAAGCTAAAGAGGAAAAGAATGCTGTAAAAAGCCAATGGCTAAATGGAAAAGGAGATTCAAAAGCTCACTGAAGAAAATAATTCCTTCAAAATTAGAATGGAGCAAATGGAAGCTAATGACTTTATGGGAAATCAAGAAATTACAAAATAGAACCAAAAGAATGAGAAAAAGAAGACAATATGAAATATCTCACTGGAAAAACCACTGACCTGGAAAATGGAACTGGGAGAGATAATTAAATGATTATTGGACTACCTGAAAGCTTTTATCAAAAAGAAAAAAGAACCTACACAACATCTTTCAAGAAATTATCAAGGAAAACTGCTTCAATAATCTAGAACCAGAAGGCAAAATGGAAATTGAAAGAATCCACTGATAGCCTTTTGACAGAGATCCTAAAAGGAAAACTCTTAGGAATATTGTAGCCAAAAGTGTTCATAATGCAGATTAAACTGAAAAGCATGTTGTAATTTTTTTCTGCTCCCAGAGGTGGATTTAAATCCCTGTCTGATTTTCATTTTGTACTAGCACATTCCTAGATGGAGGGTACTAGGTATTGGGAGAATCAGAAAAGCTTCCTAATATAGAAGATGGTATTTGAACTGCATCTTGAAGGAAGAGAGAGTACATTCCAGAGATACTTACTGCAAAGGCATACAGATGAGAGATGAATGTTGGGTATGAAAAACAAAGAGAAGACCAGTTTAACTAGATTGCAGAGTATGGGAGGGGAGATAATATTCAATAAGGCTTAAAAGATAGTTTGATGATAGGTTGCAAGGTGCGTTGAAACAGGGATTTTTATTTTATTCCACATAATAGGGAAACAATGAAGCTGGTTGAGTAGAGGAGTGGCATGGTCATATATTCACTTAAGGAAAGTTATTTGGACAGCAGTATGTAGGATGGAATGGAGTGGTGAGAGACTTAAGACAGAGACCAACTAGGAAACAACTGCAATAATCTCAAGGAGAGGTCATAAGAAACTGAACTAATGTGATCATTGTGAGAAAAGGTGAGATGTAGGAGATGCTGTGAAAGCAGAAATAACAATGTTTAGCACCTGATTGGATGTGTTGGGTAAAGGAATGTGAGGAATCACAAATAATAGAGAAATAATTAACATGGGAAACTGGAAGAATGGTGGTGCCTTTGACAGAAGTAGGGAAGTCTGGAATAGGGCCGATGGCAGGGGGAAGATAATGAACTCAATTTTGTGTTAAACTTGAGATATTTCTAAGACGTCCAACATGAAATGTTCAGCAAGCAATTGGTTATGTAGGACTGAAGTGGCATAGAGATGATAAACCTATGACAGCTGATGAAGGGTAGAAGGCTAAGGACCAAGCCATGGGGAGTATCATCAGTTAGGTACCATGATATGAACAAGGAGCCAGCAAAGAAGACTGAGAAAGAGGAGGTAGAGTGTGTGGAGTAGAACCAGGAGTGAGCAGTGTCACCAAAACCTAGTAAGGAGAGAGAATGCAGGAGGAAAGAGTGTTTAACAATGTCAAATACAACAAAGAGGTCAAGAAGGATAAGGACTGAGGAAAAACCATCCACTTTGGTGATTAAGGTTCATCTTAACTGGAGAGAGCAGTTTCATTTGAGTGAGGCTGTAAGAAGACAGACATGAAAGAGTTGAGGAGTAAGTGAGAAAAAGGGAAACGGGGGCAGCTAATGTAGAAGGGTTTTTTCAAATTTGGCTGAGAAAGTGAGGAGAGTTATAGGAAGCTAGGTTGAGGAGAGAGTAGGGTCTAATGAAAGTGTGTGTGTGTGTGTGTGTGTGTGTGTGTGTGTGTGTGTGTGTGTGTGTGTTACTAGGGAGAGAGAATCTTGGGCATACATAGAAGGAAGCAGTAGAGAGCGAGAGATTGAAGAATAGGGAGACAGGATGATTAAGATGACGATTTGCTGGAGAAGATTTGAGGGGTTAGGGGAAGAGGCACATGTAAAGATGTCATCTTGGTAAGGAGAATGGCTACCACATTGTCAGAACCTGGGGAAAATGAGGGTGAATAGAGGAAGATATGAAGAGGATTTGGAATGAAGAGAAAAGTAGAAATAGAGAACGCTTTTTTTTTCCTAACAGGTAAACACTGAAAATATGAAGATAAAAAACAAGGCAGTCTCTGTACTCAGGGAGGGTGTATTTTGCTGGAGGATTCAATTTGTGCAGGGAGAAAACACTCACATCCGGGAGGAGAGATTTCCCAGAGGTTGTGGTCCTCAAGGTCAACCTAGAAAAAAGGTAAGGATTTGGAAAAGTGGGGATGAGGAGGAGATGCATTCCAGGACTGAGGAATGGTTCCTGTGGAGGGATGGAGGTGGGAGCTAGAATGCAGTTCTGGAAACAGCTAATAGCACAATCTGGATGGTGTATAGCACACATAAAGGTCAGTAATATGAATTAAGGATGAAAGACAGGCTAAAACCGAGCTATGGTAGGCTCTAATATCCTAGAAGAGGCAACATGGAACAATTGAATGTGACATAGAATATGGAACGCCAATTATCAGGGCTGCAAGGGGAATTAATGATGATGAGTATGATTTTATATATAGAGAAAAGAGAGAAGAGAGAGAGAAAGAAGAGAAGAGGAGAGAAGAGAAGAGAAGAGAAGAGGAAAGGAAAGGAGAGGAGAAGAGGGGAGAAGGAGAAAAAGAGAGAACTTTAAGGTTTGCAAAGTATTTTAAATATGCATCGTCTCATGTAATCTTCACAAAAGTCTTTGGCTTAAGTGATATTCTTATCCCCTTTGTATATGAGGAATCTCACACTGAGTGATTCAATGATCCCAGTTGTGTAGTCAGTGATTGTAGGAGCTAGAATTCAAATCCATGTTTTTATAAAACTCTGTGAGTTCATCAGCTGAGAGGAACTCCTGGTGTGGAAGCTCCCCCCAGAGATGTAGATAGGCAATCTCTGGGCAGATATTAGACTCTGATTCTGGCACCAAGTTAACTGAAGAGTTTATGGCTCCACAAATTGTTGGTTTGCCTTTTGTTGTTAATGAGAACCATGACATCAGGGAGGTGGTGCCATGACGTGAAAGTGAGTTGTCTTTCAGTGAGGGAGATCTGTGCAAGGTCTCTTTTTCCTTTAGAGACATTTGGGTCCAGTGGCCAGATACAGACTAGGATGACTAGAGATGGCCCAGAAAGCAGTGGGGGACCTTGGCCTTTTCAAGTTAAGGTCTTTCACATATCTCAGATTAACTGAGGCAACACCCATTCAGTGATTAAGGCTTAATAAGAAGTAAGGCAGAGAACGGCCTCTTTACCTAGTTAAAAAAATCAATCTGGAAGGGGAAGACCCTTAGGTTTTCTGGCCAAAACAGAAGCAACTGTTATTTCCACTCACTCTGAGCCAATGAGGGCCCAACAATGACCGTTGAGTGGGGCTTGGTCTGGGAGAGCCAGAGCGATTTGGGTTAAGGCTGGTCCTTAAGAAAAGTCAAGTATCTATTAAAGTGTCTGAGGCGGAATTTGAAATTAAGTGTAACTGCCTCCAAATTCGGCACTTTCTCCCCAGGGTCCACCTAGCTGCCTCCAGGGTTCAGACGTGGATGGGACCTTGGAGATCAGATAATCCACCTCCCTCAATTATAGATGATGAACCTGAGCCCCAGATGGTGAAAGTGACTTGCCCACAGGTAGCTATTAAAACTGCAATTTAGACCCAGCTCTTCTAAGTCCAAACCCAACATTCTATTACTTCACAGGGTTTCATAGTCTAGGTTTAGAACCAGCAAGCAGATAGGAGGTCAGAAGAAAAGTAAACGCTGGGCTCGTCTGAAGTAAAAAGATGTGTCAGAAGTAGGGCTTGAGTCTTGATCTTCCTGATTCCAAGGTGCTTCTCTCTCCACCTGTCCAGGCTGCCTCCTGACCCATTCTTTTTACAGATACAGAAACTGTGAAGCAGGCAGAACAAAGCCACATGACAGCCAAATCCCCCCAGTTAGTAGATACTGATCTTTCTATGAATCCAAGTTTGAGGAAGGAGATGTGGGGTGAGAAAACAGTCCCACAGAAAGTTATTTGCAAATCAGACCTTAGTAGAAAAGCTTATCTTGAAAATTCATTGCAAGTGCTATTAGAAACTTTGGCCTTAGACTCTATCTTAAATTGAAACCAGTAATAGAGGTTTGGGAAAAAAGACAGAAAGATAAAGGTGCTTTGGAAGGCAAGCAAAAGAAGTGTGAGAGAAGACAAACAGGGAAATTGTCCTTAAGGAGAACTTGCTTCCAATGACTATGCCCCCTTCCATTTCCCTCTATTGGGATATGTGAAAAGTGACATTTTTTCTGTGGCTTGATTCATCACTTTTCCCTGCTTCTCCATAACATGTGCTTGCACTCTTGTAGCAATCCTAAATTATCTTCTGCCTTCAATCTTCCCCCTCTCTGGTTGCCCAAAAATGCGCTTTTAATGCACCGCTAAGATCATGCCACTTCCTACTCAAATACCTTCAATAGCTCCACTAGTCAATAGATCCACTAGTGGATTTGAAAAATCCACTAGTCTTAGACTGCTTTTAAGTCTAATCTCCATAACCCAAATCCCACTGAGGGTTCTGATCCTGCTTCTCCAGGATCTCCCCCAGCAGTGAGTGTCAGAAGCTGGGAGGGAAAGTCAGACATCAAGAGGTAAAGTCAGGAAGTGAATGTTGAAAACTAAAAATAAATTTAAAAAATCAATGTAAAAACAAAAAGAGGAAGAGTCAGGCCTAGCTATGGATAGCATTCTATTATAGGTGTCCCATTGACACCCATGTGCCTGGCCTTCAAAATTATCCATACTCTTCCCTCTTTAAGCTGCAGCCTCATCTCTCTCTTCTTCCTACTATCTCACACCCTCCCATCCCTTCAGAACAGTCTCCTTACTATCCTGGGACTCATCAGGCTCATTCCTGCCTCTGACCTTTTGCCTAGACTGTTTCTTGTTCTAGCTTGGAATGTCCTCTCTCACCTCCCCACATCCTTTCCCTCCTCCTTTAGGGTCCAGGTAATCTCATCTCCTCTAAAAAGTCTTCCTTGTTCTTAGGATCATAGATTTACCTATGGAAAGGAACATAGCGGCCACCTAGTCTAGGCCTCCATGTTCTAAATGAAAACTAGAGATGGAGAAGTCAAGTGTTGGCTCAAGATCACTAAGGCATTAAGTGGCAGAACAAGGAATTGAACTTGGGTTTTCTGATCCCAAACCCAGTGTTCTATCCATGGAACCACTCTGTAGCCCTCACAAATCTCTTTCATTTCTGGCTTCCTACTAAACTTACATGGGTGGCTAGGTGGTACCATAGTGCACAGAGCCCTGGCTTTGGAAACAAGAAGACTCATCTTCCCGAGTTTAAATCCAACCTCATACTCTTACTATTTATGTGACCTTGGATAAGTCATTTCATCCTGTGCCTCAGTTCTTCATGTGCAAAATGAGCTGGAGAAGGAAATGGCAAACCCCCTCCAGCATCTTTGCTAAGAAAATCCCCAATGGGGTCACAAAGAGTTAGACATGATCAAAATAACTGAACAACAAGCTGTATCCACAGTCTATAGCACATGGTCTAGTCCTTGATTCAAAATGAATGCGTTTTCTATATGAGAGCTTTGTCTCCTTAGCTGAATTGTGGATTTCAGTCATAGTATCGTTGGAATAGTGTCCCCTTCTCTTTTGCCCCCTCCTCCCACCCACAGTGCCAATATCAGTGACCTACACATAACAGAGATTCAGTGAGATCTATTTGTTGCATTGATTAGTCACAAATGTTCTCACTACTGTGTCCATGAAAGTATCAGTACAGACTTAAAGCCAGAGAAAATGCTATAAAACTAGCTCAGAGCTTGTCCTTTAGAAGAGTGGTCTCCACTTTATTTTGGTTGTATACTCCTATTAATAATAATAAAAAATATGCTTATGTGTTTATAAATTATGTATTATTTCTACATTGATATATTATGTGCATTATAAAATATACTATATTAGAAATGAAAATGGGTGAGATAAAGATGAAATAAGTATTTAGAAATATTTTTATTTTATTTATTCATACTATAAGAAACTTTCCATTCTCACTAAAATATAATAATATTTTAAATGAGAACAATGTAATTGACTATCCTTGGTTATTTTTTAAAATCTTGGTTTTACACTTTGAAATCTACAAATAAGATCAAATGTGCAAATGATGATCAGATGAGATAACATTTGTAAAGCTCTTAGCACAGTGCCTGGCACATAGCAGCTACTTAACAGATAATTGTTTCCTCCCTTCCTTTCCCTCCCTTCCTTCCTTCCTTCCTTCCTTCCTTCCTTCCTTCCTTCCTTCCTTCCTTCCTTCCTTCCTTCCTTCCTTCCTTCCTTCCTTCCTTCCTTATTTCCTTCAAGTTGAAAGTCTGTTGCTGGATTCTGTTTATTTTGCACCTTATTTTTAATGCCTAAATGAAATAGATGAAAAAAGATGTCTCACAAAAGTACCCAAATGGAAGAAGTGTATATGGGTTATGGCTGCTAAATCATTATGTTCATTTTCAAATTCCATCTACCAATTATGCAAAGGTTTCTGTTGAAATTAAGCTAGTAAATTACTATCTTCCCTGATGCCACTCAGTTGTTCTTGCAAGCTAATTGGAAGGTATTGCATTCATGTTTTCTTAATAAATGGAATAAAACTCCCCCAGAAACTCTTCAGAAGGTTTTTAGACAGATCAGAAAATTCTAATTCTAAGATTTTTATAGGTGTTTTTATAAGTGATGTACTTATCCTTTTTTTGACAGCAAGAGCTTAGTTTTTTAAATGAGCTGCTAATGATGATGGCTTTCTACTGTTAGCTAATATCTCAAGGCCCCACATCCATTTAGAGTAAGGTACATCATTAGTGATAATATAAATTCATATTTCAAATAATCATTTTGGCAATTTCAAATTATAAGTTTTTTGGGTCAAATCTAATTAGATCATTTCTGTTTTTTCTTGTAATATGACTGACAAAGAGCTTGATTTGGGAGATGTTTTGACTACCATTTTATTGTTGCTTGCTTGTGCTCATATTATCAGTGTTTCAATCTGAGGTTTATCTGTAAAAATATGTATAAGCTAGTTGTCCATAGTTGTCCATTTGGTGATGGTTAATTATGTCAAAACTAGGAATTTAAAATCTAAGTCCCCTTTACTGGGTTCATGTAAGCTTCAGTATATTACAATACATCAATAGTAAAAAAATGAGCTAGGACTTCACTGTCAATCCTTCTTCGTGGTGGAACTCCCCCTCTTTCCTTAGGCTCCCTATTGTACTGTAGAGGGCAGTAGTTTTCTGACACACCTGAGGACCCCAGTAGTAATGCATATATTAAATACTAGTAAAGCTTAATTTTCTTATTTTTAGATTAAAATGCATAAATAGAATGTCTAAACTTTCTTTTGGCAATTTCAGTGGATCATCTTTGGAGATCATTGCTCTGGAGTACCAAGCAGCCTCCTGGACAGACTTACATCATGGCGTGAGCCCGGTTCCACCCAACAGATAAGAAAGATTCCCATTCTGCCTGGCCACCAGTTCTGGTTTACACTATATTCTGAGGACAGATTTATACATTATACCTTTAGAACTGGATGGAAACTCTGAGACCATATAATCCAACCCCATTATTTTACAAATTAAGGAACTGAGGCCTAAAGAAATTAAATGATTTGCCAAAGACCCTATAGGTAGTAAGTGGCATGGCTAGAATTTGAACCCATTTGACTCCAAATCCTTTGCTCTTTCCATGGTTCCATGGTCTCCAGGAGCAACATGCAAAAGCTGCAAGAAAGCAGATTTTGACTCAATATCAGGGAAAATGCACCAACAACTGGAGTTGTTAAAATATGGGATGGATTTTCATGGTAGGTCGTGTGTTCCCCATCTCGCTGAAGATCTTTGATTTGGGGTTGGAGCCAAGATGGTGGAGTAGAAACAGAGACTTGCCAGAGCTCTCTCCCCAAACCCAGTCAAATACCTGGAAAAAAAAATGACTAAACAAATTCTGGAGCTGCAGCACCCACAGAATGATGGTGTGAAGCAAATCTCCAGCCCAAGATAGCCTGGAAGGTGGAAGCATCTATCACACCAAGCTAGGAGCAGAGTGTGGTCCAGGGTGGTTTGTGCCAGCACAGATGGGACCTGAGCAGGCCTGGGAGGGGGGACTGAATCATTGGCACCTGGGGTGATTTCCAGACTTTGCAACCTCAAAACTCTGAGGACAAATTGGAACATTAGTGGAAGAAAACTTGGACCTATATGAAAGAGTAGAGTGGCCCAACTCAAGTTCTACAGCTGCGGAGGAGGTGGAGGAGCACAAGGTAACCACAGCAGCAGCAAGGGCAGCATTAGTGGCTGTTTCTGGAGCTCTAGGCTCACATATTGTGGGGAGATCAAGCAGCTGACAGTATAATCCTCCACCCCCAGTGCAAGCAGAGAGGTACCTTGACAAAGAGCTCAAAAGTCAAGTAAATGGCTGAAGAAATGAGAAAAAACCAGAAAAAGAATCAGACTATAGAGTCTTACTTTGGTGACAAGGAAAATCAAAATATACAAAGAGAAGAAGACAACAGAAGTCAAAGCTCCTCCATCCAAAGCCTCCAAGAAAAATATGAGTTGGTCTCATGCCATGGAAGAGCTCAAAAAGGAGTTTGAAAATCAAGTAAGAGATGTAGAAGAAAAATTGGGAAGAGAAATGAGAGTGATGCAAGAAAATCATGAAAAACAAGTCAACTTCTTGCTAAAGGAGACTCAAAAATGCTGAAGCAAATAACACTTTCAAAAAATGGACTAATCCAAACGGCAAAAGCAACCCACAGATCTTTGATCTGAAGTTGGGTGACATTTCTCTGTGGTGTTGAGGAGGGGATTCTTTTCTGAGGCAAGAACATGCCTAGATGCCTTCTGAGGTCTTTGCTAGCTCTAAAAATCTTTGATTCTGTGATTTTGCAGGAACTGTGAGTTTTTTACAAGTCACTGAGCAGAGACATGGGAGATGATGTTGAAATTGTGTGGAGTGTCGGGGAGGGCAGCTTCGGAAGGTCTGTGAAAGGGAGCATGAAAGCTGAGCATAACTGAAACCAGCTCTCAAAGAAAAGTTTTCTCTTATCCTTGGGGTGTAGAAGAAAATGAATCATTCATTTCCTCGTGCCTCATCTTCAGTGTCTATCTCCTAGACTATTAGCATAACCTAATCAGTCTCCTTACCTCCAGACTCTTCTCCTTCGGTATAGTTTAGAGTCCCACCCAGTAGAAGAAGAGTAGGTATGGTTAGAATCATAGATTTTCAGAGATGAAAAAGACTTTAAAGCTGATTTAAATGGAAAAGTGACTTCTAGGGTGTTTTTAAGACAGTAATAGCTGACATTTACATAGCACGTTTAGGATGTGCACAGTTCTTTATGTATGTCATTTCATTTGGGGCTCATAAACATTTCTTCTCTCTTTCTCTCTCTTTCTGTCTCTCTCTTGCTCTCTGTCTCTCTGCCTCTGTGTTTCTCTGTCTCTGTCTCTCCCTCTGTGTGTGTGTGTGTGTGTGTGTGTGTGTGTGTGTGTGTGTGTGTGTTGGGAACTGAATTATTCTTCATGCTCTCAGAGATGTCAGCAAGAGCAGTAGGCTTAAATTGGAGCAGGGAATATTTCGATTCGACTACAGGAATAACTTTTTGGCCTCTGTGGTAATCAAACCTTGAGGGAACAGATATTTCTCTGGGATCTCCTGCTTCTAATAAAATACTGTTGACCTCTTAAAGGCACAAACTCCTGACCTTCATCTCTTGAGACTCACCAGCTTCCTGCTTCAAAAAGACAGCCCACATCCTGCAAAACTCAGCTCTTTCCTTCCTGGGAAGATTAATTTCTTTTCCTCTAGGAGGGGAGTGAAAGCCCCCTGGAGAACTCACATGGGCAGGTACATGAATATGTATGTAATGAAAATAAAAACAAGAACAGATCTTTGGGCTAAACTTCTGACTAGTGAAAAAGAGAATCTAGGCGTGGAACCTAACACTAATGGAGGCCTCTGCCTGGCTCAAAAACTAGGCATTGATATCTCTCTTTTTAATGTTTTTACAGGAAGGAGCCTGAGTTCTGGAAAAATGCTAATAATGTTTTAGTCTCAATCCAATACTATATATTCATTACAAACTCCATCTGGGAGGACAATCAACCCAGGGTCAGCTCTGTGTTTTTCAGCACAAGAAGAGGGGATGGGGACATGAACCTTGTCAAGGTGGGGTGAATAAAGAACCTTGGAAGATCGGAGCTGGAAGAAACCTTTCAGTAGAGTAAAGAGAAGGCATTTGCTGCCCAAGGCAAGATTTGAAAACTATACCTCTTGTGAGTTACTGTCCAAGGGATCAAGAGCTTTGAGCCATCCTTGTATTGCCTGAAACCTGACTTATCACAAAATAAATACTGACTTTGGCAGAAAGCAGGCTTTTCCTTACACTAAAAAGGTATGGCCAAAATGAATTCCCATTGTACTAACTCATTTTTCCTGTTTATTGCAGTGTAGGTGAAGCCTATCCAGAGTATTGGGTTTTTTTTTTTTTGGTCTATTATTTACTTATTTATTTTAACATTGTTTCCTTTTTAAATTTTGAGTTTCAGATTTTCTCCCTCCTTTCCACCCTCTCCCATCCACTGAGAAAACAATAATATGATGGTAATTACACCTGTGAAATCATGCAAAACACTTCCATATTGACTATATCTCAAAAAAAAAGAAAAACTTTATACTTCTTTTTGCTCTCAGTGTTTATCTGTTCTTTCTCTGCAGCTCGATAGCATTGTTTCTCATCATGAGTCCTTCAAAATCACCTTGGATTACTGTTTTGATCAGAGTAGCCAAGTCTTTCACAGCTCATCATTACTGCAACATTACTATTACTGTGCACAATGATCTCCTGGGTCTTCTCACTTCACTTTGAATAATTTTATATAGATCTTGCCATTTTTTCTTTCTGAAACTACCCCTCTGATCCTTTTTTATAGCACAATAGTACTCCATCACAATTATATGCCCTAGTTTGTTCAATTATTCCTCAATTGATGGGCATCCCCTCAATTTCCAATTCGTTGCCAGCATAAAAGAGCTACTATGCATATTTTTGTCCATATAGCTCTTTTTCCTTTTTCTTTGATCTCTTTGGGATATAGACCTAGTAGTGGTATTGATGAATCAAAGGATATGCATAGTTTTGTAGCTCTTTGGTCACTGTTCCAAACTGTTCTCCAGAATGGTTGGACCAGTTCACTACTCCACCAATAATTCATTAATTTTCCATCATGCCTTGCAGAATTGTTTTTTTCTGGTAGGTGTGTAATGTTTTAATTAGCCTTTCTTTAATCAATAGTGATCAAGATTATTTTTATATGATTATTAATAGTTTTGATATCTTTTTCTGACAACTACCTGTTCATATCTTTTGACCTTTTATCAATTGAGGAATGACTCTTATTTTTATAAATTCTACTCAGTTACTTATATATTTGAGAAATGAGGTTTTTGTTGGAGAAACTTGCTATAAACTTTTTTTGTATTACTTCATTATCTATAATACCTTTCAGTGAAATGTAGGTTCCCTGGTTTCTCTCTCTCTCTCTCTCTCTCTCTCTCTCTCTCTCTCTCTCTCTCTCTCTCTCTCTCTCTCTTTCTCTCTCTCCCTCTCTCTCTCTTTCTGCTTTTGCTTTTTCTGAGATCATGATTGCTACCCCTTCCTTCTTCACCTCAGCCAAACCAAAACAGACTGTGCTCCAGCCCTTCATTTCAATTCTGTCCCAGGTGTGTCTCTTGCATACATCACATTGTTGGATTCTGGTTTCCAAATAATTCTACGAGAGTACTAGTGCTGTCTTGGACATTTTCTAAGCCTCTTATTGTACAGATAACTAAACTCTGTAGAGGGAACACCATGTGGCAGACATGCATTGTTTAAAGGGACACCTTGCTGGGTCTCTTCAAGAGTTCCTTCACCAAGAGGAATAATTTTATGATTACAAAAAGGATAAAACTTACCTTGGGAGGAGGACAGTATGAAAGTTTTAAGTGTGGGCAACAGATCAAGTAACTAAGAGCACAGAATGAAGAAAATATTAAAAAGTTAGCAGATTAAATTTTATAAGAACAAAAAACTAGAAGCCCTGAAGACTCAGCAGAATAATGTAATTGAATTGGTTGCTAAAAAGTAGAAAGTATTCCAAAATATTCCAGCTGGAGGTTAGAATGATGCAGATAAGAAAGACAAACCCTTAAGCAATTATGTTCCACATGGAAAAGAATAAATCCACTAAGTTGGTGATACTGACATTCCTGGAATAGAATGACCTTGTGAAAGCTAATGATATCCTCCTTGTAGTTTTTGTGTCCTTTTCTTGGTAGTTCATTCCACCTCTGAATTTTCACACTGGAAGTGCACTTCTATGTACCCCAATGACCCCCACCTCTAATTGTCCAGTTCCTTTCAGAATCTCTATTTTAAGGAAAGAACCCAAGCAAGCCATATTTTCATTCCTCTCCTGACTCTCTGAACTGTATCCATCATGCCACAGCAACCTCCTCACCCTGCTGGTCCATTCCACTCCTGGTCTTTCCATATTAGAATTACACTCTGCCCCATGTCTCCTTCCTCTGATTGGTTGGCTCCTTCCAGAACCTTTAAGGAAAATGCCAGACCAGATATATCTTCATTCCTTTCTATTGTCTCTTCCTGACTCTCCGGACTTTATCTGTCTCCATCACGCTCTTGTACTTTTTCTTCCCTCTCCCCTCTCCCTTCGTTTCAGCTTTTGTGCGTAATGAAGAGTGAAATGAGCTGAACCGAGAGCATGTTGTATGTGGAAGCAACAGTATTGTTTTAAGAACAATTTTGGATGACTAAGTCATTTTGACTATTAAAAATACCCAAATTAAACAAAGAACATACAAGGGAAGACACTATCTACATCCAGAGAAAGAATCGATAAATAGAAGTACACACTGATACACAAAGAATGATTTTACATGTATACATATATATGTGTTTGTGTGTTTATGTATGTGTGTTTGTATATACACACTTACACACACATTCTTGTCTAACGGTGACTATCTCTAGGTGGGGAGGAAGGCGGGAAGAAAAAAAGAAAAAATTACATGATAACTTTATCATGTATTTTAAAGGAATAGCAAGTTGTACATAAAAGATTTGTAGTCTCATGTATAACCAGCTTTTTTCTATTCTTTTATTTCCTACATTCAGAATAAAAAAAAAAAAGAATCCAAGCTCCTTGAGGACAGGGGCTTTTTTTTCCTGCTTGCATTTGTAATCCTAGTGATTATCGCAGTAAGGGTTTAATAAATGCATATTGACTTGAATTGACTACTGATGATTCTGAGTTGACTCTACCAATATAGATCACCTCCAGCTCTGCAATTTTACATCTTTGATGATTGCCATGGTATGGACACTGAGAGAGTCAAATGACTTATCCAGGGTCACTTAGGCAATACAGGTCAATTGTGGGAAATGACCTCAGGTTTACTTCATACAAGTCTAGCTCTCTATCCTAGGCTGCTTCTCTCCTACCCAATAGAAAAGATGAGGGTTCTTACAACAAGAGCCAGGGGTTTGAGGAGCAGGTAGGGGGAGAATGGCTCCCTTTGTATCACCACATGGTTCCTCATTTCAAATATCACTTTTGTTAAATGACTTGTAGCCACCTCATGTAGAAAACAGACATCTGCCCACAGGAGGTAGTTATATAATAATATTCAAATTAGTTTCTTTGGTGCTGGTGAAAATGCTCTATTATTTGGGGGGTTCATTTAGGAAGAATTGATAAAAAGTCTCTTTTGTTCTATTTGTGGAGTGAGCTAAGTACATCTCTCCAAAAACACAGGGCATAATGGGGATACTTCAAGGGAAAAAAATAAGGTTGTGGCTTCTTTTCTTCTACATTTTAAGTTGACAAGATATTGCTTCCTTTGATCATAACAGATATTGAGCATGCAGAAAAAGCATATTTCTTGGTTTTTTTGATGAAACATGTCATGGAGAGAGGGTCCTACTTTTATGTAGAGTGATAGAGCAGGAAAAGATGTTGAGAGGTCACCTATCCTAGCCTCCACCCTCCAGGACAGCACAGAAACAGACTATTGCAAGGCTCACAATTGCCCTTTTTTTTTCCTTGAAGACCGCCAGGGAAACTTTTCTGTGTTTGGTCTCTCTGACGATTGAGAAGTAAGAACACAGAATCATAGGAATTTAGAGGTGAAGTTATGGTCCACATCTAACTTGTCTCCTACTTTGAGTGAGACTGCTTTCCTCTTGCCCAATCCTTTGGGGACAGAGAGAAAAATCTAAACTGTATTCCCTTCATTCAGATTTTTATAATAAGTCAGGAACTCCCTGACCTAAATAATCAAGGCCAAACAATTACAATTTTTTTTGTCTTTCTTCATTTGGTGAGTTCTCTCTCTCTCTCTTTCTTCTTCCTTCCTTCCTTCTTTCTTTCTCTCTTTCTTTCTTTTTCTTCCTTCCTTTCTTTCTTCTTCTTCATTCTTCCTTCCTATTTCTCCTTTTCCTTCTTTTCCTTTTCCTTCTCCTCTTATTCCTCCTCCTCCTTCTTACTTTTTTGGTCACTTTTGACCAAGTCTTTCTCATTTTATGAAAGTTCAATGAGCAAAACTGGATGCCATGAAATCCTCAGGATTTTATTTATTTAGAGAATCAGGCCTTTCCCACTCTTTTTAATGGACAGGAAAATTGAATGTTTTTATCATGCAAATTCTACATGAACTAGAAATCCCATAAATCACATTCTTGATGAAAGGGCATCAAGTTTGAGTATGAGCATCTACTATGATCAGGACTTTGCAATTTATTTCAATTCAATTCAATGTATTTAGGTTCCTACTGTTTGCAAGATACAAAAACGAGGTAAGACACAGACCCCACCCCTATGAATATTTACAGTCTCGTGGGATGCTAAAACATGGGCACAAACAACAATGATCCAAGGTAAAGCATAATGAAGACACACAAGAGAGTCAGACATAGGGTTAAGAGCAGTTTGGGGCATGGGAAGTTAAAGAAGGCTTCCTCAGTGGAGGAGGTGGTCCCTGAATTGGGCCTCGAAGAAATAGAGGCATCACAGCAGGCAGAAATGGAAGAATTTTACAATTGTTAAAGTGCTCTATATATGCTAGCCACTCACACATGTATCATATTCCTGATCCCTTGGACTGTTGGAGTTTTATTCTATTTCAGAAGAATGGATCTTCTTGTTTATCAAGGTGATTATAACCTGATTTTAGCTTGTCACTAAGTTTGATGAATATGTTGTTAAATCCTTCATTTCAGGTCATCAATAAAGCTACTGTAAGGTAGTGCCTAGAAGGCGTTACAGCAGAAAGAATGCCCCGTCAGAAATCCCCAGATCCCTAGATCAGTAGATCCATTCTGGCTAAGTTCTAATTTAGGCAATTTAAACTCGAATGGGCCATCTCCCTTTTGGAGCCTCAGTTTCTTCCTCAAGGATAATAATCTTTGAACTATCATATATCATGGACTTTAGGTGAGCACAGTGCTCTGTAAAGTCATCCTCATAGCACTCTGTATGGCTCCCATTCCTTTATGCATCACCTTTTGGGTGTCTGAGATAGATTCCTCCTCCTATCTATCTGGTGAACTCTCTTTGCTCCCTACGTCTTACTAAAAGTATCAGCTTCCCAATAAAGCCTTTCCTGACTCCATCACTAATCCACCATAGATGAAAATGATTTCTTCTTTCTCAAATTTTGTCTGGAATTTAGTCCAGAACGCTCCTTTCCATTCATCTAACTCAGTTATCTGTTTAGGAGTCACTATCCCTAGTTGATTATAAAGTCCTTGATAGCAAGAGCTGTAACTCATCTCTCTCAATACTTCCTGTTCCTGGAACATCACCTCATACATAGATACTTACTTAGTAAATGAACAAATGAATTTAGCTGAGCTACAAAAAGCTAAATGGTTGTGACCTATATTTGGATTGGCCTCAGGAAAGATCTCTATGGGACATTCTTCATTACATTCTCCCTGAATCCCTGATGACCTGCCTCTGGGTGTCTCATTCAGACTAAGCTGTCATGTTATACCATTGTGAAGTCATGAACGTAGAACATTCCTTATGGACTGACCAGTGGGCATATCCTGAGCAGTGAAATAACTGAAAAAACAACAACCTTCCTTTAACCAGAGGAGATGATTACTGTTCCTTCTCCTTTGTCCAAGTGCCCCAGAATTCTGTGAAGGAAGAAAATGCCGTCAGCTTGATTGTTCCAATCACTGATAGCAAATATTAGTAGGACTGGGAAAGGACAAAAACACAATCACAAAGTGGGGTAGCTTTATATATGACTAAGATTGTATTGCTGAAGTAAAATACTTATTTTCTAAAATGCCTCGACTGTGACAACTGGGAATCTCTTTCAGAGTCCTTTGACGTTTTGTTGTTTTCATGCAGTTTTTGCTTTTTCAGATTTTGGTTAGGTTAAAGCAGGGGGACAAAGCTGTCCCTCTGACATTTAAATGTGAGTGATAGGAGATAAAGGTGTTAGCAAAAGGAATTTGTTGATATTAAGGAAAGGTAAAGTTCAAATGTTAATTTATCCACATGTGTGCTTCCTGTGGATGCCAGGATGTGTCCTTTTGTGACCCCTCCCGCCCCAGCCTGTGATTCATTCTGCTGTGCCCAGAAGGTCGCAGATGCCTCCTTGACCCCAGTCATCCAAGGGTAGACAGACACAGCTAAGTTCCATGAAAAATGAGTGATATCAAGAATATCCCAACGTCAGTGGGGAGTAAATTTTCAAAGCAATGCTCCTTCCCTGGATAGGAAGCCAAGGTAGATCCTTGTTCATCATTGGTTGCAAAGAACCTCATAGCTGGACAGAACCCAATTCACAAGAGATCACAAGAGATCAGGAATCTACTCTTCACTTAATAAGTGGTCTTCCAGTCTCTACTTTAGTTCCTACAGTTGGGAAGGTTTTTGGTGTCTCCTAAAATAGCCCACTTCACTTTTGGAAAGTCAGTAAGTCAGTCAACAAGCATTTATTAAGGACCTACTATGTGTTGAGCACTATGCTAAGTACAAATTAAAGCATAAAACAGTCCTTGTTCTCAAAGACCCCAAAATCTAATAGTGAAAATAGTAGGCAAACAACTATATAGAGACAAGATATATACTGGATTAATAGGGGAAAATCTCAGAGGGAGGAAACTACCATTAAGGGAGACTGGGAAATGCTTCTTCCAGTGAGTATTCTTCAGTGGTAGCCCCCTCCCACTGAAACAAAGTTTCTCCCTTTTTCTCCCATGCTTCAATCTTTTAAACAAAGGTAGATCTCCTCTTGCCTCCTCAAACATTCTCCTGCAGGCTGCCTTCTTCCTTAGAGAATTCTGAAATTGTTTTCCCTTCACTGTTAATCTTTCATTTAATTAGGGCATATTACATATTTTCCTCTGTCTTCTTCCTCCTCTTTTCCATTTCATGCATCCTCGCATTTTGTGACTTAGTCTCACTAAAAACATTCACCCAGCTTCCATTTGCCTTCTGTTTAGACCTTTATTTCCTTGTGTAGTTTTGGAAAGAAATCTCTTAATGGTCTTTTTTTGTTGACCTTGGTTTCTGAATTTCTTTACCTTTGTTATTTTTCTATTCACTGATGTGTTTGCAAAGCAAATATTTTGTTCAGGTCTAGTTTTCTTTCTGGGAAGGCTTTGAATGTCTCTTTTTAAAATTAAATGTCTAGCTTTTTCATTCATGATTAGACATGGGTTTTCCAAGTATGTCATGTTGGATTGCATCTTGAATTCCTTTGCTTTTCAGAACGTTTCCTATTCCATTTCTTCCTCTATTGTCTGATGGGTACAGAATAGCCCTGTTAGTCTTGTATAATTTGAATTTCCTTTCCCTTATATTTGAAGGTTTTCCTCTTGGTTGCTTGTGGAATTTGCTATTTATCATTGGAACTGTGAAATTGCAGCATTATATGTGTCTTGGAGTTTACAGTATAAGTTTTGTTTGTTTTGTCTTTGGTTCTGGAGGGGATTCTGTGGTTTCTTTCAATTAACATGCTTCCCCCACCCCTGTTCATTTAATTCTGTAAAGTTTTCTTATGTTTCTTGCACAATAGTGTTCAAATATTTTTAGTGTTCTTCTCTATTGTCTTTATTCATCCTGTCTTCAAGATCCATATGCTTTCCTTGTATGGAGATCATATTTTCCCTTAATGTCATTTTTTTTTTGCTTCTCTTCTTTCATATTATTCTTCACTTCTGTGTATTTGCATTCCCAATCAGACTTGACATCATGGATTCAAGTCTTTGTATTCTGACAATTATTTCTGTTATGCAGGCCCTAAATTCTGCTTTCACAATTCTTATTTCCCTTCCAAACCATTCAGGAATATCCTGCTGAGGTGCTATGTTCCCTTGGGAATTTATAATATCTTTTGCCTCATCACGTAGTGATCTTTTTTCTTTGTCTTGCAATAATCATAGCTTTTTGTGCTCATTTAGCTGATTTGGAGGCCACATTCCCTTCTGTTATTAATATCCTTCCTTTTTTTTTATCTGCTCATGCTCAAGGTCTCTGAGTTTTCTTTCTCTTGAGATCTTTGATAATTCCAATTTTTTTTCCTTATATTTCCCCATTGCTCACTTTTTTAATCCCAGTTTCCCAGGAATAGAACCACAAAGCCATAGCCTCTTCCCAAGCTGTGAAGTCCAGGTTGTATTGGCTTTAATCTCTGCAAGAGGCTTTCTAAGGGGTACAGAACTGGCCATAACTGGCGCCTGGCTGCTCTTTTCCTCAGGCTTATTGAACACATAATCACATATGTCCTGCCTCAGTTTCCTCCCTTCCTTTCATTTTTATCTAATCTTTTTTGTAGCATAGAGGATTACTGAGTTTCTTTCCCTGAGACAGCACGTTTCTTCTTTTTTATTTGTTGTGGCAATTGGAGAAAGGACAGGGTAGACTTGAGCTCTGGTCTGATTGTGTAGCCCTGTTGCCAGATTGTAGTGGATGGTAGAGGAAGGAATACTGACATATATTGTTAGGAGTTAGCAATTAGTCTTTTTTGCTGTTACTTTGTCAAGTTTTTGCCTTATTAAGGTTCTTGGTGTCCTAGGCCATGAAGAAATATGAAATTGCTTTATTTCTTATGCATAATTTCTATTTTGGAGAGATTTGAGAAGTCATGAGCATAGAAGAAAATGTCTAGTCCACCATCTTTTTGGTCATATGACATGGAATTCTGTGTCTTTAAAACATACTTATATAGGAATGATCATCTCCCTTGATAGAATATAAACATCTTGGGAGTAAATATTCATTCTTTGTATTTGTATCCCCTTCACCCAGCACAGTGGCTGTCACTTAATATGTGTTTAAAAAATGCTTGTGGATTGAATGATTCCTTCTATCTGACCATTGTTCCTGCTAGCTGGATTGGAGCCTCTTACAAGACTTGATATTTGCACAACCATTTGAATAAAGAGACCTTGCCCTGGGAGAGCTGGTGAGAGAGAAAAAAAAGCCTTGCTCAAGGATTTTTGGGATACCTAATTTATGGATCTTCCAAATGTGACCAGATCTATATGCTAAGGTCCATGACCAGTAATAGCCTGACACAGTTTGTTGTAGCTTCACATGATCTGGTCTTTATATTCCATAATGTCAGGAATCTTAAATAAATAAGATAATATTTAGTCTAGCCCTTTTATTTTAAGGGTGGGGAAACTGAGGCCCAGAGAGAGCAAAGGATTCATACAATGAGTTAAAGTCAGAGTCATGATAAAAGCTTACGCTTCCCAACTCCCAGTCTGGAGGTCTTTCGACTTCATGAATTTATAAGAAGCCTTCACTGATTCCTCTAGTTGTTAGTGCCTCCCTCATCCCTCAAATTATCTTATATTTACTTATCTGTGTACATTTTATCTGTTATCTGGTGTATCCCTTTGTAGAATAAAAACTCTTTAAAAGGAAGGAATATATTTCATTTTAATCTTGTTATCCACAGTACCTGGAATAATTACTAGTACACAATATGTTCATCTTGCACATAAAGTATCATGCTAAAACAAATGCTCGTTGGATAATTTGGATTCTTCATGCCTAGTCTGTCATCTACACAGTCAAATTGATAGGGAAGAGTAAGGCCATGATCTAGAGGAGGAAGGAGACAGGCAATCCAAAGGTGACCAATGTACACTCAGTAGTTGCCAATAGACTGTAAACATGCTGAAGGTAAACGCTATGTCTCAATGATACTATGTCTAACTTCCCAGCACAGTACTCTACATACAGCTGGTGCTTACTAAATGTTTGTGGAGTAGTTTAATTCAATTACTCTAATTCCCACTTGACTTTGGCTGCATAAATAGAGGGAACTTTTGGTTTCATCTGTACAGGGAACTTCTAGGTGAAAAAATTCCATTTACTAACATAGGTGGGTATCTTCCCTGCAACTCTTCATCTTAAAAGAATTTCTTGAGTGATGAAAAATGCTATCCACCTCCAGAGAAAGAACTGGTGGAGTCTGAATGCATATCAAATCATACTATTTTCATTTTCTTTATTTTTATTGCATTTTTCCTTTTGGTCTGTCTTCTTTCACAACAAGACTAACATGGAAATAAATTTTTCATGATAGCAAATGTTTAACCTATATTAAATTGCTCACTATATCAGGAAGGGAAATAGAAAATTTGGAATTCAAAATTTTAAAAACCAAATTGTAAAAATTGTCTTTATATGTAACTGGGAAAAATGAATCTTATACAGAGAGACAGAGAGAGACAGAGACAGAGACAGAAAGTAGTCTGGAAAGCTGAAAAGTTAAGTGACTGACCTGAGTTCTCAAGGACCATAAGTGTCAGAGATGGGACCAGCTCTGCATTGACTCCATGTTACTGCCTCTGGGTTATCTAGATAAAGACCAAATTCATATATTGCAGGATATTAAGGGGGGAAAAAGCCTTACTAATCAACTTCTCTGTTGGGTTCTCAACTAATGACATCGGACTAATGTATAACATTTGAGTCCTTGTGGAATCATTCTTTGTCTGTTTAAGGAGAATAAGGAGGTGAGAGAGGACTGTATCTAATTGTTTACTATTCTTTACTGAATGCTGTATTCTAATGAGTGTTTTTGATTCTGTCCTAAAAACTCAATCCTGACTTATTGTCACAACTACTATCTTCAGGCCTTTGGCCAGATATGTGAACTAGTTTTTTTTAATCTTTGTGATCCCTCCCCCCTCTACCGCTCCTTATTTTATTCCTTACAGACCCCTTGCCTCTGGTGGCTTGACTTAATCTGGTAAATAACTTCAGTCGTAGTAGTCTTCCAGTTGAAGGATCTCTTGTCTGATCTGAAAGGCAGTAGATATTTTAATTTTATCACTTTATTGCAAAATGGTATAGGGCTCTTTGTCAGATGCCAGAGGTGAACTGACCCAGTCACTCATCACAAGACTAGAGCAAAACCCTGCTTTGTACAAAAACAGAACAAAACAAACCACCCCCCCCCAAATACCCCACAACAACAACAACAACAAAAGCCAACAAAAAAGCCCTTCCTTCATAAAACCACAATGGCCTATACAAATGGCAACATTATTCCGAGGTGAGGGCACTCTGGGTTTTCTCCTCAGGCCAAATGGTGGGAAAGTGGTCTGTAGTAAATTTTATGGACTTTCCTATCCCACTTATTAAGCCCCAGTTGCTATTTTAGGAAACAGTAAGCAAAGATGAAACAAGAAGAAGGGGCAGGAATCTTTGTCATTATCCAAAGGCTATCTGTGTGACAAGAACAATGTGTTATTTTTTTCCTTGTATGTATCCTGAACTGTGATGCCCTCTCTTGGGCTACACAATTGGTTGGTGTTTAGTTTACCCATCTGTAAAATGATCATAGTATCATACGTTTAGAGCTATAATACACCATAAAGGTCATCCCCAATTTTACAATGTGAGGAGCAGAGGTGAAGTGGTTTGTCCAAAGCTGTACAGTTAATATGTGTTAGAGGTGAGATTTGAACTCAAGTCCTCTTGACTCTAAGTCCAACACTCTTGTCCCTCAAACATAGTAATGTTTTTGCTATTTGCCTTACAGGTAAGGAAAGAGCTTTGCAAACATTAAGGCTTACATAGAAACATGAGCTGCTGTTTACAGTAGAATCAGCAGTAGCAGCAATGTTAGTGATAATAGCAGTAGTGGTAGTGGTGCTAGCAGTAGTAGTAATAGTAGCAGTGGTTGTAGTAGTACCAGTAATAGCATTCATATAGTGCTTTAAGATTTGCAAAGTGCTTCTCTTACACTACCTCATTTGATCCTAAAAATAATCCTGGGAAGGGGGATTATCATTGTCCCCATTTTACAAATGAGGAAACTGAGGCACAGAGTAGTTAAATGACTTTCCCAGAGCCACATGGTTAGTATCTGAGGCTGGATTTGAAATCGGGTTTTCCTGAGTCCAAGTACAGTGTGCTAGCCATTGCACTATCTAACAGAGTCAGAATCCTTTCTTATACGTAAGGTTATCTGTGGAATATTCTTTGAATCCAAGTACTCTAACCTTCAAGAGAATAATGGAGCCCTAATGAGCCATCATGTTGGGGCTAGGAGAGAAATTGGAAGTCATTTCCAGAAAGGGCAGTAACCTGCCTGGTAGGTTTTATATAGGTACAGAAAGAGTACTAACTAGGGCAAGGAGCTAGATGCTTTGCCCCCTTGTAGAGTTCTATCAAAATTTAACAATTGCATAACAGTGCTCTCCTAGGAACGGCTAAGCTTAGTACCTAGGTAGCAAGAAAAATGAATTAAAATAGGAAGCTAACGCCCATCCGTGAGCCACTGCATTAAGTAATTCCCCTTCTTGCTCAATTAAATTTGTCTTAATTATTTCATGTATTATTTTCCACATCACGAATTACAAAATTGATTCCAGGAACAGTTTTGTGCTTCTTGATCTGGGAGCCAGTTCTGTTATTATGGCTATGGGCACAAATATAAAAGAGACAGCCTGGTGATGAAACAGCATAGGGTTAAAGGACCATTTTTGGGTGAGGCTGGGAGAGGGGAGTGTAGAGAATCAAGATAGAGACTAAGAAGTATAGCTGGAGTAGGTTTAGGTCAAGAAGCGTGGAACTCACTTGTTGCTAGAGAGATTTCTTTTATGCTCTGCATCTTCTTGGGATGATGCTGAATTACAAGCCTTCTTTTTCTTTGTGAAGGCAGTTTCAGCAATGGGAACATTCATTTCTTCACCTAATGCAGATCATGATCTCTGCACTCTTTACAAGGACAGATGGCCTCTAGCTCAGTGCTTTTCTGAGCTCAGCCTGTCTGCTCCTCAAAGGATGGAGATGGAGCCCATCCCAAGGTGTGTACTGCAGGTTGCTCCAGTATGCTAAGATCTTCCAGAACTTGTTGGAATGGGCATTGGAAGAGGGATCGTTAATAAGTCCTAGGGAAAGCGCCTGTGTGGTCTACAATGCATGACAAAGAAGGAGAATGGAAACAGGAAAGAGGTACAGAGCTCAGTCACCTGCGCAAAGTGGAAACATGAAGAAGAAAGAGTACCAAGACTTAAACTCAGGAAACCTGAGTTGAAATCCTGCCTCACACACTTACCAACTCTGTCCCCTTGGGCAACCCACTTAACACTCTCAGCGTTCTCATTTATAAAACAAGGGCAGTGGTGGAGTGGATAGAACACTGGGCTTTGAGTCTGGAAGACCTGAGTTCAGATCCAGCCTCAGAAACTTATTGTATATGTGACCCTGGATGTCTGCCTCAGTTTCCCTCTCTGTAAAATTTGGATAACAATAGCACCTGCCTTCTAGGGTTATTGTGAGGAGAAAATGAAATAATAATTGTGAAGCATTTAATATAGGTCCTGGCACATAGTAGGTGCTTTATAAATGTTCATTTTCTTCCCTACTACACAGGGTTATAAGGTCCATTGAAATACTACATGCAAAGTGCTTTGCAAATGTTTAAATGCTTTATGTGCTATCTATTATTATTATAAAATAAGGTGTGTTCAGAATGTTGGACTGGATGTATTACTTGAGTCTATTGAAACTGATGGTTTCATTGTTCTGGGCTAGTAACTAAGACATGTGTAGTCCAGAGAGAGGAAACCAGTGACTGAGGCAGCAGTTGCTTGTCCTTTCCTAATGAGTTCCTTCCATTGATTCCCAATGACCAACACAAAGACGCTTTAAACAGCACCCTTTATTAGAATCGTTAAGTGATTATACAGTCAGAACAGCAATGAGTAAGAGGCACCATCCAATAGAAACTTAGCACCAGTTCAACTGGATCCCTTGGTTCCCAAGTTCTACAGTCCGTGCTCAGCCACACGGTGGGCGGAGGGGACTGAGAAATGGAATGGGAGACCTGCCATGGAGGAGCTCAGATTCTAGCCAAGGAGCATGAGACTCCCGGCTGTGGAATGTTAAGTTTCAATACAAGGCCATTGTTGCCAATGTGATGCTGACAGTACCCAAGCTCCTTAAAAATGGTATTTCCCATGTGTGTGTATGTATATGTGTATGTATGTGTGTATATATATATATACACACATGTATATACACATACAAATACATAATATGTGGATATATATGTGTGTGTATGTGTAGAGAGATGGACAGACAGATGGACAGATTGAATGGACAATCTGTGCAGGGGTTTCTAAAAAGCATTCTTCTGAGGATTGTAGATCTTGGTCTATATAGCACAAAGTAAAGGGAAAAGGTGAATGGTGATCAGCTAAACTGTGCCTATGTAGACAACTCAATTACTTAGGATCAAAAGTGCATCTAACTTGGCTCCAACTAATTTTGCTCGGGGGAAGGAGGGGTGACATAACGCCTTACCCCATGTCTCTGATAAAAATTTCCTGGATTGCTTAACCTGTGAGGTAGGAATCTATCCCAGTCTCGTGTGTATACCATGAGGAGTGCCATATGTTCGTTGGACCCTTCTGCCCCCCACCCCCCAGCCTGGCTGCCTGACTGCATAATGTCCCTGGAGGTGGGGTGGATACTTCATTTGGTTCTTCTGTCTCTACAGGTCCCTGCTTCCCAGATACTATCCCTAGACATGGGATACATGATCCTCTTGTTTCAGCTGTTCCCCAATGTCCCACCACACCCTGCACTTGCTACTTGATCTTCCTGTCTTTGGGTCTCAGGGGAGTTGGAAAAGGGGCAGCTAGTCCTCAGTAGGTTTAATTAGGTGACCATTGAAGGTGATGTAGATGTCATTCTCCTCACTGTAGATGGCATTCTCTCGTTCTCGCTTGAACATACGCACCCAGACCTCATCTCCTTCCTCCAAGTCCAGCATGAGGCTCTGACTCTGCATGATGCTCCGGTCACTGGGCTGGGTGTACAGGATGGCCGCCTCCTGGTCATTCCTCATCAGGTGCAGGTAGGTCTCCTTGAAGTTCCAGGTGTGCACATTTAGGTTGAAGAAGTAGATACCAGGCACGTAACAGGAGAACCGACCTGTGAACATGTTAAAATGCTTGTAGAGATTCACAAATTCTGTGTCAAATGTGATGTCTTGGAAGTAGTCAGAGCTGTGGAGGACCTTTTTCCGGCCCACTGAGAAGGCTTCATAGACGTGCTTGCAGGAATTTCCTGGCAGGCCAATTTGTCCTTTCTGGCCTTTTCGCCCTCTGTACCCTCGTTGGCCAGGCATCCCCTCCTTTCCACTTACTCCAGATTGTCCTTTTTCTCCCAATTCACCTTTCTCTCCTGCAGGCCAGATAAAACACAGGATGTCAGAGCTAAAAGGATCCTTAGACACGATCCAGGTCAACCCTTTAATTTTACAATTTTGGAAGTGGAGGCTTAGAAAGATTAAGTGACCTGTTCCATCCCACAAAGATGTAAAATGACAGAGGTGTCCAGGATTAGGACAAACATCATCTAACTCTAGATCTAGGGCCCTTTCTACTGTCCCTCACTGTTATAGAGGAAAAAGCAAATTAGAAAGGGAAAGGACTAGTTTAAGATGGCTCCATGAACTATGGTAAGGACTAGCCTAGAATCTCTGCCTCTCTCTTCTCCCAATTTTGGGTTCTTTCCAAACTTCATGCTTCCCTCCCCCTTCCCCAGCCCCTCTTTTCCTTTCTAGAACCTTCTATCAGGAAGGGTCTTCAACAACGTCTACCTATATATGCTTCTGGATTTGGAGGGCTTTGACTGTCCTATACTGTTGAATAGTGAGAAAAAATCATAATCCTAGTAGAGCATATTCTGTAGTACTTTGAGATTTATAATGATTGCTTCTCATAACCATGTGAAACAGGTAGTGCAGTTATCATTAGCCCCATTTAATAGATGAAGAAACTGAGGTAGCTAGAAATTCAGTGACTTGCCTGAGGTCACACAGATAGTATATTACAGAGCTATGGCTCGAACTCAGGTCTCTCCTGGCCAAGAAATCTTTCCATTACACCGTACTGGTGTTATATTATTAAGTAAATTGTATTATTAAATATTAAATTATGTTATAATTTATATGTTGTATAATATAAATCTATTTATATATGCATATGTAGTATATATTTATAATATAAAATGTAAGCTGTAGCATTAAATATTAAATTACATTATTAAATAAGTTATATTATTAAAATTATATTTTCTTTGAAAAATAACAACCAAAAGACCACTCCTTAAGTTTAATTAGTCTGAGTATGAAAGAGGTAAACTGCAGGTGAAAGTAATCCGGGTTCTCCCTTCTTACTGGGTAAGGTCTTTGGGATCCTCCTTTTTGGGATGCAGCATGGGTAACACAAACTAACCTTTAAGAATGGTGATGTCAATTGTGGGTTGCAGCCGGGGCATCGCCCATGAGGGATAGTTACTCATCCTACTGGAAGGGGCAGGGACAGCAGCAGGGGGTCCTGTGGGGCTGCAGCATCGGACACACTTCTGGGCACTCTGTTTAGATTGCCCCAGGTCTGGCCAGGCCTCAGCATGTAGAACTAAAACCAACAGCATAAAGAGAAAGGACCCCATCTCAGCTCCTGAAATGGAAATATGAGTGTCACCAAAATCAGGCAACAAATTTGGTGGGCCCCCAACACTCTATCCCAAGCTGGTTGGCCACTCATATAGCCTCAGAAAGAGTATGTGTACATTTGTGGAATCATTAACTAATCTATAAAAACGTATTTTCTGTTTTTCCAGTCCTATACTGACTCTGTGGGGAGTGCAAAGAGGTACAATATAGTCTCTGCCTTCGAGATGATTACAGTTTGGTGGGGAAATACAGGCAAAGAATACCACCTGATAGGCAGAGACTTTTCTCCTCATTACAAGTCTTTAAGTAAGTACGAGAAGATCCTTTTTCTGGTGAGAATTCTTGTTTAGGGATGTTGAGGTATCTTTTAGACTAAGTAGTCATTGAGGTCCCTCTCAGTTCTGAGATTCTGTGGTTTGCATTGCAAGATATATCTAAGCAAAAATTCCAAAGGAATATTGCAGACTTATCCCATCTGACCTCAGTTTCCTCATGAATAAAACAAAGGGATTGTATAAGGTGATCAATAAGGTCATTTCCAGCTCTGATCCTTGATCCTGGTAAGTACTGTGGGGGATCAGAGGGGCAGAGGTCAGCTTACCCACCTTTTCCACTTCTCTTCCATTCTTAAGATCATAGATACAAAGGTGGAAGGCCTCAGAAGTCACATAAACCAACCTCTTTTTTTTATCTATAGGAAAACTGAGGGCAAGGAAGGTATAGTGACCTTCCTAAGGTTACTCAGGTAGAATATGTCACAAATAGGATTCTCCAGCTTCTACTCTGGTCCAGTCCCTCATTATCTCTTGTATGAGATGAATGCAAATGATCAATTGCAAGTTATCATTAATAATGGTCCTAGAAATTTTGTGAAGCAGAGCTATAATGAGAGAAAGGTAGACTGGTGTAGCATTCAGGGAGTCAACCTCAGAGCAGAACTGGGTTCAAGATTTTACTCTGACATATGCTGGCTAAGAGGCAACCTCTTAATATCTCAGGCAACTAAGACCCAGATTTTTGCCTACTTCCTCCTACCTCCTCCCTACCACCCCAGACAAAAATATTAGAAAATAGAGTTTGGACTCAGATTGGGGAGGGCCTTGAATGCCAGACTAAGGCAGCTGCCAAAAGTCTTTGATATGACTTTTCCCTCTATTGTTCATCTGATTCTTACCTGTCCTTTACAGTCATGGTAGAGTCCCATCTTCTCTATGAAACCTTTCCTGATGTCAATATTCCACAATGAACTCTCCTTCCAATCAACTACTATAGTTTCTACTGTTCCATTGAACTTAGTAAGCATCATCTAGGCTTTCAGAATTGATTTTTTTTAACCTGTGTACATGAATCCACTGAGTCTACAATGTTTTATTCACTTTCTACGGGGCATGGTGCATTGACTCCAGAAGACACTCTTTTTGGAACTGAACTACACTTTTAAGGAACTCCTGGAACGGAAATTCCCTGCACCGGTGCAGACAGGCATTCAATTTGTCATTTATAGTTGTACAGCATTTCCTGAGAGTGCTGGGGAATGAACTCAGGTATTCTTGACTTTAAGGAGGACTCTTATTGATAACACTGGACTTCTCATTGATAAGAGTACTATGAGTGCTCGCTGAACTGCAGAAATTATGGATCATGGGGGTGGAGAGCAGAAATCAATTGTTAGAGGGCCTTAGAATTTAGACAACAGAATTGGAATGTGAGAGATGATAAGGAGATGACTGAATCCCTAGCCAGACAGTGCTTCTCACATCAAATATAAATCCTATCGCCTTTATTCCCGACTGGCCCAGAACCAAACCTTCATGGAGTTTGGGAATTATGACAATAAAATTCTTCCTGGTCCCTGCATAACTGACTCCTGTTTCCTAAAGGGTTTGACAACCCAGTCCACTGTACATCTGAAAAGCAATGAATAATTTTTTATTCTAAAGATCTTATTCTTTCTCCCTCTCTTTCTCCCTATTTCCTATTTCTCTCTCTCTCTCTCTCTCTCTCTCTCTCTCTCTCTCTCTCTCTCTCTCTCTCTCTCTCTCTCATCTTATAAACTTTCACAATCAGAGCTTATTTTGTAAAGAAATAAAACGTAGTGCCAGGTTCCAATAATCTCTCTCTTAGACAGCATCTCTAGTTTCTGGGAGACATTGCTACTATTTTCAAAAGAATCTTTTCCTCAGTCCTCACTGCCTCATGCTCACTGTCAATAAATGGCTGGAAGAAGAGTGTGATTATTACGTGTTGCTTATACACTCCTTGGAGGTTTCTTTCTCTTTCCTTGGGAGCTTGGAAGAAAGCATTATTGAATGTTCAACATGAGGGATTGATATAAGCCCTAGTTCTGGGAATGAAATGAGACCTTATCTTGCATTGGGTCACTCTCTTGGGTGCCTTTAAGAGACTAATTCTCTCTACCTCGTGGCTCAGCTGCCAGCAGTGGGAATGTGGTTTCCTCAGTTGGGACTCATTTATTTCAGTATGATTTATGATTACCTCTAATAGCACCAATAACAAGGATGCTGGTGATAGCATTCCCTTATACTTGAACTGCTAAAATGCTTTCATACCCTTTTCTTCATTTGAGTCTCACAACAATCCTGTTAAACTATAAGGAAGGTGTTAGTTTTAGCACCATTTTATAGATGAATAATATTAGGCTTGAAGAAGGAAGTGAATTGTCTTTGGTCAGGTGGCTAGTAACTGTTAGATTCAGAGTTAGAGCCACAACTAGCAATTTTTGCATCTAGTGCAAGCACTGGATCTGTTGGGGGGGGTGATAGGGTGGGCTAAATTGGGGAAGAAAGCATGAAAGAGGGTATCTTGAGATTTCTGTGCTGCTGATGGATCAGTGACTGGAGTAGACAGGAGGTGCCAGGGGGTACAGGAATGCCCATGGAGGGGAAGAAATGTGCTTCTTGGCAGTGGCTGGTACCCTTTGCTTTCTGCCCTAAAGTCTTGATCTTCCTACCCTCCCTACAGACTCTTGTCAGAAATAAGATTGCAGAATAACATATTCGTAGAAGGTCAGAACTGGAAGGAATAACTCATTATCCAATCTGGCGCCATCACTTAGGGAATTGAGATAAGCTCCTCCCTTATGGGGTTTAGCGACTTGCCTAAGGTCACACAGAAAACAAACCCAGGTCTTTTCCCACTCCCATTTGGTTTCTGCTCTGAAAAATAATCATTTGCACCTTTCCAGGTCTTTATAATTCAGTAAGACCTTCCACATCCTTATCTGATTAGTGCAGTACAACTAAAAGGGATTTGCAGCTTTGCTACTTAACGTCTGTGTCCCCTTGGCTAAATCACTTAACCCATCATGATGGGTCTTAGTTTCTCAACTGCAAAAGTAAAAGAATTGGAGTAGATGACCTTTCTGTTTGCTCTTGCTCTAGGTTTATGACTCAGAAGGACCACAGCACACTAACTTGACTCATGATCTTTGTTTAGGGAACTGACAAACATCTGTCTTTGGTTATCCACTTAGAGAATGTGGAAGGCTCAGTGAAGTCCATTGCTGCTACTAGAAACCCAAGAGTGGAGTATGGGTTCTTGTCCCATCCACTGTGGTTCTTTTACCCACTACCTAACCTTTATGTGTGTGTTTGAGTAGGGAGGGATGGATGGGAAGAAGGCAAGTCCACAGAGAGACCAGTGAATCTGCCTTTGATAAGTCACTTGAGCATCAGGCATTATCAGAGGGATCAGTGCTATCTTTCAACAGCCCCAAATATAATGGAAGCTTGGCAGATATAGAAAAAGATTTATTTCTGGTATAGACCCCAAAGTTACGATGCCCAAGACAACTCTGCACTTTTGGTATTCTTTCTCAGTAGCAAATTCTGTACTGTCTTCAAGTCTGGGACTGGGAATAGCTGTCTGGAGGCTTTTGGGGGAAACCCTCCCCTGTCTGGCTGCTCTTTCTAAAGGAAGAGCAGGAATAGTTGTGGCCTACGCAACCCTGGATACTCTGTTCTAAAGCCTAGTCTCCTGGGGCTGTGCCCAGCCCAGCTGTTGGTCAAATATTTTTCTGTTTTAGGAGCACTACTTGACTTTGGCTGGGTCAGACAAGGGCACAATTCATTCCTGCTTAGGAAAAGATCCATACCGGAGATTTAAAACTCATCAATCTGTCTGCTCCAGCTGAGCCAGACCTTCTAAAGGGGGAGGTGTCCTTAACACTTTCCTGACCAATTCAGAGGAAAGTTGGGAATGACCTTTGACAGCTCTGTTATCATCACAGAATACACTAGATTAGATCTCTAAGGGATTTTAATCTAATCTACCCATTTTAAAGATAGAGAAGCCTACTTGAAGTTTGTCCATGGGTCTGAGTCTGGATGGCAGGCCCTCTTTCTTAACTGAAACCTCACGCCCCATAGGTTGACCTGCTGTTGATGCTCCATCCTCTTCCTCATTTACTCTATGTCCTGCAGACTTTTTCTCTCTGCTACTTATCAGTTGAGAGACCATGGACAAACCATACTTCAGAGAAAGAAATGTAAGCCTGTAGTAGTTATCTAGCTAATCAGAAACTCAGGGTTATCCT
The DNA here is from genome assembly GCF_028372415.1 of Notamacropus eugenii. Lineage (NCBI taxonomy): Eukaryota > Metazoa > Chordata > Mammalia > Diprotodontia > Macropodidae > Notamacropus > Notamacropus eugenii. The sequence continues at coordinate 51,241,992 of NC_092872.1, read as the reverse complement.
TATACATTGGTAGAATAGGGAGTTGCCTTCATCTTGAGACAGTTTTTCCTGTCTTATAATAATCTTGAATATTGATGCGATGCTTGAAATTTCACCATTAGAGATTTAGTTCTATAAGGGGAAGGGATTGGGTCTCCAGGTGGCCAAAGTTAAAGTAATGACACACACATCAACCACCAATGCCTCGGTGTTTATTAATTTATCAGATCAGCCAGCTACCCAGCAGAGGGAAAGGTTTCCAAGGATATGGACAAAGGACTGGTGGGTTTTGAAGGACACAGCTCTACGTAGGAGTTAGGTGGTAGGCCTCTTGAGGACTGGGTCTCATTTGCTTTTGTCTTTGTATCTCTAGTGCTTGACACATGATAAGCTCTGTGTGGATTGGTAGATAGATACACTGAAAGTGGCATTAGAAATTTGGTTAGCTTCACAATTTGACCAATGACCCCCAAATCCTACACTGCTCCCATCGCTCTCATGACATATTTTGCCTCATGGGATTCAGGGGGAATAACCACTTATTAAACCAGCTATCTGATCATTTTTAGCTAATTGCATTTGAGGAAGACAGATAGTTACAGGATTTTTTGTTTTTTTAAGTTCCCTTGTTGCCACTTGAATACTCATGATTCTGAGATAATGGCATTGATGCTGTTTTTTTTTAACCTCCCTGACAATACCTGACAAATATTTTGACAATCCCTGATTGGCCGCCCAACCTTGTTTACAAAAACACCTCCACTGATGGGACTCCCGTTCCTTCCTACCCCCACCCCCTATTCTACACAATCCATGCCATTTTAGCATAGAACTAATTGTCAACATGGTTTTCCTTATGTTGAATTGAAATCCATGCACTCTTTCCTCTGTTGTAGCCTAGATTTATAACTAGAAGGAACTTAGAGTTCTCCTAGTCCAACCCCCTTCATTTTTTAAGATGAAGAAAGAAATACCCAAAGACATTAAGTAATTACTCTAAGGTCACACAAGTAGTAAGTGGTAGAGTTAGACCTCTAACTCAGGTCTTCTGACTCTAAATCAACATTATTTTCAATGGATTCTGGTGCCCTTGATGGAATCTAGATGAAGAATATTTATTAGGGAAGGGATGGGTGTTGCATGTTGGGGGGCAGGTGGGAAAGAAACACAGAAACCAGATTCAGAGTGGTAAAAAAATAAGGGTTCAAGATTATGATGGTCTTTTGCTGTTTGTAATAGAAAATATTTTCTCTAGGAGCTAACACAGTCTGGGGAAGCTCTGGACTATGGAGGTATCATTCCTACTTAAAACACAACACCTAAGCACACATTAACCATGGAAAGATAGTAGGAGATCTCTGCAGACTGGAAACTGCAGTAAATCTGTCCATTTACTTCAGGGTACTCCTCAGTGACTGCTTAGTAGCAGCAGACTTGGTGGGAGAGGGATGGAGGAAATAAGGAGGAAGGAGACTGATCTGATCTAAACCTCTCTCATGGACAACTCTTCCTGTACCTCAATACTTTATTTTTCTTTCTTCTGAGATCCAGAAAAATATATTTGTGTATATACATGATGATATAATATACACACACATACATATGGAGAGAGAGAAACAGAGAGAGACAGAGAGAGGAGAGATATGCATATCTATCTGACTGACTGAAGGTGGTTTTTCCGTGTGTGTGTGTGTGTGTGTGTGTGTGTGTGTGTGTGTGTGTGTCTACATAGGTTACTTTTCTTGTGTTGTGAAGGGAGAGACCCCCAAGTGAACAGGGAGGAGGAGAGAAGAATCATCTGCCAGTGTTTTTAGTTACAGTACAAAAATTGGAGACCGGTAGTATACTGAAAAAGGAAAACAAACCCTGCAACTAAATGCAAAAGGAACCATTTAAGTCCTGATCTCTACCACTGATTCTACTATCTGGGGATCATAGATTTAGATCTAGGTTTGTTTTTTTTTAATAATTATAAATCAATTAATTTATTTTTGGTTTTCAACAATAACTTCCATAAGTCTTAAATTTTCTCCCTGTCCCTCCCCAAGATGGCAGGCAATCTTAAAATAGATTCTACACATACATTCTAATTAAACACATTTTCACATTAGTCATGTTGCATAGAAGAATTACCATGAATGGGAGAAACCATGAGAAAAACCAAACCACAACAAAACATAACACCAGGGAAAATAGTCTGCTTCATTCTGAGTTCTGATTCCATAGTTCTTTCTCTGGATGTGAATGGCATTTTGCCTCGATTCCTTTGGGGATGTTTTAGGTCCTTGCATTACTGTGAAGGGTTAAGTCTATCAGAAACAGTCCTTGCACACTGTGGCTGTTACTATGTTACAATGTTCTCCTGGTTCTGCTCATTTCACTCAGTATCAGTTCATTTAAGTCCTTCCAGGCCTCTCTGAAGTCTTCCTGTTCATCATTTGTTATAGTACAATAGTATTCCATTACATTCATATACCACAACCTGCTCAGCCATTCCCCAATTGATGAGCATCCCCTAGAGCTAATTTTAAGGGACCAAAGGTCATCTAGTTCAAAACTGCACCCCTCTCCCCATTTTACAGAAAAGGAACTGAGACTTGAAGACATTAAGTGACTTGCCCAGGGTCCCACAGGTAATAAAGAGCAGAGCCAGCATCCATACCAAGCTTTTCTCACTCCTCTGGCTACAAACCTAGTACTCTTTTCACTACATCATTTGAGCAAGTCCCTTCCTCTCTCCTAGCCTCAGTTTTTTCATCTGTAAAATGAGAAGATTGGACTGGATGCTCACCAAGGTTTCTTCCAACTTGAAAATTTGATGGTTTTCATTTCATCTCTATTCCCAGTACCTAGCATAGTACATAGATTAGAACAGGCATTTAAAAAATGCTGAATGAATAAATACTATCTTCCCTATCTATCCTCATAGGATTATTGTGTGTTTTGAGGATCAACAGTTAATAGAAATAAAAATATTTGGATAGATTTAAAGAGCCTGTAGCAGTATGTTATTAGCTTTCATCTCATACTGCCTGCAGCCAGTCTGGCTGACCAGGGTGTGGCTGGGAAGTTTGTTTGCCAGTTGAGCTGTGTTCCAGAATGCCTCCAGGGATGGGGCCAGTGAGGAAGAACAGGAAGTAATCCTTCGTTCTGTCCAGGGACATAGAGGGTGTTTGCCATGCGCTGCAGCATGGTGCCACTGTGGAGGAACAGACTCTGGGATGGAGCTCAGAGCAGTTCTGCCTAACTGGGCAGAGATAAAGCCACTTGTGTAATGAGCTGAGACATAGATTCATAGAATCTTGGTAATGGGACCTCGAAAGCGATCCTGTCCAAGTAGCACCTGAACATGTAATCTGTTCTGCAACATTCCATGACCAGATGTCATCCAGTCCCATCTCAAAGACATCTCAAAGATGGGTCTGAATATCTGCCCTACTTTGGATACTCAGTCTGCTTTTGGACAGCTTTCCATTTTAGGAGCTCTTTCTTATACTGAATACAAATTTTCCACCCTGTAACTTCCATTTTGTAACTTCCACTGTGCTAAGTGGCACAGTGGGTAGAATTAGGAAGACTCATCTCCATGAGTTCAAAGCTGTCCTCAAACACTTACTAGCTGTGTGACCTGTGCAAGTCACTTAATTCTGTTGACCTCAGTTTCCTCATCTGTAAAATTAGCTGCAGAAAGAAATGTCAAACTACTCCAGTATCTTTGCCAAGAAAACCCCAAATGGGGTCATAAAGAATTGGATACAACTCAACAAACAACAACAACAACAACTTCCATTTGTTGCTCCTGGTTTCCTCCTCTGGAGCTGAAAAATGAATATGTCTATTTCCATCTTCCTTATGACAGTACTTTAGACATTTCAGCTTTGTTATCTGGCCCCAACTCCTAATTTTCTCCCTCTACCAACAGCTATTTCTCTCCCATGATTGGGTAAAGGAGATTTGTACTTCTCCTGTAAGTATCCCCAGTTCCTTCAACCAGTCCTCAGACACCATGGTTTCCAGCTTCCTCATTATCTTGTTCACCTTCTACTGGTTGTACTACAGTTTGCTTTGTACCTCACTATAGGGGAAAAAGCATCTACTGGAGAGTCAAATAACCTAGGTTCCTACCTCTAACGCTGCCTGTAAGGTTTTGGACAAGTCATTCAGTGTCAACATACATACATACACATACGTAATACATTCAAATATATTACATAGATTATATATTAATATATAACATTTTATGTATTACAAAATATGACATTTCTGTATATTTATTCCCTTGATATTTATGCTTTATATTCTCACATATATGCTTTTCTCCCTCACAAAAACACAAACTACTTGTCAAGTAGGGATTGTTTTATTTTTTGTACTTGTGTAAAGTCTGGCACTTAGTAGGTTCTTAATAACAGCTACTTAATAAATAACTGATAGATTGCTAGGATGGATAACCTGAGTCCCTTTCCATCTCTTGATCTATGATTTTATTATTTTTCTAAATTGTGGTGCCAGAATTGGACTCCAGATCAGGGCAAAGGATTGTGGGATTGTCATGGCCATTGATGTCCAGAGCATTCCTGTCACTGTTAAATGGCCAGACTAGGCTCTTATAATTGAGAGAAGGAAAAAAATGTTCCCTTTATCATGCAGATCTTCGAAATCTTGAAAGCTCCTCTACTCCATGATGTGAAGGATTAAATCCTAAAAGCTGGAGGCCAACTCCAGGTGGTCTATACAGAAACTTCTGCCCCCACCTCACCTATAGCTCAATTTGAGGTTCCTTGGGACAAGAGAGAAGCCATCAGAAAGAGCCTGGCTTCTGCCCACAAGGACTTCAGTCACTTAGGTGCTTTAAATTTGGAAAGCACAAAGGGTATACAAATTACTTTGGGCATAGCACATATAATGTTGTCTCCACCCTCACCTTTGCAAGATGACTTCAACAACACATTCTATCAAAAGTCCCACCATGGTAGAGCAAGACCCTACTCAGAGGTAACTAATCTTTGGTCATGAAATCCCCTCCACCCCACAAATAGATGTTGGACAGCAGTTTTCCCCTAGGACTTTTAACACTTGGACCAATCAGAAAATAGTATTGAGCAGGTTCCCTTTCATCCCCCAGCAAAACCTGGTCTGGCCCCACCTGTGAAAGGAGAGAGTGGTGGACTCTGCTTGTCTCTGGTTCCTCCACCTGGGAGTTATAGGCATCAACAAAGGCAAGTGAGAGATTGAATGAGGAGCCAGCATCACACTAAGGGAGCATCCATGTCACTTTCTCATAACAACTTTAATTTTGTAAACAAGGTATAAAGATGTGAAATGCATAACAGAACAATAAAATAGACTCAGGACTGGTTAGTCATTGAAAGATATCAACATGAAGGCAGTCTTTAGTGGGATGCCTAAGGGATCTGTCCTTAACCCTGTTCTTTTCGATGTTAGTAACATGGATGAAGGCATAGATTTCATGCATATCAAATGAGAAGACACAAATCTGCTGAGGCAACTAATATACTAGATGATATAATTAACATTAGAAATGATTTCGCTAGGCTAGAGTGATAGGATAGATCTAGGAATTTTGATGTTTGAACCCAGGTCTTCTGATGTCAAGTCAATATCTATATCTACACACACACACACACACACACACACACACACACACACACACACACACACACGTACACTATGCTGTCTCCAAACAGAGCTACCTAAAAGTGAAATGGGATGCATTTTCATCCTGTAGGTCTTCAAGCAAGAGGATGAATGACTATTAGTTGGGAATGTTGTAGAGAGGATCCATCCTTGTTCTGGTATAGATAGGACTAAATACACAGCTGGTGGTTCAGTGGGAAGAGCACTGGGCCTGAAGTCAGGAAGAACTGAGTTCAGATCCTGTCTCAGATACTTCCTTGCTTTGTGACCCTGGGCAAGTCACTTAGTCTCTAATTGCCTGTCAAAATAGATCCACTGGCAAAGGAAATGAGAAAAACACTCCAATATCTTTGCCAAGAAAACCCCAAATGGAGTCATTCAGAGTCAGACGTGACTGAAACGATGGAACAGAAATAACAAACAGTCTGATCACAGACTATTCTCTAACCTGGACCCCACTTGTACATTTTCAGCCTGAAATGCTATTCAACTACATCAAAAATGTGTTTTTGGTCAAAGGGGCAACCAGGCAAGAGTGCTGATGATTTAGGATAACCCATCCCTACTGCCCCGTCGGCAACATCAGATCCTCCTGATCTGAGGTTATCAGTTTTCATTTTCATGTTGGCAGGATGATCATTTGTATGTGAACCAGTAATGCCAACCCATGATAGTCAAAGAATGCCCCCTAGTCAAAGAATGCTTCTGTATCTCCTCCTATAACTCCCTCTTAGATGCATTGACAGCCCAAGTAATCCCTGCTTGCCAGGAATCTCTCTGTCCTGACTTGGAAGGCCCTTTATGTGTTCTGGATGGCCCTTCTACAAAGACTACCATTTCACCAGCCTCTTGCAAAAATGAGTCAGTTTCGCCTTGAGGATGCTAGAGCTCCAGGGCTGCCAGGCAGGCTAGAGTAGCTGGGGCCAGAGTCCAGGCTCCCTCTTTCTGCCTTGCAACAAAGTTGAGTGATTCACGGGTGATTCAGATGCTCTTTGGATTTGCTTGGTTTCTATTCAGGGCTGAAGCAGCCCAGAAAAGGAGGAAAGAACAGAGGGAAATAGCCAACTCCTCAAGCACCCCGATACACATCACTGGACTTCTATGTTGGTATCTAGCTTCATAGATTTAAGTGAGCTATTGTCTGCCTTGGCTTAGCTCCTGGCATGACATGCCCACTGCCATGACATGTGTCACAGCAGAGAAGGAAATCTGGGGGGCTAGAATAGAGAGCACATCTTGTTTCTGTTTCTTCCTGTTGGGTCACAGTTACCCATATACCTATATCTGCAGGAATTTCCCCTTGATCAGCACCTATTCTGAGGGGGGCAAGAAATCTTCCCAGACATGTGCATTTCTGGCTGTGCATCCCACCTAATTGTTTAAAACAAAACCCCTACCCCTTTCCTGGAATGCCACCTCAGTCACACTTGATCTTGGAATCAGGATGCCAGGAATCTGAAGAAATAAGTCTCCTCCAAAATGGAGGTGCTCAGGATTAGGCAATTGTGTTCCTCAGCTGTTGTACCCAAATGGGGGGTAATAAGTGGCCCATCTTCACTTGTGTGCACCAGATATAACAAAAGAAGTGTACATGGAACAAGGCTATGGATAGGGACCAAACTGTCAATCTCAGCTCTAGAAAGAATGAATAATCCTTTTGGGGCCCCACCTTGAACCAAGCTTCAATATCTAGCCAAGGCCTGAACCCCTGGACCCCAGCTTCAAATGAGTAAATGAGCAAGATTTTGATCAGCTGCTGGGCACCTTGCATCCCTCAACTTGGTCAGTCCTTCCCATCCCTTTACCTTTCTCAGTGAGGGCTCAGGCTCCTTGCTGTTAGCTGTCCGGCTTCATAGTATGAAAGAGCCTGTTGATTCCACCCTCTACTTCCCCCAGTGGCTCCTGCTGCTGATGCGTTCCCTGGTGGTATCCAAATGCAACATTTAAAATTGGTCCAACTTTTTCCTCAAACTCAGCATCCATGGGGCAGGCAGATTATAAGCCTCCATGTGTGTTGGGTGTTGGTGGGAATTTAATTGCATTCCACTCAGCTCAGCCTGAGAGTGGTGTAGAGCTCCTCCCCCTCTCCCTTGGCGTCCTCAAACCTCCACCACCATCGCTCCATCAAGGACAACCTCCATTTCAGAATGTTAAAAGACTGAAACCTTCTGATCAAATGAAAGAGACATATGGAAACAATTTGCTGGCTTTGGGCAGTTTTGTGGTTATCTGTGTGTTAGCTGGGAGCTTACTGAGGATTCCCAGATATTTACAAAGGGAAAAGGGGAAGGGGGGCAGGTGGGTGGAGCCTGGTTTTGGCCTCAGAAGATTCTTGCCCTTTGGAAAGCAGGATATGTTGCCAAAACCAGAGGCCTCTCAGTCTGATGAAAATTGTAGTCTTTTTCCAGTCTGTGAGGCTGAAACTACTGGCCCCAAATGGACCATGGGTTAGAGACCTCCTAGTTCAGTGGTATCAAACTCAAATATAAATGGGGGGGGGGGCACTAACCCATTTATAAGGCTTGCCAAGAGTCCCATGTTAATTTTGCTTTAAAATGTAATATGTTTCATTATATTTTAATTTAATTCATAAAATATTTCCCAATTTCCTTTTAATCTGGTTCAGCTGCATTTGGGGATGCTGTGGACTGAATGTGACCCTGTAGGTTACTTGTCTGACACCTCTGACGCACACAGACCCATCTACAGGAGAAAGTGGTGCCTTAAGTCAGGTAGTGGAAGGCCTGAAAAATAAGTTGTGGTAAAGTAGAAAGATGAAGGGAATTTGGAGAACGAAGACTGAAGTGTAATAGAAAGAGAGTCAGGGTCAAGGTTCAGCTATTGCAGCCCAAACTAGAGCAGGACCCAGAGACTAGACTTACTGAGACAGGGAAAGACTGGTAGGGGTTGGTACCACTAACTACTGTAGCAAGTAACAGTAGCAGGGAGAGAGGCATGAGGTCAGGGGATTCAGGCCCAGTGCCCCATAGTAAAAGGTGAATTGGAATGGAGAGAGGGATGATTGTTATAGCAGGTAACATAGTCATGGGCCAAAGTGCATGCCGAGGCTCTAGGAATTGATTAGAACATGAGGAATAAGGCAAAGGCATGTTTGTTTGTTTTTTTAGCAAAGGGTGCCAAAGCAACCAGAGCAGTTAGGTTAGGGACCATCTCAGGAGCCACAGCAAGAGCTTGATAGCTGGAACAGAAGGAGAAGATCCAAATAGGAGCAGTGGGAGGGGTGATTTGGGGCTAAGTGCTAGATCCAGAGGTCCTATTCTTTTCTTTGCTCAGAACCCAGTAACACTAAGGATGGAGTGTCAAAGGCTCCAGATGAGCAGAATGGACAGAGGTTAGGGAGTCAGTAGGAGAAGAGTGTCCTGGAGACAGTTTGTATAGGGTCCCGAGAGCCCATTGTTAAATTTTCATTATGAGTATTCACACCTCAGAAATCAGCAAACACTACAGATCAAGTCTGGATTGATTATTTTGTTAATAGTTTAGGCTTAAGATAGTGATGGATGAAATGTTAATAATGCAAGGTTAGACGTAAAAGTGCATTGTGCATACATTTTTTAGAGGTTGGGAAGACCTGGTTGTTACCAGCACACCACTGTAGCCAGGTCATTATAAAGACTTGACGAAGAGACTGACAATCTGGGTCCTAGTTCTAGCTTTGCCATTAACTCAATATGGGACTTTGACCAAGTTACTTGGCAAAATCTCTGGATCTCAGACTCTAAGAAGGAGTCTGTAGGTCACCAAGTCCAATTCACATCTAACCAAGAATCTCTTCCTTGATATCCCTGATAAGTGTTTGTCAGAACTTTCCTGTAGGATGTCCATTGATGGAGAAGTCACTCTCTCCTGGACCAGTCTATTCTATTTTTGTAAGATACTAATGATTAGTAAGATCTTTCCTTATATCAAGACTAAAACTACCTCTCTACAACTCCTATTCATTGCTTCTGATTCTGCCCTCTGTGGCCAAAAAGAACACATCTAATTCTTCTTCTATTTGAGAACCCTTCACATACTTGGCACCTGTTCTTGTCTTCCATGAGACTTCTCTTCTAAAAAGCAGCATGATGTAGTGGGATGAGTCCAGAAAATGCATTCAATTCAAGGATTTGCAGCTTACTATCTATGTATATCCTGGCCAAATCCTTGCAGCCCAGTTTCCTCCTTGGAAACATAATACATACAAAATAGATTTGCAGTTTCATGTGCAATCATCTTTTTTTAAAAAAAATTATATTGTGTTATGGAAATGCTAGTTTTATTCCACAAATTAAAAATTAAATAAATAAAAAAAGTAAATGAAGAGCTGAAGTTTAGAGTCAATGATTTCTGAGGTCCTTCCTGCCTCTAAATTTAGCCTAAGCATCTCTGTTTCCTTTTACCAGTCCTCATAAGGCATGATCTCAAGTCCTTTCATCATATTTCTCCATATGCCCTACAACTTTTCAATGTCTTTCATAAAGTGTGGCACTTAGAATAGAACACGATACTCCAGATGCAGCCTGATCAGGGCAGAATTCATGAAGAACTATTACTTCCTTCTTTAGTTCTGAACACTATATTCCTTAATGCACCTTAGGGTTGCATTGGCTTTTTTTTTTTTTTTTTTGGCTGCCTATTGACATGATCAACTCACATTGAGCCTGCAGTCTACTAAAACCTTGAAATATTTTTTTAGGTCATTTACTACCTAGTCACATTTTGTACTGGTGAAACTGATTTTTTTTGAACCAAGCATTTAGTCCAGCATTATAGGAACTTTATGGATACTAATTTTGTCCTCTGATGGGTTTGCCAAAAGGAATATAGCATAGTGGATAGAGATCTGACCTTGGAGCCAGGAAGGCCTAGGTCCCTCAGGTCCTTTCTCTATCATGCTATGGGTCACTCAGTTTCTGAAAGTTCAAATAATTCTTTTAATAGTAATAATTTAAATACTCCCAGGTGAAAGATATTGCCAAGAGAATAAAAAAGCATTTTGTAGGAAGATAAAAATAAGACAATGAGCAAAGCAGCTATATGGAGTCTCAAGAATTCTCTTGCTCAAATGACCCACATCTGGGTCCCAAATTAATGTACCTAGGGCAAAAGTCAACTTGAACTACCTTGGGCTATTGCACAACTTCTTTGCTACTGAGATCCTTGGGTGGTAGTGTGTGTGTGTGTGTGTGTGTGTGTGTGTGTGTGTGTGTGTGTGTGTGTGACTCAAACCAACCCATTTCTGCAGTTCTACCAGTATTTTGTCCCACAACACCCTGGATAAACTACTTGACTTCTCAATATTTTAGTCAATATTCTTAGTTGCAGAGAGGATGCTGACCTACTTTGGTAGAGGGAGTTTCTTTATCCAGAAACTCCCCATCCCAATGAAGTCACAGGTCCAGATTATATTCCAATTACTACATATTGTCTATTCTTTCCAGTTTCATCTCATCTACAAATTTGGAAAGTATATCATCTGTGGCTATCATACTAAGTCATTAAAAGTTGTTAATAAGATAGTACAGATAACTGGAGCATCTCCATGAAAACTTCTTTGAAATTTACACCAACCCATTAATAACTGTTGTTTGAGTTTTGGCCATTTAACCAACTCCTGAATCCTCCAAAATGAACTATTGTCTAGACTCTAGCCTATCTCTCTCTGGCATGTCTCTAAAGATAGTGTGGAATATTTGGTCAAATTCTTTGCCAAAATTTAGGTCAAGTATTTTTATAATGTTGACTCTTTGTGATCACTGTATCCCTTTATATATGGCCACTAATCATCCCTTTAGTAATATGATTTTAGAAGCTTTCTAGGTATTAGAGTCAAGTTCATGATCTATCTCCCCAACCCTCAGCCCTTTCAAAAAATTGAGACATTTACCCTTCTCCAGTCCTGTGGGACCTTTCCTATTATCCGCAAGCTTTCCAAGATCAAGCCTTCCTAACCTTTGGTTCTCTAAGTAACTTGAGAGGTTGATCATCTAGGCTTAGTGATTTGAAATCATCAAGGGCAGTTAAGTCCTTTCTTACTATCTACTTATTTATCTGGAACTTACATTTTCTACTAGATATATATTTTTGTCTATTCTCGATCCAAGTAATAGTCCATTTGGCAAATAGAATAGAACAGAAGTAAAATACAGTCCGAGTAAGTTCTTCCTTCTCTCTGTTGACCACTGTCATGATCCCAAACACCCCAAGAAATGGGTCTATTCTTTCTTTGATACTCTTTATTTCTCCGATATACTTTTTAAAAAATCCCTTTTTTGGTGTTATCCTTTTGATTCATCATCAACTTCAGTTTATTCTGGACTTACAGTACTCTTTGTACTAAAATTCTAAGTTATATACCTATATGTCTTTCCTTCCTTCATAGGTATATGTGCATATGTATACATGTGTATATGTGTATATATGTATGTGTGTATATATGCATGTATACACACATACATATACACATATATATGAATATGCATGCATATATATGTATATATGTATATGTGTATATATGTATATATATATATATATATATATATATATACATAACATTTAAAATGTATGTATTACAACTCCAGATTGGTTGATGAGTTCTATATTAGTCTTTTCAATAACTTTTCCTACTTACTGGAACTGTTTCTCTGTACTGTCAGAATTTCACTATTGAGATCTTTCTGCCCCTGCCTATCTTAGGTTGATTTCCTTTGTAGAATTTTAATCCATGGGATTTTTACTGAACTCTTCAAAATTTAGTAAGTATGTCAAACTACTCCAGGGTTCTCTCATCTTTTCTATAATATTCTAAGGTGAAATGATTATTTCTGCACCCTATCACTTCTAGTTCCTAACAATTCTATTTCAGTAATCAGTTCCCCTTTGGAATTTATTATAGTGTGACCGAGATGGGTTTTGAACCTTCAGTCTTCAGCTTTAGGGACTGATGACTTACTCAGTAGGCTATTGGATCACCATACTTGTCTGCTTCTCACATATATCTTTTGCTAACAAAGTTCCCCAATCACGACCTGGATTTTCCCATCTGTCAGAAGAAGGACTTGGATTAAAAAAATCTTTGAGTTCACTTCAGAGTTTGTTGTTCCCTGAACCTAAGAAAGGGAATGGGGAAAGAGGAAGCTGAAGAAAGAAGAATGAGAAGGACCACTAATGACAGTCTTAGGGCAGAGGACCCCCTTCAGTATATAAATCCATCTATCCCTTGCCTCATTCCTGAACAGCTTCACTCTGCACAGAGGCTATTTAGAAATAACAGAAAATAGTGGTGATTCTACAGAGGGTTCTGGATTTCAAATCCTGCTACACCAAGATAAATTCCATGCCAACCGCTCATTAATTTATATTATCAGTTACAACAAAACATACAGCATCATTTTCTCTGGAAGAGTCTGTTCTTCTTAAAACAGTTCCTGATCAATTGTAATTTTTCTGCAGATGCAGACTTTGTACTCAAAGGATCATTTTCTAACTATGGTATATTATTAGTTTAATGTAATAAACTACCCAATCTTCCACTTTATAATTGGAAACTGCCTTAGGACATAAACAATAAAACTCCAGAACTTGGAAGATTTTTTTGGAGATCATTTAGTCTAAATCCACATTTTTACAGGTGGGAAAACCAAAGCCCCAGTGACATGCCCACCCACAATTCATAGTGGTATAGTTAGTTAGCCGCAGAGCTGAGAAAGTGAATCCCTTGGGTTGGCAGTCTTTAGATTCAGGCCTGAAATCATCTAACCTACCTCCTGGAGTCCATCAATTCAAAAATAAGGAAACAGGTTTAGAGTTATTAAATGACTCGCTTTAATAGGGTAACAAAGGGAGCAAATGGCAGGACCCGGAGGGAACCCAGGTCCTTAGATCCCTGTTCTTTTCACTGCATCACTCCAGGCCAAGGACAGAAGAAAGGACTGTTCTGGTAACCAGCACAGGGCAGCAATCTAGTCCTTCCCAGTTCAAATACTCTGGCCTCATAAAAATCTCAAGAAACCTCATTTCCCTGAATAATCATTAGGCTTACGGTAGATGACTGAGAGGACTGTTTACACAGGTGGGCTGGTTTGGTTTTAAGGATAAGATTATTTCTTCTCTCAGGAAAATGATTTTGCTCAAAGCAAGTTTCTTCCCCATGCTTTGGATATATATGGATACATATATCCATATGCTATGAATTATAAAACCATGAGCAGGTGGTACTATTTTCACTGATGATAATGCCAGTAATGTTGATAATAAAAACCCTTTCCATGTGAGCAGTGTTTTAGAGTTTACAAAATGTTTTCTGATCTATGTCAAGCTTTAGAACAGCTCTCTAAGGGAGAGCATGGATTGTGAGATCCATTTTATAGACTGGAAAAACTGAGGTCTAGAAAGAGGACATGTGTTGTCCCAGTTCATAGAATAAACTGATAAAACAGATTTCCTGACTCCTGATCCGGAGTTCTATACCTAGATGATTATTTGGGATTAGAAACAGGTGCCTTTGAATTTCCATCTCACTCCAGGTAGTCTTCTCAGAACTGCTCTCCTTTTCTGAAGTAGTATTATATGACACTGTCATCAGAAACGACTTCACTGCTAGTAAAAGATAATAATGAAAGCAAGGTAAGAACCTTGCCAGCCAGCGCCTCAGAGATGTTTTCAAGATGATTTCTAGAGGCAGCACCTGGTCCGCTTGGTTACAGGCTGTTGGAGAAATGAAAGGACTATCTGTGACATGGAAATCAGTAGGATAACCTGGGTTTAGTTATAGGCCACGTACAAAGAAATAAGTGTGAACATTGAACCGTGCCCTTTGACCCAGCAATACCACTGCTAGGCCTGTACCCCAAAGAGATCAAAGAAAAAGCAAGAGGACCTCTGCATGCAAAAATGTGTATAGAGGCTCTTTTCACAGTAGCTTCAAACTGGAAACAAACAAGGAAACAGAGCCTACCTTTTGGGGAGTGACTAAATCATTAGGGTATATAAATGTAATGGGATATTATTGTGCTAGAAGAAATGAAAAAATCAACAGATTTAGAGGAAACTGGGAACTTCTTTATGACTTGATACAGAGTAAATTGAGCAGAGCTTGGAGAACGATTTACACAATGACAACCACATTATAAAGAAAAACAACTTTGTAGGCTTTTAGAACTCCTATCAATCCAATGATAAGCCCTGAGTCCAGGGCACTAAAGGTGAATCATACCTCCAACCTCCTACCAGAAAGGCGAGGGGCTTAAAATGAAGAATGACATATATATTTTAGGTCTGACCCATGTGGAAACTTTTTCTGGACCATGTATATTTTTATGAGGGTTTTGTTTTCTTTTTATTGTTAAATGACATGTGTGGGGGGAAAGGGTTGGATGGAAGAGATAATAAATGCTTGTAAAAATAAATTAAAAAAAAATTAGTATGAGATTCGTCAAAATCTCTTTCCATCAACCTTTCCAACTATCTATTCATCCATCCATTTGTCTGTCCATCCATCCATCCGTCTATCTGTCTGTCTGTCATCTTTGAATTAGGAAGAAAATATGAAAAAAGGGGACAGTGTAGATGTCAGCCCAATTAAGGAGGCAGGGCAATTGAACAGGCCATGAAGGAAGTAGCTGTTGAGGCTATAGTGCTAACAAGAGGTACCAGCCTCTCTTCTGCTCTGGGTTTGTCTGTACACAACCAACAAAAGAAGGTCACTGAAAATCTTTGAATTCATATTTCCTAAACTATATTCTAGCTATAGTGCTGAATGCATTAATAAGGTGAACTAAAATCAGGTTAGACTTTTTTGGTGATAGAACAGTAGTGCTATGAGGTGTCTGGTGTCCTTAGATATCTTTCTTAATGTAGGGGGTACCATTCCATGAAGTATGTATGGAGGTAAGCCTGCCCTCTGGTCCTTTCTGGTGGGCCACACATGCTCTGACTCCTTTCCTAGGGAGCATGCATGACCTGAGAGGTCTTTTGGTTCCTGTGATAAGGACCCTGTGTCACAGAAGATGAGTGACTTGGGTGAGCCTACTCTGTAGGTTATACAGGCAGCTAGATAGTGCAGTGGATATATCCCTGGACTTGAAGTCAGGAAGACCTGAGTTCAAATGCAGCTTTAGATACTTACTAGCCATGTGACCCTGAGCAAGTCACTTCAACTCTGTCTGCCTTATTTGTAGAATGGGGATGCCTACTTCTCAAGGTTGTGGTGAAAATGAAATGAAATAATATTTGCAAAACCCTTAGTAAAATGCCTGGCACATAACTAGTGCTTGGTGAATGTTCCTTCCTGTCTTCCCTTGGAAACTTTTCATGATCTGTATTCAAAGAAGTCAGGCAGACTAAGATTGGAGGTCCACCTAGTTTCATGGTCCCTTAGGCAGACTCAAATTCTTGTTGCTATGTGTAGGCAAACATCAAGGCTGCTGGACTGGGGAGAAGTAAGGAGGAGAAATCACCTTTACCCCCTTGGAAATTCAAGAGAGAAGTGATGCTGATTGCATCACAACAAAAAGGCCATATGCAAAGTGACTGGAAATCATCTCTCCTCACTTCTTATCACCCACAGAATGGACAGCTCTTTCTGGCTCAGTCTGGGTCTTTGATCTAGTCTCGCTGTCACGGTAGCCAAGCAACCAACCAGGAGTGCAAAGAACTAGAGCATCTGTGGCTCGCCAGGATGGGCCAAAACACAGGTCCACCCAGATGAATGCTCACAGAGTATTGGAGGGCAGGTATCTAATATACAAAAGATTACTGTTGAGGTAGCATCTAAGAAGAATTATCCCATTGCCATCACCATGTATACCTAATACCCTCCATGCCCCTGAGGCTGAAGTAGATATAGTAATAATTCCATAAGATCATCAACGTAGAGTTGGAAGTGATATTATAGCCTACTGACTCCAGTTCCCTCATTTTATAGATGAGGATACTGAGTCACAGATAGGTTAATTGACTTGCCCAGGGTAACACATCTAGTCTGAATCAGAATTTGAACTCATCTTCCTGATTCCAGTTTTCCATTCACTGTACAGCCTATCTGTGGGACCTAGCTGAGCCTCTATAGTACTGCTTTTCATTTTAAAGGACAGTAAAAGTATTATCCTTTATGGGTAGCCTGAATTAGCCTTCAAAATACAGACTTTTACTTTCTTTAAAGATCAGGTTCAATTGGTCTCTGTGAAAGGAAAACCTGAAGGGGTCACCTTTGATTGGACAGTGGAGATTAAAGGCTTTTTAAAGAATGAACTCTTTGTAGTGTCACAGTACAGTTTAAAGACTACTGGCTCATGATGCTCTGTTAGCTAGACAGACACCCTGGGCAGATGAGAATGTAGAATTCAATCCAGCAGGGCTACTAGTAGCTTGACTGAATGTAGAATGTCTGGCTTTTACATTTGAGGTCAAGATTGGCACAAGCACATAGAGACCCTGATGAAGGTGTAGGGGCTCTGAAAGTCCCCGATAATGACTCTGTCACTGTGATACTGGCTAGACTTCAGTTTCTAACAGATTTACTCCCTTCATAGGGTAATACCACCATCCTCATGGCAATGACCATTTATCCAGAATGATATTTCTAAATCTCCTATTTCCTGATGCCATCTTCTCTCAGACTGTACAGTATTTTATTTTTAACAGATTTTTATTAAGATCTTTATTTATTATTATTATTATTATTATTATTATTATTATTATTATTTTGGAGGAGGGAAGACAAGGCAATTGAGGTTAAGTGACTTGTCCAGGGTCACACAGCTATTAAGTATCAAGTGACTAAGGCTGGATTTGAACTCAGGTCCTCCTGACTCCAGGGCTGGTACTCTATGTACTATACCACCAAGCTGCCAAGACTATACAGTATTTAAAAAAATGTCTTTCACCTGAATAGTCTCCCCCATACAGATTGGTTAAAACTCCATAATCCACCACCAAATTCTGGAAAAGACTTCAAAATAACTTAGGTGTTCATTTTTTTCCCCCACCACTACCTACCACACACAGGCCAATGGAGCAAACACAAATAGGGTCTGTTTTATTATATCCCATGCTTACAGCAGACTGGTCCCTGCTAAAGGTGGAGGCTGCCAAAAACAGTGCTATACATGCCACCCTCAGCAACTTACCCTTTCAGAAAGCCAAGGGATTCTGTCCATGGGTACAGAGATGTACCAAATGCCCACTTTTCTGGAGTGAGAAAACCACCTGCAAGGGAATTTCAGGCCACCTGGCAATTATTTAAAGTGGACCACAGGGAGACTGATGGAGAATAAGGATCCTGTTGTCGAAACTTGGAGATTTGGTCTGAGGAGATCAAACACACATCCCCAAATTCAGGTTCTCTTCGGATTTAGATGAGAGCTATTCAACATCTTTTCAATAAATGAACATGGTGTTGGACAAATTAGGATCATTTGATCGATTTCTTGAAAGAAGCATTTTTTTCTAAGTAAAATATTAGAGCTAAGATGAAGTGAGATAGTTTTTCACCCCACTGCTAACTCATCATCATCATCATCATCATTTATAGTTCTTCAAGGTTCGCCAAATACTTTATGAATATATCTTATTTGATCCTCATGACAATGCTAGAAGGTAGGTGCATTTATTATCCCTATTTTACAGATGAGACAGAGATTAAGTGACTTCTCCAGGGTCACACAGTATCTGTATGACTGAGTATCTGAGGCTGGCTTTAAGCTCATGTCTTCCTGACTCCAGGTGCACTCCACCCATTGTGCTCCCTAACTGACATAATAATTGAAGTTGCTGGACCAAATGTCCTCTGAGGTCATTTTTAATTCTTATCCTATGTTGCCATTTATTATTTCAGCATCAGTTGTCCTGTGTTTTATTTGCCTATTAAGGAGTACCATACCCAAGACTTTGTATATCTTTGACTTTTGAGTACATGTATGAAGAAGAGTCTCCCATTCCTGCCCCCATCCCCTTATCTTTTGTAGGAGAACAAGATGAGAGGTGGGTGGTGAAAGCTGGAATTCTGATGCTAAGCTTTGTTCTAGTCATGCAACTGAAGTTTGCCGAAGTAATGACCTGGTCTGAGACCAACACACATCCCCAAACTCAGGTTTACTGAAAATAGGAAATAGGAATACTTGTTTTATGCTTAGGAGACTCAGAAAATGGGATTTCCCACTCCCTAGTGTATCAGTGGTAGAGCCTAATGTCAGAGACAATGTGGTCTAGTGGGAATAATAGAGAGCTAAAGTTTTATCACTTAGTAGCTTTATAACTTTGGGCATTTCCCACTACTTGTCTGGTTCTTCATCTATAAGATGGGGATAATACTCATAGAAAATTTCTGTGGGAAGGGACCTTAAAGTTCATCTCACTCAGTCTTTTCACTTTACAGATAATGAAACTGAGTCTCTGAAAGGTAAACCCAAGGTTATATAGGAAGAGTGAGGGACAGAACCCCAGACTAGAACTCAGATTCCTCTATATTTCCCACTTTATCGAAAATAGTCTTATTTTTTCTAGGTTTGAGGAAAGGGGGAACTCTTGTATTTCTTTGAATGAAAAACTTCTCTGGATTGTCCTGTGGTTCTGCAAATTGCAGTGCAGGAAAATGTTC
Organism: Notamacropus eugenii; assembly: GCF_028372415.1. Taxonomy (NCBI): domain Eukaryota; kingdom Metazoa; phylum Chordata; class Mammalia; order Diprotodontia; family Macropodidae; genus Notamacropus; species Notamacropus eugenii. The sequence continues at coordinate 51,222,755 of NC_092872.1, read as the reverse complement.
TTGTCTGTGTCTAAGGCTGTTTACTCTAGCTGCTTTGCTTGCTGTGGTACATACAGTTCAAGAGCCCTGGCTGTACTGAATTCCCAAAGCTACATTTTCTCTATTGACTTTATTCACCCTTTCATTGAAATATAATTATAATCAAATGACTTGAAATTAAACTCATTCATCTATAGCTAGAGTAACCTTTACTATTCAACAGACTCCACATACGTGGTTGTTTTTTTTTTGTCCCTTAGTTCAAGTCCATGATTTTGCTTTAAGAAGCATTGTTTAGGTCAGGGGAGTTCTTGGTGACAACCTATATGTACAAATAGGCATGCTTCCATATTTCAAATATGCTTCCATACTTTCACATTTCATTAGTGTTTTATTGGCCTTTCTATGGAAGCAGATGAAAATCTCTCCATGCCTTGTGCACAGATGAGGCATTGGTGATATGATAGAAGAAATACAGTGATAGTTATTATTACAACTCATTTTAAGGTAGAGGAAGACTAGATCCCTCTCTCCATCTTCACCTTAGTCTCTGTCCCAAGTGGAAGGTGAGGGTGCATGAAGAGAGTGCGGAGGAATTTGATGGGATGTATGAGACAGAGGTTGACAAGGATGCTGTTGTCTTAAGGGACAACAATAATAGCTAGGATTTACATAGTGCTTCAGGGTTTGAAGTGCAGAGGCCACATATGATCTCATTTAGTCCAACAAGAAGAAAAAATGATTCTCACTCCCTTTTGAACAAAATAATGTTTCAGAGGGTCACACTAAGAGATTTCATTGCCATTCATCTTATGGTTCCCAAGGTTCAGCTGGTTTGGATAAAAAGTCTTTGGATCTGTGTTGGTCCATCCTGAGCATCATTAGAAAATTGTGCTTTAACTTTTCTATCAAAGTGCAGGGCAGCTAGGTGGTACAACAGTGAAGAGTACAAGACCAGGCAGCTAGGTGGTGCAGTGGATAGAGCACCAGTGCAGGAGTCAGGAGGACCTGAGTTCAAATCTCTCCTCAGATACTTGACACTCGCTAGCTGTGTGACCTTGGGCAAGTCACTTAACCCCAATTGCCTCTTCCTGGGTCATCTCCAGTCATCCTGATGAATATCTAGTCACTGAATCCAGATGGTCTAGGAGGAGAAGTGAGGCTGGTGACCTGCACAGCCCTCTCTCACTCAAAACAAAGTCAAGTGCAAGTCATGCCATTATTTCTCTGATGGCAGGGTCTTTTTTGGCAACAAAGGATGAACACACACTATCAAAGTCTTTGTATATGTTTTAATGATTTGAGTTGCTGTTTGGAGAACGTAGGGGGAGCCCAGTTTGGTGTAAGTTCTAGAATAACTCCAAATAATGATTTAAATAATGTTCATAGAACTACAAAATTCAATTCAACAAATGAATCCTTCCATACTTACTATATGCAAGACATAGATACAAAGCAGTCTCCCTAGAGACTCAGAGCATTAGAATATAACATCTCCTGACAATACCAACATATGCTTCTCCTGGGCCTCTACCCACCATGGCACCCATGTTGCCTTCAGTTATAGAGGTGGATCATTTATACAAAGCCCAGCTTTGACCAGCCCATCTAATGGTTTTTATCAAATCTAGAATCACACTTTCAATTCGATATACCAAACAAACAATCATCCAGAATTCCTAAGTGCTTAAAGGATCATAAATCTAGAGCCAGAAGGGGTCTTAGAGGATGTTGCCCTCATTTTACAGGTGAAATAAGTGAGTCCTGGAGGAGTGAAGTGATTTGTCCAAGGTCACTTAGGTCCTAAGTAATGAAGGCCAGATTTAACCTCAGGTCTTGTGACTACAAAATCAGCACTCATTTCATTGCCTCGTGCTGTGTTGTAGACACTCCCTTTAAGACTTCCTGTGATGCAGACCTCATTATCTCCCTGTAATGTTAATGAGAGTTAAGATCTTCCCCATCCATTAATAGACCTCAGGTGGAACCCATTAAGGGAAGTTTGATTAGGGGAGGCTTGTTTTGTAGGAAGTCTTACACTTGGTGGTAATTTCTAATGAGTGTATATATATTCTGAGGTGAGGTTTTGCTTTGGGGCTTACTCTTTAGAAGAAGGTTTGAGTGCCAGATAAGACTCTGCTTAGCCATTAAGGAGCCCCTGCAGCTTTGAAAACCCAGATGTTGGTGCTTTCTTCTCCAGTAACTATGTATGTATGTAATGGTCAGACAGTTGGATCTGTCTGTTGATCTGTGATGTATGTATTGCTTATGTACAGATAGTTAGAAGCCCTGTCTATTGGTCTTTATTTCACTGCTTGTATTTTCTCTGTTGGTATATGTGATTAAAGAAGATTGTTGACCCCTCAAAGGTTGCTTTCCTTTTAGAAAAGCAGATCTAAGGACCTGTGCTAGCAGGCCATCCTGGAGGTACTTGCTGTTATACCCCCAAAATGTAAGCTTCATTTCACTTTTTGGATACCTCTGGTTACTAGTAAGTATCTCCTTCTATTGCGTTGAAATGGGACTCTCTACAGCTCATTCACTGCTCAGATTGTTGTTTAGTCATTTCAGTTGTGTCTGACTCTCCATCACCCCACCTGGAGTTTTTTTTGATAAAGATACTAGAGCGGTTTGCCATTTCCTTCTCCAGCTCATTTTACAGATGAGGAAACTGAGGCAAGCAGGGTCAAGTGACTTGCCCAGGGTCACACAGCTAGTAAAGTGTCTGATCCTGGATTTGAACTCAGGTCTTCCTGACTGCAGGCCCAAAGCTCAATCCACTGTATCACCTAGCTGCCCTTCACCACTCCTAATTCTGCTTTTAAGAGGCAAGCCAAAAAAGAGAAAGGATTTGAGAAACACAGTGAGGCCCAGTCTGGTCTAGGATCCTGGGATGCTGACTCCAAATCCCAGTCTCCTTGCATCTACATATTACTTCCTCAAGAACTTCATAGTCTGGTCAGGAAGCTCATTCCCTGTACTGCCCAGTGCAATCCACTTGGGCACAAGAGTTGCTTATATTCACCAGTGGAGGTGTTTTTCTCAGCTGGGGACTTCATAGGACTAGATGATGGAGGGAAAAATAGCACCTACCTTTTTGTGTTATTGTGAGGATCCAATAAGATAACGTGTTGTACAGACCTTGCAAATTGTATAAATGTGAGCTTTCGTCTAATACAATGTCCTGATCTTTTAGAGAGAGAAACTGAGGCCCAGAGAGTTAAAATCTTTTACCCAAGTCGATGTAGGCAGGACTTGACCAAGGGTCTCTGGTTGCTACTCACTATAGCTTCCCCTAGGGCGAGGTAAGAGATCACCCAGTTGGGGGCCTGACTCATTCCCTAGTCAGTAACGTTCCCCTCCCCCACCCCTAATTGCTGTGTGCCAGCAGCCTGAAGCAGCACGGGGTTGTTTCAGCACATGGATGATTTGAGACCAATTATGGTTTTGCATTGGCAGGCCTTTGTGGTGGTAAAAAATAACTCTAATGTGTTCTCACATTCCTAAAAGTATGGCCTGAAAAATAAAATGTCGCTTAGCAAGGATGATTCCTTCTGTGTGTTAGAGGCATTAGTAACTCTTCCAGGAGGCCTGAAATACACGGCCTGGACATGGTTAAAATGGCCTCAGAGTTGCCCTGGGACTTGTAGGATTCTGTCTCTTAGGGGTTTGCGGGGTGCGTCTGGTTGGATGTTTTCTATTTAAAAATTAAATGCATTATTTATTTATTTTCCATGTTTCTTTCTTTTTAAATTTTGAGTTCCAAATTCTCTCCCTTCCTTTCACTCACTGAGAAGACAAGCAAAATTATGTCAATTAATTATCTCTTTGAAATCATGCGAAACATTTCCATATTAGCCATATCACAAAAAAAGTTATAAAATTATACTTCAGTTTGTATTCAGAGTTCATCAGTTCTCTCTTTGGAGATGGATAGCATGTTTTCTTCATGAGTCATTTGGAATTGTCTTGCATCACTGTATTGATCAGAGCAGCCAAGTCTTTCACAGTTGATCATCATTACAACATTGCTTTACTAAGCACAATGTAACCTTTTAATATGTAACCATGTAATTCTGAGTTCTGCTGACTTCACGTAACATGGGTTCACGTAAACTTTGCCATTTCTTTTTCCTAAAGAAATTTCTTTTAGCACAATAGTACTCTGTCACAATTATGCTACAACTTTTTCAGCCATTCCTCAACTGACAAAGATCCCCTCAAGTTCCAATTCTTTTCTAGTTTAAAATGGCTGCTATAAATATTTTGTATATGTTGGTCGTTTTTCTTTGATCTCTTTGGGGTACAGGACTAGTAGTAGTATTGCTGAGTCAAAAGGTATATACACAGTTTTATAGCTCTTTGGACATAGTTTCAAATTGTTCTCCAGAATGGTTGGATCAGTTCATAACTCTACTAACGGTTAATTTGTGCACCTATTTTTACTCATCCCATCCAGATTAATCCCATGAGTACATATAATCATCTATTATGTGTCCCTTAGGTGATACTTTACAGCTGTTCTGATTTGCATTTTTCTAACCAACAGTGATTTAGACTACAACTTTTTTTATGACGATGGATAGCTTTGATTATTTCATTTGGAAACTACCTATACATATCTTTGGACCATTTATCAATTGAATAATGGCTCTTATTTCTAAAATTTTGACATATATATATATGTACATACACATACCTACATACACAATATATATATATGTATATCTATACATACCTATATATCTGAGAAATGGGGTCTTTATCAGAGAAACTTGCTGTAAATTTTCTTTAGTTATGAATACTATGTATTTTCTTCCACTCTCTTTCCCCATTTTTCCTTCTCTCTCTGATTCTTTGTATCTCTGTCTCTGTCTCTCCCTTTCCCTTACCTTCTCTATACCCAGATGAATATGTATGTATATTTTTTTCTCTTTGAACCAATTCTAAGTGAGGTTCAAGTGTGGAAACCTGCCCCCCCCATATTCCCTTCCATTATAAAAATTTTACCTTGCAGGTCTCTTTTATATGAGAAAAATTTTTCCATTTTACTTCTCCCTTCTGCCTTCTCCCAGTGTATCCTCTTTCTTATCCCTTCATTTTTTTAGATCATGCCAGCATAATTGATTTACATCCATATCCTCTGTTAACATAGACTCCTAATTTCCCGAAGAATGATAAAGTCCTTAGGAGTTATAAATATCATCTTCCCATATAGGAATGTAAACAGTTTAGCTTTATTCAGTCTCTTATGATTATTCTTTCATGTTTACCTTTTTATGCTTCTATTGAGTCTTGTGGTTAAATGTCAGATTTCTATTCAGCTTTGTTTTGTTTCGTTTTTTAAATCAGGAATGCTTGAAAATCCTCTATTTCACTATATATCATTTTTTCCTCCTGAAGGATCATACTTAGTTTTGCAGGGTATGTTATTCTTGGTTGTGATCCTAACGCCTTTGCCTTCTGGAATATCATATCCAAAGTCCTTCACTGCTTTAAAGTGGAAGCTGTTAAATTTTGTGTGCCCCTGACTCTGGTTCCACAATATTAAAATTGTTTCTTTCTTACTGCTTTCTTCCTCCTTGACTTGTGAGCTCTGGAATTTGGCTATAATATTCCTGGGAGTTTTCACTTTGGAATTCTTTCAGGAGGTGATCAGTGGGTTCTTTCAATTTTTATTTTGCCTTCTGGATATAAGATATTGGGGCAGTTTTCCTTGATAATTTTTTTAAAACATGATGTCCAGGTAATTATTTTGATCTTGGTAGTTCAATAATTCTTAAATTTTCTCTTTAATTTATTTTCCTGGTCAGTTTTTTTTCCAGTGAGATATTTCACTTTTTCTTCTATTGTTTTCATTATTTTGACTTTGTTTTATTGTTTTTTGATATCTTGTGGATTCACTAATTTATCCTTTCTCAAATCTAATTTTCAAGGATTATTTTATTTAGTGAACTTTTATTCCTTTTCCCCATTTGGCCAATTCTGCTTTCTAAGGAGGCTTTTTCTTTAGTGAATTTTTATGCCTCCTTTTACCATTAGGCCAATTATGTTTTTTAAGGTTGTATTTTCTTCAGTACTTTTTTGTGCCTCTTTTTTTTTTTTTTTTACCAAACTTAATTTTCTTTTCATAATTCCCTTTTCTTGCATCACTCTTTATTCCTCAAATTTTTCTTCTAGCACTCATCTCTTTCTTTAACTCTTCTAGGATCTCTTGCTGGGTTTGGGATCATTTAGCATTTTTCTTTGAGGCTTTTTTTTGGTGACTGTTTTCACATTGTTATCTTTTCCTGAGTTTATATCTTGGTTCTTCTCTGACACTGTAGCGACTGTTTATGAGCAAATTCCTTTGTTGTTGTTGTTTACCCATTTATCCAGCTGTTTCTTGACTTTGTACTTCCAAGTTAGGCTCTGCTCACCTGGGACTGAGAAGATACTGTCTGATATGTTAGGGTTTTTTTGTTTGTTTTGTTTTGTTTTCAGAACTAGTTCTGGCAGTCCACAAGTTTTTGATGTTTTCAAGGTGGTGTGATCCTGAGATATGGTCACTGCTCTCCTGGTCTGTGCTCTGGTGTTTACCTAGGAAGGGCCCCTGCACTCCTGTAGCCACAAACACTAGTGCTTCCCTCCTCCTTGGAATATGACCAGGGCCTCTGCTTCCTTGTGACCAATCAAAGTACTCCCTTCTGCTCTGGAATGGTACCCAGAACTGCATATGGGGAATAGAGTTGCCAATCAGTGCTAGCTTTACCCAGTGCCAGGAAAGTATCCTCTGTAATCTCTTTCTTACCGGTTGTCTCACTCCTTCACCATCTCTGGAATAGGAGCTCCCAAAGTTGCTGTTGCTGCTATTACTGGCTCCAACGTCCACTTCTGGTGCTCCTGCTGTGCTCCTGGCCAGATCCCCACACTGCTGTCACAAAAATCTCCTGCAAATCTCCTAGCAATCTTAGGCTGGAAAAATGTTTTAATCTTACCTTTTGTTGGCTCAGCCAATTCAAAATTTTATTTTTGGAGTTATTTAAAAGTTGTTTGGAGGGGAATTTTGGGAAAGTTCAGCTGGGTTTCTGCCTGTATTCTACCATCTTGGCTCTACCACATGGTTTTGTATTTTTTTACTCTATCCTTTCAGGGTTCATCTATCATCTCTACTGAAAATTTTTCCACTCCATCCTAAAAATTTGAATTTACATGTCAGATTGAATATATGGTTTTTAATTACATTTGTAGTAGGGAGTCATTGAAGGCAGTACCTCTCTCAGGATTTTTTATTTTATTTTTATGGCCAACACCTGTGATTTCATCAGCATATGAATCTACAAGGGTAGAAACCTCCTCCCATTGATACGTATCAGCAATTCACCTGTTTCTTAGAGTTTTAGAGTGGTACTTGGGATAGTGGTATGCAGAGGTGGTCTAGGATCAGTTCTAAGGGTTGTCAGAGAAAGCCAATTGTTAAATTTTCAGTGTGAACATTTGTACCTTGGAAATCAGCAAACTGCAAATCAGGGTTTAGTTTATTAGGTTTTGATTATATAGATTTAAGAAGGTAATGAGAAAAATATTAATAATGCAGATTAACTTAAAAGTGTATCCTAATGTACCTTACCCTCACCTCCAACAAAGCTGGTTGTTAAGCATTTACAAACAAACCTCTCCTGGGAAATTAAATAACTTACCTACGGTCACATACCTAGTAAGTATCAGAATTGAACTCAAGTCCTCATGACTCCAAGACTGGTGCTTTATCTATACATGTTGTATTTTTCAGGAAAATGAAATGAACCTAATCATATGATTTATAGCTGGGAGAAAGTTTATAATTACTCTAGTAATTACTAGTCTCTGAATCACAGAATCTCTTGTAATAGGGACCTCAGAACCCATCTAGCTCAACTCATACCCAAACAAAAGTCCCTTTCTTAACATCCTTTAGAAGTGATCACTCAGATTCTGCTTCAAGGCCCTCAGAGAGGAGTGGCCCACTGTCTCTAGAAACACATTCTTCTTTCAGACAGTTCTGATGGTTAGGGTGATTTTTATTACATTAAATCCAAAATCTGCCTCTCTAGAACTTCGCACTCACAGTTCCTATTTCTGCCCCCAGGGTCAAGGAGCATAAATCTAATCTCTCTTTTATAAGAAAGCTCTCCAAATATAACCATACTACCCATCCCCTCCCCTTTAAATCTCCCCCAGTTCATTCAATCAATCTACTTATGGCAAAGGTTCAAGTTGTCACCATCTTGGTCATTTATTCTCTAGAGATGTTCCTCAATGTCCTTTCTAAAATGTGCTTCCCTCATTTTACAGATGAGGAAACTTTGGTGCATTTTAGTTAGAATACTTGTCCAAGACTATATATGAAGTAGTAAGGTTTTACTCTCTTGTTCTAGGCAGCCGTATATATCCTCCCAAATATGAAGAACAGAAATTTAGACCAAAAGAAAATATATGAAATCATGACCATCTTATATCTTATAAGGAGTGAGGTACTAAAATCCTACCATTGAAACAGAATGTGAGCTTCTTGAGGGCAGGGATTCTGGTTTTGCCTTTCTTTGTTTCTCCAGCACATAGCACAGAGCCTGGTACACAGTAAACATTTAATAAATGCCTGTTGACTGATTTTAGAGTCAGAAGACCTGGGTTTGAGTCTTCCTCTGGGTCTCTCCCTCTGTCCCCCCTCCCCTTTTTCTCCTCCCATCTCTCTCTCTCTCTCTCTCTCTCTCTCTCTCTCTCTCTCTCTCTCTCTCTCTCTCTCTCTCTCTCAGCTTTACTTGCTACTGTTTTAAAGTAGGGATACTATTATATACACTACTTATATCCATCCCCCCAGAATCCTTTGGTGAAGACTCTATATGATGCAGAGAGAACCTGGGCTCTCAAAGATTATGCCCAAGAAACAGACCTAGTGGCAGTATTTTTGGTTCAAAGGGTATAGGCAATTTATTAACTCTTTGGGTATAATTCCAGATTGGTCTCCAAAATGGTTGGAACAGTTCACCAAGTGCCCCAATTTTTCCATATCCCTTCCAACATTTGTCATTCTCCCCTTCTATCATTTTAGCCAATGTGCTAGGAGTAAAATGGTATCTCAAAGTTGTTTTAATTTGCATTTCTCTAACCAATAATGATTAGAGCCTTTTTCATAGAACTATGAATTACTTTGATTTTTTCATTGGAAAACTTCAACAAAAATGTTCCTATCTTTTGACAATTTATTAATTGGAGAATGACTCATATACACAAGCTTGGTCAGGTTTCACTGTGGTGGAAAGGTATCAGAGTTTACCTTCTAAGGACCAACCTGACTAAGGACAGCAGGCCAGCATCACACTGAGGGCAACGGAGAGGGGCATGATGGTTTTGAGTGTATTGCAATATGTAATAAGGAAATTTAAAGAAGAGCCATAGTAAAAGAAGTCACCAAAGAATCATAGTACTATAACAACAATGTAGCAACTTATTATTATAATATATTGTAATACAATATGGCAATGCAGCATTATAACAACAATGTAACAACAATAGCTAGCATGGATTTAGAGACTGAGGACCAGAATTTGAGTCTTGAATTTCTGTGCCCTTGAGATCTAACTGAGTCTCAGTTTTTCCAACCTGTAAAAGGAGGGATTTGGACTAGCTGATCTTTAAGGTTCTAATGAGCCCTAAATCCTATGACCTTCAAATTCAATTCAGCTTAACACTTTTTTCAGCACCTACTACGTGCAAAGCATTGTTCTAGACAATGAGAAATCAAAAAAAAAATGAAATCATCCTTGTCCTCAAGGAGTTTATATTCTACTGAATACAGGGTGTAACTTGCTCACAAATCAATAAATACAAAGCATATATCCCGTAATGTCAAGTGTTGCATCTTGAAGCATAAACCTAGGAAAATGGGGATGGTCCTGATAGAAAACATTAGACACTGGGCACTTTACAGAGATGAATCTCCTCTGGGCATTCACTTATTGCCAAGGTGATATTCAGGGAGAGGACAAGACTTCCTGATAAAAGATAGAATTTTCTCTTCTTTCTGGTTCCTGGTTTTATGTAAGTTGCCACATTGTCACCATAGCAATTTGATAAAACTTTTTGCATTTTAATGGTCCTTCAGATATATTTTTCATGTTTGGCCAGAAAGCAGACATTTTTACAACCAGTACATATGGTGACGGTATCTGGAAACTCACAGAGTACTGCCTGCCAAATGATCTCAAATTCCTGAGAAGTAGAAAGGACTATAGATTATTTTCCCTCACTTTACAAAACAGTGAACTTATTCCTGGAAAGGATTTGTATTTTTTTCTTAATGGTTCCCATTTATATGATATTTGAAATAATATAAAAATCACTCTTCTTTTTAAAAAAAATCTTTTTTGTTGTGAATTTAAGAATTATCAATAAACCTTTCAATATGCAGAAATAAGCAAGAAAAAAGCATAAGAAACTATGAACTTTTGTTTCAAACAAGGTAGTAACAAATTGTTCCATTTGCTTGTCTCTGCACTTTTTTTTGTTCTTTCATCTATTAAAATACTGCAGTGATTTGCTTTTATTTTTGCATAGCTCTCAATGCCACCCCCCCCCCAAAAGATTCACCGTTGTAACACACACACACACACATATATAGTCAAGGGAACCAATTCAGTACATTGGCCATATCTGAAATTATAGTCTCATTCTCCCCATTAGTCCATCACCTTTATGCCAATAAAACAATAAGCTTTTATTAAGGACTCATAGTATGTCAGTCACTTTCTCCTGTCACCTTGACAGCTTGCTGCTTTGATCAGAATTTAATCTTCAAAATTATTTTGCTTCAGGCAGTGTCTTGATCATCACATTAATTGCTCTCCTAGTTCCACTCATTTCCTCTGCATCAGTTCATACAAATCTTCCCATGTTCCTCTGGGAATAGTAGTAGTATCATTGGTTAAAGAGTGTATATAGTTTGGTGACTTTGCAGGTTTAGTTCCTAATTGTTTTCCAGACTAGTTGAACCAATCCACAACTCCACCAATCAATCAATCAAAAATATTTATTAAGTCCTTGGTCTCTTCCAGGCACTGTAGTAAGCACTGGAGATTCAAAGAAAGGTAAAAACTATCCTTGGTCTTAATGAGCTAATATTTTAATAAAGGAGACACTATGTAAATAACCAGGCACATACAAGGTATATATTGAATAGATGAGAGGTAATTCCAAAGGAGAAAGCAGTAGAAGTTTGGTGTGGGTGGGGATGGAGGTAGGTAAAAAAATGTCCAGGAAAGACCTCCTGTAGAAGATGGGATTTGAACAGAGACTTGATGGAAGACAGGGTAATTATAAGGTAGCGTTGAGGAGGGAAAGCAGCATAGGCAGGGAGAACAGCCTATGCAAAAGTATAGAGATGGGCTATAGAAGGTCTCATTCAAGGACCAAGAATGCATGAATATATCTGTCCTCCCACAACCCTTCCAACAATTGCTATTGTCTTCTTTTGTCAATTGCAAATCATCTGAGTTTGAGGTGAAACATCAGAGTAGTTTTAATTTGCATTTCTCTTATTGTTGGTTATTTGGAATTTTATCATATATTGTTGGTGGTTTGTATTTTTTCATTTCATACCTGTCTATTCATATCCCTTGATCATTTATCTATTAGGGAATGTGTCCTATTCATACATATATATAGTTTCTTTATATATAGTGAATATCAGACCTTTATCAGTAAAATTTTCTATGAAAATTTCCCTCCTCCATTTAATTGTTTCTCTTTTGGTTCTAACTGCATTTATTTTGCTAGTGTAGTACATATTATATGATTTTGTGAGACATTATCCCAACTCTCATTCACACTGCAGGATTGGGTTCACAGAGTTTGCATAATCTTCCCCATTAGGTTCTAGGGGGGCAAACCGGAAGGATTAGGTGATTATTCTAATGCTATCAGCTCAATCCTTCATCCAGTGTATTCCCTCCAATATAAATCACCTGTGGTTACTGCTGTAATACAATTTGCTAAAGCCAGTTATGTTTCCCCAATATAATTTAACCAGTTTCTATTTCTAGGTAAGGACATAAAAAGAAGAGGAAGATTGTTTTTGCTTTCAAAGATCTCGCACAATGGGAGGAGGCAATATTTAGGGGGTTTCAGCAGCAGAAAGAGAAGCCCCAACAATTTTAGAGTCCAACAACAAAAGAGCTTGCATTGCATCCTCTGTTTGTGGAGAATGACTTGAGTATTGAAGGGCAAGAGAGACTCAAAGAGAAGATGAGAATACCAGTATTCTAGGTGTGGGGGACAGACAAAGAAAGGGCAGAACAAGTAGTAGGGATACAATTGGGTTTGATTGGAAGGTAGAATTCTTGAATTCCTGAAATTCCTTTGAGGTTGGTCTGAGCAGGTAAGGTTAGTGCCCTACTACATAAGACCTTGAATATCAGCATTAGGAGGTTTTATTTTATTCAAGGGGCAATGGAGAGCCATTCCAAGAACTGGAAAATTTGAAACCTTAAGCAAAATCCTTGTGCCACCCGTACCTGAGCCTCAGACATAAGCTAAAGGACAAAGTCATTGGTTACTTGGCCTGTTAAGTTTTGTTTTTCTAAGGTGATCTGGGGTCTCTATTTCTAAAGAGTTTGTGATACTTTGCCCAGTTCATTTCTTTTCTTCTGTTTTTCTATCTTTTCTATTTTCTGTACTGCTTTGCCTGGGCTACAGGAGCATCTCAACAGTGTTTGACAAATGAATGAATTATTGAATAAAGGATGATTTATTTGCCTTTGGCAAAATAGTGAAGTCAGTGATATTTGTCTTTGTAGTTTTTAGCCTCTCCTTTCTGCCTCCCTCTTCCTTTCCTCTGCGATGTATACACGCTGCTTTCAGGAGTCCATTTCCTGGCTCCTCTCTTTTCCTTCCCTGGTATTTTGGGTTAGATCAATAGCTGTTCCCTCAGCAAAGTCAGTCCCTGAGCACTTTCTCCCAAGGGGCTCACAGCTAAAGTTTCATCAGAGAGGCAGCCTGGAGTCAAAAGCCTCAACTTCTAATCCCCAGTCCAACGTTTCCTAGTTATGTGAATAGGGCATGTCTCTTAATCTCTCCAGGGAGGAAACTGGCCCAGAAAGATGAAGCTATTTGTCTTAAGACGCAAAACACTATGTCCTAGAATTTGAACCCAGATTTTTCTGTCTCAAAATCCACTACTTTTCTTCCACCTCATCATATTACCTCTTCCATTCAGAATGCATGCTGCTGCTTCCCATTGTATGTGTTTTCACTGGGCAAGTTAGATCTGCTTTCTTTGGACATGGTGCCAGGTAAGAGACCAGGTCGAATCAGGAGGTTCCAGAATTCAAGTCTTGACTCTGTTGCTAACTTACTGTATGTCACTGGGCAACCAATTTTTCCTCTCTGGGATTTTTTGTTCCCTTGTCTGTAAAATGTGAGTTTTGGACTAGATGATCTTGAATTCTGCCTCTGACATTTATTAGCTGTGTGACCATGTGCCTTGAGTTTGTTGTCCTTAAAATGATGGCGCTAGAGCTGATGACCTCTACTCTCCCTTCTAGCATTAATCTAGGACTCTATGATCCTATGACCTTTAAGGTCCTTTAGGACTCTGAGAGTCTGTGCTCAATGGCAACCCAGCAGAGTGGATTGAAAGCAGCCTTCAGAGTCAGGAAGGCCTGGGTTCAAATCTTGCTTCTCACATATTGACTATGTGAAACTGATCAAGCCACTTAGTTTCTAAGTACCCTATGAACTCTCTGTGATATAAGATGCACATGCAACAGGAGAGGTGGTCTCTTCATCAGGAATTTCTTGTATTAATAAAATCATCAGTCTGTTAAAAAAAAAAAAACAAACATATTCTAAGGCCCAATCTGACTCTAACTCTGCTTAGGAGTAGAAGCTGGTTGTGGTATGGTATAACGAGGGCCACCTCTAGAGACAGCAGATATGAATTCACATTCTACCTTTGAGTGAGCAAGTAAATAAGCCTTACTGGATCTGAGGCACCTCATTTAGAGGAAAAAAAAGAAGAGGATATGGGCAGAGATGACCTCTGAGGGCTCTGTAGCCTATTTTAGACCTACGATCCTTGGTCCATTCTTAAAATGTAAATGTCTCTAGGAGGGATCCCACAAAAAGGTAATTATAACCACTAATATCTTAGTATGAAATTGGAATGAGAACATTTAAGTAGCATTTCATAATGTAAAGATTATCCCCTTTTCTGATGAAAAGACAGAGCCTGGAGGACTAGCTACACTGTTAGGAATAGTCACGATACGTGTTCAAATCTTTGGACATCAAATCCTAGTCAAGTGTAAGTTTCCCTACACCAGACTATTTGAATATTTAAGAAGACTCACACAAATAAGGTTTGGTGATAATATTTATAAATTGTTGGATACAAAATACTTACATCTGAGCCCACTGAGAGTCTAAGCCTTTTGTACTCTTCCATTATGCTATCCTCCCCACATTGCTTATGGCTTACTCCATTACCCTGGCAGGGAAGGGTTCTTCAGTAAGGGTCAGGGTTCACTCTTCTACATTGATGGTTTGTATTACATGGCTATTTTGACAACTCTCCTTTTTCCACTGCCCTTCTATTATTGTCCACTGCCTGCAGACTTCACCTATCCCTATCCTCAGTTCTGTCTTGCTGCTCCCAGAAGAAAGTGTTTAACTCTTCAGCTTTTAAACCAAAGGTTCTTAAGTTGGAGGTTCATGGCTCCCTCAGAAACCTGTGGATCAGTTTTGGGAGGGATGTTCTTGAATGGGGGAAAATTAAATCTTTGTAGTTACTAATCTCTTCCTGAAATTGAATATTTCCTTCAATTATGATTTAAAAGAAATAACATTATTTTTAGAGATGGTCCATCGACTTCATGACATTGCCAAAGTGAACCATGACACTAAAAGAATTAAGAACTCCAGATGGGAACTCCAGATCCCATCAGACATTGTTCAAGCTTTCTCATATCTCAAGTGTCTGAATCCCACAAAGCCATTTAAGCTTTCTCTAGTTTTCCAGTGCTTATCTCGTTCCCATCATCCCTAGATGAATCATAGTGTTTGGAAGGAAACAACCCTGACCTCTTTCTCCCTTTTTCTACTTACCCACTTACCTGTATGTCTCCCATCCTCTCTCAGAACTACTGGTCCACGACATGGAAATCATCCCAGGTTGCTTTTTAAAGAAAGGAAAAGGAAGCATCAGAATGAATGATTACCCCCTACCATGTGTCTGTGACTCAGGGGAAAATGGGTAATCACTCAGCACACCTAGCTTCATGGGATTTAGGGCTGGAAGCAACTTTATAGATCATGAAGCATAATCTCTCAGCATATAGATGGGCAGCAGCTTGCTAAGAGGTAGCTTACACATAGTAAGCAGCAGAGGCCGGTTGGTTCAGAGATGCTCTGACTTTCAGTCCTCTGCCTCTTCTACTACAGTATCCTGTGTCTGGGAGGCACTAGGGGGCATGTAGACAAGGACTGATCCTTACCAAAAGTAGTTGGGATTCTTTCTTTGAAGGCTTTTTCACAACAGGAGCAATTCACTGAAATGGGTTCGAGTAGTTGGTCCATTGGAGGGAGGAGGGTAAGAAAGTTGTGCTTGTTATTTAAATAGCCTTGATTCAGAGACCAGAGTCCATTAGGTGGAGAACTTAATGCCTAGATCCCCTTCCCAGGCTGAGGGTTAGGCTTGTTCTTCCTCTTTCTATGCAGGAAGTGATAGTTTCCCCTTTAGATCTCTCATAAGACACGGAGCTTCTCCTTTGCCTGTTTCATATTGTATTGTGTATGATGGGCATGTGTGTACATGCTATCTCTTGGAACTTGTCTGTAAGCTCTTTAAGGAATGGAATCTGCTCTTAGTCTCCCTACAGTCTCACCTAGTTGCACGTAATAGTAGGTAGTTAAGAAGTGCTCATTCTTAGTCTTGGGGTTTCCTTCCTCCCTCTTTCTCTCCCTCCCTTCCTTTTTTCCTTCCTCCCTTTGCTAAAACCTTAAACCCAGTGCAGTTTGAAGCCCATACATTGAGCAACAATAGGTCCCTGCCCAGACTCTACTTAAGCTTCTTTTGGGAACCCTCCTGGCTTCAGGGTGATTATCAATAGTAACTGTTACTTTTTCCCTCCCACCTGCATTTACTTATTTTTTTCTTTTGTTCATCAAAGGGGCCATTCCCTGTTTACTTCTTAGAGAGGTCTCTTCACCAAATGGGTGTTACCTCCCTCTAAGTGAGTACTTGAATATGTCAAGGTCTCCTAGTGCATCCTGGGCCTTCTCCAGTCATCCTGATGAATATCTAGTCACTGGATCCAGATGGTCTAGGAGGGGAAGTGAGGCTGGTGACCCGCACAGCCCTCCTTCCATCAAAACAAAGTCAAGTGCCAGTCATGTCATCATTTCTCTGATGTCATGGTCTTCCTTGAAAAGACGGAGCACAGACTCAAGGGATGACTCCTTTTAATTAAAAAAAAATCAAACTGGGTGGGGGGAAGACCTTCAGGGTAGATTTCCTTGCTCAAAGACCAACCTTTAAACCCAATTCTCTCTGGATCCCATAGACTAAAGACCAAGTCCCCACCCACCTAGCACAGAGTGAATGTGAATACTAAATAGTAACCATTTCTCTTTTACCCAGGAACCCCAAGGGTCTTGATGAGGTCTATTCGTTGAACAGGTGTATCTCACTCAAAGTCTAAAATGGCTGGGGTCTCATAGGCCATTTCCAATCCTCCTGATGAATATCAAGCCACTGGACCCAGATGACTCTGGAGAAGAAAGTGAGGTTGGTGACCTTGCTCAACCCACCCTCACTCAAATCCAAGTCACCTGCAAGTCATGTCATCTTCTTGATGTCATGGTCCTCCTTGAGAGTGAAGGACAAATACAACCTATGAGTGAGTAGTAATTCAGCTCCTCTCCTCCCCTCCTCTCCCCTCTCCTTGTCTCCCTCAAATCAAAGTCAACAGCAAGTCATGTCATCATCTTGATGTCATGGTCCTCTCTGAGAACAAAGGACAAAACCGACCCTCCCAAAACTAATTCCCTTAGCTTGTGTAAAATAAAATGTGCAAACAACAGGAGTAAAAGGTTTATTGCTTTTAGCATTATTGTTTGGTTTGCTTCTTCGGTGGCAACGTTTAAGGTTCCTCCAAAATGGTGGTAGGGGATGGGAATGGACATCTAGCTCCCCAATTTCATTGATTCAGATAATTCATGATTAGATGGGCACACATTCTGTTTACCCTCAAATTTTCCTGGCATTAAGTTATGGTAAAAGCCCTGTGTGTGCATAATTCAGACTGTCAAACAAAACCTGTCCCTAGTTTAATTGTTTTTTAAAGATAGATTTGGCACCCATGTTGTCCAAATGGGCTATCTGCCCTGTGATCCAATTCCCTACATCAATCCATTTGTCACTAAACCAGAAAGATCCCAAGGTCCATGAAGCTGTCCTCCCCAAGCAGATTTTTCAGTGGATTCTCTGAGAGAGGAATC
This sequence comes from Notamacropus eugenii, assembly GCF_028372415.1. Classification (NCBI taxonomy): domain Eukaryota; kingdom Metazoa; phylum Chordata; class Mammalia; order Diprotodontia; family Macropodidae; genus Notamacropus; species Notamacropus eugenii. Next base: position 51,205,262 of record NC_092872.1, on the reverse strand, counting down.
TTTTCAAAAGCAATTTGAGATTTCACCTGCAGGGCCAAGCTCACTTTTTTTTTTGATAGGCTAGGTGCTTGTGCATGTCCAAGTGACTCAATGTTCTTTGAAGAAAAAAGCATCTAATTACCCATCACTTTTATTAACATGTACTCCTGGCTGAATAGGTTACTGGGAGTAATTAAACAGATATTGGGACAAAAAGATAATTTAAAAAAAATCTAGCCTGGAAAATTAAGTGGTGTGAGAGTGGAGAGGAGTCCCTGGGTATTAGGTACCTTAGTGGTATTCTTAAATGACATCTATCAATTAATTGATAAATGCTTTTAACTGCCTACTATATTCTAGGCACGGTACTAGGTACTGGGCTTAGATACAAAAATAAGACAGTATCTTCCCTCATGGAGATTATTTTCTTCTAGAGTGAGATCTATGACCCAACCATCCAGGACAAAACAGCTGAAAGAAACAGAATTTAATTCAATCCTATGTCGTTACTTTTAAAAAATATTTTCTTTTTTTCCAGTCACATGTAAAACAATTTTTAACATTTGTTCTATAAAATTTCAAGTTCCAAATTCTCTCCCTTCCTGTCCTCTCCTCTTATTGAAAAGGCAAGCAATTCCGTATAGGTTATACGTGTGCAGTCATGTAAAACATTTCCATATTAGTCATGTTGTAAAAGAAAACGCAGACCAAAAAAATAAAGTTCAAAAAATATTACGCCAATTAATTTCAACAAACATTTATCATGTGCCTGCTGTGGGGAGACATAAAATATGGCTGTCTCAGCACCAAGGGCAACTACCATGTAAGAGGCAAGACTATAAGTAACATAGATAACTGTGATCCATAATCCATGAACTGACATCTGACAAATACAAACCGAGACCTTGGGACTGGGTGTGCAGAGAGGGTTGAGTCAGGGGATGAAGAAGGCTTCATGAAGCAGATGGCATTTGAGCTGAGCTTAGCAGGACTTTACTCTGAGGAAGCCCCCAGAGGTTAGGGCCTGCACTTATCGGTCCCCTTCTCTCTCTGTAGCTTGAAATTCAGGGCAACAAGAAGCACAAACAAACCTGGTGTTAAGTGTAGTGAGAGGCAGTGGTGGAAAATACGCAAGATCTGGAGTTAGAGGAACTGCATTAAAAATCTTACTTCTGTCCCTTCCTACCAGCGTGACCTTGGGGATTATGATCTTGACCACCTCTTTGGGCCTTAGTTTCCCCATCTGTTAAGTAAGAAGGTTAAACTATGTGACCCATAAGGTCTCTTCTGGATTTCAATCCGTGGTCCTATGAAGTCATCATATGTTTCTGAATGTTATTTTCCCCTTCTGTAAAACGTGAGAAACAGGACTCAAATGATTGACATCCCTAGGTTGTGGGAAAGGTGCTTCGTAAGGTATCATGATGAAAGCAGGTCAGACCGTCCACCTTCTTGAACCGAGGGAGCTGCACACCCCTGGACAAGGGGACAGAATTAAAGCCTGGACGTTTGAGATAACATTTCCCCCGGAATTTGCTTCACTTAGGAAATCAGTTCAAGAATTATTTTGATCATTATTTTATTATTAACCTCCTGCCACTGGATAATTAACCTCTTGGTGCTGATGCTTGGGTTGGAAATGTCAGCAGGGAGTAATGTTCTGGGAGATGGAACATGTCCTCTCCAAATTAAATTGTGAGAATTAAACATTGTTTCTTGCCAACGATTGCAAAACAACTAACTCTACCCACACCAGATCTGGGCCTCGGGGACCTTACCTGAATCAATCCTGAGTTAGTATTGACAGAATGAATTAGAGGAAGTGTGGTGAACTGAAAAGAGAAATGAATTTGGAGACAGAAAATATAGTTGTGCTCCAAGCTCTTATGTTTATTTTCTATAGGACCTTGAAGAAGTCAGTTTCAACCCTCTGATCTTTACTTTTTTTATTTTACAATCAATGTGCATTGCTTATTTTTTGTTTTTATATTACCTACACTTATCCCTGAATTCTTCCCTCTCCCTTTTCCCATACATCAAAGAATTTTTAAAAGAAAAATTAGCAAAAAGATAAGTAAATCAATATACTGAGTAATTATATTGAATTAATGTATTGAAAAACATGACAATATATAAAATACTGCCCATCCATCCTCTAACCACCACTTCTGCAAGGGAATTGGAGTGGAAGGTACCTTCTCGTATCCCTCCTTTGGGACTATGCGTGTTTTTTGAAGTTTTGCAACCTTCATTATCAATTATTTTTGTGGTGGCTCTTTCCCTTCACATGACTGTGGTCATTTTGTATGCTGGTTTTTTTTTTTCTTGGCTCTGCTTACTTCACTTTGCATCAGTTCATGTAAGTCTTTCCATGGTCCCCTTTATATATCAAGTTTGTAATTTCTTATGACACAATAATATTTCATTTCATTAACGTAAAACAATCAGTTTAGCTAGTCCCTAGTCATTGAAAATCTACTTTGTTTTCCATTCTTTGCTACCACAATAAGTGCAACCACGAATATTTTGGTGTATATGGAGACTTCCTTTTTGTCATGGATTTCTGTAGGATATGTGCCTAGTGGTGGCATATCTGTATCAAAGGTTATGGTGATTTTGGCTGCTTTACCCAGAAAATGGGAACAATGAGATTTGTACTTCATAGGGACTGTTGCATATAACTCCTTTGATTTACTTTGATTGTAAATATTTGCTGGTTGATATTTGCTTGTGGAATTTTTTTTAACTTTCAGGAGCTGATGAAATATTGTCTACTTGTCTGCTGGAAAGTGATTCATTTAACCTAGAATATTTAAAAATTTGATAATCAGCTAAAATTCTGTTGCCATGTGTTTCAAGAAAGAATAGCTCTAAGAGAACAACCTATGTATGGGTTCACACAATTTATAGGAAATTTAAAATCCCTGAAAAGTATATCCAGTTTGTCATACAATGATTTTAAAAGAATTACTCATTTCTCTTAGACCCCAGGGCATTGTCCGTAATGGGATCTTTAGCAGCTGAAACTGAGGGCAACGGGATATGCTTGTTATCTTGTCAATGGCCTTCTTCCTTCCTCCTTTTCTCCCTCCCTCTCTTGCTTCCCTCCTTCCTTCCTTCCCTCCTTCCCTCCTTCCTTCCTGCCTCCCTTTGTTCATTTGTTCCTTCCTCCATTCCTTTCTTGCTTCCCCTTTTCCTGCAATCTCCCTGTTTCAGCCAGCCTAGAAGTGTGAGGGCTTCTTATAGTCCTGATATCACTACTGAAAGGCACAGAAACTGTGTCTTGCTCTGTTTGTCACCTGCAATGGTTCTTCCTGCCTTAGGTAGCTTGGTGGTCCCTGCTTCAGGGGATTCACTATATTGTTGCTAGATGGTAAGAATACCCAATCAAACTTAGCCTGATTGTAGTTCAGAATTTCTGAACTCACACAATCCACCAGTTTCAGCTTCCCCCAGTGCAATTACATGCATCACCAACCCTGGACCTCTAAACCTTATTTTCGTCATCTCTACAATGAAGGGATTATACTAGATGATGTCAGGGGCTCCCTTTAGCTCTGATGTTCTATGTTCCAAGAACTCTCCCTGGTCTGAAGTTCCAGGGTTCCCTCAGGTTTTACTAGTCTCATTTCTATGTGGTCTTGTCCCATCTCAGCCAGGAGCTATGGAGACAACAGAACAATGTGAAGAAAGGTTTTTGAAATATCAAAAGACATGGAAGGGTCAGACTGACCTGTGCTTTGTGGTTACAAAAGATGGATTTTCATTCAATGAACTGACTTCTTTATAGGGCAAATCAATCCGTACATGGAAGTAATGAAAAAGCACTCGTTATTTCCTTCATGAACCTTCTCTGTGTATAACCGAAGTTCCTTTTTTTTGGCTCAGTGAACCTTTGGAAAGGACTTATTCTTTCTGGGGAAATGAACTGAAAAGAACTCTGGTTTGGGAGTCAGGAAATTTGGATTCTACCCTCAGGTTTGCCAGCAACTTGCCATTCCCCTGTCCTGTCTTAGCCACAGTTCCCTCCTCTTCACTATTAGGAAATTAGAGTCTTTGGGTTTCAGGGTCCTGATTGGTACTTCATGACTATTCCTTGACATGATTCTTTCTTGGTGCTTTTTATTGTGACTGAGCATTCCTAAATTCATAGACAGACAGACAGAGATACATATAGACCTAGAAGCATTTTTGTAGTTCCTGTTTCACCAGAAAGCTCTTGAGTTCCAATTGAGAAATAAGTTGGCATAGTTTTATCAGGCAAGTCTGAGCCTTGCAATCATGGTTCCTTAAGCGAGAGGAATCTTCTGAGACCAAATGAGAGCTTACAGACAATTTAACCAGGTGTGAGAGAGTATTTCTGTTTTCTTAGAAACTACCTTGAAGTGGTATAAAAAGGCCAGTCATGAATGGACTATACTCAAGTGAACTCAATGAATGGACTCCCAGAGTAACCTCAGACTACTTGTATCTCTCTCTCTCCCCCTCCCTCCCTCTCCTCTTAGCTCACATGTTCAAGGGTGACTTTAAAGTCAAGAGACTCATTTCCTGGCTCTAATCACTGTTCTCAAGTGTTCTGAACCATGGCAGCCTCATAGGAATGTTTACCACTTTCTGGGGTACATGGTGCTATATAGAAAGAGTACTGGATCCCAGGCTAAGAGGCATTGTTTCTATCACAATTCTGCCCTTAAGTCACTTGGTGGCCTCTCACTAGCCTCTTCCTCTCTGAGTGTCTTTTGTAAAGTAAGAGATTAGATCAGGGAGTCTTAACCTTTTGTTGTGTCATAGCCCATTAGATTATCTGGTGAAGCCTATTGACTCCTTTCCTATATAGTTATAGGTATATGTATTGGTGTTAATGTAGATGTAAGTGTGAGTATACATATAGGTATTGTTACTGAGGAAAGAGAAGTCAGGTAAGATATGTGTCCTATATTTTGAGAGAGAAAATTTCAAAAGGTTCAGAAAAATGAGAGATCAGACCCCTGGGCTTAATAACATGAAGGGAAAATTGACCAAAGAGGGACAGATATCTCTAAAGAATGAAAATCTAAAGACCAAGATAAGAATTGTTCCATTGACAAGGAAAATGAGGAATTATCTAAAGTGACTGACATGGATAAAAACATAAAAACTCATAGAGATTAGAGATTTTCAAAAGATATATATGAGTGACTGAAAACGAATGCCAGACTGTAATTTGGTCCTGCAAGAACTGTGTCAAGTTTGCTAAAGTCAAAAATGAGCTGAGACAAGTAATAGATCACAAGGATTAAAAATGATTTTTTAATCAGTTTTGGGGACAAGAAGAATATTAAGGAAAGGACCGAGTCATTGGCATGGTGTTAAAAAGATAATGATAAAGTGACTGAATTATTCAACTCACCTGCCTCTTTTGTCTTTTCTAAGAGAAGGTTAGACCAACAGTAGTTAGAAGGATGTAGTAATAGTGGGAGTCTAGGTTAGGTGGGGAGATATTTAGACAGCATTTTGATCACTCAGGGAGCTAAAGTAACTTGGTCCAGATGACTGATGTACTAAAGTATTGAAAGGCATCTTCAGATATGATTACTGAGCTGCTAAGGGTGATCTTTAAATGATATTGGAGAATGAAAAAAGTCCCACAGGACTGGAAAAGGGTAAACATTGTCTTAAATTACCCCCAAAAGGAAAGAGAATAGAGTTGGCAAGCTTTTATCTTGGATCTTGACTTTGATGCCATGTAAAACTCTAGGCTATATTATTAATAAGGATGGTTTGTGAATGCTTAGAAAGAGAAGAAATGAACATTAAAAGCTGGCATGCCTTTACTGAGAATAGGACATGCCAGACTAACTCGATTCCCTTTTTTTCATAGGCTAACTAGGTTGGTAGATCAGGGAAATGCTGCAGGCAAAGCCCTACTTAGATTTTAACAAGGAATTTGTTGAAATCTTTTATGCTGTTATGTTTTGTGGATAAGGTGAAAAGCTGTGGATTATGTAATAACACAGTCAGGAAGATTTGTATCTAACTGAACGAACAAACACGAAAAATTGTCTATAGGTCAATGTAATCTTGAGTTCCAGTCCTACCTTAGAGATTGATTAGCTGTATAAAGTCATTAAACCTCTCTGTGTCTTAACGTCCTCATCTGTAAATGGCCGAATATTAATGGCATTTATTTCACAGGGTTGTTGTGAAGATCAAATGAAATAGCATATATAAGGCACTGTACAAACCTCAGATAACTATATAAATATTATTTATTATGCCTGTTAAGGTTAATGCCATCTGTGTCTAGCCGTATGCAGTCCAATATTTTTACTAATGACTTGCACTATGGCATAGGTGACATGCTAATCAAATGGAAAGAGATGACAGAGAGCAGAAGCGATGACTGTAGTGTTGGATGACAGAATGGGGATCCAAAAAACATGCGACAAGCAAGAATCAATTCAGTGGTTTGCGAGTCCCTGGGTAGTGATGAAAAGGCCTAATTCTAGTTAAGATAAAGTAGAAACTTACCTAGCATTCCAGGGGGCAGAGTCCAAAGTTCCAGTGGGAGGAGGTTGAGAAGGATGAATATGTTAGAACATAATAGAGTTAAATATAAAATTTTATGTCTTATTTATTGATATTTTATATTTTAGTTCATAGACTTCATCTATATATTTATACATATTTATTATTTATAATAATATATTGATATATCAATAATATGTATTTATATATCTATATAATATATAGCAATATAATAATATAATTATACATACATATATAATATAATTATATATAATATATGATATATATTTATATATCATATACATGATAATCATATATATTGATCTATCAATAATATATATTTATTTACTTATTTAAATTTTATTTAGAACCTAATAGATTTAAATATAAAGTTTTGTATTTTGTTTTATAAAGATTCATTTATTTTTAGTTTACAACATTCAGTTCCACAAGCTTTTGAGTGCTAAATTTTCTCCCCTGCCTCTCCTCCACTCTCCCCAAGATGATGGGCAATCTGATATAGGCTCTAGATATACATTCATATTATACATATTTTCACTTTAGTCATGTTATAAAGAAGAATTATAACCAATGGAATGAACCACAAGAAAGAAGAAGCAAAACAAAACAAAAGAGAGAGAGCAGAAAGGATGCTTTGATCTGCATTCAGACTCTGTAGTTCTTTCTCTGGATGTGGATAGTCTTTTCCATCACGAGCCTTTTGGAGTCGTCTGAGAAGAGCCAAGTCTATCCACATAATGCGGCTATATTTTATTTTGAAAAATCGTTTAGAAAGTCTGTATGTCTGTGTCCATCCTTTATGTTTGAAGAAGACCACGACATCAGAGAAATGATGAAATGACTTGTGTTTGACTTTGTTTTGAGTGAGGAAGGGCTGTGCAAGGTCACCAGCCTCACTTCTCCTCTTGGGCCTTGTGGATTCAGTGACCAGATATTCATCAGGATGACTGGAGAAGCCCAATGGTGTAATGGAACACCTTGGCCTAGTCAAGTATTCACTTAGAGTAAGGCAATGCCCATTCAATGAATAGGCCTTTTAAGAGGTAATCAGGGAGTGGCCCCTTTAAGGAGCAAAAGAAAAAAAATACCATGAGGGAAAGAGCAATAGTTACTATTGATAAAATGTGGCTAATGACTGTTTCCTGAGTGATTCTGAAAGAGATTTCTGGCCATGTTGACATCAGATTGTTTAAACAATTTGCAAGTCCAACTACTATACAACTGTTCAGTCAATTTTCAGTTGTGTCATTTGGAGTTTTCTTGGCAATGAACTGGAGTGGTTTGCCATTTTCTTTTCTAGCTCACTTTCGTAGATGAGGAAACTGAGGCAAAGAGCAACTTGACCACAGTCTCAGAGTTAGTAAATGTCTGAAGCCAGATTTGAACTTAGGAAGTTGAATCTTCCTAACTCCAGTTCTAGCATTCTATTCACTTAGCCACCTAGGTGTCCAACAGTACTACTTCCTAATCTAAAAATCTTTCTGTTGTCCATGAGCACAGTATGACAGATTTTCTCAGATCAGATTCCTTGTTGAAATTCAAATCTACATTCTGCATTAAGGGATCGAAGGGCTTGGAATATGATATTCCAGAAGTCAAAGGAACTAGATTTAAAACAAAGAATCACCTACCCAGCAAAACTGAGTATAATACTTCAGGGAAAAAATGGAATTTCAATGAAACAGAGGACTTCCAAGAATTTTTGTTGAAAAGACCAGAGCTGAATAGAAAATTTGACTTTCAAATACAAGAATCAAGAGAAACATGAAAAGGTAAACAGAAAGAGAAGCCTTAAGGAACTCATTAAAGTTGAACTGTTAACATTCCTACATGGAAAGATGTTATTTGTAGTTCATGATACCTTTTTCAGTATTAGGGTACTTAAAGGGAATTATATATATATATATATATATGTATGCAGATATAGATAGATAGATAGATATAGATAGATAGATATAAATAGATAGATATAGATCTACCTATATCTATATCTATCTATCTATATATATGTAGGTGTGTATGGGTTTGTATGTATGTGTATATTATATATGCATGGTCCTCTATTTTATTGAAATTCCATTTTTCCCCTGAAGCATTATACTCAGTTTTTCTGGGTAGGTGATTCTTTGTTTTAATCCTAGTTCCTTTGACTTCTGGAATATTATATTCCAAGCCCTTTGATCCCTTAATGTAGAAGCTGCTAGATCTTGTGTTATCCTGGTTGTATTTCCACAATACTCGAATTGTTTCTTTCTACTGCTTGCAATATTTTCTCCTTGACCTGGAAACTCTGGAATTTGGCTACAATATTCCTAGGAGTTTCTCTTTTCAGATCTCTTCCAGGAGGTGATCTGTGGATTCTTTCAATATTTATTTTGCCCTCTGGTTCTAGAATATCAGGGCAGTTTTCCTTGATAATTTCATGAAAGATGATGTCTAGATTTTTTTTTTTGATCATGGCTTTCAGGTAGTCCCATAATTTTTAAATTGTTTCTTCTGAATCTATTTTCCAGGTCAGTTGTTTTTCCAATGAGATATTTCACATTATCTTCTATTTTTTCATTCTTTTGGTTTTGTTTTGTAATTTCTTGGTTTCTCATAAAGTCATTAGCTTCCATCTATTCCATTCTGATTTTTAAGAACTCTTTTCTTCAGTGAGATTTTTAACCTCCTTTTTCATTTGGCTAATTCTGCTTTTTAAAATATTCTTCTCTTCATTGACTTTTTGGACCTCTTTTGCCATTTGGGTTAGTCTATTTTTAAAGTGTTATTTTCTTCAGCATTTCTTGGGTCTCCAAACTGTTGACTCACTTTTCATGATTCTCTTGCATTGTTCTCATTTCTCTTCCCAATTTTTCCTCCTCCTCTCTTACTTGATTTTCAAAATCCTTTTTGAGCTCTTGTATGGCCTGGGACCATTGCATATTTATTTTGCAGGTTTTGTATAAAGAAGCCTTGCCTTTTACGTCTTCCCCTGATGGTAAACATTGTTCTTCCTCATGTGAAAGGATGGGAGAGAAGACCTGTTCACCAAGAAAGTAACTTTCTATAGTTTTTTTTCCCTTTTTTTTTGGCATTTTCCCAACCAGTTACTTGACTTTTGAGTCCTTTGTCAGGAGTAGGGTATATTCTGGGGACCTGTAAGTTCTCTCTTCCTCCAAGGTGGCACAATCAAGAGAGAAGAGTTTCCTCTTCTGCTGGCCTGTGCTCTAGTCTGGGAGCAACCACAAGCACTCTTTTCTCCCCAGAATCTGTGAGTATGATTCCCTCTCCAGAGCCTCCACTAGCTCCACCACACCAGTGCTCCTCCCCCAAGACTGCCACTCAAGACAGACCCAGATCAGCTGCTCAATTCTCTCAGGGTCTGTAGGCCCAGAGCTCCAAAAGTGTACATTGCTGCTGCTGCTGCAGTGGCTGGTACCACCCTGGGGCCAGGACTGGGCCCCGACCATGTTGCCTTCTCACCTAGGTGAAAGAACTTTCTCACTGACTTTTGAAACTATTTTTGGCATTTGAGAATTGAGAAATCTGGGAACCATAGCTGCTACCAGTGATTCCATGCCCTGAAGCCTGCTCCAGTCCTGTCTGTGCAGTGTAGTGTATCCAAGACTGGGCTACACTCTGTTATGAGCCTGGTGTGATAGACCCTTCCTGTTGGCCTTCCAGCTGGAAATCTCTTTCACTCTGTGGTTTTTTGGCTTCTGCTGCTCTACAATTTGTTTAGAGATATTTTTTGTTGGCATTTTATGGGTGACTGGGGGGAGAGCTACAGCAATTCCATATTTCTGCTCCACCATCTTGGCTCCTCTCTTTGATGTATTTATTCTAAATCTTAGAGATCACTGTATTCCATTCAAAATGTTTAAGTCATCCCTTTAAGAATGGATTCTAGAACTTAGTACTATTGAAATTGGGAAAGGGTAGAGTCAAGAAAGTGGAGAGAGACCAGAATGTTGCCTGAGCTCTCCCCAGTTTCCCTCAGAAACAACATTAAATCAAGCCTCTAAAACAATTCTGGAAGGAGAGAATTCACAAAAACATGGAGTGAAACAATTTTGCCCCTCAAGATAAGGGTTCAGGAAAGGCCTGTCTCACTTGAGTAAAATGGGAGCAACAGTCCAGCATAAGTGGTATCAGGCAAGCCAGTGGGAGCCTCTTAAATGAGCAACTGAGGCTCCATGGTTGGGTTCAGCAGGGCAGGGGCATAGCAGGCCAGCTTTAAGGCCTCCAGTCCCAGTGCAGAAGGCAAATTTCTAGTCCTAGAAATCAGGGCACAAGAAAGCCCAACTAAGCTGGTCCACCGTAGTACAGTGGGAAAACTGCCAGCCTCAAGGGCCCCAGCACAGAAAGCCAGTGACCATGCCCTGGCCCCCAGTTCAAGAAGCTTGGGACAGTGTCCCCTATAGCCCAGGAACAGAGCTCAACTTTTAAAAATGAGCAAAAAATAGCCCTGATCAAAGAAACCTGCTACGGTGACAGGGAAGACCAAAAGAAACTCAGAAGAGGACAGCAATGTCAAAATGCCTATATGCATTCCCCTCAAAAGGGAATATGAATTGATCTCAAGCCCCAAAAATCCTCTTGGAAGATTTCAAAAAGGATTTTAAAAATCAAATAGGAAAGGTAGAAGAAAAATTTGGGAAAGAAATAAGCATTATGCAAGAGAATTATGAAAAAAAGAGTCAACAGCTTGGAAAAGCAAGCCCAAAAACTGACTGAAGAAAATACTTCCTTAAAAAATAAAGTTGACCAAATTGAAAAGTAGGTAAAAAAGCTAACTGAAAAAAGTGATTTCTTAAAAATTAGAACTGGGCAAGTAGAAGCTAATGACTTTATGAGACATCAAGAATCAGTCAAACAAAATCAAAAGAATGAAAAAATAGAAGATAATATAAAATACCCTATTTGAAAAATAAACTGACTTGAAAAATAGATCCAGGAGAGATAATTTAAAAATTTTTGGACTACTTGAAAACCATGATAAAAAAAAATATCTGGGACAGTATTTTTCAAGAAATTATCAAGGAAAACTGCCCTGATACCCCATTCATTGAAAGAATCCACTGATCATCTCCTGAAAGAAATGCCAAAATGAAATCTCCAAGGAATAATGTAGCCAAATTTCAGAACCATCAGGTCAAGGAGAAAATATTGCAAGCAGCCAGGAAGAAACAATTTAAATATCAAGGAGCCACAGTCAGAATTACACAGGAAATAGAAGATTCTACATTAAAGGATCAGAGGGCTTGCAATATGATATTCTGGAACGCAAAAGAGCTTGGATTACAGCCAAGAATGAACTACTCAGAAAAACTGAACATAATATTTCAAAGGAAAAGAAGAACATTCAATGAAATACAGGCTTTTAAACTTTCCTGCTGAAAAGATCAGAGCTGAACAGAACATTTAATCTTCAAATACAAGGCTCAAGAGAACCATAAAAAGGCAAACAAGAAAGAAAAAACCTCATAATATTTAATAAGGTTAAAGTGTTTACATTCCTATATGGGAAGATGATATTTGTAATTCTTCAGAGTTGTATATCTATTAGGCTATAATTAGGACTAGAAGGGGGTATTTTGATGTAGTGATAAAAAATTAATTAAGGAATGAAAAAATTATTGTAGTAGGAGAAGAAGAAAAGGGAAGGCAGAATGTGGTAAATTATATTACATAAAGAGGATGAAAGACTTATTTCAGGAGAGGGAAAGAATGGTGGGGTGAGCATTGTTTAAACTTTACTGTCATCAGATTTCTTTCAAAGAGGGAATAACATACACACTCAATTGGGTGGAGAAATCCATCTTACCCTATAGGGAAGCAGGAGGATAAAGGGGAAAGAAAATGGAGGGAGGCTGATAGAAGAGAGTACAGATTGGGGGCATCAGTGGTCAGAAACAAAATACTGGTGAAGAGGGACAGGGTGAAAGGAGAGAGAAAAATATAAAAAGAGGGAAAATAAGATAGAGGGTAATACAATTAGTCATCATAACTATAAATGGAAATGGGATGAACTCTAAGATGAAATGAAAGTGGATAGAAGAGTGGATTAAAAATTAGAATTCTACAATATATTGTTTACAAGAAACACAGTTGAAGCAGAGACACACAGGGAGTAAAGGTAAAAGGCTGAAGCAGAATGTATTATGCTTCAACTTAATAAAAAATAAACCCAAAACAGGGGCAGCAATGCTGATCGCAGACAACAGTATACCTAATTAGAAGAGAAAAGGAAGGAAACTAAAAAAGGAAAGCTTTTTTATAAAAGCATTATATGCAATGAAGTATCACAATACTAAACATGTATGTACCAAGTGATATAGCATCTGAATTCTTAGAGGAGAAATTAAATGAATTGCAGGAAGAAATAGCAAAAATATGCTTGTGGTGGATCTCAACTCCCACTCTGAGAACTAGATAAATTTAACCAGAAAATAAACAAGAAAGACATTAAGTAGGTGAATAGAACTTTAGACATGTTAGATATGATAGATCTCTGGAGAAGACTGAATGAGGATAGAAAAGAATATACCTTTTTTCTCAGTGGTGCATGGCACCTACATAAAAATATGCCCAAATATTAGGGCATAAAATCCTCAAAATCAAATGCAGAAAGGCAAAAATGTTAATGTATCCTTTTCAGATCATGATGCAATAAAAATTACATTTAGTAAAAGGCCAAGGATAGATAGATTAAAATTAATTGGAAACAAAATAATCTAATCCTAAAGATTGAGTGGGTCAAATATCAAATCATAAAAACAATAAATAATTTCATCAAGGAGGATGACAATAATGTGACAACATACCAAAATTTATGGAATGCAGCCAAACCAATACTTGGGGAAATTTTATATCTCTAAATGCTTACATGAGTAAAATAGAGAAAGAGCAGATCAATGACTTGGGCATGCAATTAAAAAAGCTAGAAAAGGAAGAAATTATAAAAAAACCTAATTAAATACCAAATTAGAATTCTGAAAATCAAAGGAAAGACTAATAAAATTGAAGGTAAGAAAACTATTGAACTAACAAATAAACCCAAGAGCTGATTTTATGAAAAAAAAAAACTAATAAAAAAACATAAACCATTGGTTAATTTCATTTAAAAATAAAAAAAAGAGGAAACCAACTTACTAGTATAAAAAATGAAAAGGATGAATCCACAACCAATGAAGCAATAATCAGGAGTAATTTTGCCCAACCATATGCCAATAAATCTGCCTGTCTAAGCAAAATGGATGAATACTTACAAAAATATAAGTTGCCCAGATCAACAGAAGAGGAAATAAAATATTTAAATAACCCCATTTTAGAAAAATAATTTGAAGACTTTTTCAATGAACTCCATAAGAAAAAATCTCCAGGGTCAGATGGACTTGCAAGTAAATTCTACCAAACGTTTAAAGAACAATTAATTGCAATACTATATAAACTATTTGGAAAAAAAGGCAAAGAAGTTCTACCAAATTTCTTTTGTGACACAAATGTGGTGCTGATACCTAAACCAGGAAGAGCCAAAATAGAGAAAGAAAATTATAGATCAATTTTCCTAATGCAAATGTTTTAAATAAAATATTAACAAAGAGATTATAACAATTTATCATGAGGACAGTACACTACAACCGGATGGGATTTATACCAGGAATGCATGACTGGTTCAATATTAGGAAAACTATTAGCATAATAGACCATGTCAATAACAAAGTCAACAGAAATCATATGATTATCTCAATAGATGAAAAAACTTTTGACAAAATAAAGCACCCATTCCTACTAAAAACACTAGAGAGTATAGGAATAAATTGATTTTTCCTTAAACTGATAAATATTATCAATCTAAAACCATATGCAAGCATTATATGTAATAAAATAAAATAAAAGCTAGAAGCCTTCCCAATAAGATCAGGGGTGAAAAAGAATGCACATTATCACCACTATTATTCAATGTTGTGCTAGAAATGTTAACTTTAGCAATATGAGAAGAAAAAGAAATTGAAGGAATTAGATGAGGAAATGAAGAAACAAAACTATCTCTTTGCAAATGATATGATGACATAGAGTCCTAGAGAATCAACTAAAAAAACCTACTTGAAATAATTAATAACTGGCAAAGTTCCAGGATATAAAACAAATTCACACAAATCCTCAGCATTTCTATATGTTACCAAAAAATTAAGTAAGAAGATATAGAAGAGAAATTTCATTTAAAACTACTGCAAATAACATAAAATATTCGGGAGTCTACTTGCCAAGACAAACCCTGGAATTATACGACCACAATTACAAAACACTTTTCTCACTAATAAAGTCAGATTTAAACAACTGGAAAATTCCAATTGCTCATGGATAGGCAGAGCTAACATAAAGAAAATGAAAATTCTATCTGAGTTAATTTACTGATTCAGTGCCATGTCAACAAACTACAAAAATTATTTTGTTGAGATAGAAAAAATAATGAAGTTGATATGGATGAACAAAAGGTCAAGAATATCAGAGAATTAATAAAGAAATGCAAAGGAACGTGGTTTATCTATACCAGATCTAAAACTCTATTATAAAGCAGCACTCATCAAAAATATTTAGTAATGGCTGAGAAATAGAGTGATGGGTCAGTGGAATAGATTAGGTACATAAGGCACAGTAATAAATGATTATAGTGATCTACTATTTGATGAACCCAAAGATTCCAGCTTCTGGGTTAAGAACTCACTATTTGACAAAAACTAACTGGAAAATAGGATTCAGAAACTAGGCATAGACCAATATCTCACATCATGTCCCAAAAAAGATCAAAATGGGTGCATGATTTAGACATAAAGGGTGATACCATTAGCAAATTAGGAGAGGAAGGAATAGTTTACCTGTCAGACCTATGGAGAAGGGAAGAATTTATGACCAACCAAAGGAAAAAGAACATTATGAAATACAAAATAGATAATTTTGGTTATATTAAATTTGAAAGGCTTTGCACAAACAAAACCAACACCACCAAGATTAGAAGGACAGCAGAAAGATGGAAAACAATTTTTACAGCAGATGCTGCTGATAAAGGCTTCTTTTCTCAAATATATAGAGAACTGAGTCAAATGTATAAGAATGCAAGTCATTCCCCAATTGATAAATGGTCAAAGGATATGAGCAAGGAGTTTTCAAATGAAGAAATTAAAGCTATCTATAGTCATATGAAAAAAATGCTGTACATCACTATTATTTAGAGAAATGCAAATTAAAACAACTCTGAGATATCACCTTACAGCTATTGGCTAATGTAATAGAAAAGGAAAATGATAAATGCTGGAGATGTGGGAAAATTGGAACACTAATGCATTGTTGGTGGAGTTATGAACTGATCCAGCCATTCTGGAGAGCAATTTGGAACTATGTTCAAAGGACATTTAACTGTACATTCCCTTTGATTCAGCAATATCACTTCTAGGTCTATATCCCAGAAAGATCATAACAAAAGGAAAAGAACTTACATGTACAAAAATATTTATAACAGCTCTTTTTGTGGTGACAAGGAATTAGAAATTGAGGGGATATCCATCAATTGGAGAATGGCTGAACAAGTTGTGGTATATGAATGTAACGAAATACTATTGTGCTATAAGAAATGATAAGTAGGCAGATTTCAGAAAAACTTGGACTTACATGAATTGATGTCAAGTGAAGTGAACAGAACCAGGAGAACATTATATACAGTAATAACAACATTGTGCAATTATTAATTATGTTTGGCTTAGCTCTTCAGCAATTCAACTATTCAAGAAAATTTCAAAAGACTCATGGTGGAAAATATTATGCATAACTGGCGGAAAAACTATGGTTATCTGAATGCAGATCAAAACATACTCTTTTCACTTTTTTTGGTGGTTTTTCTCTTTGATTCTTTTTCTTCTTTCACAACATAACTAATGTAGAAATATGTTTACATGGTTGCACATGCATAACATACAATACTGCTTGCTGTCTTTGGGTGGGGAGATGCAAGGGAGGGAAGGAGAAAAAATCTGAAGCTCAAAATCTTATAAAAATGAATGCTGAAAATTATCTTTACATGTAATTGGAAAAAATAAAACACTATTTACAAACAAAAAAAATTTTCCAGCACTACCAAAGGGGAGGAAAGGTATTAAAGTTGGATGTAATAGCTAATAGTTTGCAAAATCCTTCTCCCTCTTTTTAATACTCAAGACAACAGTTGTTCATATCCAATCCTTTGCTATGTCTCCTATAAGATTTTTTTAAAGATCATTGATATTATGTCATTAATTACATCTCCAAGTACTTTTGGTCCCCTTGGATATTGTTTGTCCAAATGGGTTAACTCAAACTCATAAAGGGCAGCTTAAGTGGGGACATTCTTACCATTATCTCATTTACCTTGATTTCAATTCCCTGTTCAACAGTTTAGTTCTCCAAAACAGTGGTTTTAGAGTCAGAAGAGTTGGGTTCAAATTCTGATACTGGCACATATCATATGTTAGTTTGGGCAATACTGAACCCTATGAGCCTCAGTTTCTTCAGCTTTAAAACAAAAGGAAACATTGGATTTAATGATTTTTAAAGTTTCCTTCTATCTCTCATGTACCATTTTCCAGTTCATAGATCATTCTCCTTGATGAAGAAAATAGAAGTAAAATGTGTGTCTGGCATTTTTTCTTGTTCTCTATTGCACATTAACAGTATTTCATTTACCTTGGATCATCATCTTATCCTTCCTTTACTTGATTTTCCTACTGTCTTTTTTTTCTTTTTGGTCTCTGCAAATTCATCAGCTTTAACTCATTCCTTGTGTAAGCATTCCAGATTCTCTTCTTACACCCAATGCCATTTTTTGTTCTTGCATTCTTCTATCTTCTGTACTTGCCATTTAAAAAATCAAATTGATTCAATAAGTTCTTTATGCACCCACCTCAAATCCCTTTAGACAGTTCTTCCTTTTTTCTTACCTGAATCGCTTGTGTTATCAGAAGACACATTATATGAGAAAACAAAGTATGTCAGCAAATGGCTTTACTGAAAGAAAATATATTTCACTGTCCTACCTGGAGTATGTAGGAATGATTAACAAATTAATCTAAAAACTTGTTTTTACTTCTGTTGTGTGGGATAATGGCTTTTGTAAGGAGACCATTTTTAAAAATCTGTTCAGACGCTGATGAGGAGAGGGAATTCCAGAGCTAGGCTTTCAAACAGAGGCACACAACTTACCTTGGGCTCTATTTACATCATGAGGAACTGCCCCTCCTGCCTGTCCGACTGAGATCTGCTCCCCAATATACTCCTGATACCCACAGAAAGACTTGAACAAGCATATTTCCTATTACAAATCTTTGGTCTCCAGGGAAACACAAAAAATGAGAAACTGTTCCCCAGACCTAAACCCCATGAATAGTTTGTCATCCTGATCTAACAAAAAGAATAGTGAGGGCCAATCTTAACTTCAGAGGACTTTATGCAATAAACCTCCCTCCTTTTGGTAGTTAGGTGTGTGTGTGTGTGTGTGTGTGTGTGTGTGTGTTGTGTGTGTGTGTGTGTGTTTGTGTGTGTGGAGGGTAATAGGTGGGGAATGAAACATGGTGCCAGATCTGGCCAATACAGTTGTTTAATTATGTAAAAGAAAAAAATATCAATAAAAATTCCACTTCAAAAATCAGAAAGAAGGAAGAAATAAAGGAAGGAAGGAAGAAAAGAAGGAAGGAAGAAAAAAGGAAGAAAGGAAGGAAGAAGGAAAGAAAGAAAGAAAAAGAAGGGAAGGAGAGAAAGAGGGATTGAGTTAGCCAAGCAAATAGAGAAAAATTAAAAAATCTAAGCATCATAGCCAACCATAAACTGTATCTAAGTCAATAATTGTCCTTACGTATGAATTTTTTTCCATGCTAGCCTGATTTTGAGAATATTTGGTTTGGGAAACATTTGGATGAAGTGGAAGGCAAGGGGACATCATTGTAGTTCTATGTTCAAATATGTCAAAGGGTGACATGTAGAAGAGGGATTAGGCAAGTTTTACCTTAATATAAAAACTTTCTAACAATCTGAGCTTCTCCAAATAGAAGTGTTGCCTTGGGCAAAGCAAGATTGTCCTGCTGACGTCTCTCACTTCTCCAAACCATTCTCCATACCACCCACTCAGTACTCTTCCTGAAATGCATACCTGTTGTCATTTCTTTCTTAAAAATCTTTGTCTATCAAATTAAGTATAAGTTCCTGATCCTGTCACTCAAGGTCTTTTGCAATATATCTTCAACACTTCTTTCTAGATTTATTTCAAGATGCTTCTCATTGTATACTATTTAGTTCAGGAAAAATGGATTTTTTTACTATACTTTTAGCTCATCTAGTCTTCATCAATCCCTATGTCAATGTTTATTCCATTTCCTGTGCTAGGAATAGATTCCTTCTCCATTTCTGTCTGCTAAAATTGTTGTTTCTTCAAGGCCCAACTCCTCTATCCTGAAAGTCTTCTTTAAATTCTCATTTGTCACAATGCTCAGAGCCCTTTTCATGGATCTGTCACTTGTACCTATTATGGTCTGCCTCGGATCATTGCTATTTGTGTATATCTTATCCCCTCCTCCCCACTCCCACTAGATTGTATTCTCTTTGACAGTTCTAAGGAGGTCTATGTCTTATTTCATCTTTGTGTCCCAGGTGCAGAGAAGAAGACCCTACAAACAGTAGGACTTTAATAAATACATCAAACTTATCTGTGGAATCCTGGTTGCTGGAGAGTCTTAAGGAGAGTTTAGATGACAATTTATCAAGAATAGAATTAATTTCTATTTCAGGGAGGCAATAGATTATATGAACCTTGAATTCCCTTTCAGCTCTGAGGGTTCACATTCTCTGATTTATTAAGAAGAGTATTACAAACAGAACTGAGACTTTAAGTAAATAAAACCCTGAGCAGTGCATGGAACAGTTTGTCTCATTGAAATTTCATAAAACTGGGGAGAGTTTGGTCAATAGTGACAAAGAATAGTCAAGGGAAAAAGGGTAAAAAGAAGACAAACCAGCTCTATAAAGGAAAGAAGGAGAAAACAAACATTTCTTAACTCCTCTATGTGTCAGGCACCGTGCTCAGCATTTCCTAAGTATTACCTCATATGATTCTCCCAACAGCCCTAGGAGGTAGGTGCTGTTGTGATACACACTTTACAGTTGTGGAAACTTCAGTAAACCAAGGTTAAGGAAGCTATCCAGGAACACAAAAATAGCAAAGTTTTAAGGGCAGATTTAAAGTCAGCTCTTCCTAACTCTAGACTCACTCTTCTATCCACTTCATTGCTTAGTTAGACAAAAAAAATTCATAATTGTTTGGCACTGATAAGGGAGAGACAAGCAGCAACTTGCTTACAATCCTATGAGAAATGGAGTTTTCCAGAAGAGGATCTTGTTTGGATTATTGCCCTTTTCACAGAAGACAGATTAAGAAGTAGTCTTGAATTAAGGTAGGAGAAACTACAATTAAATATGAGATAGAATTTCAACTCCAAATTGCCTATGGCTCTCTGATTTTACTTCTCTACCATCATGGAGATCAAACCCTAGAATGGGCATTGAAAGCATTTCTGGAGGTAGTAAAATCCACAACAACAACTAGTATTGTTATGTCACTTTCAGGTTTACAAAACACTTTATAAATATTATCTCATTTGATCCACACAAAGATCTGGGGAAGGGTGCTACAATTATCCCCATTTTGTAGATGAAGGGTTAGGGGTAGATAAAGGTTAAGTGATTTGTCCAGGATCACAGAGCTACTAAGTGTCTAAGACTGGATTTAAACTCAGGTTTTCCTGACTCTAGGTCCAGTGTTGTGTTTGTGCTATCTGACTTCAAGAAAAAAGGAAAACGTCACTTTAAATAGCTGTTTATTGTCCTGGATGCAGGGAGCCTTTCTCAAGTTCTTTTCTGGCTCTCTCACTGTACACCTGGGGGTGGGGAGCAGTAATGCATACGTACAGTGACATATCTCTGGCAACTTGATAGCAACTTTTGTTATTGGGATATATTTTACACATTTGGGGATTTTAGCAAACCTTTTTTAGATTTCTTCACAATACCAGACTCTGAAGGGTGCAGCCAAGTCAGAAGGAAACAGAATAGACCAGGGATGGGGAACCTGTGGCTTCAAAGCCACATGTGGCCCTCTAGGTCCTCAAGTGCAGCCCTTTGACTGAATCCAAACTTCACAGAACAAACTCCGTTCATAAAAGGATTCATTTTGTAAAACTTGAACTCAGTCAAAAGGCCACACCCAAGGACTTAGAAGGCCACATGTAGCCTTGAGACCACCCCTGGAATAGGCCATGTGAAAAGTACTCTAACACATCACCTCAGAGGCTGGGGAACTCTAGTAGCCTCATAACAACCTTAAGAGGTAAGTAGCTGCAAATTTATGATTTTTTTAAAATTTTGAGTTCCAAATTCCTTCCCCCCCCACCCCTTGAGGAAGCAAGTAATATGATATCAATTATACATGTAAAACATATTTCCATATTACTTACATTGCCAAAAAAGAAAGAAAAATATAGAAAGGAAAACAAAAATTATGTTTCAATTTGTACTCAGGATTCAACAGTTCTCTGGAGGTAGATAGCATTTTTCTTCAGAAATCCTTCAGAATTATCTTGGATAATTGCATTGATCAGAATATTAGGTCATTTACAGTTTATAATCATACAATATTGCTGTTACTGTGTACAACGTTCCCTTGGTTCTCCTCACTTCACTTTGCATCAATTCATTAAAGTCTTCCCAGGTTTTCTGAAGGCATCTTCTTTGTCATGTCTTATAGCCCAATAGTACTCCTTCACAATTGTATACCACAACTAATTCAACCATTCTTCAGTTGATGGGTATCCTCTCAATTTCCCATTCTTTGGATTTGGCAATAAATGCTAAATGGACCCAAATTAATGAGCTTAATAATTCTTGTTTCCTGTTTGTTCTAAGATAATAGCACAGAGAACTCTGTATTAACATTTAGAAAACCCTGAATTCTAAGTATGTCTCAGTGGAAATTCACTCTCTGATACTGGATAAATTGTTTTCCTCTTTAGGTCTTGTTTCTTCATCAGTAGTTGCATTGTTTGCCAGACTAGGTTGTTGTGAGGAGAGCACTTTTAATCTTAAAGTTACGTTTGTGTGAGTGTGTGTATGTGTACACACATATAAGTGCATTTTATACTTAAGAGAGTTAGAGAATCAGGAAATCCAGAAACCCTTTATTTGGGTATTGCCTTTGTCCTGACTGAGTAAATCATTTCATCTCCCTGGGAATTATTTTCTTTATTTGTAAATGGTTGGATGGTTAATGGTGAGGGGATGATGGAGAAGATTATCTCAAGGGTGCCTTCAACTATAAGGCAGACCCTATGTACAGCTTAGGATCAGGGCTTTCTCTATGGTGCAGAGAGTGTATTAAATACTGTAAACTTCTGAATTTCCTGCATAGCAAGTCAGAGGCTGGGTTGATGTTAGCCTTCAGTGGAAATAACTCATTTGTCTCTTCTCCCCCAAAGACGGTCAATGGTCACATTATTTTCTCACCTGTCCTTTACTGTACTTAACGAAGCTGAGATTGAGGAGTCAAGTCTGAGCATTAGAACACATTTTTTCCCTGAACCTGTACCAAGAAACCAAAAAAAAAAAATCAGAATGATTTTTCCTGTTCCCCTTCAGCAAATCTCCTGTATACTTTATAGACACTCTAGCTAAAGATTTACTCTGTTCTATTGCCTGGCCTTTCAACAGTTGTGTTTGGCTATATCCTCACTGCCCAATTATTTGTTCTTTCTACTTTTATTTTCTGAAACAGCAAATTCCTCTTATGTTCACTTACCACCTCCTGCATCTTTGTATGTGTTATTTCTCCTTTGAAAGGAACTCGAGTTGTGGAACATACAGTCCTTTGGATAGGATGTCTCCCAGTGTATGTGCTTCCCTGCATGGAAGAAAAGGTTTACTAAATCAAAGAAATGAAGAAATTGAAACCATTATATCAGAGCTAGAAGGGATCTGAGATTATGGAATAGTAGAGTTAGGAAAAGTCTTAGGAATTGGTGAATCCAAGCCCTTTCCCTTTACAGAAGAGGGAAGTGGGACCCAGAGAAGGGGGGGGGGGATTTATTAAAGTTCACACAGATGACAAGTGGCCCACCTAGGCTTCTGGTCTGAGAAACAGATCTATTGCCTTCTACTGACTACACTGAGAAATCAAGTTCAGGGTTTCTGAACTGACCCCTAGACTGGTTCTTCCCTCCACAAATTCATTGCCTTACTATACATGGTAAGATGCAGAAGGTATTGGGAAGACACCCCCTCCTCCCATCCATCCCTCTCTGCTAAAAATATATCCATCCCTTCCACCCTAACATAATCTCTATAACTCCTGGTTATTAGAGCTCCATTCCTTTCGAAGAGTAAACAAGAAGCATTGGCTCCTTAAGATCCTCTGGTGCAATGCAAAACATACAAGAGATGGAGTGTTCTGCTCACTTTAGGATGATGAGATGTTTTTGTTTGTTTGTTTTTACCACTTCCCTTCTTGATCGGAGGAACTTAGGCAAAAAGAGTATCCTATGATCTAGAAGAAGGGATAGAAGCATAGAGGAGGGAAAGCCTGGGATACTGAAGAGAAACTCCTTCCACATCATAGTTGCATCTGTCAACTGACTCTGGCACAAAATGTCTGTGCCTAAAGCCCAAGATTACTTGCTTTTTTTTCTTTTCTTGTTTGTCAATTTGTTTGACTCTTCTTTGTGAAGACAATCTTTGGGCTTTATCTTTTGTTTTTCTTTTATAAAATGAGGGGATTGAATGAGATGACCTCTAAAGTTCCTTCTCATGCTAAAAGGTTATGCTTTGAAGAATTGGAAGAGACCCAAGTCCAGCTATTTCATTTCGTTGAAGAAGTAACAGAACGGAAGAAGTAACACAATGTTTTAGAGTCAGTTGGACTAGAACTTAGGTCTTCTGATCTAGTACAGGTCTTATATTCCAATATAGAGCATTTAGGGAGATAGGAACAAAAGAAGACATAGCCTTATTGAATGGCCAGCTACGGAGTCTTGTACCAGAGTCCAAATAAAATTAGTCTTGGGGTCTGAGATGAAAAGAGAGTTTTCTACTTCAAATATCCTAGAGAGTTGACTGTATAGGACTCAAGAAGAAGAAAGTTCTGGAAAGGGGAAATCTGATAACTGTTTTACAAGGGAGTGGCAGAGCTGAACCCTTAGTATTCAGGGACAGTAGAAACTACTTGAAGTGAGAAAACTCTAGCTATAGAGGGAAGAGAATTGAACTGTTTATTTAAAGAGAGCTGGGCACCAAGTTTATCAGGGTCCAGGCAGTCTCTGATGTAGTCTTCAGGGAGGAGAATGTATGTAAGAAGTCTGTGCAGTGAGATTTTCCTAGAAGAGTTTTTCAAAATTGGCAGTTTCCTACAGAACATTTTTAGTGACTTGTGTTTCAAAGAGATTGTTTGATGGGTGTTTTCCATAGAAAATAACACAGAGATTCTCTGTCCTGGGTGATTTCATGAAATCAGGGAGCTGACAGAGAGAACCTAAGGGGAACCTCTCCAACTCTAGGTTTTTTGTTTCATTTTGGTTTGTCATGGTTTGGTTTTTACAACATTCTTCATCTGAAAAGCAGCAAAGTGCAGTTGAACTAAGTCGAAGTTGTTGAGTTGTTGAAAGCCCTTCTATTCAGAAATTCAGCTTTTATTGGAACACTGACTCCCTTACGTATCTAAGTTGTACTAATCACTACCACATGATACCAGGCATCTATGAAAAGGGTGCACAGATACACAAACTTTGCTTTCCTATGGGTTACGAAAAGAAACCCAAAGACATACCGAGGCTGGGCCTTATGCTCATTCTGTGAACAATTAATCATACCAAAAAACACAATAACCAACTGCCTAATTCAATCAACCAACTCTCATACCTCACATTTCCTTTCCCTTAAATATCTTCAGAGCTTCATGTCCTCACAAGCAGCAGGATCGCACAATATCTTTAAGCAAGAAAAGAATTGGGGCTGTCCGACTGTCTGGTGCTGAATCACCCATCCACTTTTCTTTACCATACATAACTGCAGGCAGTAGTGCTGGTAGCAAATTAGTTGCTCATGTTGTGTTAATGATAATGAGAATAATAATGTCTGACATTTATATAGTGCCTTAAGGTTTGAAAAACCATTTACATACAGTAGCTCATTTGATCCTCACAGAAACCTTATGTGTAATTGCTACAAGTATTATTTATCCAGGTTTTACAGAACTGGAGATTGAGGCTCAGATTGAGATTGTGTGATTTGCCCAGGGTTATGCAATTAATAAGTAAATGGTGTAGTCCAAGTTCAAATCCTTATTTTCCTGGATTCAAACACAGTCCTTTCTGTCATATTGTCATGCCTATGCTGAACATAAGAACTGAATTCTTGCTTTTAAGTAACATAAAATAAATGTGCTCTCACTTTTAGAGAAATGGGGCATGACACAGAGTGACTGGAAAATAACTGTCAGTACAGCCTGATACAGAGGGGAAAATGCTGAATTTAGAATCAGAGAACATCAGTTTCTGCTACATATTAGTTGTGAGACCTTAGTTAAATCCTGTCTTGTTTCTGTACCTCAGTATCCTCTTTCTAAAATGACAATTCCGAACTAAATTAACTCTAAGGACCTTTCTAGCTCTAAATCAGATATTCTAGCCAAAACAGAATCTGGTCAGTAGATTGACTCAGTGAGAATACCACGCCTGGTAGGCATAAGCTCCTCATCCTTTTCTTTCTAGGATCTTTGCACTAAACTTCAGATCCTTGTCATTTTGGGGATTCAGAATACTCCCTTAACTAAAACCTCAGTAAAGTCACATTCACAGCCCTTGGAATTAAAAACATCATTTCAGGAACTTGTATCTAATTTTCTAATCAAGCACCAAACTATAAAGTATTCTTGTTATTTTTTAAACTGTAAGTTCAGACCACTAGAGGTTCATGGTGTTTGGTCATACATTTAACCAACATATAGTAAATATCTTTCTTGTATATGTCCTTGTGTTAACAATGCTGAAAGTGAGACAGAGGAGTATAAGACAAATCCTTATTCTCAAGAACCTCACAACTTTTAGAGAAAGAAAAGTCACTATCAACTGAAGACTGAAGAAGGCTTCACAAAGGAGGAGGGCTTTAAAGGGTGTGTATTATTTTAGACGTGTACATGTACATGTGTATGCATGTGTGTATCTTCCATGCCAATGTCCCTGTAAAAAGGAAGCATGAAAATGTAGGTTTTTCCATTAGATGTGGGAGGGTGGAGATCATCCAGTCCCAGTAATATTCTTCACGTAGCATCAAAATGGTGGTTTTCTACTTGTTTCTGGGAGGTGCCCCCAAATGTGTCTTAATATATCTTATATGTGATATGATCTACATTTTATTCAACGTAGTCTTGGGATTTAAAGCTAAAAAGGACCTTTAAGAATATCTACTCAAATGCCCTTATTTTATAGATGGAGAAACATCCATGATGATCAAACAACTTGCCTGAGGTCATAGTCATGAGTAACAAGATGAGATGGCATTTGAAGCCAGGGATTTTGTCTTCAGATCCCTTACTCTTTTGGTTGCATGATCATTCCAGAAAGAGAAGGAAGTAAGTTAAGCAACTGGGGACACAGGGAGTCTTGGTTCTGTCTGGGCTATGGGAACTAGGGCTTTTGACTGAAGACCTTGCCTAGACCTGGAGTGCCTGCCATTCCCTCCATTCACTAACTGATTCCTGAGACTTGACACATACATTATGTGTTCCAGGGATGATACTGAGAGTACACATTGCTGAGGAAGGACATATGAAGGTGGATAGAGTAACTAATAATTGTAACTTATTTATATTAAAGTACCTTTACCTATAGCAAAGGTACTCCCTACATAAATGGGAGAAAAGGGAGAAAATAAACATTTATACACCATTTACTATGTTCCAGGCACTATGCTAAGCCCTTTTTACAAGTAGTATCTAACGACAATCTTGTGTGGAAGATGCTGTTATTGTCCTCATTCTACAGTTGAACAAACTGAGGCAAACAGAAGTGACTTAATTTCCAGACCCAGTACTTCATTTACCTTGCTACTAGATCTCCTTAAAACAAACAAACAAATATACAAAAAGAATGAAAAACCCAATGGGGTATTTTTGTAGAAGTAAAAACCATTTAGTAAAGCAAAGTCATGGACTAACTTCAATTTTACAAATTCATATTTTCCCCATTTCAAGTTTTCTTCAATCAGGGCCCAGCTATACTGTATTTCAATCATCACGGTGCCCAGTTATATCTTTTGTTGCTTTGTCCTCATCTTAATTACTTGTACTTACGTGGCTCCAAATAGCAGAACTGAAGAAAAAGAGAAGTTTCAGAGAAGCAGATTTCAACTCTATATAAAGAAGATCTTCCTAATAATTGGAGTTATCCAAATGTAGAACGGGCTTTGAGATAGTAAGCTTCCCATCACAGGAAGTGTGTTAAGTTGAACCTGACTGATTTCCTATGAAGGGTGTCATGGTATAGAATTCTGCACTAACCAGTTTGTTGAAATAGATGTGTGCACCTATAACATTCTTAACTTGTCTAGTATTTATTGTTATGAATGATTTGTCACCTATTGAGGCTATCAGCACTGTGAGAGCAGGAATTGCCTTTTTTAATCTTTGTGTCTTCAGCAACTATTGTTGCTTTTTGAAACACACGTGGATTTATTTTTCTTTCTTTGACCATGCCTAACACAATGTTCTGCATATTGGAGGCATTTTGAATAGATGTTTGAATGAATGTTGAGAACATGTTTGCAAGAACACTTCCCATATGCTGAACAGCAGTTTTCCTGCTATTTGCTCTGCACTGTTGTGAGTTCTATCAAGAAAACAAAATCTTGGCACATCTCAGGCATAAAAGACTTTACAATTTGCGGCATTTTAATTGCCTGACTAGTTCCCACGGTCACAATGCCTCTTCAAGCAATAAAATCTCCCATTGCTCTCTTTGAAAATGGATCTTGTGACTTGCTTTCTAATTGGTTTCTGCTTTTGATAATAAAAAACTACAGTGGATTTATTCTGTCTGCTCCTGTCTTCCCAAGATGGCCACGGCTGCTAATCTCCTAAGACAGGGAATCTTTCTCTGCCCCTTTGTTATAAAGGAGGAAGCATTTGCTATTGCTTCTGAGAGACTTGTCATTCACCAAAGGCACTGTATGCCAAGAAAGGCTCAATTGGGGCACTTACCTGAAATTATAGTTAATGGCAGAACCAGAATGATGAGGAAGAGAAAGGAGTGAGGAGAGGGGTCATTACTGCCTACAGAGATGGAGACGTGGAAACATAATAGGTCAATTGAAACACTTACGGCCAATGGGTAGCTTCTAGCACTGGTACTTCTTCCCTATTTTGAAGCATCTCTAAGGGAGGAGACTTTCTTGAGGTCCTTATCATCATTACTTTATTATAAGATTCTTAAATGTTGTTCAGACTTATGAATCACATTTATAGTTCTCTTGCTACCTATCAAATTTCTACAAATACCAAGTTTCACCACATGATTTCTTTAAAAAAAGCGCAACTGGTGTGTGTGTGTGTGTGTGTGTGTGTGTGTGTATGTGTAAACAAATTCAGGTTCTATTCACTTTTCCTTAACTCTTCAATCCATCAATAAATCAATAAGCATTTACCAAGTGCCAGCTATGTGCCAAGTACAGTGACAGTTGGTGGGAATATAAACGTAAAGAATGAAACAATTCCTACCCTCACATTCAAATGGAATACATAATAACAACATATGAAGTATATAAAGCGTGACTGCAAAATGAGTCCATACAAATGCATACCAAAGAGTTAAACAGAGATCATTTGGAGAAGAAGGCCCTAACACTTGGGTGGATCGGGAAAGGTTTCAGGTATAAGATGGTGTTTGAGTGGTACCATAAAGAAAGAGGGAGAGTTAATGAGGTAGACACAAGCAGGGATGGCATTTCAGACATGGAGGATGGAAATGGAAAGGCATGCAGTGTCCTAAGGAACATAGAGAAAGTCAGTTTGGCTAGAATGGAGGTTGGTGAATAATATCCAGCAAAGGTAGAAAGATAGGTTGGGACCAGATTGTATAGGGCTTTAAAAGCTAAACAGAGGATTTTGTATTTTAGACTACAGTCAAAAGGAAGTCACTCAACTTGTTTGAGAATGGATGTCACTTGATCAGATTTGCCCTTAAGAAAAATTGCTTTGGTAGAAATGTATAGGAGTAATAAGGGGCTTGAGGAAGGATGACTAATTAGGAGCCTGTTGCAATAATACAAGTTTAGCTTGTCTTCTATTCTACACTATGTACTGTTGCTCTGAATCCCCATCCCTCCAAAAAATGGATTAAAACATGCATGAAGAAGCTAAATGGTGCAGTGGATAGAGTGCTGGGTCTGGAGTCAGGAACTCATTTTCCTGAGTTCAAATTTCACCTCAGACACTTAGCAGCTATGTGACCCTGGACAAGTCACTTAATCCTGTTTGCCTCAGTTTTCTCATCTATAAAATGTGCTGGATAAAGAAATAGAAAACCTTTTCAGCATCTTCACCAAGAAATCCTCAGATGAGGTCATGAAGTCCCAGATACAACTGAACAACAACAGAATCATCATTGATGATTTCCACTGGATTCTGGTAATCACTCCATTGTATAAGTATCAAGAAGTTGGAACTCTCTAATTCAATTCAACAAATTCTCATAATGTTCACATGATGAGAGATATTCCTCTGACCTTTACTTCTTGCTATACCTTTTAATTTCCAAGGGATTATGTTCCCAGAGGTCACACAGCTGCTAAGTGTCTGAGGCCAGATTTGAACTCAGGATAATGAGGTAGTATTATTCTCTAATACTAATTTCTAGAAATTCGCTTTTCCCTGGATCTAAGAGTCTTTTGGTTTTTGTCACAGGACTTTTATCTTTAGTGTCGTTTTTCTAGATCAGTGAACTCCAAATTCAAGGAAAAAGACCCTTGGCTCCTCCTAAACCTGAATTTCCATGGTACCCTGGGTTCTAAGTTCTGAAATATCGGATCCCTAATTAATTTTCTCTTGTTCTACCTTTATAACTTATTGCCTTAGCTGGTCATGGGTTTCCATTTATAAGATAGCTAGAAAATAAACAAATAAACACTAGATTTGGAGTTAAACCTGAATTAAAATTCCAGTTACAATACTTAATAGTTGCATTATCTTGGGGAGATCATATCTCCTGTCTGATCATCAGTTTCCTTATCTGTAAAATAGGGATGATAATAGTTGTGATATCTGTATCACAGGATTGTTGTGAGAAAAGGACTCTGCACACCTTAAATTGATACACAAATGTGTTGATATAAATTTTTCCTTTCTCTTGGCTACAAAACACTTAATATTGGAAAAATAGACTTTCTATTGTTTATTTACAAGGAAAAAGAAAATATGACAATTCAGGACCACTGTTCCAGGGGGTAGTAATTAGAAGTGCATATAAAAGAAACCTATCCACTCCCAGGCTGGCTGGCATCTAATATTCTATCCAGGGACAACTTCCTAAGCCTAGATATGTCCATCATAATATTTCCTTGTAGAGAGACTCATCCCATAATAGCCAACTCCTGATTGCATGGAGGTCTCTAGATGGTGCAGCCAGATTTCTATGTAATTGCATTGAGCTCTCCCCAACCTCTTATATAGAGGTAAGAAAAGAGAATATAAAAGAGGAAAGTGTTTTGATAGTGTTCCAATATACCCATAGGCAGAACTCACTGCCCCCCCCCCCACCTCAGGAAAGTACACAAAAATAAGCCTCTCAGTAAAGTTTAAGTTCCTTGAAAGCAGGGACTATTTTAAATTGTTGTGCCTCACACATAGCTAGTAATAAATGCTTGCTGAATTGAAAGTCCATTCATCACACCTACCACGTGTAGAGCCTTGTGCTAAGTACTAGAGTGAATAGATTAAAAATTCTAACTCATAGAATTTATATCACTGTAGATGAGACAAGTTACAAACAGAAATTAAAAGAACATAAAACATACTATGATCACATAGGAGAGATATAAGCTATTCTGGAGTATTAGAAGAAGGGGTATCCTTTCCATCCAGGGGAATTAGGGAAGGTAATTTGGAGGAGTTGTCATCTGAGCTAGATCCTTAAGAGAAGATATAGGAAATACTTCAGGTGGAGAGAATGACAGGATTAAAGAATTGAGGATGAGTTTGGGGAACAGTAATAGTGACAGGAGGCAAGACCTGAGGTTGTTATTCAGAGTGGTAGTTGCATAAGCTGCGAGGTTACACTCTGCTTGAGAGACAGAATCATATGCTAGGCATGTGTGAATGAAAAAGTAATGTCGACAGTGATGCCCGTTGATTGGGAATGGTTAAATAAGTTGTGGCAAATGACTGTGATGGAATACTACTGTACTGTAAGAAATGATGAGCTCCATGATCTTAGAAAAATGTAGAAAGACTTGCAGGAAATAAATAGCAAAATGAGCAAAACCAAGAGAACGTTGTATACAGTAACAACAATATTGTTTTAAGAACGATTTTGAGTGAAGAAGTCATTTTGACTATCATAAATACCCAAATTAGCTGCAAAAGATATATGAAGGAAGATACTATCTACATCCCAGAGGAAGAATTGATAGATAGAAGTATGTATAAATATATGTAAAATCATTCTATACATACTTCTATCTATCAGTTCTTCCTCTGGATGCAGATAGTGTCTTCCTTCATAAGCCTTTTGTAGTTAATCTGGGTATTTGTGTCTAATTGTAGCCATATCTGGAGTATGAAGGGAGAGAAGAAAAAAAGGAAAAAAGAAGAAAATTTGAATGATAATGTTATATATTTAAAAGGAATATAATAGTTGTATATAATAGATTTGTGGTTTCATATGCAATCATCTTTTTCATTATACTATATTATGGAGATGCCTGTCTTATTCCATAAATAAAAACAAAATTTATTAACTGATTATTTTTCAAAAGAAAAAGAAAAACAAGTTACTCACATCATAGTGTCCTGGGCAACAATCACATGTTCATTGTAGCTAAATCTCTAGGAAAAAAAGTACACACAGAAAGGACATACAGAACAGAAGTCCAACAATATGCCTATGATCGTGTCAGATATGTGTAAGAATTAAGCGATAATTAACTCAGTACATTCATGAAATATTTATTATTTTAATATAGTCAGCAAAAGCAGATGAACCAAAGTCCCTGGCAAAATTTTCCTCTTATGTTAGGCTCAAATTGCCAGTTTTGAGACTTACGTCACACTACTTCTTTTCACATGTTCTAAAGTCCAAGTAAGAGGATGTGATGCAACTGTGGTATAACAAGTCTGTTGAACAAACAAAGAATAGGCCAGAAAACAGGGATCATACAAGCTTCCTTCTTGCTTTAAAAGCTTAGAATTTTGAGTTTCTTATTGTGGGTCTCATGGGTATAATTAACTGTGTTATTCCCCAACTGTCATTTGGGAATTGATCCCAGTGTATCTTAACTTTTAAATAATCAGGGAAGAGTGTACTTCTAGAGCCAGAAGAGATCTATATAGGTTATCTCCCCTTGCCTCTTCTGGGAAGGTTGGTTCATAAAATATGGAAAATAGATAGATAGGCTCTTGTTCTAAAAATAATCTTCTGAAATGATTTCATATTTTCGCATCACAGTGTTTCCCAATGCTTAACAACTCTTTCCATCAGAAGTTCAATTTTGTCTAACCAAACTCACTTTCTACAATTTAAAGCATTTTATTCTTATTCAGACCTTTACTGAAATATTATATTTCCACCACCTTCCTTGGAGTAATTGTTCTTATTTTTCATCCATCTTCTCTTCAGCTCATCAGTCAATCAACCAGTATTTAATATGTGCTTAAAGGGTGTTAGACTCTCTTGAAAAGCTCTGGGGATAAGACAAGAGGAAAAGAGTTCTTGTCCTCAAAGACAGTATACTCTAGCTAGAGAGAGACAACATGTGAGTGAAATAGATATATGGTGATTTGAGGTTGAGGATAATTTAACTTATGAGACTGATTTTCTATATTCAGTCATTTTGCTTATCCTTCCTCAAATCATCTACAGTTTTCTAAGCACTATCTTCAAATACTGAGATTAAAATGAGACCCAGGGGGGCAGAGCCAAGATGGCAGAGTAGAAGGACAACCTGCAGGATGAGAAGGAACAATTCAGGTCTTTAGAGGAAGACCTCAAAGTTCAGGCTTCTGCATGCAAAGCCTCCAAAATAAATATGCAATGTTTTCAGGCCATGGAAAGACTCAAAAAGGATTTTGAAAATCAAGTAAGAAAGGTGGAGGAAAAATTGGAAAGGGAAATGAGACCGATGCAAGAAAATCGTGAAAAATGTGTCAACACCTTGCTAAAGGGGACCCAATAAATGCTGAAGAAAATAACACCTTAAAAAATAGACTAACTCAAATGACAAAAGAGGCCCAAAAAGTCAATGAGGAGAAGAATAGTTTAAAGAGCAGAATTAGTCAAGTGGAAAAGGAGGTTCAAAAGTTCACTGAAGAAAATAGTTCTTTAAAATTAGAACAGGGCAGATAGAAGCTAATGAATTTGTGAGAAACCAAGAAATTACAAAACAAAACCAAAAGAATGAAAAAATGGAAGATAATGTGAAATACCTCATTGGAAAAACAACTGACCTGGAAAATAGATCCAGGAAAGACAATTTAAAAATTAGGGGACTACCTAAAAGCCATGATCAAAAAAAAAGAGCCTAGATATCATCTTTCATGAAATTATCGAGAAAAACTGTCCTGATATTCTAGAGCCAAAGGGTAAAATAAATATTGAAAGAATCCACAGACCACCTCCTGAAAGAGAGCCCAAAAGAGAAACTCCTAGGAATATTGTAGCCAAATTCCAGAGTTCCCAGGTCAAGGAGAAAATATTGCAAGCAGCTAGAAATAAACAATTCAAGCATTGTGGAAATACAATGAGCATAACACAAGATCTAGCAGCTTCTATATTAAGGGACTGAAGGGCTTGGAATAGGATATTCCAGAAGTCAAAGGAACTAGGATTAAAACCAAAAATCATCTACCCAGCAAAACTCAGTATAATACTTCAGGGGAAAAAATGATCATTCAATGAAATAGAGGACTTTCAAACATTCTTGTTGAAAAGACCAGAGCTGAATAGAAAATTTGACTTTCAAACACAAGAATCAAGAGAAGCATGAAAAGCTAAACAGGAAAGAGAAATCATAAGGGACTTACTAAAGTTGAGCTGTTTATATTACTACATGGAAAGATAATATTTGTAAGTCTTGAAACTTTTCTCAGTATTTGGGTAGTTAGAGGGATTATATACATATAGACAGAAGGCACAGGGTGAGTTGAATAGGAAGGGATGATATCCAAAAAAATAAAATTAAGTGGTGAGAGAGGAATATATTGGAAGGAAAAAGGGAGAAATGGAATGGGGCAAATTATCTCTCATACAAGGTGCAAGAAAAAGCTTTTTCAATGGAGGGAAAAGTGGGGAGGTGAGAGGGAAAAAGTGAAAATTGCTCTCACCACATTTCTTAAGGAGGGAGTAGCATGTACACTCAATTTTGTATGAAAAATCTATCTTGCAGGAAAATAGGGGAGAAGGTGTTAAGTGGGGTGGGAGGATGATAGAAGGGAGGGAAGACAGGAGGAGGGAGTAATGAGAAGTAATTACTTTAGGGGAGGGACAAGCTTTAAAGAGAGAATAGAATAAATAGAGGGCAGGATAGGATAGAGGGAAATATAGTCAATCTTTCACAACATGACTGTTATGGAAGTCTTTAGCAAGATTACACATATACAGCCTATATTGAATTGCTTGCCTTCT
The DNA here is from genome assembly GCF_028372415.1 of Notamacropus eugenii. Classification (NCBI taxonomy): domain Eukaryota; kingdom Metazoa; phylum Chordata; class Mammalia; order Diprotodontia; family Macropodidae; genus Notamacropus; species Notamacropus eugenii. The sequence continues at coordinate 51,170,820 of NC_092872.1, read as the reverse complement.
CAGTGGGGATAGATGGAGAGGGAGGAAGGGAAAGAAGTTGGAACTCAAAGTTTAAGGAATAAATATTGAGAATTGTTTTTTGCATCAACTGGGAAATAAGATATACAGATAATGGGGTATAGAAATCTATCTTGCCTTACAAGAAAAGAGAAAAGATGGGGATAAAGAAAGGGAATATATGATAGAAGGAAGGGCAGTCTGGGGGAAGGGGTAATCAGAATTCATGGCATTCTGGGCTTGGGGAGAGGAGAGATGGGGAGAAAATTTGGAACTCACAATCTTGTGGAAATGAATGTTGAAAACTAAAAATAAATGAATTAATTAAAAATAAAATAAAATGAGACCCAGTCCTCTGAGGGCTTAATCAATGCATTGTATTAGAGGGACAATGTCCTGGTGCTTGTATTAATGAATATGTACAATGGATAAACTGGTTTAAATTCGAAAGGAACCTTAGTTTCCCTACTTACCTTATAACAGGGAAGATATTATCCCATCTTTAGGGATAATGGTAGCTTAAATGCAAAGAGTTTTACAATACAAAACATTAAAGTGAGAAGAGAGTTTAGATGTCAAGCAATTTCTTTAACAGAGGAGAAAAATGAGGTCAGGAGGGGGGAAGAAACTTTCCTGAAGCCCAACAGCTAAAACTAAGGCTTTTTAAACTCCATAGTTATACCACCTTCTCTACAGGAGAAGGAGAAAAGGGTAGAATTCTACTTCATTTTGCTTGTTAATTCTTATAATGCTGTCTCTTAATTCTGCTAGTGGCCCATTGTGAATCCTAGATAAATTTTTGACATATGTGTTCCTGAACAAAATTTTCTCTTACCTGTGCCATAAAGTTTGTGCCTGCCTTACTTGTGTTCCTGTTGATTTGCATTCATTGAATCTCTTGAGTGCAGATTTCTTTTAGTATAGGATAAATATTAGAGCTGGAAAGGGTCTTAGAGATCATATAGTCCAACTTCCTTATTATATGGATACAGAAGCTAGGGCTCCCAGAAGCAAAGTAGTTACCTCTGGATGCACGGCAGAAGTTCACATCTGAGGTCATGCATCCTAACTCTACATCCAAAATGTCAAAGTCACATATCCTTGTGAATGGGAAGAGCTACAGCTGTAGTTTTTCTCCATCCATTCTACAAGTCAGAGCAATTTTCTATCACTTTAAGTCCTGACCCCACCTTCCCAGGGCATAATATGTACATCTTGCTGTGACTGGTAAATCCAGAGGACCTGGGTGTCTGGCAAGGAGAGACAATCAGAGGGGTTTAACACATGGCCTTTTATAATGTACATAATCTCCCCTGAGAGGAGAAAGCAGAGACTCAAGTAGACCTGGTGGAGCCTGAACATTTGTATTCTGAGGGTCCTTAAAGGATCATATTTCCTGCAACTACATCAGACCAGGCACTAAATTTTTCCAGTTCTTTTACTGCTTCTATTCTGAGTTCAGTTTCTATTCCACTCACTCTCCTAATTATGGTAGAATTAAGGAAATAAGGTATCTTCCATGTTTTCATCCTTCCTCTTCCTTGTCTTCAAGAAAATTCTTCCTCCTCTTCTTTTTCCCTTTCTGTGTCCCCTTCTTATCTCCTTCTTTCCTATTTCCCCCTTTTCCTCTTTTCCTCTTTCCCTCCTTTCTGCTTCACCTCATATATGAGTGAAGTCACAGGATGTTACAACAAAAAAGAACCCAAGATCACAGATTTAGAGCTGTGAAGGACTTCAAAGATTATTAAACTTATTTTCAAAGATGATTAGGGAAAAAAGGAAAACAACCTATGTTTTCTAAAATGTTTGTAGTAGCTCTCTTTGTGGTGGCAATGAATTAGAAATGGCAAGGATGTCCATCAATTGAGAAATGGCTGAGTGAGTTGTGGTATTTAAGCAACTTGCCTACAACCAATCAGGAATATTAGAACTAAAATTCATAAGCTCTAAGCTTCAAAGTAATTTTTTAGTTTTGGAATGAGGTGGTTTCAACTTTACAAAGTAGATGAATTCTTGAAAAGTAATCTCTGTAAAACCATTTTTTTTGCTAATTTCATATTAAATATGTCATAAGGTCCTCCTATAAATCATTTTGTAAAAAAAAATTCTTAATTCACATTTCTTGATATCAAGATTTTTTTTAAAGTAAGGTACTTTTATATTTCTACACTGTGGAGATAAGCATATGAAATTATGATGTTATCTGACACCTGAAGCATTTTTATGGGTTTAAAGTTATTTTTGAGAGGCCGCTGTGGTTGGTCCACTTCTCTTTTCCTTCCCTCTCCTTCCCTTCTCTATTTCTATTTTTCTCTTATTTTCCTTCCTTCCTTCCTTCCTTCCTTCCTTCCTTCCTTCCTTCCTTCCTTCCTTCCTTCCTTCCTTCCTTCCTTCCTTCCTTCCTTCCTTCCTTTCTTTTTCTTTCTTCCTTCCTTTCTCTCTCTCTCTCTCTCTCTCTCTCTCTCTCTCTCTCTCTCTCTTTCTTCTCTTTCATTTTTTTCGCTGTACAGTGTTTCTTCTTCCTTGTCCTTCTCCCCTTTCGGACTGTTAGAGTCTAAGTCTGAGAAAAGATGGTTACATTGGCCTAGAAATGATGGTCATTTTCACTTCAAGATCCTTTTATTCACTCTCTGTCTGCCTGCCTTGCTATTCTTCAAGTTTCTAACACCAGTCATCAGAAGGCAGTAAGGGCTAGAGCTATATGATACAGACAATAGTACAAGTAACTTTGATACAGCTATGTTCAAATAATTGTATCTGATACAAAAAGAACCTATAGGAACTGTTTGCATTCTCTGGTCTCCTATACCTTATAGGGGTACATCTTCCTCGTTGACTCCATTTATTGAGGCTAAGAAGCTCCTGGTTCCTGAGCCATTTCTTTTCAGACATATTGTAAAGTAGGTTCTAAACATACATTTATTGGCCATCTACCCCATCTAGGGCTAGCACTAAGTGCTAAGATGGACACAGAGATAAATCAGAAAATTGACAAGAAAGCCCAACTCTGTCCTTTACTACCTGTGTGACTTTGCAAGTCATTTAACCTCTTTGAGTCTCAGTTCCTCATCATAAAAATAGATAATTGAATTAGATGATGTTTAGCATTCCATACAGATGACCTTCCGTGCTCATTTGGCATTCACAATCCAGATGGAAAGACTGGTATACAGTCATGAAGTAGCTGTATGATAAATGCCAAAAGATTCATGGCAACAATAGTTAGCCTAAGAGTTCTAAGGAAACAGAACTCAGTGCAGGCTGAAGGTGGTTTGGAAAAGGTTCCTAGAGGAAATGAGACTAGAACTAGATCCCCAAGAACTAAGATTTCCAAGACAGAGAATATCATGAGCATAGGTAAAGAGGTAGAGATGTACCAAACATAGTCAGGGAACACAAATCTGGCTGAAATATGGGGTTTAAAGAGAAGAGAAGTTGTGAGAGAGGTGTGTGAGTTGGGGAAAGAGGAAGACAATTATGGAAGATTTTGGATGCCAACCTGAGAAGCGAAACCTGAATGGTGGGATTTAATAGATTCCAGGCATGAGTCAATACTGTGAAATAACATTCAAAAAAGCTAATGTGGAATTAGGGAGGCCCTGGGTAGATTACATTTGTAATAGTGTGAATCAGTTCAGAACACTACATTATAGCAAGGACATTGACCAAGAGACGGGTGCCCAGAGAAGAACTCAAGATAATGAGATGATTCAAAACCACGCAATGCAAGGATTAATTGAAGGATCTGGGGATAGTTAACCTGGAGAAGTGATTAATGGGGAAACTATAGTTGTCTTCAAGTATTTTAGGAGTATTATGTGAAAGAAGTAATATACATACTACTTGATCCCAAAAGAGAGTAGAAGCTTGGTAAAATATGGCTAGAAATTCATAAAAGGTAAATTTCAGGTTAATATAAAGGCAAAAGCATCCAACAAATAGAACTATGACAATTGAAATGCAATACCTTAGGAGGTAGACAGCATCTCATCAATAAAAATAAAATTCATTCTTCAGATAAAGACTAGAAAACTATTTGTTCAGTGTGCTATAGACCAAATTACTCTTCAAACTAGGTAAGACTAGTAGATCTCTGAGATTTCTTCCAGCAATATGCTTCCTTCCCTTTCCCTACCCCAAGACCCAGGATTTCACATTTTCAACCCACAGATGTGCTATGGAAGGCAAGGCTGGCTCTTTCTGGAGACATGTGTCACATGGAAAGAAAGCTCTGGGAACATGAAAGAGTTGCTATAGAAACTGCAACATAGAAGACCCAAAGGGGAATGACAGTAATAATAATAAACATTTCTATGGCAATTTCAGGTTTACGCAATACTTTCCTCATAACTCAGTGAGATAAGCAGTAAAAGTATTATGAGCTTCATTTATAGAAGAGGAAACTGAGGTGTTATATCATTCTGGGAGGATAAAATCTGTTGAAAGCTACTGATGTTAAATCAAGACTTTTAAACTTTCACTCTATGCGTTCATAGCTTTGCCTGTGTTCTGATGGGGACAAACAATCCCTTCTCACAATGAGAAAAATCTGTGCTGGCGATGAGAAGGAAAGGGGAACTTCGCCCAAACTAAGTGAAACAGTCAATAGGTGTAAAAAGGAAAGGTTTGCATATGTAGGTCCTAGGGAAATAGGGGAAGAGGGAATGCTACTCTCCAAGGTTTCATTTGAAACATTCTTATACACGTTATACACACACATATTCCTATGCTAGATGGTAGTCCTAGATCTCTAAGGTGGCATCAGCATAACTTTAGTATACTCAGAATATATGAGCCACTCTAATACACTGTTGGTTGGACTGTGACTTGGGCCAACCATATTGGAAAACATTTGAAATTATGCTATGAAAGTGACCACAATATCCCTATTATTTGACCCAGGGATCCCACAGCTAAGGGTGTCAAAGAAAGGACCTGTATATATCAGAATATTCATACTAGGGAACTTCAACATACATGTTGATTCTCACTCAAACACTTTAACCACTCAGTTTCTCAGTCTATTCACTTTCCATTGCCTATTCCTCCATTCCACATGAGCCACACACAAGGATAGCCATACCCTTGATCTTATCATTACAGATGAATGTACCACTGTGAAACTCAGTAAGTCTGAAATCTCTTATCCAACCCTAATCTATTAGCTTTTTGTCACTGCTTCTTCCATCCTTACCAAATCTGGCTGTTCATTCACATCATGACCTTCACTCTCTCAGCCTTTCAATTTTTTCCCAGTCCATCTCCTTGCACAAGCCACTCTTTCCTCTTTTCCCCATCTGGACTATCTTCCTCTCCTATCATATCACTGATTATGCCCTGCCACGCCTCAGCCTTAGATCATTCCCAAGATTCACCACTTTTGCTTTTACACATGTATTACTGAATGAAGAGGAAGAAAAACAAGGAACTATCTTAGTGGAGCCCACTATAAATTTATGTTATGTTACCCCAATTGGGGCCTCATGGCTATTAGGTGATCCCTCTATACCTGCCTTATCAATTCACTATTCTACTTTAAAATAGTAACTTTTTCAAACCTTTTCATCCTCCCTCAAACTTCCTTTGACTCCTCCCACCTGCTCAACTGAGAATCTTACCTCATATTTTATATAAAAACTTTAACTCCCTCTTCCTTCCCTCTTCTTCACTTCATATCATTCATATGACTTCTGCCACTATTTCCTCCTTTACTCCTATTTCACATGATGAGGTGACTTTAATTCTTACCAAGGCCAACTTGCCTTTCTGCTCAGTCCTTCTCTTCCAGTGGATCGTCTCCTTTGAACTAGGAAAATATATGTATTACTTACAATGGAAATGGAAGAAATGATGCAAAACTGAATAATACAAAATTATAAGGACCAAACTTGGCCCTAAAAAAAAAAGATGCTCAAAAATATGCATCTTTCTCTTTTCAAAAGTAGGGGACAGTAGCTTGACCCAAAAGAAAAGATGAGAGAAAATACCTCCACCCCTCCCCATACCCTTTGAAGAGATGTAGGGTCCATGGGTATGGAACATTGTACACTGTGTCATCTTTTTGGATGTATTAATCAGTTTTGCTTAATTTTTTCTCTCTTTGCTCTTTCCTTCCTTTCAAAAACTTTGTTAGAGAGGATGGTTCTCAGGGAGGATGGCAGATACAAGGTTGGGGGCAGAGGAAGGGGAACTGAAGTGACGTAGAAACAAAAGATGTTCATAAAATCCATTTAAAAAGCAATGGAAGACAATGTTTATGGAACAATGTATATGCTGTCAAATTCAATTAATGTGTAGGTTACTTTTGCTGAACTGTTTTTTCCCTCTCTATTATTCTTCATCATGAAGGATGATCAGTTGCATAGGGGAGGAGAACAGATACATTCAGAAATGAAAGTGAGGTAAAAACAAAATATATCAATAATTAAAAAGAGAATACACAGGCAAATGTGGGATGAACGCTGAACTGGTAAGCAGATGGCATGGTTTTAAGCTCCCACCTCTACCAGTTACTAGCTCTGTGACCTTGAGCAAGTCCCTCTCTTTATGTGAACTTGTTTCTTAGTCTCTATAATGAAGATAAAAATCCTTGTCTTGCTTGATCCTTGGACTATAGTCAAGATCAAATGAAATGTTTATAAAATGCCTTACAATCTATTATCAAGTACTAAACAAAATCAGATGCTTTAATTAATTAATTAGTTGTTGATGGAAGTGTAACGACTGCTGATTTGATACAGATGGGAACAGTAATTGATGATAATGGCCTAGTGTGGGCCCTGATCATATTAATGACTGTGATGGCAAGAACATTTAATCATGATTTTTGAAAGTGAAAGACAAGGGTTGGGTGACAGTGGCAGCTGGATCTACCTACCCACCTTTCACTTCTGGCATTAGAATTGCGACAGGCAATTCTCCATAGATATTAGCCTTTGGGCACTTGAACATTCCCTTATTCAGTGCTTGGAATGCAGGGATAGATAGGAGTATAAGCGGACCCTACAGAAGAATTCTGGGAACACAGAATAAAGTGTATAGAAACCTAAAGGAGTAGGACAAAGGTCAGTAGCCTTTGCTATTTGCATGGAACACAGTATGAGTAAGATACATTTAAAACAATATTCTCACCACAGTGTTATTTAGTAGCACCTTTTACATTTGAGGAAATAGAGCCTTGGGGGATATTGACTTCAGTCAAGGGATATGAAAAGAACTGAAGAGGGCTGAAATAGGTTTCTTATCATAAATTGGATGACAGTTAGGTTGAGAGATTCAGAAAAAAAAAATAGAAGACTTGATAATTAATGGGAAAGTTCACGAAAGACTCCAGAAAACAAACAAAAAATAATAATTCAGAGAACATTTCAAAGAATAGATCTGATCACAGCCTAGATCTCTATCACCTTCTGTTACAGCAAACTGAAGGACATTGTCTAAGAAGGATGATTTAGAAATCTAAAGGGATCTTCACAGATGTTGACCAAGACTGAGAAGGCTAACCAAGAAGAGCTAAAGGAAATTTTATAGATATTAGCAAAGAATGCTGGATGAGGAAGGTGCTGCTTCCCTTGCAGGAGGAAACGTTATTAATCACAGCCCCTTCCACATGAGGTTGCAGTTGTTTCAGAAGATAGCGTTTCACCTGAGGGATACAAATGGGGCGTAGTAGAAAGCTGAGAAAGCATACTGAATGAGTAGCTGATAGATGAAGATGAAAAGCTCTCTACTATATGCCTTCTTTCCACATACTGAAGGCTGTGAAGATCTTCTTTTAGCAGACTGAATGAACTGTAACCCTCCCATCAGGGGAGAGGCTTATTAAGTATAGAATTTTGCAGTGGGTGATGGAGGCAGCCAAAAACCTAGCTGCCCTACTGTCTTTTTTGACAGTGATACCGTCTGTAATTTTAAAAATCCTTCATTATAATAGCTAATTTCAGGCATTTTGAGACTCAGTTGTTCATTGCCCTCAAAATTGTGCCCCGGTAAGTATGAACCACCTCTATGTAAATTTTGCCTAGTGTACCTACTTTTCCTGTCTTTGTTTCCTTTAAATTTTTTTCACTTCCTCATGTAACACATTGAGGACAATGATTTCAGAATCCAAATGTGGTAGCTCCACTGGCATTGATGAAGAAACTATTTATAAATATTTAATAGTTATAAAAATTTTGAAAATATTGATTACATTTTCTAATTTTTGAGGGGTTGGGATTTCATCCAAATTCATTTTCAAATGCCCTTGGCAGAAATGTAAGCAGGGTTATGATGGATGATATATGAAATGACTGAGGAAACAAAAGTCTGAGCTTTTGAGCATTTTGATTCATTAAGCAATGCATGCCAATTGCCTAACAAATTGGCACTGGTAGCTTTCCTTAGGGCAGGATGCCAAATACATGGAAGACAGACTATCAATTTAGATAAATTAGTTAAAAGGAAATAAAACAACATTAGGTAGTCTGATTTCTAATTGGAGAAAAGATTAGGGACTTTCCAAGTTGGGAGGGGGAGAGCAAACAGGTGCAATTCCCTCATTTCAGAAAAAAGAGGTGTCCCAGTCTGAAAGCAATCAAAGAAATATGAAAACAAACTTGTTGATCAGTATGGGACCAATTTTCAGATAAGATATATGGATTGCTTGAGATGTATAATTGTGAAAAAAACAACAAAACTCCTTTCATCAGTCTTTGGATTTGACTGAGTTTCTGGTCAGCATAGTCTAGGTCCTTAGTTAAGGGTCTCTAAGCAGAAGGTAGAGGTGGTTTGGTTTCCCAGCCATATAGGGCTAGGGTCAAATAATGTAATAAGTATCCCTTCTGCCAATTCTTACAATTTTACAAAGTTTTTTCGCAAGACAGAAATTGGACTAGACCCATAATTTAATAGAAAAGGAACTGAACTGGCTCCAGAATTGCCACAAAATTCAAGATGACAAGAGTTGATGTGGTTCACTCACAATTCACCACTTAATTTCCTAATCCTCTCAGCTCCCTCAATTTCATCAGGGTCTTTATCTCAGAGCTTTAAATTTAGAAAGCCAAATCCAGTAGCCATTTCTCAGTCCTCTCTCTTCCTTGACAGTCTCCTCTCTCTAGGTTTTCAAGACATCATTCTTTCCTGCCTGCTTTTCCTCCTACTTAGTGCTCCTTGTCTGTCTGCTTTGCTGGTTCCTCCTCCAGATCACATCTTCTAATAATAGGTATCCCTCAGGGTTCTGTCCTGGACCCCCTTCTCTTGTCTCTCTATACTACTTCACTTGGTGATTACATCAGCTTTCATGGATTTAATCATCATCTCTATGCTAATGTTTCAAATCTGCCTTTCTGTCCCAACCTTTCTGCTGATGTCCCATCTCCAACTACTTTTCAGACATCTTGAATTGGAGGTCCAGTAGACAACTTAAACTCAATATGTCCAATACAGAACTCATTATCTTCTCCCCTAACCCTTCCCCTGACTCTACCTTCCCTGTTACTGTAGAGGGCAACATCATCCTCCCAGTCCCTCAGGCTCACAATTTAGGAATCATACAGGATTCCCCACTATATTTTATTCCTCCCTCCACCCAATATTCAAGCTGTTGCCAAGGTCTATCAATTTAACCTTTGCAACATCTTTCTAATATGACCTCTTACATCCTCTGACAGTACCACCCCCTAGTTCAGGGCTGCATCACTGTGTGTCTAACCTGCTGGTGGGTCTGCCTACCTCAAGTCTCTCTCCATTCTAATTCGTTCTCCATTCATCCACTAAAGTGATTTTTACAAAATGCAAGTCTGATCATGTAACCCCCTTCCCTGCTCAGTAAACTCCAGGGGCTTCCTATTGCCTCCAGAAGCAAATACAAAATACACTATTTGGCTTTCCTAATCTAGCCTGTTCCTGTCTTTCCTGTCTTCATACACTTTATCTCCAACATAATCTCTTTGATCTATTGACACTGGCCTTCTGGCTGTTCTATAAGCGAGACATTCCATATCTCAGCTCTAGGAATTTTCTCTGGCTGTCCCCCATGCCTGGAATACCTTCTCTCTTCTGCTCCAACTACTGACCTCCCTGGTTTCTTTTAAGTTCTAACTGAAATCCTATTTTCTACAGAAAGCTAGTAGTAGTAGTAGTAGTAGTAGTAGTCATGACTTTTCTCTTAAGATAATCTAGCTTAATAGAGAATAATAATACATCTTCTGAAAAAAAGTCTTTTCCTCTTTATTACCTCTCACTATTTTGAGGACACATTTCTCACAACCTTTTACCTTCTTCCTCTATAAAATTACACAAATGATTTTATGCATGAAATGAGTATGGCTGCCACATATTTGAAATTGGCAAAGTAACCAATTGTTTGGCTAGGTGAGGTGATTTTTAAACTTCTGATCTCCTTGTTCGGCAGCCTGCTTCATGCCAGTTAAACTACCATAGGAAAATGATGACAGCACCTGTGGATATCTGTTTCTTTATCCATTTCCCATTTTGTGCATCAATAGCTTATTTAAGGAGGTCATAGTGTAGCTGTTTTAATTGAATACTTTATCTTCTAGTTTTTATCCCTCTTTTTGACTTTGTACTTATTTTGATCTTTGTTCTAACAAGTCGATTATATGCAGCTGATATGGAAATAACTCACTAATTAATAGTGAGCCGTTTGCTCTCTATTAAGATGTAATTAATTTCATTTAAAAATATTATTTAATACTTGCTATGTGCTATGTCTTCCAACACTGTTATTGAAGTAAGTATTCATGTTGTATAGACATGGGGCTTCTATGTATTTTAATTTCTTACTCTCTTGATGAACCAGTAATACTTTGTAACTTACTTTTGCTGTCCCTCTGCCTACTTGTGTATTGAATTCATTAAGTATTAACATTTTATATTAAACATTTTAATATAAGTTTAAAAAATATTTATTATTAAATATATGAATATTTTATTTAATTTAGAAGATTTTATCAAATTCTCTATAAAATGTCTTCACATCCTTAAACTTGCAACAGATATTGGCATACATATCTGCAAATGCAAGTTATAATTAACTTCATGGTAGTCTCTTTTGCAAATGTTGATCTTAAGTCCTGTAAAAATAAGATGACCAGTTGTCCCAGGAAATCACATATCTTGTTGACTTTGGATCTATGAGAAAAACAGCTCCTTCAACTCCTTTATTTTTCTTTTTAAATTTTTTTTATTTTTTAATGAACAGAGATCTATTTTCTCTCTGCTCCTCCCTCTACTTCATTAGGAAAAAAATAGATTCCTTATTTTATATGGTCATATCAAGCAAAATAAAATCAACCATTGGCTGTGTTCAAAAACATATTCTCATTCTGTACCCTGAATCTGTCAACTTCTCTGTCACAAGGCGGATAGCATACCTCATTTTTGGTCCTCTGAAATCACGAAGATCATTGCATTGATCATCGTTCCTATAGCTTTCCAAACTTTTGAATTTACAATGTTGTAGCTATTGTATAAATTGTTTTCCTTGTTCTTCTTATTTCATTCTTAATCAGTTAATAAATATTTTCAAATTTGTCCATTTCAATAGTATTGACATTACAGTATAAATTATTTTCCTAGTCCTCTCAACTTTACTCTGTATTGGTTCATACAGATGTTTCCGTGTCTCTGAAATCATATATTTTCTCATTTATTACAACAAAAGTATTCTGTCACATTCGTATACCAATTTGTTCAGGCATTCACTAATTTATAGGCACCATTTTAGCTTACACTTTTTTGCCAACACAAAGAGATGTGATAAATATTTTTGTACGTATAACACTGTTTCCTCTTTCTTGTATCTCTTTTGGATAAAGGTCTAGAAGTGGTATGTCTGTGTCAAAGAGCATGCACTTTTTGTGTAGAATTCCAAATTGCTTCCCAGAATGGCTGCACCCATTCATGGGTCCACAGACAGTGCATTGATGCATCTGTTTTCTGTAACCCCTCCAAAATTTGTTTTTTCCCTTTTTGTCATCTTTGTCAATCTGATAGGTATGAGGTAGAACCTCAAAATTGCTTTATGTGACTTAGACATAAAAGGTCACATCATACAATGAATACAGAAAAAATTCCTGTCAAATCTATTGATAGAAGAAAAAGTCATGACCAAAAACAGGGATGGAGAGAATCATATGAGATAAAGTGGATAATTTTAATAAAACAAAATGTAAAGGTTTTGTACAAGCAATTCTAATAAAGTTAAGATTAAAAGAGAAACAATTAGTTAAGAAAAATCTTTGTAGCAAATTTCTCTAATAATGGACTCATTTACAAGTTATAGTAGGAACTGATTCAAATTTATAAATAAAAGTCATTCCCATTGATAAATGGTCTAAGGACATGAGTAGGCAATTCTCAAAGGAAAAGACCCAGACTATCTATAGTCATGAAAAAATGCTGCAAGTGTTTTACTTTTTTTCCTCTAAGTAGAACCCTCTCTAAATAGAAGAGCATTTTTTCCCTTTAATTGTGTCTTCCTTAATTTTTCTGGCTTCGTTAACACTAAGCATGTCACTGTTAATGGAAGTCAGCCTCGCAAATAGCATGCTGCCTGGAGGAAAATAAAAGTCCATACTTTTTTCATGTGTGCATATTTGTGTGCATATGCGTATATGGGAAACTTAGGTCTTCCTCTATTTCTTAAGAGCCTGGGCAGAAAAGTCAACAATGCCCCAGTCCTCTCTAATTACTGAGCAGACTGACAGTTGTCAGGATCCCATCCAAAACCATAGCCTCAGACATCAGACTTCTCACCACAAGCATTTCATCTCCAAATAGATCCTCAGAAGCCAAGTGCAACCTCTCTTAAAGACTGGAGTTGATCAAATGTAGAATGGGAGTCAGTGTGCTCTCTTTTACTGGAAGTCTTAGAGCAAAGAATGAATGACCAATTGTTGGTGTTTTAAAGGGGGTTCTTGTTTAGGTACATGAAATACTAAATTGTGTCTTCAGTATTTTCCACAGAATCTGAGACACTATGAAGTGACAGGGAGATATATTTCATTTGGAAATGAACAAATTAGATGAGAGAGAGAGAGAGAGAGAGAGAGAGAGAGAGAGAGAGAGAGAGAGAGTTATCCAATAGAGTAATTGATTATTTTCAAGAAAATGAATTCCCTGTCAGTAAGGGATTTCAAGCAAAGAGTTCATGACCATCTGTCAGGGAATGCACAAATCAGATATTCCCCCATTGCATGATGGTCTCAGTCAGACCTTTAAGATTCTTTTTGAACCTCAGTTCCTTTTTTTCTTGCTGTTCTTACTATCTGTCTTAGGAAGAAAGTATCAATCAGGAAACAACAGGCAGGTTTGAGAAGAGGAGAAACCAGATGCCAGGATGGTTTGTAAACTAGACAACCAGCCTCTGAATAAATGACTTTCATCTTCGTCTTCTTCGTCTTCATCTTCTTTGTCTTCTTCATCTTCATCTTCTTTGTTTTCTTCTTCTTCTCCTTCTTCTTCTCCTCTTCCTCCTTCTCTTTTTGGGGTTTGTTTTATTTTGTTCTCTGACACCACAGGAGATTTTCATTATCTCCATGAAAAATGAAAGTATAGAGTGTAACGAGGCACAGCACGGCAATTACCATCCAAGGAAGGTTTGCATTTTTCAGTATGACTTGTAACAAATGTACTTACTGAAATAAGACATGGTACTCTAGATAATAGGGAGCCAACCAAAACTTGAACATTAAGTCCCAAGAATCAGCATTTATCCCGTTTCTTAGGGACTTTAATTTTCTCTGATTAAAATTGATACTTATAACTTCTCGTCAAGCTGTTATTGTTCTTAGGTGGGTGAGAAAGCTGGTTTCTCTTTTCTGTTGGAGTGTTCAGGAATAGCTAACCTCTCTTTTTCTTTTGGTCTACAATGGAAGTGGGTGTGAAAAATGATACCCACAAGAGAGCCACCCTCTGGCTAGATACTGCCAAGGAGGAAAAGGTTGACACTTTTTCTCAGTCAAGTTGATGCACAGGAAAATATTAATAAATCTTTAAGTTTTGGAACCTTGCATTTGTTTTCTCAAGCATAACCTCTTACTGTACTAGGTTCATTGCTCCCATTCCCTGGATATTGGTGTGGACCAAGCACAGAATACTCTAAGGAGGTCACCTCATAGAATCCTGGAATCTTAGACTTGAAAGGAACCTCAGAAGATACCTAGTCTAACTCACCTGAATGAACAACTTCTTAACCTCATCTCCAACAAGTAGCAGCCTAGCTTTCACTGGAAGACCTCTCTCTTGTGAAGGGACAATTACTGCTTCCCAAAGCTGACTATTCCATTTTGAGTCAGTCCTGCCTGTTGGGCATTTCTAGAGGCTCTGTCCTGAGTCACACTCTCCTGATTGCTGACTACCTCTTTTGGATCACTTCAACCACAGCCACCATTCCCCACTTAACTCACTCTCAAGGCCGTACTCATCTCCAGCCATCTTGTTCTTGGGGTTTCACTTCTTCCACACTCACATCTCCTGCTTTCCACTGCTTCCCTTTATGAATTATCTTTCCCTATTAGAACAAGGTCCTTAAATACTGCCCTGTTTGTGTGTGTGTGTGTGTGTGTGTGTGTGTGTGTATTTATGTCCTTAGCTCAGTTCCTGGCACATATTAAGCATTTAATTAATCACCTACCTATCTACTAATCTATCTACTTATATCCCTCCCTTTCTATCTCATCTTTTCTGTCAGTGTCTGTATATCTCTCTCTGTCTCTTTCTCCCCCACCTGTGTCTCTTTCTCAGTCTGGGCCTCTCTCTCTTTTCCCTCCCTTTCTCTCTCTCTCTCTCTCTCTCTCTCTCTCTCTCTCTCTCTCTCTCTCTCTCTCTGTGTCTCTGTCTCTTTTTGTCTCTCTGTTGCTGTCTCTGTCTCTCTCTGTCTCTCCTGTTTTCTCTTTCTTTGTCTCTCTTTTCTAACTCTCAGAAGAACCAGACTAATCCCTCTTCCACTTTTGCAAATGCTTGAAGGTAATAATCATGTCCTCCTGAGTCTTTAGTCTAAAGCTCTAGATAGGATAATTCCAAGGTCTTTCACTATCCTGGATACTCTCCTCTGGATATTTTCCAATTTGTCAATATTCTTCTTAAAATGTAGCACCCCAAAACTAAAATGTGTTTTGATCAAAGCAGAGAGCATGGCTAAATTCTCTAGCCTTTCTTTTCTTCTTTTAATCTCCATCCTCCTTTATTTTTTAACATTTATTTTAAAAAATTGAGCTCCAAATTCTCTCCTTCCCTAAAGATCCTCCTATTGAAAAGGCATGCTCTATATTTATACAAGTAAAGTCATACAAAATATATTTTCGCATTAGCCATTTTGTAAAACAAACAAGAAAAATGAAGTGAAATAATATGCTTCAATTTGCACTCAGAGTTCACTAGGTTTATCTCTGAAGATGAGCAGTAGTTTTCATCGCGAGTCTTTTGAAGTCGTCATGGACTATTGTTTTGATCAGAGTAGCTAAATCTTTCACAGTTGATCATGGTTACAGTATGATTACTGTATACAATGTTCTCCTGGTTCTGCTCTCATCACTTTGCAACAATTCACGTCTTCCCATGTTTTTCTGAAACCCACCCTTTTGTCTTATAGCACAACAGTATTCTATCACAGTCACTTACCACAACTTGTTAAACCATTATACAACTGGTGGGCATCCCCTAGATTTCCAGTTCCTTGCCACCACAAAAAGAGCTGCTATAAATATTTTCATACACACACACACACACACACACACACACACATATATATATACACACACATACACACACACACACACACACACACACACACACACATATATATATATATTATATCCTTTTCATTTTTTTCAGTCTCTTTGGGATACAGACCTAATAGTGTCATTGTTGAGTCAAAAGGTATACACAATTTTATAGCCCTTTGTCTCCTTCCTATCTTATTGAAGCCTGTACTGGCTTTCTCTGCCCCCTTTCTGTTTGCCCCCTCTTCCCCACTTGATTCACCTTGAGAGGTAGGAAAATCGAGTGCAAAGAGCTTTGGTGCTCTACCACCTTGGGTTCAATTCCTCAGTTTGCTACTTTTTCACTGTGTAACCTTGGTCAAGTAATTTCTTTACTCTGGTCTCCAGTTTCTCTTGTAAAATGAGGATAATTCTGCCTTTCTCTGTCGTGCAGTCGTTATGAGGATCAATTCTAGTTCAATAAAATGACTTTCTTAATGCACCTATGTAGCTAGGCTTAGGAGTCAGAAAGATCTGAGTATTCAAATTTGATATGAGACACTAGCTCTCAGATCCTGGGCAAATAACGTCATCACTGAGCACCTCAGTTTCCTCACTTGTAAAATAGAGATAATAATAGTATCCACCTACCAGGGTGGTTGTGAGTGTAAAATGATAATAAATGATAATAAAAGTGTAAACCTTAAAACAGTATGTAAGTGATAAATGTTATCATGATTATTGTAAGGCATTGTGCTAGGTGTTAAAGGATACAAAAATGTGTATCGATTAGATCTTCTTTCAAGGACTTTACAGTTGATAAGAAAAGGGATGTGTACTTAGCGTTTTTAGATGACAGAGAGATCATTGGATTTATAGACCCACAAAATGCTCTGAAAATCTTGTTGCCTATATACATTTCAATTTTTATCTCCCTTCATTTTCCTCATAGGTTAGAGATCATTCTTCATTCACTGGTCTTTCAGACTCCTACACAGCAATCTGCACATAGTAGGTGCTCAAGAATAGGTTGTTGCAATAAACTGATTTGGGGGGAACTTGCTACTCTAATGATCTCTGAGTGGCTTCATATGGAGGTAGGAGGGAGAGAACATTTATTCTCCTTTCCTTCTTTCTTTTGCTCTAAAACCCATATTCCTTGAAGGCACATGGTCCAGGTGCTCCATGACAGATGTGTCTGTGTGGGTGGATATTAAAAAAAGCCTATCTCCTGCTCCTTTATAAACAAGGATCATAGGCTCATCAAACTAGGCCTGTATGGGATCTTAGGGTGTCATCTGGTCCAATCCTTTCATTTTACAGATGAGAAAACTGGGTCTGAGAGAGGTTCAATAACTTGCCAAATTCACTCAGGTATTAATGACAAGGCTAGGATTTGAATTTAGATCTTTTGATTCTAAATTCAGTGTTGTTTCCATTGTACGACATTGCTTCCTAAACCAGAAAACCCCAGGGTTATCCCACAGCTGTTGCAGAACCTATTTGACTGTTGGATGTATGTGTTTTATTTCATTGTGTGGCAGTATGGTCAAGCATTAGTTCAATTCCACCATCCTTAAATGAGCCCGACTGTGTGCCCCATCCTGTGTTGGCTACAGTCTAGAGGAGAAAGGAAGATTAAATTCAATTTTTAAAAATTACGAAATACCTAGCATTGGTAAGGCCTTGAGCTCCTTGGGAGGCAAAGACAAAAAAATGACTCAGTCCTTACCCTCATTATAGAGTAGATTAAGAGACATATGTAAATAACTATAATCTAAGGTAGAATAAAGTTGAAAGAAAGGTTGAAACAGAATGGCTCAAGAAATTAGAAAAGGGAAGCCTTCGTAGGATAGGTCATGAAGAATCAGATGCAACTGAAGAGATGTTATTTATACATTGTTTTCTTCATCATCAGTATGTCTTTTCATATTTCTCTGTATTCTTCATATTTATTGTTTCTTACAACACAACAATATACCATTGTATTCAAATACCACAATTTGCTTAGCCAATCTCTGATCTAAGGGTATTTATTTTGTTTTCAGTTAGTACTGCTGCAAAAAAAATCCTGATATATATATTTGAACCTTCCTTTTACCCATCCCCATTGACTTCCCTCGTGTGTATTCTTAGCCTGGCAGTGGGATCTTTAGGGCAAAGGCAACGAGCATTTTAGTCATTATCTTTACATAGTTACTAATTGCTTTCCAGAATGGTTAACTAACATCTAATTAGTGTTCTTGTCTTTTCAACAATGCCTCCAATAAAACTATCTCCATCTGTTTCTTAACTGTCAATGTGCTGGTTATGAGGTGAAACCTTCAAGTTATTTTGATACGTACTTCTTTTATTGTTAGTGGTTTGGCGCAATTCCAATGGGATGAGAGAGGATGGAATCAATGCAGGTTTGGGAGATTTTAAGTCCTCACATTGAATATCTCTGATTTAGTGTTTGATTATACACATACACACATGTACATACACACATTGATATCTATATAAGCATATAGATATACACACATATAAAAGAATTGCAAATTATTAAGGAAATATTAAAGATTGCTCAAAATCCTTGCCACTTCTAGGATAAAATGCACATCCCCATCTTGATATTTAAAAGCCTATCACATTCTGCCTCCAGCCTACATTTCTAGACTTATTTTACACCCCTCCCCTTCACACCCTGTATTTCAGCCAAGCTATCTTACATGTGAATGCCTCAACTTTGCTTTACACAGATTATTCCCATTCTCATGTGCTATGAAGCCTTTCCTTCTTTCTCTCCCTAGCTGTTAGTGTTCTCTTTTCAAACTCTCCTATATGATCTAAGAGTGGCGTGGCTCCACTAAATCCACACTATCAGGGATGCTGATGCTGATGCTGGTGGACCGCTTGATCTCAGGTGTTCTGAGCTACAAGGGGCTAAACTGATGGAGGTGTCTGCATTAATCAGCATTAATATGGTGAGTTCAATGGAAGGGGATGCCTCGGGATGAATGAAATGGAGAAGATCATGAGGTGCTGCTCCATTTCCAGCCTGGGAGAGATGGGGAGATCTAGTCTTTCAGAAAGAAATCATGTATATTTAAATTTATTCAGTTACAGATAAATATATTTCCCTGGTAGAACATAAGCTATTTGAATGCTGGACTGATTTTAGTTTTGCCTTTGCATCTCCAGTAATTAACACAGGACCTTACACAAGGAATTAAATAAACTCTTGGTAAGTTGAATGAACAATTAGAACGATCTTCACTTTATTCCTCCTCTTACCCTCAACTGCAGAGGGAAGGAGGGATGATGGTAGGAGGGCCCATTCCTTGTTGGCTAAGACTGTTGTGGACCTGAAAATAATTTGAATTATCTTCTCCACTCCAATATGAGGCCACTTGAGTTAATTTCCCCACCCCTCGCTCCACTCTACCAGCTATGACCGTAGTGAGTCAGGAGGTGGTGCTATTTATTGGGGACAATCTGCATTAACTTTGTTCACAAGCAGATTATTCTGAAACACAGCTGTTGGTCCTTCCGGCAAGGAATATATATGGGCTATTCCATGTTTTGAGCAGGCAGCTTTGGTCAGCTTCTTGTGTTTCCTTTTGAGCTATTTTTACTTGAAAGCAACCCAATGTGTCTTTAGTTAAATGCTTGCTTCTCTGAACCCTAGGTCTGAATGTGGTCCATTCTACCAGAAGCAGGCACATCTGCTAGGACATCATTTAATTACGAACCTTAGCTCATCCTCCTTACATTATTCTCTTAAGATTTTCACTCATTTTCATTCTTTATTACTTGCCCTTGATTCCACGATCTGTACATGTTTCTTTTTTTTTTTTTAAATCTAGCTTCTTTGATGAATTTCTCAAGAAACATCAATCTCTGTAGGCAACTCTCCTTTCCTTCTTTCTGTGGGTAATTTTTACTTGTGTTTTCTGAATTTGTCTTGAAAGCTTGTGACTTCTCAGGCCAACTTTCTTGAAGAAATACTATAACATTGGAGTCTATTTTTTTTCTGATATTCCTTCAAGTCTGTTTTCCCCAAATTTAGGGTATGTCTGACTATGCCTGGTTTTTCTATCCTTCCCAATCAGGAACTCCATGATCCCCATATTCACTTGTCTCCAGGTTTCTTATTGAGCAATCAGTTTCTTCTTGCTAGTGAGAGGTAGGCAGGAAATACCAATTGCCCTTTTCAATTTTTCTACCTTTTAAAGGCTGAATTTATCATTAAGGTAAATCACAAATGTATGAGTTCCTCTGCTCCAGCAAATCTTCAGATAAAGGTCCTATCACCACAGACTTATATCTTCATGCCCAACTTGTCACTCAGTTCTTAAGTTCTACATGTAGTAAGCCCTGGCTGTCTGGTCTGTAGTATATCCTCTAAAATTTCTCTTCCGTTTCTTCTTCCATTGAGCTTCATCCAAATCTCTCCAGGGGATTTCCCCTATTGGGTTTCTTGATTTCCTCATGTGAATGTAAATGCTTAATAAAATATGTCATCCCTTTGTATGTTTTGATTTTTTCAATAAGGTATACCCATCCAGTTATGAATCCTATGCTGCTGGTTCCCATTTATAAGGTCAAATTTGTGTCCTTGCATTAAAATTTCATATTCATCTTGCTTATTACACATACTTTGCGTATTTGTTTATTGGTTGTAATACTGGACACTGTCTCCTGAATTACAGGTCTCCTCTTCTGCTCTCCTTTTCCCTATATCTTACCTCCTCATCTTTGGTTCCAGATCTATTTTATAAATGAATAGCCTTTTTCCACTGTCTCTGTGGGTTTTTTCCTTTCTGTTTAAAGCCCTTTGATTAGATCCCTAAGATTTCATGCAAATTTGCATCATCTGGCCCTTATTAGGTGAATCCCATCCTCAGCAATAGCCCACCTTTCTTTTCTTATATAACATTTCATCCCCCCCCCCCCCAATTACATGTTAAAAGAACTTTTTACATTAAAAAAAAAGTTTTGGCTTTTAAATTCCATTTTTCCCACTTCCCTGAAATGGTAAGCAAATGTAATGTTATACATGTGCAGTCATGTAAAACATTTCCACATTAGTCATTTTGTATAAGAACACTTGAGAAAAAAAAGACACACAGAGAGAGATACAAACAAAGGAAAAGAAAGAAAGATAGAAAGAAAGAGAGGATGCTTCAGTCCATATTGAAACAATATCCATTCTCTCTCTGGAGGTAGATAGCTTGTTTTATTATGAGTCTTTTGGGATTGTTTTGGATCATTGTATTACTAAGAAAAGCTAAGTCATTCACAGTTCTTCATCGTACAATAATGCTGCTACAATATACAACATTCTGCTTCTACTCATTTCACTTTGCATCAGTTCATGTAAGTCTTTCTAGGTTTTTGTGAAATCATACGGTTTGTCATTTCTTTTTTTTGTTTTTTTTTGTTTTAATTTATTTATTTAACTTTTAACATTCATTTTCACAACATTTTGGGTTCCAAATTTTCTCTCCATTTGTCCCCTCCCCCACCCCAAAACATCGAACATTCTAATTGCCCCTACCACCAATCTGCCCTGTCTTCTATCATCCCTCCCTTCCCTTGTCCCCATCTTCTCTTTTGTTCTGTAGGGCCAGATAACTTTCTGTGCTCCATTACCTGTATTTCTTATTGCCTAGCAGCAAGAACAGTACTCGACAGTTGTTCCTAAAACTTTGAGTTCCAACTTCTTTACCTCCCTCCCTCCCCACCCCTTCCCTTTGGAAGGCCAGCAATTCAATATAGGCCATATCTGTGTAGTTTTTGCAAATGACTTCCATAATAGTCGTGTTGTATAAGACTAACTATATTTCCCTCCATCCTATCCTGTTCCCCATTACTTCTATTCTCTTTTGATCCTGTCCCTCCCCATGAGTGTCTACCTCAAATTGCTCCCTCCTCCCCATGCCCTCCCTTCTATCATCCCCCCCACCCTGCTTATCCCCTTCTCCCCCACTTTCCTGTATTGTAAGATAGGTTTTCATACCAAAATGAGTGTGCATTTTATTCCTTCCTTTAGTCGAATGTGTTGAGAGTAAACTTCATGTTTTTCTCTCACCTCCCCTCTTTTCCCCTCCACTAAAAAGTCTTTTGCCTGCCTCTTTTATGAGAGATAATTTGCCCCATTCCATTTCTCCCTTTCTCCTCCCAATATATTTCTCTATCACCACTTAATTTCATATTTTTAAGAAATGATCCCATCCTATTCAATTCACTCTGTGCTGTGTGTGTGTGTGTGTGTGTGATCCTACCAACTACCCAGATACTGAAAAGTTTCAAGAGTTACAAATATTGTCTTTCCAAGTAGGAATGCAAACAGTTCAACTTTAGTAAGTCCCTTATCACTTCTCTTTGCTGTTTACCTTTTCATGCTGCTCCTCATTCTTGTGTTTGAAAGTCAAATTTTCTTTTCAGCTCTGGTCTTTTCATCAAGAATGCTTGAAAGTCCTCTATTTCATTGAAAGACCATTTTTTCCCCTGAAGTATCATACTCAGTTTTGCTGGGTAGGTGATTCTTGGTTTTAGTCCTAGTTCCTTTGACTTCTGGAATATCCTATTCCATGGCCTTCGATCCCTTAATGTAGAAACTGCTAGATCTTGTGTTATCCTGATTGTATTTCCACAATACTTGAATTGTTTCTTTCTAACTGCTTGCAATATTTTCTCCTTGACCAGGGAACTCTGGAATTTGGCCACAATGTTCCTAGGAGATTGCTGGAGATTTTGTCCCTGAAGCCTGCTCAGATCTGCTCCCCTTGCTGCCGCACGGCCAAGGCAGGGTGGGCTCTGCTCTGGGTCTGGTGCACGACGGACCTTTTGTGTCAGCTTTTCAGGTCTCTCTGGAACAGAAATCTCCTCCATTCCATTGTTCTGTGGCTACTGCTGCTCTAGATTTTGTTGGGAGTTCTTCTTTACAGGTATTTTATGGGCTGTGGTTTAGGAGCTAGCATATGTGTATCTTTCTACTCCACCATCTTGGCTCCTCTCCCTGTTTGTCCTTTCTTATAGCACGATAATGTTCCATCACAATCATATACCACAACTTGTTCCATTTTCCAGTTGATGGGTATGCCCTCAATTTTCAATTCCACTAATTTCATCACAAAAAGAGCTTCTATAAATATTTTTGTACAAATAGGTCCTTCTCTCCACTTTTTAAAAATCTCTTTGGGATACAGACCTAGGAGTGCCATTGCTGGATCAAAGATAGGCAGTATCAAACCCCTTTGGGAGTAGCTCCAAATTTCTCTGCAGAATGGCTGGACCAGTTTACAACTTGGCCAACACTGTATTAGTGTCCCAAGTTTCCCATAACCCCTCCAACATGCAGCAGTTTCCTTTTTTTGTCATATTAGCCAATCTGATAGGTGTGAGGTGGTACCTCAGAGTTGTGCAAATTTCCCTTTCTTAAATCAATAATGATTTAGAGCATTTTTTCATATGACTATAGATAGCTTTAATTTCTTTGTCTGGAAACTGCCTGTTCATATCTTCTGACCATTTATCAATTGGGGAATGACTTGCATTCTTGTAAATTTGACTCAATTCTTAAATATCTGAGAAATGAAACCTTTATTAGAGTTACTTTTTGCAAAACCCCCACCCCCAGTTTTCTACTTTCCTTTTTATTTTGGTTGCATTGGTTTTATTTATGCAATTATTAAACATTTTATATGTCCAAAATTAGCTATTTTATATTTCATAATGCTCTCTGTATCTTGCTTGGTCCTAAATTCTTCCCTTATCCATAGATCTGACCTTCCATGAAGGTCCCATAATTCTTCTACTTTAAGCCATGGTGTACAAATACATGACTTATTCTCAGGTTTCATGTTTTCCATAGTAGTTTTTCTTTTCTCATCTACCACACCCTCATTTCTCTCTTGTTTGCAGCAGAGGACTCCTCTACCTCACACTTTGCTGAAAATATCAAACTCATTCACTGTGAGCTCCATTTTCTCCTGTAGCTTACATTTTAAAGCCAATGATATGATCTTCTTCCCTGCCTCCCTTTATTCCATCTAAAGATCTTTCCTCCATCTTTCTTTCAGTCTTTCATGGTGGGGGGTGACACATCCTTTCCTTCCCTTGTGCCTTTAATGTCACCCTCCCATCCTTTCTCTGTTTTTCCTTTTCTGAGTTTCCATTTTTTACTATCAAAAGGCATAGTTATAAAAATTCCAAAGTCTTCTCTATCTCCCCAAACCAAAAGTTCAGTTGATTCTATCATCCCTTTGAATTATCATCTATACCTCTCCACCTTTTCATAGCCCTCTCAGAGGAGAGAATATTTTCTTAGTCTACTGTTTACTTCTAAAATCTGTCTTGTATCCTGAATCCCTTAATTGTAATGGACAGTAATTCCAAAAAAATGCCACTCATGGCTCAGAAACCTTTTTTGTTTGTTTTGTCTTGTCCAGGTCTTTCTAATTCTTAGCAAGGCTCTCTAGGTAGTTTCTTGGTAGCAATCTGTCCCCACATTGATCCCTAGGCATGAGGAGTTATGGTCAAGTTTGACAAATTTGGGTAACGTTTGGCAAGGTTATGCTTTGTTCACATGTCCTGGATAGGTAGGAAAAGTCTCTATTGTTGAGATCACATAAAATTTCTGTCTTAATAGATACCCATTTATGTCCTGAGTTTGACATAGTAGAAAACTCCATCAAAGTCCTGAAGCCCTTATTAATTCTGGTATTTCCCAATGTCCCACAAGAAAATCTCCTTGGCCCTAGATACTTCAGAAATACATATGAGCGCTAGTTCATTCAGGAAAATTATTTTTCAGATCTTGCTAAACTTTGCAGCAAGGGCAGCATGGAGTCCTGAAATTGGAATTGGGGTTGCTATGATCAAATACCAGCTTTGTCATTTGTTTTTTGTGTTATGTAACCTCTTAGCCCCAGAAACTTCATATATAAAAAGGTGTTGGACTACATAGCCTCTTCCAACTCTAGATCTATGATCCTCTGATAGGCTAATGGCCAAACATCTATTAATATTCAGTACAAGGTAAAACAAGTTGCAAAGGGCTCATTCGTTCAACAAGCACTTATTAAGCACCTTACTCTGTTTGACTCAGGGAAGATACATAGACGAATGACAATAAAACCCTGTCTTCGTTAAGCTTATAGTCCAATGAATTAATTACATGTGCATATACATGCTTACACACACACATACACACACACAATTCAAAATCATAAGAATCTAAGAGAAAAGACTTTGTGAGCCTTGAGGAGGAGCAATCTGGTAATGAGTGAATGGGGGAGAAGACATTTATTAAATTCTTCAAAATACAAAAGCAAAAACAATTCCTGTCCTGAAAGAGCTTCTATTCTAAAGTGGTAAACAACACCTATAGGGGAGTGTGTAAGATTGAGTCATTAAAAGGGCTTTCCTGAAATAGTGATCTGGGTGAGGCAGTCAGCAATAAAGATGAAGGGTGGGTGGGACAGAATCATGCTTGACCTTAAAGAGGGTAGGCAGGGGAAGGCATCAGTGTGAGCAGAGATGTGGAAGTGGAAAAACATAGGAAGGGGGAGTTAAATGGTTGTTAAGTAAATCCTTTTGACCAAAAAAAATAGTCTGTAAAGAGGATTTATGAGGTCAAAAAAGGATTTCTGGTTCCAAATGTTGGAGGGTCTTGATTGCCAGGCTAAGTAGAACAGAATTTATCCTGCAAGAGTCATTGAAATTCTCTGAATGGAAGTAGTCAAAGTGAGTTGAGCAAGGGTACAAGATGAATTGAGTGGGGGGACAGAAACTTGGGAAGCCAATTCCCAGACTGTTTCAGTAGTCTAGGTAGATGGCAATGAGATATTGCACTGGGGTGGTTAGCTGCAGGAATAGAAAGGATCAGACCTGTACAAGAAGCTAGAAAAAGCTACTTGGTATGATTAGATATGAAAGGGAAGGGAAGACAAAGATATCAAGGCTTCCAACATGTCAGACTAGGTGATATTTAGTGTCACTAATAAAAATGAGGAAAGTGGTCAAACTGGAATGGAAGGGAAGGGAAGAATGTCCCATCACATGTCAAATGAAGGTCTCAAACATCTGGAGGAGTAGTTTGGAGGTAAAACTATAACTGAAGGAAAGCCCAGGAGCCTGTGTTCAAAGAAAATTTGTCAAGCTACTTAACAGATGAGTGAGAGATGATACTTTAAAAGTAGCACCTGCATTCCCTGAGAAGTTAGATGAGAGAATTGAATAGGGTCTTGCTAGCAGTGGCATCACTGGGTTTCCAGAGTTGAAAACAACTCTAAACAAGAAGGCTGAGGACAGCAGAATGAAGTTTGGCCCTAAAACCACCCCAGAAGCCACCTATGAACTTATTTTCAGTCAGTGATAATTACAATAATCTTCTAATTGGTCTCCCTTTCTTTCTTCCAATCAATCAACCATTACACTTTTCAAGTGATCTTTTAAGTGGGCTGTTTTAAGCAAGCCACTGTTTTCCATAAAAACTTTGTGTTTCCTCATTACCTACCAAATGAAGCAAAAATTCCTGGCCTTAGCATTCAAGGCCCTCTACAATTTTCCTCTAATCTATATATCTAGATTTATTTTACACTACTCCCCTTTATTGGCCCCAGATTACAATAAATTGGATTACACTCCCTCCCTCATTCATGTTTTGGAGCAGGTTGTCCATGCATGGGCATGAAATGGTATCTTCTCCCAAACCCCCTCACCTTTAAATCTTCATCTATTAAATATTAAAATCTTCCTGTCCTTCAAGACCCAAATCAAAGACCACTTCCTCTATAAAGCTTTTCCCAGCATGCCACAGGCAAAAATCTCTTTCCTTAGATTTATTTTGCATATTCCCTGGTCAACAAACATTTACCAAATGCCTACTGTTTGTCTTAGGTATACTAAACAAGGTAAGAAGAGTCCTTATCATACTCTTCCCTGTATTATAGTTCCTTCTTCCCCCTTCAAATAACTTGATAAGAGTAATTTTTGAGCTTGAAAGCATATTAGAAGGCATCTAGTCTACTCCTCTTATTACAGATGAGAAAACAAACTCAGAGAGGTCATTTGACATAGTGAATTAGAAGTAGACTTGGACAACAATATTTCCACTCTAGCATTCTTTTCTGAATTGTTTCTTTAAAGCAATATTTCTTTCTTATTTTCATTTCAAGGCACAAAATGGGCACTTAATAACTATTTGTTGGACTGAATTGAGTTGAAGTTCCACCTTATATGGAATCCTCTTGAAGATTCTACTCCTTCTTCCTCAGCAGTAGAGAGCTAACTTCTCAAGGTCTTCATAGTTGAACATATATTTCATTCTTAAGAAATATTAATTTGACTTTTTAAAATCCTATGGACCAAAAAATCCTGCCTTTCACTTTAAAGGACATACAATCACTCTGCAAGGATGTTTGTATTTAAAGGTGTTTCTCCCATTAGGGAGAAAAAACACTTACTTTCTGATAAAGTATATCCCTAGGCTTTTCAGGAATTTATCTTGCTCATTCCATAAAGCAGAGTTGTTTTGTTTTTTTCTCTCTAAAAAGTCAAAGTGTTAAGAAGTTTTTTGTTCCTAAAACAAAACTCTTCAACATTTTCACCTCTGTGGTCCAAAGACATGTCCAGGATCAGCAATAATTTTCCAACTGGGTGATTTTCTACTTACCTTTCCATGGTTGGCTAATTTGAGGTGCCCATTTAACGTTCTCAGGGCAGAATTGCTAGGCACGGGCCACCTCCAGAAATATGGACCTAGTTAAGATTGGCTCATAGGTTTACTGAATGTCAGAGGTCGAGGGAGGGGAAGGAAAGGACTGTAGATTTAGAATTAGAAGGTACTTTAGAGATGATCTAATGTAGGTGTTCTTAACTTCTGCTGTATCTTGGACTGCTTTGACAGGCAAAGGGAAGCCTTCTCTAAATCATGTATGTATACCTAGGATAGGGTGCCTCTGATGGGGTCAGGCATAGATCTGACCAAGTTGCCAGCAATTCAACAAAAAAGGACTGTTGCATTTCTAAAGCAGTTTTTTGTACGTACTGTACAGTTCCCCAACCTATTTTCTATGGTTTGTGAAGAGAAGCTGTCAGCTCTTTCTTTTCAGATCCAACAAATTGAAATAACACTCAATATTTTGGATGCAAAGCTATCATCTATTTCGGGCCTCAAAGATGTGAAATTTGAAAGATCAACTGCAAATGTTAATGGTGTTACAAATGGTCCTGAAGCCCCCTCAGATCAACAGTCATCTCTGTCTCCTCTATCTGAGCAGAAGAGTATACAAGACACTGGATCACAGAAATTTGAAGCAGCCACAGAACATATCTTAACTGTAGCCAAGGATCTAAGATATATCAGATATCTCAAAATGGTTCAAATGAGTCTTCTTGTGATGGCAATAAGAAACAAAATGATATCTGAAAGACTGGACTCAGATCTTCTTGAGGGGCCAGATGCCCCAGTGCCTGATGGGGAGAGTGAAGCAGATGCCAAAGAGAGTTCAGATAGTGAATCTTCTTTAAGTGACTGAACTTCATGTTAACCTTATAGCATTTATATATCTTTGTAATATATACATGCATAGAAGGAGGGATGTTTTGATAGCTTATATGCTTTAGACCAAATCCATTGCTATTATTTTGGAGGGTGACAACTTTCAGACATCACCTCTTTTACAAAATATTTTCTAACCTAAGATTTTTCAACTCTTCATAATGGCTTCTAATCACAAGTTGGAAAACATATTATCTAAGAATCATCTTAATTTGTGCAAATTTTCTATAATGATTAACTTGAACTGTGTCTGACCCATAAAAAAATTATCAGTCACCCAGTCAAAAATTATTTCTCTGTTTTAAAAATGCAAAGGATATTGTATTATCATGGTAGACACGTAACTTGACAGTGGGCATCTTATTAACACCTGGAAGAACCTATAACTCCAGTGTACGTGAATAAGTGAAAATTGAATAGCCTAATTAAAATAAAGCATAATGGTATTATGAGCACTAAACTGTGATACTTGAATGATACAATATAAGTTGGAAGATGAAAACCATTTACTTTGAGTTTAACAGTAGGTGATATACTTCCTAATTATCTCCACCCAAACATTGAATGTGGTTAAATTGTGAAGGCCATTTGTACTAATCATTTTAGTGCGAAAATCTTCATGTTGAGTTCCCTTCCATAACATTTACTAAATAATATTCTGTCCAAATGACAATGCAGTTCAAAATCACCAAATTGTCTATGGAGACTTCAAGGTATGGTTGTGAAGATGGTTCTCTTTCTGTTTGAAAGAGAACTCTAGCAAGAGTTCTCTAGCAAAAACTACATCTTTCAGCACTTGGTCATCGTATCTTACCAAGGTCAAAGGTAACAGCATTGGCTCTCAATACAGTGTCCTCTTGAAAGAGTTAGCTAAACATCTGTGTTACCCCTTATGACTCGAGGCTCAAAAAGAGCAATTAATTTGCACATATTAAAAAGATAATCCATTTAGATAATCACCTTTAAAAACATAATCCATTATAAATAATGGTGCACAAACGGGAATAGCTTAAGAAGTCTCTAAAACATTTGTCACATGAAGAAATTTAGAAACTTAGTGGATGGTGCTATTTCCTAATCACTGAATTGACCTAAATTTACTGTTTTATTCTAGAAATATAAAATTGTTTCATTTCTCCTTTGATCTGAAGCTAGATTTGGTACTAAGCCATACTTAAGACTTCCAGAACTTTTCTATTTAAAAATTTATTTTTAAAAAATCTACCAATAATGAGCCACGAATTAACAATAAACGAGTTTATATCTTTATAATCCATTGTAATTATGATATAAATGTTAAATGTTTTCCTTGATACACAACCCACAAAGTTTCCTTAAATCTGTAAACAAAACAGGACTTCTATTAAAGGATGAATTGTGTCCACATGCTCCTATGAAGCATCCCCCAGGCAACACTGTTTAGTAAAACTGCTTTGTTTTTCAACAGGTTGCTTAAAATAACAAGCTCCATCTCCAGAGTTCACAAAGTATGGAAATTCCCACATTTTAATCTTGTAGCAATGTTACAGTATTGTCAGTGTGGCAGTCATTAAAAATTATTTTGCCTTCTTTTCCTTAAAACGTTAATAAGCTAAGGGATGAAAATGCGTCACAGTGGTGGCTGCCTCAATCCACCTAGGTTGGGCAGGCCATCTTTTTTTCCATTGAAGTTTTGGTGCTGACTCCACAGTACTGTTTCTTACTCTCTTTGTGATCTTGGACAAGTCAGCCTAACCTCTTTGAACCTCAGTTTCCTCTTTTGTAAAAGGAAAGACTTGAACCAGATGATTACGGAGGTCCTGACAGCTCTAAATCTTAGGATTTAGAAAGAGTACATATTTTTGCTACAGTTAATCTTGTTAGCACATTTTCAGCAATAAACAATCTCACAAATATGAATAAAAATATTTTCAGTACGTGGACATTGTCTCATCCTTGTCTTATGGATGAAGCAATGAGTGCTAAGAAAGGTTAAAGTAACTTGCTTAAGAAATTAAAAATAGTTTCATTTATGACAATGAGAAATGCTTACTTTGGCCATTATATTCCTATATATTAAAACACTAGTCCTTTGTAAGAACTTGCAAAGTAGATTTTAATAATCTTATTAAACTTGTCTTTTGCAAACTACAAAAAAGAAGCTTGCTCTAATAGGGAAGGACAGCATATAAAAAGAAGCTGAAAGGGGGCATGGAAAGAGTAAAAGGCACGTGAACATGGTGGAGAAAATCCGGAGAGTCAAGAGCACAGCACAGAAAGGAACGGAGATAGGGCTGGCCTGGTCCCTTTCCTTAAAATGGAGGTTCTGGGAAGAACTGACCAATCAGAGAAAGAGGCCTCAGGGATCAAGTGAGCTTCCAACAGGAGAAAGCTGATGCTTGTCTGTTATTTGTGAATACTCCTGACCTGCCATACCTTTTGCCACATAGTACAGCAGTAGTAAAGGAGCCCTGTCCTCTAACAGAATATCTGCTTTGACAGACCTTTGGGCCTTTTCTCTGAATCATGTTTACATATATATATATATATATACAGAGAGAGAGAGACAGAGAGAGAGGGAGAGAGAGAGAGAGAGAGAGAGAGAGAGAGAGAGAGAGAGAGAGAGAGAGAGAGAGAGAGAGAGAGAGAGAGAAAACATATATAGGAAACCAGTTTTATTGAAGTAGCTATCCAAATCCAGAGGTGATATGACCTTCCCATAGTCACAAGCACTAGTATTGCCAAATACAAAACTAGAACCCAGATCTTCCTGAGTTTACACCTGACTTCTGAAGACATTAGGTGATGCTATACTCTCTTAGAAAAGTCTACTAGTGCTCATATAACACCAACTCAGGCTGATAGAGGGCTTGAAAAGTCATGAGCCATTTTCCTCACAACCTGGTGAGGGAAATGATGTAATTATTAGTATCCTTATTTTATTAAAATTTCACTGAGCCTCAGGGAAGTTAAATGACTTCTGCACAAAACAACTGATGGTGTTTCATAAGATTTTCTCATGCCAATACTGAAAACATGTGGAGCTGAAGCAAAAGACATACCCACCATCTATGGCAGAAGAAAAAGAACCTTTTCATTTGTGGCCAAGGATTTAGAAAAGGAAATTTGAAAAAAAAACAGGATTAAAATCATAGAACAATGGACATAACCCTTCCAGGTATGGAAATGGTTATGTCAATTTGAATGCTGCTCTCAAAGCTAGAGTTGGAAAGTAGAGGGAAAGTATAGTACATGTGTGGTGACCTGGTGCAGAAATAAGATGGTGGATTAATCAGAAACCCAGGATCCCAGGGTTGGAGCTTAAGTGCTAGAATAGAAATGGAGGACAATACATAGACAGTATTGCATAAAAGGATGACATCTTTTCATTTTTTAAGAGAAGACCACATGGCTTAAATGGAGACACTCAAAAAACATAGAGGACGAAATCTGGGAAAGAATAGAAAGCCAGTAGGGTACCATACCTTTCACACACTCCTTCAAACTGGGACAACAGTTGACTGCTCCAAAACTAGGTCAGTCTGATGATTTCTTCCCATCTTTGATCATTCACATCCTTATAGGAATAAGGGACTATGGCTAGAACATGGGAAGTTTAACAGAATAAAGACTTTATGTAAAAAAAAGAATTGTAGCAGTTCTTTTTGTGGTGGCAAAGAATTGGAAATTGAGGGAATGCCTATCAATTGGGGAATAGCTGAACAAGTCATGGTATATGAAAGTAATGGAATACTATTGTGCTATAAGAAATGATGGGCAGACAGATTTCAGAAAAACCTAGAAAGACATGAACTGATGCTGAGTGAAATGAGCAGAACCAGGAGAATATTGTACACAGTAACAGGAACATTGTTGGATGATCAACTTTGATAGACTTAGCTCTTCTCAGCACTATAATGATGTAAAGACAATTCCAAACAACTGATGGTGAAAAATGCTATCCACATCCAGAGAAAGAACTATGGAGTATGAATGCAGATTGAGGTATACTATTTTCTCTCTTTTTTTTTTTTCATGGGCATTCTATTTTGTTCTGATTCTTCTTTCATAGGATGACTAATGTAGAAATGAGTTTAATATGACTGTACATGTATAGCCTATATCAGATTGCATGCCATCTTGGGGAGGGGGAAGGGGAAGGAGGGAGAAAAAAGTTTGGAACTCATAATCTTATAAAAGTGAATGTTGAAAACTATCTTTCCATCTAATTGGAAAAAATAAAATACTATTAAGTGGGAAAAATAAAAATTAAAAAAAGAAATTTAGTATCTGAAAAATAAAAAAACAATAAAAGTTTTTTTCTAGACACACTCTCTGCCTGCAAGTCTAGAGTTCTTGGTCTAAATGATAAAGATCATTTAGTCTACCCTTTCATTCTACAAATTAGAAACTCAGATATTAAGAAGTTATATGACTTGCTCAGGGTCATCCAGGTCATGTCAGAAGCAGGATTTAAACCAGAATCTTCCTGACTCCAAGTCCAGTATTCTAAGGACTATACCACTACTCCCTCTATAACTTTGGGCAAGTCCCTAACTTTCCTGCACTTCTGTTTCCTCATGTGTAAAATGAGGGGTTTAGTTAGACGGTCTCTGAGGTCCTCACATCTCTAGATACATAATCCTCAGGGTTCGAGCTGGGTTTCAAATCCTGTTATTCTGATTAAAAAATGTATTCTTTCCTACTCTGCTACTCTGGTTCGTCTTAGAGCATGTATGGGTTATTTTTTGAGCTATTTTTTTTTACCTCTAGTAATGATTTTTTCCAGCTTTTTTTTAGATGCCTCTTCTTTCCTGCTCTCCTAAAGGTTCTGAGGTCAGCCATTCTAGTGTGGAGGACCATAGAATTAAAGGAACCTTAAAAAAACCAGCCAACCAATGAGCATTTATCAAGAGCTCAACATGTGTTAGGCCCTGTATTAAGTACTGGGTATACAGAGACAAAGCAAAGTAGTCTCTGTCCTGAAAGAGCTTATGTTCCAATGGGGAAGACAAAACACATGTGTATAGGCATATACAAAATGCCCTCAGTGGGTAAGGTGCTAGCAGCTAAGGTCTCTTGAAGAAAGTAATGCTTGAGCCGCGCATTTTTTAAAATATTTTTTTTATTCTGAATTTAATGGACATAAAAATACATATGCAAAGTAGAAAAGAAAAAGAACATTAGATGAATAGATGACTATAATATATAGATTGCATTTTGAAAGTATAAATTCAACACTTTACTGTAGAGTTGTCCTGCTCATCTATGGTTGCTTTTGAATTTCATTCAGTTCTTTCCTGTGCATTTAAAAAGTTTCAGTAATCCCCTATTATTTCTTTTGTTCTTTTTTGTGATGCCTTTGCAAACTCTCCCCTCCCCCAGATGATAAATAAATATAGTCAGGCAAAGCAACTCCACATATTTACCATATCCAAAAAAAGAATAATTTGATCTGAGTCTTGAGGAAATCAGGTATCTTGAGATAGATGAGGAAAAAGAACATTTCAGTCATCCCAAATAGCTCATGCAAAAGCATGGAGATGGAAGGTAGAAAGCTGTGTATGAAAGACAAAGAAGGCTAGTATGGCTAGGTCATAGAGTGCCTAATGTATATGATAGAATGTTATGAAGGAGCCAGATTTATATGACTAATGAAGTAGTATACATTTGATCTTGGAGCTAACAGAGAGCCACTTAAGTTGATTGAGGGTGTATCTATGTGGAGCAGAGGTAGATGTGATCAGATCTACATTTTAGGAAAATCTTGGCAGCTGTTTGGAGGATGGAATGGAGTGGGGAAAAATTGATTGTTTGGAGGATGGAATGGAGTGGGGAAAAATTGATTGGTGGGGGGAACAAGTAAGTTATCAAAAGAGTGCAGGTGAGGGAGGATGAGGAGGGAGAGAAGAAGACATATGAGAAATATTATGAAGGTAGAAGTGACAAGATCAATCATTTGACTGGCTATAATATGAATGAAAGTGATGAGTGAAAGATGATACCGAAGTTGTGAGTCTGGATGATAACAAGAATGATGGTGTCCTTAGCAGTAATATGGAAGTTCAGGAGAAGAATGGGTTTGGGGAAAACGTAATACATTATGTTTTAGACATGGTGAATTTGAGATGCCTATAGGACATCCGGTTTAAAATGTCTGCTAAGCAGTCGGTACTTTGGGACTGGATCCCAGTAGAGTAACTAGAGCAGAAGACAGAAATCTGGGAGTTGTTTGCATGGAGAAAGCTAGGTGGTTCAATAGATAGAGTGCTGGGTCTAAAGTCTGGAAGACCTGAGTTCAAATTCTATCTCAGATACACTTACTAGCTGTGTGACCCTGGGCAAGTCAATTACTCTCTTTTGCCTCAGTTTATTCATTTGTAAAATGAGTTGGAGAAAGAAAAGGCAAACCTCTCCAGTATCTTTGCCAAGAAATGGGGTCACAAAGAGTTGGATGTGACTGAGGTTACTGAACACCTCCACTGGACCCAATGAAATCGATTTAACATTCCATATGGGAAAAACCAAATGAATGAAGGACATCTATTATTATGCAGGCTGATATTTCTGTTATGATCAATTCATTAAGTATCTAATTATCTATTATGGGGAAGGCATAGTTCTAGGAACTGGGTATACAAACACAAAAAGTTGAAAATAGTTCTTGTCCTCAAGGAGCTTACTTTCTGTTGGGCTACTAGGGGTGGGAGTGGGAGTGAGAGTGATAAGGTAAGTAAATTAAAAAAAAACTTTATATACATATATATGTATATATATAAAATGTAAGGTGTAGAAACAGTGATAATTGGATGGACTTGGTGCACTCAAACAGGGAGTCTATTGAAACAGTCCAATGTATGCATCTTCGGTAGACAACATCAGAAAGACTGTCATCTGAGCCTATGGATATGAGAACACTTTAGGTTGTATCTGGAAAATTGTGCATTGCTTTTAACTACCCCAAACTGCCATTAGATAAGAAAACCCTTCTTTCTAACATCAACATTCTTCAAGTGATGCCTTGTGTTTATAATGTATGGGGGAGAAAAATTATGAATCGCCTGAAATATTATGCTGAGGATCATGAAGGGTTTAAGTAGGCTGTGGAACATTACACATGACGGATTTTGTGAAGCAAGAGGTAGGAAACGTATCCTATAAGAAAGATATGATGGAAAAGGGAGGGGAATAGGCCACATAACGGAAATGGAAGATCACAGTTAGATGACCTGATTTCTGAACCAGAGCTTGGGAAATGTTATTGAAAACCTAGACAAGGGGTCTTGACCTGGGGTCCATGGATTAATCCCAGGAATTCTTTGGATGGAGATGACTTTGTCACCCATAGAAAGCAAAATGATTTTTATATTGCATTACAATTGTTGTTGAAGGTATATTGAAATATCATTTATGTACATATGTACTTGAAAATTATTAAAGTTATTAAGCCTATCACTAGATCATATGTGATCAGTTTTCATTTTTTCAACCTGAATAAAGAAGACTGCCCAAACAGCAAAAAGTAGAGTCTTTTAATTGAGGCTAGGGAATTGCAATTTGGGTCACCACATAGTACCAGGGTGCAAGAATGCCCAAGGAGGCAGAGAGAGAAGGTTTAAATAACCACAGGAAGCGAATCTCAGAAAAGGCACAGCCTGGGAATCTGTTGCATAAGTTGCTTTGCATAATAATCTAAAGTCTATAGAGAAGGCTATAGGAGACTTGGAAGTGGTAACATCTGGTGAAAATGGTATGCTCCTTTTTTTTTCTTCTTTTTTAAAATTGGTTTTGATTGACCTCAGGCAATTTGAAATTCCTGGATCTTCAAGCAAGATCAACAGAAGCATTGAACTATTTCTACAATTCATATTTTAGTAAAATTGCTTTCCATTATCATCTTATATATTTGGTTTTATGCATTTCAGTTAGTCGATAAACATTTATTAAGTACCTACTACGTGCCAGACACTGTTCTAAGTGCTTGGGATAAAAGGCAACAAAACATTCCTTGCTTTCAAGTAGTTTATGGTTTAATGGGGGAGACAACAGGTAACTAAATATGTACAAATAAGCTATATACATGAAGAATAGGAAATAATTAAGACAAGGCAGGCACTAGAATTAGGAGGGTAAGAAAGGCTTTCTATAAAAGATGGGATTTTAGTTGCAACTTTAGGAAAGCCAGGGAAGCTAGTAGGGTAGAGATGAGGAGGACAAACAATCCAGGCACAGGGTGGGGGGGGGGGGGCAGTCAGTGAAAATACCCAGAGTCAGAAGATGGGTGCTTCCTATTTATGGAACAGCAATTAGACCTGAATCCCTGGATCTAAGAGTACATGGGAAAGTGGGACAAGATTTGAAAAGTAAGAAGGGGACAGGTTGTTAAGGGCTTTTATTTGGTCTTGGAGGTTATAGGGAGAGAAGGGATGAAACACATTTTTTAAGAACCTGCTATGTGCCAGGCATTGTGCTGAGCACTTTACAAATATTTTATTTGATCCTTACAACAAACCAGGGAAGTAGTACTGTTATTATCCCCATTTTACAGTTGAGAAAACTGAGGAAGTGACTTGCTTAGGGTCACACAGCTAGTAAGTGTCTAGGACTGGATTGCACTGGCGTTTTCTGCTCTTCAGGCCCAGAGTTCTATCCACTACACTACACAGCTGCCTCTAAAGGAAGACTTCACCATACTGCCAGAGGAATCTAGGACACACACACATACAGAAAAGATTAAGAACCTTGGCCTAGAGGTAGGTCCCTATGGTGCATTCCCTATGGAAGATGATATTAGAAGATGGACAAGAGTCTCTGAGATGGGTGTGGGTGACTTGAAATTTGAGCCCCTGAAAGCCAGGTGCTGTTGAATAAGATCGTAGGACTTTTGAACAATTGAAGTATATGAGCTGCTTCAGTGCAAGGAGGAGGATGGTTCAGTTACATGCTTATCAACTTCTTGTTTTGCTCATTAGAACCAATTAGATCCTAGTCAGCCTCATTAAGTAAGAGCTGGACTTTAGGGAAACAAATGACATTGGTCAGTCTCCAGCTTCCTTCAAAGTCAGAAGTAGGGACAGAAGAGAGATTGTGGATAGAGGACAGAGGAGAGGAAGGATGGGGAATGAAAAAGCATTTTCATAGTATTTACTATGTGCTAGGCATTGTGCTCAGCATTTTTTAAAAAATGTAAGTAGTATTTTAATTTTTTCAATTACATTAAAGATAGTTTTCAACATTCATTTTAATAAGATTTTGGGTTCCATATTGTTCTCTCTCCTTCCCCTCCCCCTTCCCCAAGACGGTAAACAATCTGATATAGGTTGTACATGTGCAATCATGTTAAACATATTTCCATATTAGTCATATTGTAAAGAAAAAACAGAACAAAAGGAAAAAATGAAAAAAAAATGAAGACAATGAAAATTGCATGCTTCAATCTTCAGTCAGACTCCATCAGTTTTTTCTCTGGATGTGGACAGCATTTTCCATTGTGAATTTTTGCACTTGTCCTAGATCATTGTATTGTTGAGAAGAGCTAACTCCATCACAGCTGGCCATTGCACCATGTTGCTGTAACTGTGTACAATGTTCTCCTGGTTCTGTTCATTTCACCCTCTGCTAAGAACTTTTAAAAATATGATCACATTTGATCCTCTCAATAACTCTGGGAGGTGGGTACTAATATTATCATCCTCATTTACAAATGAGGAAATTGAGACTAACAAAGATTAAGTGCCTTGCCCCGGGTCACGTAGCTATTATGTGTCTGAGGTAGAATTTGAAGTTGGGTCTTTTTGCCAGGCTATTCACTGTGCCACTATAGATGTGAGTGGGAAAATAATGAAAAATGAAAGGGTAGTCAGGGTAGGGCAGACCCTTTTGCTCAGAATTCTTTATGATAAAACTTGCAGCCATGTTCTAAAAGAAAGCAACTACAGCCAGACTGTCCTGTGCTTGCAAAAATTGTGTGGCAAACGCTGCTCAAACACACAGAAGAAACATCGTATTTCAGAGTCCTTAAACAGATGCCCTGCTGCTACCCTTCTCTTCATTCTGAGAATAGAGGCAATTCTCGATTTCCTGCTATTAATCCTTGAACTCTGTCCTAGATGATCACAGATGGCACCATTTATTACTTCCATCCTCCTACTCACATCTGGGCTTAAAGGGGGCAGTGTGGTTTAATGGGAAGATCACAGAGTTTGGAAACAAAGGATCCAACTCCACCATTTCTTCCTATCTGTGAGACCTTGGTCAAGTTCACTTCAGCTTTCTGGGCCTCAGTTTGTTCATCTGCTGAATGAGGGGCCTGGGCTGTTGGATACCTTCAAATTCTTGGCCTGGTTTCCCAGATTTGGTTGGTCCCTAAGAAAGGACTGGGTTCAAATGTATCTGATGGAAATCACCATTGCAAAGTGGCCTGGTTCCTGCGACTGGGTAGTAGTCTGAGCATGAAAGACCAAGACAGTCTGGTGGTGACCTTGAGGAATGGGAAAAGCACTTCACATACAGATGTCCGTTAAAATATGAATGGAAGCAATTGCTTTGCATTTTACTTCCAGAGCAGAGACATTTTAGTTTGTGTTCCTCCACTGGATTGTCTAGCCTAGTGGACAGGACAAGTGTCTGGGAGGCAGGAAACTTGGCTCTAACATTTGGTGGTTGCGTGAGTCCCTGAGCGAGTTCTCATCTGCAAAATAAGGTCATCAATAATACTGATACTGTTTATCTCATTGGGTCGCTATGAAGAAAACACTTTGTAAGCCTTAAAACATTATAGAAATGTGAACATGAGGGAAAAGGCTAGAAAGCCTGGTAGGATCCCCTCAGAGGCATCATGGTAGGGTGGAAAAGGGCACTGGATTTGCATCAGAGGAGTCGAGGTTCAAAACCCACTTCTCTCATTTATTACCTGTGTAATCTTGTGCCAATCAGGTAACTCCCCTGGGACTCAGTTTCCTCATCTGTGAAATGAAGAATTTGGATGAGATAGACTTCTAAGATCCTATGAACTAGAAATATGATAGAGGACACTGAAAGGAAAATAATATCCATCTATTTGAATAATTTCATGTGGGAAGATTACACTAAAACTCCTCCAACATCTGATCATGGGATGGAGAGGATCTTGTGCTGTCAGAGTCCATTATAGTTTTTGAACTTCAGAACAATGCTAGGATGCAGATGGTATTATTTACAGTTGAGGAAAATGGGGCAAAAGAGGTTAAGTGACTTACCCAAGGTCAGATTGGATAAGAACTTGGTTCTTCCTGAGTTCAGTCCTAGGTAGAAAAGATAAGATCTCAGTTGATGGAAGGACTTTCCTTCCATTTCAGTCAGTCATGTGGAAGAGGGAGCAGAGTGATTCCATTTATTCCTGGAAAGCTGACCTAGGATCAGAGCCTTGATGTGAAGAGGCTGATTCAAGATCCATATAAGGAAAACTTTCCAAAGATCAGCTCTCTGAACTGTCATGTGGCTGTACTGGTAACTCTCCAAACAATCTAAGGATGATGAAGAGATGTGTTTAGAAAATACGTGCAAGAGCAGCTAGTGGAGAATTCTTACAGAAGGATGGTGTTATCATGTCAGAGCCATGTCAAGAATACTAAAGTTTACCATAAAAAGAGGTTAGTTAGAGAAGCTTAGGATAATAGCAAGGATTGTATTATTGTTTTTAAGTTATACTGGGGAAAAGAGGAGACTCAAAACAGGGACACGAACACCTATGAAGCTAGGAAGGATAAAGTGGTGGGTTTGTAGTGTCAAGAAGACCTGAGTTTGAATCCTGCCTCAGACACACACTAGTTGTATAATCCTGGGCAAGTCACCTCTCTCCTCCTCAATTATCTTCTCTGTAAAATGGAGATCATAACTATGTTGAGGTTTCTAGGTGTGTTACTGGGTCATCTCCAAAGAATCCACAGACTCAGACTATCTCTAACCCAAGCAAAGGCTTTCAGCAAGTGGGCTAGGCTCCTTAGAGGAACTAGCAACTAGCAAAGCAAGACAGGGATTTTTACAGAGCAAAAGATGTTATTATGTAACAGAATGTATGAATATGCATTATAAATATATGAATATTACTAAAGTGAGGAAAAGTCCTCACCTTGGTAGAACTGCACATGTGGCTACCCATAATGCATAAAGAAATGCACACCACTGGGAAGGCATTAATGTATGATAAGATATTATAATAACACTCTCCACATCATAAGTTCACCTAAGGCAATTTTTTGCTAATGTTGCACAGGCACCTACTTAGGGAACACCCCTTCTGTGATTTAGTGGTCAAGCATCCTTCTCAGTATCCTCTTAGTTCTACTTTCTGATTGGCTGACTATTGTGGTCCTGTCTGAGACATGATAGATGATGTGGTTGAGAATATGGGCACATCAGTGGTTCTAGCAAGGAAGTAAGGCATATGAAGAAGAAGAAGTTGGGATGTTGGATCGAGAGGCAGTGGCTAGCTAGGGGCAGTGGCTAGGATTCCATCAGTAGCATATAGATGGTAGCACAAATTTGTTGTAAGGTTCAAATGGAATGTCATTTGAAGCTTTTCTTTTTTTAAAAG
Organism: Notamacropus eugenii; assembly: GCF_028372415.1. Lineage (NCBI taxonomy): Eukaryota > Metazoa > Chordata > Mammalia > Diprotodontia > Macropodidae > Notamacropus > Notamacropus eugenii. The sequence goes on along the minus strand of NC_092872.1, from coordinate 51,130,010 downwards.
AATTTTATTTTTATTTATTTATTTTAAGTTTCCAATATTCATTTCCACAAAATTTTGGGTTCCAAATTTTCTCCACATCTCTTCCCTCCCCCCATCCCAAAACACCTTGCATTCTGATTGCCCTGTATACCAATGTGCCCTCATTACTAACATCCCTCCCTTCCCTTATCCTCATCTTTTCTCTTGTACTTTAGGGTAAGATAAATTTCTATACCCCATTACCTGTATTTCTTATTTCCCAGCTATATGCAAAAACAATTCTCAACATTTGTTCCTAAAATGAGTTCCAGCTTCTCTTCCTTCCTCCCTCCCCATCCATCCACACTGAGAAGGCAAACAATTCAGTATAGGCTATACATGTGTAGTTTTGCAAATAACTTCCATAATAGTCATGTTGTGTAAGACTACCTATATTTCCCTCCATCGTAACCTGTCTCCCATTTCTTCTATTCTCTCTTTTGACCTTGTCCTTCCCCAAGAGTGTTTACTTCTAATTACTCCCTCTTCCCATTTGCCCTCCCTTCCATCATCCTCCCCCACCCTGTTTATGCCCTTGTCCTCTACTTTCCTATAGTGTAAGATAGATTTTCATACCAAATTGAGTGTGCATGTTATTCTTTTCTTGAGCCAAATGTGATGAAAGTAAACTTCATTTTTCCCCTCTCACCCCCCCCCCTTTTCCTCTCTATTGGAAAAGCTTTTTCTTGCTTCTTCTATGAGAGATAATTTGCCCCATTCCATTTCTCCCCTTCTCCTCCCAATATATTCCTCACTCACACAATTTTATTTTTTTAATATGATCCCTTCCTATTCAATTCACCCTGTGCTCTCTGTCTTTGTCTCTCTCTCTCTCTCTCTCTCTCTCTCTCTCTCTCTCTCTCTCTCTCTCTGTCTTTATCTGTCTGTCTGTCTCTCTCTACATATATTGTGTGTGTGTGTGTGCATGTGTGTAATCTCTCCAGCTACCCAGATACTGTGAAAAGTTTAAAGAGTTACAAATATTATCTTTCCATGTAGGAATGTAAACAGTTCAACTTTAGTAAGTCCCTTGGGATTTCTCTTTCTTGCTTACCTTTTCATCCTTCTCTTGACTCTTGTGTTTGAAAGTCAAATTTTCTTTTCAGCTCTGGTCTTTTCATCAAGAATGCTTGAAAGTGCTCTATTTCACTGAATGACCATTTTTCCTCTGAAGTATTACACTCAGTTTTGCTGGGTAGGTGATTTTTGGTTTTAATCCTAGTTCCTTTGACTTTTGGAATATCATATTCCATACCCTTCAATCCTTTAATGTAGAAGATGCTAGATCTTGTGCTATCCTTATTGTATTTCCACAATACTTGAATTGTTTCTTTCTAGCTGCTTGCAATATTTTCTCCTTGACCTGGGAACTCTGGAATTTGGCCACAATGTTCCTAGGAGTTTCTCTTTTTGGATCATTTTCAGGAGGTGATCAGTGGATTTTTTCAATATTTCTTTTGCCCTCTGGTTCTAGAGTATCAGAGCAATTTTCCTTGATAGTTTCATGAAAGATGATGTCTAGGCTCTTCGTTTGATCATGACTGTCAGGTAGTCCTACAAAATTTTTAAATTGTCTCTCCTGTATCTATTTTTCAGGTTAGTTTTTTTTCCAGTGAGATATTTCACATTATCTTCCATTTTTTTATTCTTTTGGTTTTGTTTTGTAATTTCTTGGTTTCTCATAAAATTATTAACTTCCATTGTTCCATTCTAACTTTTAAAGAACTATTTTCTTCAGTGAGCTTTTGAACCTCCTTTTTCATTTGACTAATCCTGCTTTTTAAAGTATTCTTCTCCTCATTGGCTTTTTGGACCTCTTTTGCTAATTGAATTAGCCTATTTTTAAAGGTGTTACTTTCCTCAGCATTTTTTGGGTCTCCTTTAGCAAGCAGTTGACTCGCTTTTCATGATTTTCTTGAACTGCTCTCATTTCTCTTCCCAATTTTTCCTCCACCACTCTTACTTGATTTTCAAAGTTCTTTTTGAGCTCTTCAATGGCCTGGGACCATTGCCTATTTATTTTAGAGGTTTTGGCTGAAGAAGCCTTGACTTTTATGTCTTCCCTGATGGTAAACATTATTCTTCCTCCTCTGAAAGAATGGGAGAAAATACCTGTTCGCCAAGAAAGTAACCTTCTATAGTCTTATTTTTTCCCCTGTTTCAGGCTTTTTCCCAAGCAGTTACTTGACTTTTGGGTCCTTTGTCAAGAGGAGGGTATACTCTGGAGACCTGTAAGTTCTCAGTTCCTCCAAGATGTCACAATCACAGCAGAGGAGTTTATTCCCTGACTTGGCTCCAGGCTGAGATTCTGATCAGCTGCTCAATTCCCTCAGGGCCTTTAAGTGAGGGTGGGACCTCCACTCGGGGCTGAGGTTCAGATTAGCTGCTCAGTTCCCCCAGGGCTTTAAGCTAAGTGCTCCAACAATGGAGCAATGGATGCCTGCCTGCCAGGGCCACCAGAAGCAGCAGCTGCCAGCTGCTGCTGCTGCTGCCACCTGGGGCCAGGGCTAAGGGAGGACCCTGCTCCCTTCTCACTCTGGTTGAAAAAGCCCTCTTACTGATCTTTGATGCCTGTGGGTTAAGGGATCTGTGAATTGCCACTTCTGCTGGGGATTCTGTCCCAAGGCCTGTTCTGGTACTGCTCCTCCAGGTGCTACATGGCCAAGGCAAGGCTGCAGTCTGCTCTGCATCCAGTGTGACAGGTGTTTCCTGTCAGCCTTCCAGGTCACCCTGGGCTGGAAATCTCCTCCGCTCCACCATTCTGTGGCTTCTACTGCTCTAGAATTTGTTGAGAATCTTTCTTAACAGGTATTTTATGGACTGTGGGGAAAGAGGTAGAGTATGTGCATCTTTTTACTCCGATATCTTGGCTCCATCCCCTGAAACTTTTCAAAGTTTAAACTGCTATGTAAAGGCTAAACTATTATTAGAGAAAATGGGATGATGATAAATGAAGACAGATAGAAGGCAGAGTTGCTTAATCCTCTTGTTTGTGTTTTCTCTGTAAAGGAAAATGACCTTTGGACTGGAAAATACAGAATAAAAATGACTACTTGGGAGCTGATACTGAAGACAAGTAAGGAAATAGTAATTGAGAACCCAGTTGCCCTTCATGAATTCACGTTTCCAGACTCAAATGAACTCCATCCTTGGATAATGAAAGAATTAGTGGGTGTACAATTTCTGAGTCACTGTTAGTGATATTTGAAAGATCATGGAGAATGGAAGAAGTACCATTGAACTGGAGCAGGGTAAACATACCCTAATCTTTATGAAAAAAGGAAAGAGAATAACATCTGCAGATTACAGGGCATCAAGTTTTGACACATCCTTGGCAAAAATCTAGAATTGATTAAAGATATTGTAAGTATTTATGAAACAAAACAGTCATCCAAAGAGACCACACAACTTCATCAAGAATAAATAGAATGTCAGAAATGTAAGTGCATAAAAAAGGTTTAGCACATGTGAGGCACTGTCATTTTATTTCTTCCCTTTATCTAGACATTTGGATTGCTGAAAAGGGAAGGAAATAAGAAAGAATATTGATTTCAGAAGTTTGAGAAGAAACGATTCATTAGATTAAAATGCTTGAAGAGAGTTGTGTACTGTTCTGAAGGAATTTACTCAGAGGTAAAAAACCTGAAAAGAGGTGGGAATATCTACGAAGTAATTTTCTTCTTCAGTGCATTTCCAGATAACTTGTTTTCAGATTGTGTCCAAGAATATATAACTACAGAATTGTAAGTCAAACAGCTGTCTGGGCATCATGGGAAAATTATAGAGGCAATTGCTGGGGTCATTTCACACAGGTGGATTTTTTTTGGAGCTTCACATCATAAAGTAAAGAAGAGCCACTAAACACAAGGAGGCATTAGTAGCTTTAGGTGACAGAGAAAGAAGCTGAGTACAGAAGGAGTTTGAAGGATGCAGAGATAGAAGAAAAAGAACATGAAGAGAGATTTACAGAAGACAGAATCCTGAATCTGAGACAAGCCAAGTCTGGCTGACAGGCTGGCTTTGAGGACATCAGGAAGCTGGTTGATTTGACAAAGGCATTATAAGTGCTAGAGAGAAGTAGCATCCTCTGTTATGTGAAGAGGTATCCAGGTTTATAGCCCTTTGGCACTATCTATCCCCTATGAGAGAGGAAACTGCTTGTGGCTGCCAGTGTTGCCCCTTGATTGTATTATTGTAGCCCCTAGAGTATAGACCTGATTAGCTTGGCATATTCTTAAATGAACTGATTTTCATTGAAAATGCAATGCTAGGAGCCAAAGCCAAGATGGCAGAGTAGAAAGATGAACCTGCTGTAGCTCTCCCTCAATAGTCCATTAAACACCTTTAAAATGACTCTAAACAAATTCTAGAGCAGCAGAAGCCACAAAACGACAAAGTGAAAGAGATTTCCAGTCCAAGACAGCCTGGAAGGCCTACAGGAAAGGTTTATCACACTGAGCTTAAAGCGGAGCGCAGCCCAGCCTTGGCCATGATGCATGGCGTGGAGAAGACTGGAGCAGGCTTCAGGGTGTGGAATTATTGGTAGCAACTGCTGTTCCCAGATTTCTAAACCCACAAATGCCAAAGACAGCTTCAAAGGTCAGTGAGAAAGCTCCTTCACCTGGGTGAGAGGGGAGTGAGGTCAGGCCCCAGCCCCAGATTTTTGGAGATCTCTACTTAAAGATCCTGGGGTAATTGAGCTGTCAATCTGGGTTTCAGTCCTTAGTGGCCGATCCTGAGGTGAGGAGGAGCACTGGTGTGGAGGAGCTGGTGGAGACCCTGAAGAGAGAACCCTACTCACAGATCCTGGGCAGGAAACAGTGCTTTTATTTGCTCCCAGACTAGAACACAGGCCAGAAGAGGAGTAAAATCCTCTCCCCTGATTGTGCCATCTTGGAGGACTGAGAACTTACAGGTCCCTAGAGTACACCATCCATTTGACAAAGGACTCAAAAGCCAAGTAATTGACTGGGAAAATGCCCAAAAAAGGGAAAAAATAAAAAATAAGACTATAGAAGGTTACTTTCTTGATGAATAGGTATTTTCTTCCATCCTTTCCTTACCTGAAAACCATGATCAAAAAAAGAGCTTAGACATCATCTTCCAAGAAATCATCAAGGAAAACCAAAATAGAAATGGAAACAATTCACCAATCACCTCCTGAAAGAGACTCCAAAAGGAAAACTCCTAGGAATAGTGTAATTAAATTCCAGAGTTTCCAGGTCAAGGAGAAAATATTACAAGCAGCCAGAAAGAAACAATTCAAATATTGTGGAAATACAATCAGTATAACACAGGATTTAACAGCTTCTACGTAAAGGGATCAAAAGTCTTGGAATATTATATTCCAGAGGTCAAAGGAGATAGGATTAAAACCAAGAACCACCTACCCAGCAAAACTGAGTATAATACTTCAGGGGAAAAAAAGGGAATTTCAATGAAGTGCAAGAATCAAGAGAAACATGAAAATGTAAACAGGAAAATGAAGCCCCAAGGAACTCATTAAAGCTGAACTGTTTACATTCCTATATTGAGAAATGTTATTTGTAACTCATAAGACCTTTTTCAGTATTAGGGTAGTTAGAGGGAATATACGTGTGTTTGTGTGTATACATATATATGTATACATACATATATATGTATATATATGTAGGCATGTATGGGTATGTGTGTATGTATATCTATATATACATGTGGAATATATATATATGTATATATATGTATACATACTTAGACAGAGGGCACATGGTGAACTGAATATGAAGGGAGAATACTTAAAAAAAATAAAATTTACTATTAAATGGAATGTATTAAGAGTAAGAGAAAAGGGGAGGTCTAATGTAGTAAATCATCTCACATACAAGAGGGAAGAAAGAGCTTCTACAATGGAGGTGAGGAGGGGGGAAGATGAAAGGAAATAATTGAGCCTTACTCTCATGGGATTTGGTTTAAGGAGGGAATAACACACACTCAGTTGGATATGGAAATCTATTTTACCCTGGAGGAAGGCAAGAAGGAAGGGGATAGGAGAGGGAAGATAATAGAAGGGAGAGCAAACTGGGGAAAGAGATAGGCAGAAGCAAACACTATTGTGAGAGGACAGGTCAAGGGAGAGAATGGAATAAATGATGGGCAGGATAGACCAGAGGGAAATGTGGTTAGTCTTTTACAACATAAATATTATGGAAGTGCTTTGCATTGTTGCACATGTATGACCTATATTGAATTGCTTGTTTTCTCTTAATGAGAGTGGGTGGGGAGACAGGGAGAGAATATGAATCTCAAAGCTTTAAGAATGAATGTTAAAAATAGTTTTGGCACGCAACTGGAAATTAAGCTATACAAGCGATGGAGTATATAAATCTATTTTGGAAAATAAGAGGGGAAGGAGGATGAAAGAAGGGTGAGTAATAGAAGGGAGGAAAGACTGGAGGAAGGGGTGGATGGGGTGCATGCTGTCCCGGGGTGGGGGTTGGGGAGAGATGGGGAAAAATTTTTGAATTCAAATTCTTGTGGAAGTGAATGTTAAGAACTGAAAAATAAATAAATTACTTATTGAAAAAGAAAATGTAGTGCTATATGTGTATATAATATTATATATATATATATTCCAAAATAGTAACACATTTTTCAGAGTACTGTCATTGAATGACCATTTATCCCTTTATGTTTACTTTTTATGGGTAACTGATTCTTGGTTGTATTCCTAGCTCCTCTGCCTTCTGGAATATCATGTTCTCTGACCTCCAATCCTTTAATGTTGCAGCTGCCAGGTCCTGTGTAATCCTGATTGTGACTTCATAATATTTGAATTGTTTCTTTCCTGGCAACTTGTAATATTTTTTCCTTGACCTGATAGTTCTGAAATTTGGCTTTGGTTTTCCTTGGAATTGTTGTTTTTAGATCTCTTTTCTGAGATGATCAGTGGATTCTTTAGATGCCTATTTTGTTCTCTGGTTCTAAGACACCAGGGCAGTTTTCCTTGATAATTTCTTGAAAGATGCTGTCCAGGTCCTCCTTTTGATTATGGCTTTTAGGCAGTCCAATGATCTGATATTATCTCTTCTGTACCTATTTTCCAGGTCAGTTGTTTTTCCTAAGAGTTATTTTACATTTTCTTCTATTTCTTCATTCTTTGAATTTGTTTGATTGATTCTTGGTGTCTCATAGAGTCATTAGCTTCCACTTCATCAATTATAACTTCAAAGTGTTGTTTTCCTCAATTAGTTTTTGTACTTTCTTTTCCATTTGGCTAATTCTACTTTTTAAGCTGTTTTCCAAGCTGTTGACTCTCTTGCATCATTCTTGTTTCCTTTCCCATTTTTTTCTTCTACCTCTCTTATAGGATTTTTTAAGCTTCTTTTTGAAGTCTTCCATGAGTTCTTTCTGGATTTGAGACTACTTTCTGTATTTCTCTGGGGTTTTGCTCACATGTGTTTTGATATTGTTGTCCTCTTCTAAGTTTGTGTCTTGGTCTTCTTTGTCACCCTTTCTATGATCAGATAATTTTTTGATTGTTTTTTTTACTCATTTTTTTCCTTTCTTTTAAATTTGAGCTCTGCTCCCAGTGGGAAAGGTGCTTGCTCTGTCTCCAGTTTTGGTGCTAGTGGCTAAAGACCCTGGATGTTTACCTAGTACTGTGCTGATACTGCCCTGAGGCTCCCAGGAGAAGCCTTGTTTGTACCTGGTGCTGTGATGAGGGAGGGGGGGTAAAGGGTGACTGGTACTGTTGGAGGCTGTAGGAGTCTAGAAGCTTACCTGGTTCTGAGCTTGGGTCCTACTGCTTGTGCCTGTTGTGTGCTGAGGCTGGTGGGGTGTTTCTGTGTTTTGTTTAGATCTACACTGAAGCACATGGAGGTCTGACCACTGGAGGATGCCTGTTTGCCTAGGAGCTGCACTGAAGCATTTTAGGTTCTGGTCTACTTTTTGTCATGCTGGAGGATTCCTGGTTGGCCTGGGCTATGCTAAAGCACGTAGGAGCTCCTAAGGTCAGTGTTTGCCTGTTCCACCACACTGAGGCTCAGGATCTTTCACAGCTTGCTGAGGTAGGGCTTGTTGTTTGCTGGGATGCTTCCTGTCCTGAAATGTATTCCTCTTTTACCTGAGTGAGATGGACCTTTCTTGCCAATCTTCTTGGGCTAAAAGATTGTTTCACCCTGTCTTTTTGCTGGTTGTGTTGTTCCAGGATTTGTTTTGGGGTGCCATTTTATGGTTGTTTGGAAGTGAATATGGGAAAATTACAGTGATTTACTGCTTATCATCTTGGCTCCCAGAACTAGAAAGGTTTCAGAATCCTGTCAAAGGTACAGTAAAAGAGCATGACACTGCTTCAAAGACCCAATTGAAACTCAGAATGAGCTTTTCCTAGGAGGAGATTTTTGAGAACAGGAAGGGGAGAAGAAAACAGAGAACTGGTTTTACCTAGCAGGTGCCACATGGTGTGGATTGTTTCCTACAGAGATTATGGACCTGCCAATGCTTCAGGGATTCCAGCTGTGAGTTGCCCTGAGCATATGGTTTTCCTTACTCATATGTTTCCCTATTAAGTTTCTGCGAACATATGTTCACTCCTTCTCTACACTGCTCCTCCCTACAATGGACAATGCATAGTTACCCAAAACTGTGGGCAACTGACTTTATTGAAGGAGTGTTGCTTTTTGATCTTACTTTTTTTTTTTTACCTTTTATTGAGTAAATGTTATGACCTGAGTATATTAGTTTTTACCTTCTAATGAATAAATATCATCATTCCTTTTGTCTTATAATTTAGTATGACTTTAATGTTTCAAATCAATAATGTCATTGTGACTGATTTTGTGAAAATACGAAACACGATATTGGGGGTTCAATGGTAAGTAGTAGGAGTATATCCTCTACAAGAAGATTTTCTGGTGGACTCTGAGAATTTTAATTATATTAGGGTATGACAGCTATGATCACCACCACCAAACCATGGTAGCCTATTCCTCTCCCTGTGACGTGCCAGTAAGAGTAAAGGGAGCCATCCTAGAGAAAAAGAGGAGGGATACTGGTACCAATTGATATCGGGTCTCTGGACTACACAGAAATAAAATAAATGGACATCAACTAAGAAAATAAACTGTGATATAGGAAAATAATTTGCACTAAATATAATGAATAAAAAGAATCTGTGAAGGATAGGAATAGATTTTGCAATAAAATTGATGTAAGGAACTACCAGATGAGGAAGCTCTTTCTGCCAAGTATATATATATATATATATATATATATATATATATATATATATATATATATATATATATGCACACACACATATGTATACATAATGTTTGTGTTGACTCCCTATATAAACCCAAGTGCTACTTCCAAACTGACAAACTATCAAAGGATATGAACAAATAATTTTCCCCATTTTGAAAGATGTACAAATTCTCCAATTAAGTGGTTTGAAGATATAAAAAGTTTTTAAAATAAGAATTTCAAACTACATGAGATTATTTGAAAACAAGCTCCAAATCCACTTTCTCCCCCAAATAAGTGCAAATTAAAGTGATTCTGAGGCTTATCTCACATCCTGAAAATTGCCAAAAGTTGCTGGAAAATAGAAAGTCAATGTTGGAGTGGCTTTCAGAAGACAGGCAAATTAAAGCCTTGCTAGTAGAGATTTAAATGGTTCCAACTCTTCTGGATCTCAGTGTGGAATTATGTAAGAAAACTGTCTAAACTGCTCATACTTTGGAGCCAGTGATTCCACTACTGGACATTTACCCCAAAGAGCTCGATGGTAGAAATAAACCTAATCTATTTTCATAAAATACACAGTGTCAACTGAAAATAATGTGGGTACCCATAGATTGGTAAATGGGTAGGAAAATAAGTATCTATGGTATGTGAATGAAGTAGAATATTACTATACAGTAAGAAATAAGGAACAATGAAGGACTCAGAGAAACATGGGAAGATTCATATGAACTGATGCAGAGTGTAATTAGCTAAGCCAAAAGACTAATTTACACAATGACTACAGGTTGATTGTGATTGTGTTTGTCCTTTGTTCTCAAAGAGGACCATGACATCCAGATGATGACATGACTTGTAGTTGACTTTGATTTGAGGGAGAAGAGAAGAGGAGAGGGAAGGGGAGGGGAGGAGAGGAGAGGAGAGGAGTTGCTACTCATTCATAGGTTGTATTTGTCCTTTATTTTCAAAGAGGACCATGACATCAAGAAGATGACATGACTTGCAGGTGACTTGGATTTGAGGGAGAAGAGGAGAGGGAAGGGGAGGGGAGGAGAAGAGAGGAGAGGAGAGGAGTTGCTACTCACTTATAGGTTGTATTTGTCCTTCATTCTCAAAGAGGACCATGACATCAAGAAGATGACATGACTTGCAGGTGACTTGGATTTGAGTGAGGGAGGGCTGTGCAAGGTCACTAACCTCACTTTCTTCACTTGAGCCATCTGGGTCCAGTGGCCTGATATTCATCCTGAGGACTGGAGATGGTACAGGATGCAATGGGAGACCCCAGCCCTTTCAGGTTAAGGTATTATCACATTCTCACTTTGAGTGAAATTCTCTCATTCAATGAATAGTTTTCTTTAAGTATTTACTCAAGGAATAACCCCTTTAATAAAAAATAGATCAAACTGAGTGGGGAAGACCGCCAGGGTTCCTGGCTAAAATAAAAACAATTGCTATTTAGTAATTACATTCATTCTGTGCTAGGTGGATGGGGACTGGTTGTCCAGTTCATGAGCTCCAGAGTGAATTGGGTTTAATTCTTGACCTTTGAACAAGAAATGTAGCCAGTAAACCAAAAAGAAAAAAGGCAGCTTTTGACCATGGAGTGTACCTTCCCCTGACTAGAACACCAGGAAAAATGAGAGGAGAGGAGAGGAGAGGAGAGGAGAGGTGAGGAAAGGAGAGGAGGGAAGGGCATATATTTACTTTTTTGCATGTTTTGTTTCATTGATTTTATTACAATGAAAGATTAAATTTGAGTTGTGGGAAGTGGTGACATTGGAAGTGTTTTTATGGGAGATGTATCTCTAGAAGTGGTTATGCTATAAAAATAAAAGCTGTCAATATATAACATCTTTAAAAACAAAGATGGCAAGTCACATACACCTTAGTCCTTTATGGACATGGTTGCTAAACTAGAAGATGAGGAGAATGTTGAAGTTCAGCCTTAATTAAATCTTAGCAAAGCATTTTAAAAAATATCTCTTGAGAAAAAGATTGAGAGACAAACTATACAATAGTATGATTAAATGCATTCAGAATGTGTACTCGTTAATGTTCTTTGTAAACTTGGAAGCAGATGTCCTCTGGGAGTGGCCCAGCACCAACTCTTAGTCCTCTGTGATATAAGGTTTTGTTTTCTGTTTATTGTTTTGTTGTTATTGCCATAACTTGGATAAAGAAAGATGGTACACTTAGCAAATTCCCACATGACACAAAATTTAAATGAATAGCTGACATGAAAGTGGCAATCAGGACCCAGAAGTATCCTAACATGCTAATACATTAGCCCAGATCTGCCAAGATGAAGATAATGAATTATTAACAATATCTACTAGCAAATCAAATAAAATTAATGTTAATAAATAGTTGTAGTCACATTAATGAATTATTAATAAATTGTCAGCAAATGATCCATATAAGTAAATAAATGGCATATATTTTGCTTTAAGGTTTGAGAAATACTTTAAATATATTATCTCAGATGACCTTCACAAGAGCCCTGTGGAGCAGGTGCTATAATTAGCACCATTTTCTAGGTGAGGAAACTAAGGTTGAGAGAAATTGTGACTTGCCCAAAGTTATACAATGTCTAAGCCTAGATTCAAGCTTGGGTCTTTCTGACTTGAAGTCCAACACTATTCTCTATGTCACTTAAATGGCAACCAGATATGATAACAGCAATATCCTAACACACACACCCCAGCAAGTTAGTCTAGTTCTCTCCCCCTTCTTTGAAAATTATTGAGATATTCTTCAACTTGGTTGCCATGAAGAGCACCAAGGAACTCAAATGCTTAGCTGGTAGATCATGACAGGAGCTTATCACCTCTGATGGGATAATCTTTGAGCCTATGTTTCTGCTATGCCCAATTAAATCTCTTTTTGTTCAGTGTTGAAGGACCTACAAATGTCATTTTCTTCCAACATTGAACCTAAACTACCAGTGGACTGGCCTGAGTCTAGTCCAACCCAGAACACTAGTGGTTCAAAAAAATCTATAGATACAAGATGGGGGAGGCATGGTTGGACCATGGTTTGTCTGAAAGAGATCTGAGTGCTTTAGTGGATGACTACAGACTTATATTGAGCTCATAGTGTAATATGGAAGCCCTGCAAAAACTAATATGATCTTGGACTGTATTAAGCAAGGCATAACCTTCAGCAGTGAAGAGGCAATAATCCCACTGAAATCTGCTCTGCTCAGACAATAGCTGGAGTTTGGGGATCATACATTAGAAAATACATTAAGTCAGAGTTTGGGGACCATATATTAGAAAATACATTGTTAAGCCAGAGAAGGAAACGCCACATGAGGATAAGTAGAAGGAATTAGTGATATCTACTTACCTGGGGAGGTACAAGGGAACTTAATAGTTATCTTCAAATATTTAAATGACTGTCCTATGGAGAAGGGATAAGATTTGTTCTATAGACCACAGAAGTTAGAACTAGATGCAATAGATAGGACCTGAAGCAAATTTAGGTTTATGGTCAGGAAAAAGAAATTGATTAGATATTAATTAGACTGTATGACAGTTAAATAGGGTGTCTTGAGAGTCTTTGCCTTGAGCCAGCTGAGTGCTTCAGTGGAGAGAAGTCTGAACCTGAAAATGGGAAGATTTGATTTCAGATATAGTCCCAGATACTTACTATTTGTGTGACCTTAAGCAAGTCCCTTAATTACTCTCTGCCTCAGTTTCCTCATCTATAAAATGGAGGTTATCGTAATAAACCTAGTTACTAATATTGTTGTGCAGATCAAATGAGAAATTTATAATGCATTTTATGAACATTAAATCACGATGTAAGCTCTAGCTGTTACTATTGTTAGCTATGGGGTCTTCTTTACTGAAAGTCTTTAAGAAGACACTAGATGATGACTGGTCCAGGATATTGTAACAAGAAACCATGTTTTGGGAGGAGGTTGAGGCTTAAGATATCTTGAGGTCCCTTCCAGCTCTGGGATTCTGTGATTTAGATTTCTGTCATGCTGGTCCAAACCATAGTCATTCCCAGCTTCTTTATTATTCCTTCTCCTCCCTTTTCTTCTCTAATTATTGTTTCTTCATATGCCCAGCCACTAGATGAGGGCTGTGTTGCTTCTATAAACCCACAGAAAAGCTGCCTACTTGCAGGTCAGCGAATGGAGCTGAGTGGTTCCTAGTGCCCAGCTCAACGGTAAGAAGCTTTGAGTGATTCTAGTAAGGACCAGCAATCTTTGCACTACACAGTAGTACCTGTCACTAAATTAAGTATACTATGTTTCTAGTGATTTTCTGCCCTATACAACACCCTCTTCTCTCTAGGTACCTCACTTTTTCAAGCCACCCAATTGCCAACATTAGAGTATTTCCAAATCTCCAAACTTTTTTCCCTTTGCCTAACCTTTGTCCAATTTAATCCCCTTAGCATCTTGTTCTTTGAACCCTTCCTAATATGAGAAACTGATGCCAAGGTGTCAATGGCTAAAAATAGTTGAAACTGTTGCCCAACCAGAGAGCTCATTTTAATTTTTGACAGACTTTAATACTCTACAGAGGCTCACCAAATATCAGAGTTAAGGTAGAGCCAAAATGGCAGAATAGAAAGATGCACATACTCCAGCTCTTCCCCCACAGCCCATAAAATACCTGTAAAAAAATGACTCTCAACAAATTCTAGAGCAACAGAAGCCAAATAATGACAGAAGTAAAGAGATTTCCAGCCCAAGGTAACCTGGAAGCCCGACAGGAAAGTTCTATTGCACTGGATGCAGAGTGGAGCGCAGCCCAGCCATGGCCGCAGGGCACTGGGAGGAACAGGACCAGAACAGGCCTTGGGGACAGAATCTCCAGCAGCAGCAGTGGTTCTAAGATCCCTCAACCCACAAATGCCAAAGACAGCTTCAAAGGTCAGTGAGAGGGCTTTTCCGACTAGACTAGAAGGGAGGAGGGTCCACCCCTAGCCCCATTTCCAGACAGCAGCTGTGGCAGCAGAGACAGCAGCAGCAGCATGAATGGTCATTCAATGAAATAGAGCAGTTTCAAGCATTCTTGATGAAAAGATCAGAGCTGAAAAGAAAATTTGACTTTCAAACACAAGAATCAGGAGAAGTATGAAAAGGTAAACAGGAAAGAGAAATCATAAGGGACTTACTAAAGTTGAGCTGTTTATATTCCTACATGGAAAGATAATATTTGTAAGTCCTGAAACTTTTCTCAGTATTTGGGTAGTTGGAGGGATTACACATACACACATGTGTATATATCTATATCTATATGTATATATGCATATTTATACACATACATACATACATATATATGAGCACAGGGTGAGTTGAATAGGAAGGGAACATATCTAGAAAAATAAAATTAAAGGGTAAGAGAGGAATATATTGGGAGGAGAAAGGGAGAAATGGAATGGGGCAAATTATTTCTCATAAAAAAAGCAAGAAAAATCTTTTTCAATGGAGGGGAGAAGGGGAGAGGTGAGAGGGAAAAAGTGAAGCTTACTCTCATCACATTTAGCTCAAGGAAGTAATAACATGCACACTCAATTTGGTATGAAAACCTATCTTATACTACAGGCAAGTAGGGGAGAAGGGGATAAGCAGGGTGGAGGGATGATGGAAGGGAGGGCAAATGGGAGGAGGGAGCAATTAGAGAAGGACAAGGTCCAAAGAGAGAATAGAAGAAATGGGAGATAAGATAGGATGGAGGGAAATATAGTTAGTCTTACCTAATACGACTGTTATGGAAGTCATTTGCAAAACTACACCTATATAGCCTATATTGAATTGCTTGACTTCTCAGTGGGGAAGGGTGGGGAGGGAGGGAGGAAGAGAAGTTGGAACTCAAAGTTTTAGGAACAAATGTTGAGAACTGTTTTTTCATACAACTGGGAAATAAAAAAATACAGGTAATGGAGTATAGAAATTTATGCCCTAGAAGACAAGAGAGAAGATGGGGATAAAGGAATGGAGGGATGTTAGAAGGGAGGGCAGATTGGTGGAAGGGGCAATCAGAATGCATGGCATTTTGGGGTGGGGGAGGGAGAGATGGGGAGAAAATGTGGAACTCAAAATTTTGTGGAAATGAATGTTGAAAACTAAAAATAAATAAGCATTAAAGAAAAAAATATCAGAGCTAGAAGGTACCTTGGAAGATCGTTTCATCTTGTTTACTCATTTAAAGTAGGAAAAAAACTGAAGGAGGTCTGAGAGAGGGGAAGGTCCTCAAGGTTTTAGGAAGCTGGAGGTAGAGATAGAACCAGAATCCAAGTCTTTCTGATTTCTACCTTGTCACAGCAATCACAGGAGTTACTCATGCTGGAAACTGCAAGTCATCTGATAGGCTCAGGAGGCCCATATTTTTACAATGAGGGTCCCTCAACCTCTCTCAAATACATTCACACACACGCAAAGACTTACCTATATCTGAGCTAAGTCGTAAAGGAAACGTTATGGGTAGGAAGGACTCCCCTAAGGGATAACTGGACATTTGTCGGGGTGTTTGGGGTTAACCTCCACTTCTAGGATGAGAGAGAGTGGAGAGAAAACACCCAATGAGACTAGGCAACACTATCCATTTTCTTAGTAGTCTAAAATCAGATGAATTTGATGGCTGACTTTGAGAAGGACATCCCACTCTAGATACATTCTCCCCAAAGCCAGGTGTCCTCTCTTTGGGCTGCCTGGCATTGTATGATGGAAAAATAAACAAATAACAAACAAGACAAAACTCTGGTCAAAAGATCAAGGAAAGAGGAAAACAAGCATTTTTTAAGTTCCTCCTATTTGTCAGGCACTGTGTTAAGCACTTTAAAAATAATTTGATCCTAGAAACAACCTTGGGAGGTAGGTGCTATTATTATCCTCATTTTATGGTTGAGGAAACTGAGGCAAGCAGTGAAGTGATTTGCCTAGAGTGACTTAGGTAGTAAGAGTCTAAGGCTAGATTTGAACTCAGATCTTCCTGACTCCAGGCCTAGGGCTCTATCCATGGACCCACCTAGCTGCCTGAGTACTCAAGATACTTGTATGACGCTGGAATGTTAAATCACTCCATCTCTCTGAACCTCAATTTCCTCATGCATAAAATATGACTAAAACTTCCTCTTCTTCAGTTCCTCATGTTACGGTTTTTGGGAAAATAAAAGCTTCAAAAACTTGAAACATGGTAGGTGTAGCCCCCCTGCAGCCACTGTGGGAGAAGGGGAAATCAGATTCATTGTCTCCACGCTTCTGTAATTATTTTCTGGAAATATTTTCTTCGGTCTCAAGCATCCTTTCCTGTCTATCTAATTGGAACCCAATGAATCAGAATGCCTGGTGTTATCAGCTGAGCCCTGAGCCTCTTAACACAGCTCAGAAATATTTGAGTGGAAAATGATTTATAATTAAGGAAATCTTAATCACTTATTCTAAGTACAAATTGTAATTAGGTTTGTAATTTCTCTTTTGTTTTGGTTAGTTAGCTTGGGGGCGATGGGAATGGGAACAGGACCCATACCATTTCTTGCATGAATACAAAAATATCACCAGTAGAGTGGAGGGAGATTTCTTTCTGCAATGCTATTACATCACAAGAAAGGGAAGACCAGTGTGACCTGTGGCACGGTGGACAAAAGATCTTGCTCATCTTTGGTGCCATCTTGGGAAGGAGAAAGGTCTAACCTGGTAACTTATTTCATCTTCCTTTTTGAATTATGTGGGCTCACGCAGCGCCTGAGCTCTTTAGCTTTGATCTTGTATCAGAGAGTATTTCCTGCCCTGAGCAGGACTGGCTGAATATGCTTGACTGATGTCAATTATTGAAGAGCAAAGGTTTGGGCTTTTAATTTTTCAGCTCGGAATGGTTAGCAGCCAAGGCTGGCATGCTCTGGGGATAATGGGCTTCAGAGTGAAATTAGCTGTGACGAAGGACAATGCTCCCCCTAATGTAGTTCCCTGCATCATTTCAATTAAAGTACAGTAATTTCAGACTTAGTTTTAATAAAGCAACCAACTCTCAGCTCTCTGTGTTAATGGGAGAGCATAGATAAAGGGAATCTGTGGATCAGCTAGCTTTAAATGCCATCTGTACTACATTGTCCGAGCAACTGAACAGACCAGATGGATCTGAGACTGGTTAAAACAGTCAGGCTAAATGTGCGGTGCTGCACTTGTAGTCATAGATCTCAGTCTTCTTCTCCTTATGAAATGAAAGCATCTCAAGGTTGGGGAGGGAGTTCAGAGTTCATCTCATCCAACCTCCATTTGTATCCCTTTACTGCACCAACTAGCATCCCCTCCGATCTTTGCTAGCTGTCCTGTAGGTGGCCAAGAACTTTCTGGTCATGGAGCAGAGGGATGGAGTAGCAGAGAAGAGTATGGGTCTTATTGTCAAGAAGGTCTGGTTTTAATTCCTGCATCAAACATATTAGCGATGTGACCCAGACTGGGCAAAACGCTTAACCTTTCAATGTTTCCTTGGTGGAGGAAATTTACTTACTGAGAATTCTTTATGCTAATAAAACTATAGGTCCTTATCTTGCACTACCAAAAACACACCCCAAATCTATAAGAAAAGGATCAAAGTGCCTGGCACATGGTAGGTGCTTAATAAATATTGATTAAAAGGGTGCTTGTATAACTTGGACAATTCAGTTTTTTCCCCCATATCATGGGTTTCAAAGGAAGCCTTTATATAGGAGTGAGTATCATCATTCTATAGTGGTCCCAGGGTGGGTGCAGGTATGGGAGGGCAAAAAAGTTCTCATATATCTCCCACAGAAGGGTATTCAAAGCAGCTTTCTTCAAAGAAACGTAACTGTGTGCCTATGGTGCCAGCCCCAACTGTTTTTACTTTAAAGTAACACATCTTCAATATAGAACCCCTTCACAGTCTCCAGCCCTACCATAACCCTGGTCTTACAACTGCCATACTCTGTTTCCATGTTTGGGGGAGGGGAAAGTATGGGGGAAGAGGAAAAGGAAATGGAAGGGAGAAATAAGAGGATGGAGGAATATGATGCCAAGAAAAGGTCTTTGCAGGGAGAAATGATAATAGCAAGGGGCCTTTGAAGGATGTAATATGCTGCTGGGAAGGAATCTCTGTAGGATGGAGTATGATGCTACAGGAGTTATTGATGTGGGTAAATGGGGTGGTCAGGAAAGTGTGTGGAAGAGGGCGGTTGAGAGGGTGCTCGGGTGATATCTGAGCATGATATAAATGGAAATAGACTTGGATGTAGTATTAAGAGATCCGAGTCCACATCGTGGCCCTCTCTTCCCCTGTGTAACCTTGATTCAGTTTTCCAGTGAGTAAAAATAAGGAATTGGGCAAAGGTCCTGCAACATTCTTTGATTCTATAACCTGCTCCCCGGTGACTTTTAAGAAAAGCTTATTGACTGGTTAATTAGGGGGATTAGACTTAAGAAACATGGACAGATGCTCTGTAGTGTCTTGAAAACCAACCTGTTATGAGGAAAAGGATACTATATACTTGACTTTGATTCATGGCTTTGCTACTTAGAGCCTGTTTGACTTTGGGCAAGAATTTTCCCTTTTCTAGGCTTTAGTTTCTTAAACTGTGAAACCAGTTGATTGGATTAGGTGCTTTTAAGTACCTTTCTGCTTATTCCCAATATCCTATACCTATGATTTACTTAATTTGTGTTATCATATAGTAATAACGATGAACCTTTTGTTTCTTCCCGAAGCCCCATAACCTATGACTAATTTAATTTGTGTCCATCGTTTCATAATGATGACCCTTTCTGCTTTTTCCCAGAGTCCTGTAATTTATGATTTACTTAGTGTGTGTCCATCATAAAATGATGAAGATGATGATAACCAGCATTTACATGGTAGTTAAAGGTTTGTTTCATCTTCATAGCAACACTGGGAGGTAAATTCTTTTATTATCCCTATTTTACAGATGAGTAAACTGAGGCAGGGTAAGTGACTTATCCAGGGTCATTGAGTCTAAGGTTAGCTTTAATATACCAGGAGGAAGATATGCATAAGTAAAAGCACTTTATTTAGCATAGCTAGAATTTTCTATTACACTATGGGACTAGTCTTTTTTTATTAAGACTAACAAGTGTCTATGAGCCTTCCTTCGGAATAAGATGGTCTCGGAAAGAGGGGTTTAGACCCTATTGGTAGCCTGCCAGTTTGAGGACAGTGGGGTAACGTGAGCGAGGTGCCATACACTTCTGTTTGTCGATGCACAGACTATTAGACTTGATAGAAATTTCCTTTTCCAGGTTCATCCGAGTATCCTCCAGATTCCTCAGGGCCTGTTCTGATTCTAGCAGCTTCTGTTTCAGGGCCTGGATGGAATTGTTTAGTTCTTCAACCTCACTGGTCAGCCTAAATCACAAAGATATATGGGAATAGAAAACAGAAGAATTATAATGAGTCCTTTCACCAGAACCACTGATGAGTGCAGCAGGGGAAAAAATATTCTTGGATGCTATCATCCTCTGGTTCAATAAATTCAAACTGAATAGGATAGCAAAGATAATCAGGTACATGCATGTGTCCCCATTTTACAGATGAGGATACTGAGGTCAAGGGAAGGAGTTTCAATGATTTGGTCACAGTCACCATAGGCAGTAAGTAGCAGAACCAGGGTTAGAGCCCAAGCCCTCAGAAGTCCAGTCTAGTGCTGTTTCCATTATACCATTCTGCTTGTCCAAGTAGAATGGTGGCAGCAATGAGCTTTGAAACCCAACCTCTGGTTGTGGTGTCTCTTTTAATGGCCTTGGGTGACTACGTAGGAAGGTGTAGAGTAGAAAATGGTTGGCTATGTGGGTGTCATCCATTCCATTAGACATATCTATTCTCATCAAATATATAGTTTTCTTCTTTTAATAAAAGGCTACTTAACTAAATTCAACATTTTTTGGTTGAATTCCATCAAAATAGAATATATGTGTGTGCGTGTGTGTGTGTGTGTGTGTGTGTGTGTGTGTGTGTGTGTGTACAGAAGTAGCCTGGCAAGAAGAAAATAATCCGGGACCAGGAATCAGGGAAACTGAATTCAGTAGTGTGCTGGAGGAAGTTCTTATAGCTTCACTAGAGCTGATTGTTAAATACTCAGTGTGAGAAGTAAACATTTCAGAAATTGGTAAATGCTACGCACATCAGGGCTTGCTTTGTTGTTTGGCTGATCATTTAGACTTTGAAAAAGTGACAGAGAAAATGTTAACAATGCAAATTAAATTTAAAAGTGCGTGGGGTGTATTCCACTCCTACCCCCAATCCCTACCCCAGAGCTGATTGTTAAACATTTACTAGGCTGTCTCTACAACTGATTTGTGTGACTAAGTCTCTTTCCCTTTCTGGGCTTGTTTGGTTGTCTGTAAAATGAACATGAAAGAACCCTGCTCTTTTGGAAGTTCTAAATGAGATAATGTATGCAAATGAACTTTGAAAACTATCAGTGCCAAAGGTTCAGCTAACACAAATAATGATACAATCTTAGACTAAGATCTCCTCTGAAGCCTCCTTATGGTAGAGAGATGATCCTGGATTCCCAGAGACTGGAAGAGATGGCGATACCATAGTAGGAGCTACCCAACTTTTTGTTGAATCATTTCAGTCCTGTCTAAGAACCCACTGGGGTTTCCTTGACAGATACTGGAATAGTTTGTCATTTCCTTCTTCAGCTCATTTTACAAATGAGGAAAATGCAGCACATAGGGTTAAGTGACTTGCCCAGGGTCACACTGCTGCTAAGTGTCTGAAGCCTGATTTGAACTTAGGAGGATGAGTCCAGACCTAGCATTCTATCCAGGACATCCTAACTGCCCCACTTATATGTCTTTAATAATCCATGAAAATCCAAGTGATATTAAATGTTGCTTTAACATTTAAAATTTTTTGGCCCTAGGAATTAATGAACCTGTCTGCTGAGTCATAGAAGATATCTGTTCTGTCAGTGGGTAAAGAACCTACACTGACAAGATCATGAATCTTTTAAAGCATCAAAGTCAGGATGATGCTATGTGATGGAATGGGGAGCCTTAATCACTGGTTCTGATCAGAGTGTAGCCTACTTGATCAGTCACTCAATGTGATAGGTGAGTGAGGCCAATCTGTCTCTGAAGAGATGATAGGAAGGCCTTAGGCAGAAAACATCTAATTTGACTTCTTAGTTTGGGTTTATGGACAGCAGAGGGGGAAGAGTGCAGGATAAGTTACAATATGCTGGACAAAATTGGGTGCAGTCTATCCATTTGTCCTATCTGGACATGCCTCAGGCATTGTCAGTACTGTGCAGGCTATTGACTTGCCCCATGGCAAGCTAAGGTCCTATTATGTGTCAGGCACAATGCTAGGTGCTGGTGATGCAAGTAAAGGTAAAAAGCACAGTTCCTCCCCTCAAGGATATCACAGGGGAATGGGGGTGAGGAGAGAGAATAATATGCAAATCAGGTACAAACAAGATATAGACAGATTGCTTGTCTATTAAATGGAGGCACAGCGAATGGAGTGCCAGGTCTGGAGTCAGGAAAACCTGAGTTCAAATTTAACCTCAGGTACTCACTGTGTGACCCTGGGCAAGTCACTTAAATTTGTTTGCCTCAGTTTCCTCATCTGTATAATGAGCGGGAGAAGGAAATGGTAAAATACCTCCGTATCTCTGCCAAGAAAACCCCAAATGGGGTCATGAAGAAAGTTGGGCATGGCTGAGATGACTCAATAGCAAAAATGACAATAATAACACTATGGGTTATTCATGACAAACCTCATGAGTTTGTCATGAATAAAATGTTTGATAAATTTGAACATACTATAGAAATATTGGCAATTAACTAGACCAGGGGTGAGGAACCTACAGCCTCAAGGCCACATGTGATCCTCTAGGTCCTCAAATGCAACCCTTTGACTGAATCCAAACTTCACAGAACAAATTCCTTCAATAAAAAGATTTGTTCACTCAAAAGGCTGCACCCAAAGACCTGGAGGGCCACATGTGGCCTCAAAGCCACGGGTTCCCCACCCCAGATCCTCGATATAGCAACCACATTATCTGGGTTCTATCCAGATAAGTAAATAAAATCATATCAGCTGGAAATATATGGAAGGAATTGCGAGATGGGTGTACACTGGTTCTTTGGACTGGGTATTAGCATCTAGATTTGGATTCACATCTGTGTAGACGCTCTTTCAATTCCAGTGGGTCAGATAACCTTTCATCTTTGACACACTTGAGGACCTATAGGGAATCCCAATATAGAGACATCATTTACATGAGTCTGGCTCAAAATTATGTTGGTTCCATGATCAGTGTAGACACACTCTATGGTCCTCGAGATTGTATCCCTCCTCTGAATGAACAGTAGAATTAGTTACATATTCCCAGATGTGTATTTTTAAATAGCTTCAAAAGGCCTTGATGCTTCTAAGGTATTATGAGATAATAAAATGGTTCTAGAAAAGTACTCTCTAAACCAACTTCATAGGAACTAGCTTCATGAAAAATCACTGAAGTCCCAAAAGTTTGATGCATTTTATTGATATTTGAAGCCCATGAATGGGAAAATTTCTAGCATAGTGATACTCATTTTCAATATTTGAAGAGATATCATGTACATATTAGTATATATATGTGTATGTATAAACATACATAGGCAAATATAAATGAGGAAACTAGCTGTGCCTTGAGTCAGGAAGCTGGTGTTGGTCATTTCAGTCATGTCTGACTGTGACCCCATTTGGGGATTTTCTTGGCAGAGGTACTGGAGTGGTTGGCCATTTCCTTCTCTGACTCATTTTACACACAGGGAACTAAGGCAAATAAAGTTGAGTTATTTGTCCAGGGTCACACACCTAGTAAGTGTCTAAGGCTAGATTTGAAGTCATGAAGATGAGTCTTCCTGATTTCAAGTCCAGTGTTCTAGTCACTGGACCGTCTCACTGCCCCAGAGTCAGAAAGACCCAAGTTCAAATCCAGCCTCAGACACTTAGTAGCTGTGTGACCCTGGGCAATTCACTTAACCTCTGTTTGCCTTAAAATACAAGAAAAGAAAATAGCAAACCACTCCAGAGTCTTTGCCGAGAAAACTTCATGGACTGTACTGGAATGTGAGAATCCAGGGGGCCATGAAGAGTCAGACAAGACTGAACAACGGCAGAGAAATATGCATGGAAGCAAATAAGTTAATCTGTTAAAAGTGCTTTGCAAACCTTGACGCATTCTCTAAATGTTGGCCGTTGTTGTTATTACAAAAGCCTGTCATCATTGAGAGGGAACCAAGCTCAGTCGGAAAGACCCAGGTTCCAGTGCTGCTTCAGACACACTGGCTCGGAGACTCTGGGCAGTTCATCTAAACTTTGAATGTCCTCGGTGACTTGCTAAGATCTGAAGCTGTACTAGTCCTTTACCTCAAAGAAAGAGGAAACAAACTCACATATACAAAAAAGAAATATTTGTAACAGCTCTTTCTGGAGCATCAGAAACCAAACTGGAAACTAAGGGGGTGCCCATTAATTGGAAAATAGCTAAACGAAGTGTGGTATATGAATATCATGGAATGGGTAGCTTCTGCAAAACTCATTTTATATGACCAAAGTTACTTTCTAAGAATAATCAGCACTGTGGTATAGTGGATCAGGCAATGGTCTTGGAATTGAAAGACCTGGATTCAAATCCTGTCGGTTACTAATGATAGGACTTGAGACAGCCTATTTCTAGGGTCTTCATTTTCCTTATCTGTAAAATGAGAATAATAGTGCTCGCATTGCCCATCTCATAGAGCTATTGTAAGCCTTATGAGTGTGTTTGTCC
Organism: Notamacropus eugenii; assembly: GCF_028372415.1. Taxonomy (NCBI): domain Eukaryota; kingdom Metazoa; phylum Chordata; class Mammalia; order Diprotodontia; family Macropodidae; genus Notamacropus; species Notamacropus eugenii. The sequence goes on along the minus strand of NC_092872.1, from coordinate 51,106,004 downwards.
TTCGTTGCCAAAGAAGACCATGCCATCAGAGAAATGATGGCATGACTTGCACTTAACTTTGTTTTGAGTGAGGGAGGGCTGTGCAGGTCACCAGCCTCACTTCTCCTCCAGAGCCATCTGAATCCAGTGAGCAGATATTCATCAGGATGACTGGAGATGACCCAGGATGAGGCAGTTGGGATTAAGTGACTTGCCCAAGGTCACTCAGCTAGTGAGTGTCGTGTCTGAGGTGAGATTTGAACTCAGGTCCTCCTGATTCCTGCACTGGTGCTCTATCCACTGCACCACCTAACTGCCACTTAAAGTGCTATGTAAAGACAGATTATGATAGTTATTTTTATTAAAAATATTATTCACCATCCACTTTGTGCACAGGTAACCGTTACTACACGTGAAGACTGGGTCTACACAGCACACAGTGAACATTGAGGAGACAGGAGATATTTCCAGAGCACTGAGTGATAGGCCAGTAAATCTGGGTTCAAATCTCTGTCCTAAACTCAGAATGATGGAATATGAGAGATGGAAGGGATGTTGGAGGTAATTTGGTCTGTTACCTTGCAAATTGAAGAAACCAAAATCCAGAGGGAAGAAATAACTTGACCAGCAGCAGTGGCAGACCTGGACTTGATGCTAAATCTTTTGCTACCAAATCCAGTTCCTTTTTCATCACACAACTACAGTCTCACTCTATGACCTCAACCAAGTCACTTTTCTCTGAGCCTCAGTTTCTTTCTCTGCCTCTTTCTTGCATACAAGGTTCAGTAAGTATGTATTTAGTGGATCCTTGTCTGCGCTGAATTCCTCATCATTCAAGTCCTTTTAGAAGTCAAGCCTTTCTACCTCCCTCAGAGGACTGACCTAGTGCCCCTGCCTTCACTCCTCAGGAAATCTCATTGACATTTCTAACCAGACCCTCTACGCTTTAGGACTGTGATCTTCAGCTCTAGTTTTGTTGTTGTTTGTATTTGTTACTTATTTTTAACATTTTAAAAAAAAATTTTGAGTTTTGAATTCTCTCCCTCCTTCCAGCCCCTTCCCCACTCATTGAGAAGGCAAATAATGTGAAATCAATTATACATGTGAAATCATGAAAAACACATTTCCATGTTAGCTATGTTACCAAAAATAAAGTGAAAAAAATAGGCCTCAATCTGCACTCAGAATTTATCAATTTGCTCTCTCTAGGCGGATAGAATTTTTCATCACGAGTCCTTTTGTCTTGAATCATTGTTGATCAGACACAGCTAATTATTATTTCAATATTATTGTTATTGTAATCACGATTTCTTCCTGGTTCTGTTCTCTTAATTTGCCTAAGTTCATAGAAAATTTCCCAGATTTTTCCAAAACCCTCCTGCTCCACAATTCTTACAGCATAATGGTATTCCCTTACAATCGCATACCACAACTTGTTTATTCATTCCCCTGTTGATGGGCATCCCCTTAATTTCAAATTCTTTGCCACCACAAAAAGAGATGCTATAAATATTTTTGTATATTTTTAGATTTATACTTTTGGATATATAGTGCATGCATGGGTATGTATGTATGTGTATCTATGTATCTATATCTATCTCCATATATGTATGTGTATCTATCTATATACACATATATGTATGTATGTGCATATATATATACATATATGTGTGTATATAAATGTATATATATTCTTTTCCTTCTCTTTCATCTCTTTGAGACATCAGACTAGTAAGTAGATCTGTAGATGTGCTAGGTCAAAGGGTATGTGTAGTTTTATAGTCCTTTGCACATAGTTCAAATTGTGATTGAATGATTGAACTAGTTCACAACTCAACATCCTCTCCAGCATTTTTAATTTTCTTTTTCTATCATGCTAGCCAATCTGATAGGTGTGAGATGGTATCTCAGAGCTGTTTTAATTTGCATTTTCCTTAATCAATAGTGATTTAGATTCAGGTCTAGTTTGAAAGAGACTCTGCTGGAAGTTTCCTTGTGGGATACATTAAAGGAGGAAATCATCCTTACGTTGGAATGAGTGCTCTCATGGAGCTAATAGATTTTCTTGTATTCTTTGAATAGCAAACATCAGTGTTCCGCCATAGTTGGATGTTGTACATGAAGATCCCTTGTACAGAATGGTAGGGTGGGGAAGTGCCCAGACAGAGCTAGAATCTGGGTTACGTTGATCTTTTCATGGAGCTCTGCATTACTTACCCCATGCTACCCCTAATTTTACATATATGGAAACCGATGTCAAGAAAGGAGGAACAACCTATCCTTGATCATTTGGCAAGGAAATGGCAAAGTTTGGGCTTCCCTTTTCTCTGGTCACTTTCTGTTTCAACCAGGACAGTTTATTTTTTCCCCCAATAAAATTGTGTAATGATAACAGCAACCTATTTTATTGATACAGAGCTATATACTTGCCAAAGCATATTCATCTCACGATCTCCCTTAACATAGGCTATTTTCCCTATTTAAACAGTTGAGGAGAGCAGCATAAGATGTGTGTTCTAGTCCTGCCTCTGACACATACTGGCTGCCTTTATGACCCTGAACAAATCACTCTACCACTCAATTCCCCCATGCAACCCTTTATGACTATAAATTAGCCAATTTGTATGAGTAGAGGAAATTTTCTCACTGAGAGTTCTCTAGACCAATGAAATCTGAGTCCCAGATGCACACTAAGGTTTAAAAAAAACACTTATACTCCACAATATTCCTACAAAGTAGGCAGTATGAAGATTTTTTAAAGAATCATAATTTTATAGATGAAGAAAACGAGATTTGGAGAGAAGAAAGGTAGCATTAGATTTTGGATATGAGCCCAAATCAGCTGACTCCAAGTTCCTTGTTTTTTCTTGTAACCACACTGTTTCTTGGAGAGCAAGCACCATGTAGAGTTGCATGACTATGCCATCCCCAATCCCTAAACCTTTATGTGGATGACTTCAGGGCCAAGGTAAGAAACTTCAGCTATTCTCCAATCTCTCCTGAAGGAACCTTAGGAAAAATACTCCAGCTCAGAGAATATGAACTCTAAATATAGAATTATGGGACTAGAAATCTTGTCTGTGTCCATTCAATATGTTGGGTATAAGAAGAATTAAAGGGAAATTAGATTATAATGCCTCTTGAAGTGTAGGATATTATGTGTATGGGCACAGAGCATATTAAATTATTTAATTTCCTTTTTAATATCTTAATTAAATATTTTTGCTAATGGACCAATGCATCTCTAGAATGACCTAGGAATAAAATAATAAAATAGATAGAGATTCAAGCTGGAATCTGAATTATTCCAAAGCAACTCCAATGATCTTCTGATTAGCTAAAGAAATGCTATATATGTATTAAAACATAAACTATGTGAAACAAAGCCTTTGTCATTACCTGAATTGTGCTGCATCCCTGCAGAGATCCACATTGGGTCTGTGAGATCGTTGATAAAGCCTTGTCTGAGCAACTTTCAGCGGGGCTTCCATGTCTTTGATGGCTTGTTTGAGGGATTTAATGTTGTTTTCCTGGTCAGTAATTTCTCTGAGTATCTATGGAAGAAGCAAAGTGTTTACACATGAAATTGAGCATCTATGGTTATCTCCACCTGTATGGATAGCCAGGAAGCTTAGGGAAAAGGCAGAAGGGTAAAAAGACTTGGTCTGTGCCTTCTGCAAGTGCCCAAGATAGCAAAGCTGAACAAGACCATCAGATGGTAGAGAACCAGGGATATATGCATATACCTAAACCCAGAGACCCAAGTCTGCAATGGCATTTCTTTCTTTCCTGCACAAGATTGGGAGATATGACTCTCTAAAGCATCTACTCTGAGTTCTATCTTTCAACACGTTCTCTGTGCTTGACCAGAATGAACCCTCTAACTTTCCAACTCAGACATTTGAATGGCCCATCACACAAATTTAGGGCCCAGGATTTTTCCCCCTTCTACTCTGTTTCCTCTTTGTAGGATTAAACATTATATTGCTTTTGATTGTATGGGTCTATTATTTTAATGACAAAAGTAGATTTGACCCTCAAGGCCAGGAGAAGCTTGGAGGCAGTGCTGATAGGCCAAATTAGTGACTTGGTCCCAGAGCTCCATGAGCCAAAATAACCAGGGAAATGAGGAAAGAGGTCACAAAGTATATGTAGGACTGAGTTTGGAGACTGCAGGATGTTTTCTATGTTCTGTACCTCCCCTTTACTAGTGGAACCCTAGCCCGAATTTGTTTTATGAAAAACATGACAAGTCATGGCCGAATTAGAAGTGATCAAAGCTCTCATGAGCTGCTTGAGTCAAAATGGCTAAGTTTCCTTTTCCCTTACTACCCTGAAAGGACTCTGCTAGGGTATCGGGGAGGTTATGGAAAGAAAAAGTATAACAGAATCATGTATCTGAGCTTCTTAGACATCAATGAGTCTAACTGTCATTTTAGAGATGAGGAAAACCAAGGCACAGCAAATGTAATTGGGGGACTGCTCTTACTCAACTGAAAAGAAGTGTGAGAGAGTAGGAGGGGCCTAGGACCCAAGTTCTGGCTGTATCACTCATTAGCATGGCACATACCATCGTTCTTCAAGCCTCACTTTGCCCATCTGTAAAATGAAGGTGATCTAAGATGAGCTACAAGGGACTTCAGAGGCCTCTTTGTCCAGAAATTTTCACTTCACTGATGACGAAATTGAGCCATAAGAAGTGCGCAAAGCTAAGACCAAAAAGGGAAACAACTAAGAGATTTATTTCAGTTTATTGTAAAGGGAAACTTCCCAGGTGAATAGTGATGAATGCCACCTCCCTGGAGGCCTTCCAGCAGAAGACAGAAGGTTGCATGTCCAGGATGTTGTACAGGGCATTCCTGCCCTAGCAAAAGTGGGACCAGATGCCTCTGAGCAAAACATAGGCGTTGATTACATTCATTCCCATCAAAACTCTCTTAGAATGTGACCTTCCTACAATGAGTCACTCCCACTTTGTAACTGTAGCAAATTATCCCAAATGTCAAATTATTTTGAAGAAGCTGAGTGGGATCTGCTTTTAGAACAACCAGTTTGGGGCTTGCTGGGGAAGTGAGAACTTGGGGGGGCGGGACACGTCCCCACTGTTCAACTTTTATATCTGTAAGTCCTGGCAGAGGAGAGCTGTGGCTGCTGGTCTCCAGGGACTAGTGGCTAACTGCCTGTCTGGGTTTGGAGTAAGGAACATTAGGGTGATTCATGTACTTCTCCTAAAAGGAGCCTGCGGGTTCAGACTAAGCTATGTTTCTGAGTTGGAGGGGCCATAGAACTGACTTGGGAGGGAACTACAAACGGGTCTTCCTGGGTGCAGGCCTAACCCTCAGCTCTTGTTCCTGGCTAAAAAGAAAAAGTTCACAGAACTAGGATCAGTGATGGGAAGGCATAGAAAGAGTTATGGTCTTAGACACAGAAGATCTGCATGAGAGGGCCAGCTTGGTTACCTCCCAACTACAGGACTATGGATGAAACATTTCATCTCTGTGAATGCCTTGGTTTTGTAAAACGTGGATTTTGAGCCAAATGAGCTAGTTCTTCTAGCTCAGACATTACATGGTTCAACATAATAGGGAAGTAGTTTTTGGCTCAATTCAAGGAAAAGTTTCCTAGCAATCAGAGCTATCTGACAGTGGAACAAGCTATTTTAGGCTATAATCAGTGGTTACTGGAAAGCTCTAAGCAGGGACTAAATGATAACCCATCAGGGTTACACAGAAGGAATTTCTGCACTGGGTAAATGGACCAGATGACCTGTAAGGCTCTATCTAGCTCTAAAGGGAAGTTCTGTGTGACTGAACATGTCTCATATATCCACTTCTTTCCCTCCTTTTACATTTGCCACTGCTCTGGTATGGAACCTCATAATGCCTAGACTATCATAAAAACCTGCTGTTTTCTTCCCTACCACAAGTTTCTCTCCACACCAATCCATGCTCCACTCAGCCATCAAACTGATCCTCCTAAAGTGGAGATACGATTACGGTCATTTAGTCCTTTTTCAGTCACGTCCCCATTTAGAGTTTTCTTGGCAAATGTACCGGAGTGGTTTGCCATTTCCTTCTGCAGCCCATTTTGAAGATGAGGAACTGAGGCAAACAGGGTTAAGTGATTTCCCCAGGGTCACACAACTGGTAAATGTCTTGAACTCAGGAGGATGAGTTTTCCTGGCATTAGGCCCATTGCTCTATCCACTGAGTCACCTACCTATTTATTCTGTACTCTATTTAATAAATCCAGTGCCTCCCTATCACCTCCGAGATCAAAAATAAACTGCTTGGAGTTCAAAGTCCTTCATTATCTGCCTCATTCCCTTCTTTCCTGGCTCCTTACAGCATACTCCCTTTACTTACTCTGTGAATCAATGACACTGGCTTCTTTCATGTTCCTCACATAAGATAATCCATCTCCTGACTCCAGGCTATCCTCCAGGCCTGGAATATTCTCCCTCCTTATTTCTGCTTTCTGACTTGCCTGGCTTCCTTCACATCTCAGCACACTTTATGCAAGAAGCTTTTCCTGATTCACTTTAACCTAGTGCTTTTCCTCTGCCATTTATCTCTAATTTATCAGAGAAGAAGGCTAAAGATAGTATTGTGGAGCCCTTAGAGCTTGGTCAGACATTGAAGATGCCCAAGTCATCCACAGCCTTCCAGACTATAGCCAGTTATCCTGACTTTTTTCAGGCCCTTGGTCTTGAATGACTCTGGAAGAGAGAATGAGGCTGATGGCTTTGTACAACTCTGCTTCACTTAAATCCAATTCACTCACTAGTCAAGACTTCAACCCATGATGTCCTCTTCAAAAGCAAAGGAGAAACAGCCAACAGCATCTCTAATTTCTCCTGTGTGAAGCTTATTTGAATGTAGCTGATTGAGTGTTGTCTCCCTCATCAGACCTGTAAACTCCTTGAGAGCAAGAACTATATTTTTCCTTTCTTAAAATCCCCAGTACTTAGCATCATGCCTGACTTATGGTAGGTGCTTTTAAAGTGCTTGCTGATTGACTAACTGGACTTTGAAAGCATGGCTCTGGTACTCCAGAGAGCTCTGAGGCAGGGAGAGATGAGATAGGGAGGAACTCACTTTATTCAGATGGTCCTGCAGCTTACGTTTCGCATTCTCCATCTCCTCGGAGCACTTGGAAAAGGCCACGTTTACCGTATCACACTGTAGACGGAGATCCTCAGCAGTGTCACTCAGGATATTGTCAATCAGGGCTCTCAGGTTGGTAGATGCAATCTTCTCCTGATCTGCCCGGTAGATGGTGTCATGGCTGAACTTGCCCCATGTTTCTGGAGTAGTGGCACTAAAGGAGTGAGAGAATGGTAAAGAAGTCAGTATTTCCTGCCCCTAGGATTTGAGGAGATGTGCCTCACTGAAGACCCTTTGACTAAAAACAACAACAAAAAACACAAACACAAAAAAATACAACTTGTGGCTACAGTGTAGCCAGAGAAGATCCTAGAGTCTGCCTAAGGTACACAACACAGATTAGGCCTTTTAATGGACCCACTGTGCTTATGTAGCTGAGGAAGAAAGGTTTCGGGAAGAATACTTACTTTTCCCTTTCTATAGCCCTGGGTGGGTTTGGCTACCAGTTGTGATCCCCAGGACCAGAAGCTAACATCTGGCTTCAGTCTCTTGATTTTGGCTTAGACTTCACTGCCTTAGATTTCTGTCACTTTGGTTTACAAGACCTTTGAAGGCAGTATCATTCTTTCTTCTTTTGTGGAAGAAGAGTACTTACCATTATATCTATTGGGTTCTCAACAGAAAAATCAAGTTTCCTTAATCAGAATGAATTTGACACCCCTCCTAAACCTCATTTAGTCTTCTGCTTAGGCCTAACCGTTAACCAAGACCAAAGCTCCCAATCCCCTTCCACGAAATATTCTTTCTCGCTACTCCCCAGATAGGGTCAATTTAATTTTTTCAGAGGCAGATGTCAAAAACTTATCAACCTCTATATTAGGGGTTCTGAACCTTTTTGTCAAATGGACCCCTTTAGCAATCTGGTAAAACCTATGGACAACTGAGAATAATGTTTTATTTAATTAAGGACAAATTAACTTTCAGTTAGAGGGAAAATAAGGATGTAAATGTTGCTTTCATCCAAGTGCTCAGCCCCCCATCATCTCTCCAAATTCAGTGAACTCCTGCCCTATCTAATGCCTGATGAAGTTCAGAACACCAGGTTCACAGTTTCTTCTGCCCCATCCTTTCTATATAAAAACATGCATTGAGGGATAGGCAGCCTCGGAGACTCTTTGGGACCCCTGCTAGCTAGATGAGTATTGAAGAGTCCTACACAGTCAGCAAGACCTGAGTTTGAGTTCACCTACAGACACTTACTGGATATATGTCTCTGGGCAAGTCACTTGACCTTTCTCTGCCTCAGTTCCCTCAGGAGTAAAATAATGGGGTTGGAAATAATGACCTCTACAATCTTATCTATCTCTAAATCTATGACCCTATGAATCTGCCTCCTCCCCTCCACCCCATTTCACTTTTATCCAAAAGACTGGCTTAACTTCTGGTTTAACAGTATCCCTTGAACATTTGTCACCTTTAGCAATTCAATCAAGGGAGAGAGGAAAAACACACACTACAGACAATTTATTTTTTTCACTTACCCCAAGACCTCTGGGGTGACTTAGAGAAGGCCTCACATAAACCAGCTTCTCTCTGGGATAAACTAGGGTGATGGAAGTAAGAAGCCCATGTAGTAGTGGTGGTTTGCCACCTGTTGGTCACTGGAAGAAATTACACAGCATGCCAACCCAAAAGGATGGGAATACACTAGAGAGTGGGAGAGTAGATTCTCTTGGGAGTCACTAAACAATATCATCTGTGAATCATGGGAGTTCATCCAAGGAGACCAAGGGCAAGAGTGACAGCTAAGTAGCAATGACCCAGGAAGGCATCAGGAGACCTTTGTTCTAGACATTTGCCAGCTAGAGAGACAGGGCAAGTTACGTTCTTTCTCCAACCTAATTTCCTTCCCTTATAGTCAGTCATTTAATCAAGTAGCACTTATTAAACATCTACTATATGCCAGGCCCTGTGCTAAATGCTGGAAACACAAAGGAAGGCAGAAGATAGTTCCTGCACTCATGGAAATCACAGCCTAAGAAGGGAGAGAAAAACATGTAAACAGTTATGCATAAGCAAGATCTATCCAGGATAAATTAGAGATAAAGGAGGATTGGGAAAGGCTGCTCAGGAGAGATGGGATTTTAGAGGAGACTTGAATGGAAGCTAGGAGGCCGGGGTGAGGAAGGAGAGCATTCCAGGCATGGGGAATGAAATGTCCAGAGCTGGGAAATATAATGTCTTATGTTAGGAAGCCAGTGGCCCTGGAGAGCAGAGTATAATGATAGGGAACAAGGTATAAGAAGATGGAAAGGTAGGAAAGGGTCAGGTTGTAGAAGGCTTTGGATTCAATTCAACAAACATTTATAAAGCCCAGACTATTTTTAGGTGTCTTTCAAGGTTGTGGAGATACAAATATGCAAATAGCCCGTATTTTCAAGAGGCTTAGAAATGAGGGGGGTGGATTTTTTTAAGTTCCTTCTCAGCATCTCTCAGAAACCTCTCTGAGTTCAACCTTTATTAGCTGTTAAGAGCCTGGCAAAAACCTCTATCTCAAAAAAACTCAATTTGTTCATCTGTAAGAAATTCTTGTGGTCCATACCTCCCAAAGTTTTTGAGAAGAAAGAAATTTGTAAACCTTTGTGCTCCACGGAAATGTGAGTTTTGATGATGATGGTCTATAATGGGTGAAAATATCCCTTTTGCGGGCCTTTCTTTGAAGTCCCTGGGTTGTTACCAAGTTGATTTCTCTCTGCCCAATCCACACTCTACCTATTCAATAGATACTCACTGACATCCCATTTAAAGAGACTCTTGTGCTTGGCACCAGAGGGTTGAGGGTAAGATAAAGTACAAAAGTGGAGAGGAGCCGGGATCTCTTTCTTCAGGGATCTCATGAATTCTAGTAGGAGCTAAGGCACAGACTTGCATAACTACAATAAAATTGCCTTGTACAGTACAATTAAGATTAGTACAATTTTAAGAAGCTAAGTACAATTCTAAAAATAATAGACATGAAGACATGAGATCTTTTGGTTTTAGTCTTTTATATCCCCATACCTACCTTGTTGTCATACCTGTGGTGGGCCCTTAACAAAAAGATTGTTGAATTGAGTTACAGCATAAGACACAGGGAAAAAATGCCAAAGGAGAAGTTACCAAAAAAAAACATGGCCAAAGAATTCGCAATTAGGAGAGGGTACTTTTGGCTGTGGAGATCTGGGAAAGTTTTCTGGAGGAGGCAGCACCTCAGCTGGGCCTTGAAAGAAGGGTTGGCCTTAGAGAATGGGAAATTGAGGCAATGCTCATCAGTTGGGGAATGGCTGAACAAGTCGTGGTACATGAAAAAATGATGAACAGGCAGATTTCAGAAAAACCTGGAAAGACTTACATGAACTGATGCTGATTGAAGAGAATAGAACCAAGAGAACATTATACAGTATTGTGTGATGATCAACTATGATAGATTTAGCTTTTCTCAGCAACACAATGATCCAAGACAATTCCAAAAGACTCATGATGGAAAATGCTATCTGCATCCAGAGAAAGAACTATGGAGTCTGAATGCAGATCGAAGTATACTATATTCACTTTTTTTAACTTTTTGTTTTTTTGTTTTCCCCTTTTGTTCTGTTTCTTTTTTCACGACGTGACTAATATGGAAATATGTTTAATATGATCACACATGTATAATCTATATCAGATTACTTGCCTTCTTGGGGAAGGAAGGTGAGAGGGAGAAAAATTTAGAACTTAATCTTATAAAAATGAATGTTAAAAACTATCTTTACATAGGATAGGGAAATAATACTATTTATAAAAAATAAAAGGTTGGCCTTCAATAGATTGAGATGTGAAAGGAAGTATATTCCAGACCCAGGGGAAAACATGAGCAAGGGCACTTGGGGAGGAAAGCATGTGATGTGAACCATGAACTAGTGAATGAATTTGGCTAGAAGTAGAAGGAAGTAGCGTGTGATGATTCTGGGAAGCTAAACTTGGGGCCAGAATGTTGAGGACCTTGGATCCAGACTTGAGAGCTTAGCCTTTTTTTTTTTTTTTTGGTAAATTTCTCTTATATTTCAAGTAAAATAAAACCTTTAGCAGCATTAATTTTTACAAGATTTCGATTTCCAAAGTTCTCCCCTTCTGAGAATGGTAGGCAGTGTGATAGTTTATACATAGGCAATCATGTAAAAATAATTTCCATATTAGCCATAGTTGTGAGAGAAGAAACAGATTTAAAAACACCTAAGAAAGGCTAAAATAAGTGGGAAAAAAGCATGCTTCAGTCTGCATTCAGAGTCCACCAGTTCTTTACCTGGATATGGATAGCATTTTCCTTCATGAGTCCTTTGTATTGGTCTTGGATCACTGCGTTGCTGGGAAGAACTGAATTGAGGTCCTCCACTAGTATCGTTTTGTTCTCTATTTCTTCCTGTCATTTGCTTAATTTCTCCTTCAAGAATTTGGATGCTATACCACTTAGTGCATATATGTTTAGTATTGTTATCTCTTCCCTGTCTGTTATCTTTCAGCAAGATTTAGTTTCCTTCCTTATCCCTTGTAATTATATCTATTTTTGCTTGCAATCTGTTTGAGATGAGGATTGTTACCCCTGTTTGTTTGTTTTTACTTCAGCTGAAGCATAATAGATTCTGCTCCAGTCCCTCACCTTTATTTTGTGTGCATCTCTTTGCTTCAAATGTGTTTCTTGTGAAAAACATACTATAGAATTCTGGTTTTTGATCTACTCTGCTATCTGCTTCCATTTTATGGGAGAATTCATCCCATTTACATGAACAGTTATGATTACTGTGTCTTTCCCTCCATCCTATTCTTCCTCCTGTTTGTTCTTTCCTTAAACTCTACCCCTCCTCACCAATGTTTTGCTTCTGTCCACCACCTCCCCTCATCTGCTCTCTTCATCTTTTGTCAGTCCCCATCTCTGCCCCCCTTCTTGAGTTCCTCCCCACCCCCACGTTCCCTTGTCAGGTAAGATAGTTTTCTATATTCGACTGATTATGTGTATCATTTCCTCTTTGAGCCAATACTCATGAGAGTTAAGTTTCAAGTGATGCTCACTGCCCACCCTCCCATTTTCCTCTCCATTGTAATAGGTCTTTAGCAACTCTTTATGTGCCAGGATTTGTTCTGGATTATTCAGCTTTTGGGTTATTTGGAGGTGAGCATGGGAAAGCTGCAGCAATTAACTGCTTACTCCACCATCTTGGCTACCAGAAGTCTGAAAGCTTAACCATTATATAGTAGACACATAGTAAGTCCTTCATAAATGCTTTTTTCATTTACTTGAGGTTTGTGAATATGTATTGAGAGGAGTATTGTGATAAAAGCTGTGGTTTAGGAAGATTACTTTGACCATGGAATGATGTGATAGGAGGGAATGAAGACATGGAAATCAGATAAGAGGCATTTAAGAAATGGTATGGAGAAAGAAGATGAGTCCTTTGATTGGGTGGATGGTGGAGGGATAGTGAGGTTAGACAGAGGATGCATACTTACTCCTACTTTGTCACATATTCAATATGGATTAATCCTTCCATTTAAAACCAATGTTAATGTAAATTTCCAGAACATCAGGTGTGCTCACATTCAAACATAAGCTTAAGAATTCATTCCAGAGCTGAATGGAATTAAATGATAGGTTATACTAGGAATTTTCCCACTCTACTGGCCTAAATAAGAAATGTAGTCATCTAGGCTATTTCTCCCTTCTTTCCCAACTGGTACCACTGTGCCTGATCTATTAGCATTCACAGTAAATGATGGTCCTGAGACCTGTCCAGAAAATGATCTATCATACAAGCAAAGGGGTCCTGACCTGTCTTCAAACTTGGATGAGTGAGGGTGGAACTGAATGTTGGTGCTTCGGTTGTTGTAATGGGCACACATCTCATCGATATTGTAGGTCTCAACCTTATCTGACCAATTCATTTCACAGATTTCCTTGTGGTCTCTGTTCAGCCTAAAAGGAAAGATGGAGGAACATTGGTGGAAAGAAATTCAAATTTACCAAAATTTAAATTTATTACATGGAAGCTGAGTGGAAGATACTGAAAGAGCCCCAAAGATCCCCATCCTCGATTGCTCAAGAGAACAATAAATGGAATGCTGAACTTGACGTGTTGAACTCATGTCCAGGTTCGAGACTTGGCTCTGGAAATGACTAGCTGTGGGACCTTGAGTAACTTTCTTTTTCTCTTTTGTCATCAATTTCTACATTTATAAGATAATGAGGTTGGACTTGATATTCTTGCAAGAACCTTCCTGCTCAGACATTTCATATTCTGATACAAAGATCTCTTATAGGTCTCTTGTTTTGCCATTTTATGAATCTCAGAATGGCAGACAGAGGGCAAAGGAGAGTCCATAAGTGTTAGTACTTTACCATCCCAAGATATCCTGTGGCTTATGGATGATAGAAAACCAGAGCCCAAAGTGTCCCACCTAGCATCTGGATAACCAAATATTAGCTGCAACTGCTAATGTCTCAATGTGCAGCCTTGGGTGAGTTGCCTCACTTATCTGGGCCTCTTTCTGATTCTACATAAATAGGTTGTTACGTAAATGAGTTGGTAGCAGTGGTCAAGAAAATGATTGAACTCCAAATCAGTTAATTGGATACCTAGTATAGCTACATCTCGTATGGCTTCCTTACTGCATAACTTTCTGAATCCCTGCTGCCTGAAGCAAATATGCACCACCCACTACTCCAACTTCTAAACCCAGAGAAGACTAAAGTTTGGGTTCAGTGACATCCTATTCTCACCATCCTGGGCACTTCCATCTCCACAGTCTTCACATTCTCTATTTCTCCTTTATACCATTCAAACTTGGTTTTAGACATTTCATTTACTCATAGGTGACAGAGATCAGGGCAGTGTAAAGTTATAGGATAGCATAAGACCAATGAGCTGTAAGTCAGGAGTACTAAATATACAACATTAAATAAGACATTTTATTTGGGAACCTTAGTTTCCCCATCTGTATTTCTGTGGCTTACTTCACAGGGTGCTAGGGCTATAGAGTTGCATGGTGTTACAGTGGAAATGGATCTGGGAGACATCCTAGTCCAAAACAGCTCATTGTATGGATGAGAAAATGGAGGGCCCCCCTCCCCCAATTGAGGCATGTGGAATCGATCCAATGACATACTGAAATTATTTTCATACTCAAACCTCTTAGGTGTGATGTTATACATTTAAGTAGAATGGAGGGTTGGGTACCAACCAACAAGTTGGAAGGGTCCCCTTTTAAATACACAGGCATCTCTCCTACCACTTCCAATCTTTGATTCCTTCCCAGTTATATCATACAAATGTATGATGATTCTGCCTGAGTGTAAGGGCTTCCAGGCTTCGACCTTCTAGCCCTTAGGAAATGTACCTTCCTGGAAAGAAAGGGCAACGAAAATTCTAAAGTGTCTTGGTGTCATTTGGGCAGTGTGGGTTTTGACTTTACCTGAATTTATCATTTTTATTGTTGTTATCTCCAGGGTAGATATTCCCCCAAATAAATTAATGTACTCCTTCAATATAGAGAACCAGCACCATTTTCTGTAGCTAAATTGTTCACTACCTAGTGGCTGACCTTCTTAGTAATGAATTTCTCTGTACTTAGCCAGGATGGTCTTTGGAGAATGGGCACACAGCCTGTTATTGACTCCTACTTAAAACCTTTCTTCCCCGGTAGGAGATTGCACTATGGTGACAGGACCTTTGTGAGCCCAGGGCTATCACCATACCTGACAATGGAGGCTTTGACTGAAGATACACAATACATTAGAAAATCATTGAGGGCCAGAGTTGAAGTGCTAACCATGGGCCAAAGGCAAAATGAAGAATTCTTTCACCTGGGTCAAAATGAGTTGAGAGGGTAGCAGTGATACAGAAGCCATAGTGTCCCATGGACAGAGAAGACAGATCCTCTTTTCCTTTCCTCTGTCAACCTGTACCAGCTCATTACCCCATCCCATCACCCAGAGCTCATTGCCCCTCATGGTTTTTGGAACTAGAAGAGACCTTAAATGACACCTAATCAAAGAATCACAGAATTTGGGAGATGAAAAGGATCAACATTCGTCTATTCCAATCCTTCATTTTACATATGAGGAAACTCAGGTTTACAGAGATTAAGTGACTTTCTCAATGTCATAAAGGTTACAGTAAGTAACAGAGGTGAAATTTGAGCCAAGGTCTTCTAGATTGTAATTTCAGCGCTATACTATGAGACTTATAACCCTGTTGGAAGGCCATATGACTCAAAGCATAAGCAAAATGATCTCTGGGCCAACTCGGAAAGGAAGGATATCTTCTAGGAGAGGAAGTCGTCCTTCCCCCAAATGCCAGACCTTGACAGTTTTGCCCTAGTTACAGTTCTGAACCATGAATTCTGGAATCTTAGAGTTAGATAAAGAGACCCAATGAGGTCATCCGTTCTAGTATTCCAGTTCTGGGTATGGCAATAAATAATTATGTCCCTTTGGGAAGAATATGGTGTATAGAAAAAGAATTGGACTTGTCTAGGAATTTGGATATAGCTCTCCTATTTACTAGCTATGTGACTGTCAATTGTCAATCTCCCTGAGTCTGATTCCTCATTTATAAATATCAATAATGATATATGTATTATCTACTTGACAGGTACTGAAAAATGTCCTGTAACTTGAAAGGACTAATGTGAATTATTAACATTAATGTAATTATTCTTTCATCAGTGAATACACAGTTGAGCTCCATTCACTGGGTGTAGCCAAGCAAAAGCTGTATGGAGGCCACTTGTCTGGGACAGTATAAAAGAGATTCCTACTTAGATTTATGAGTTGGGACTAGATGACCTCTGGGGGGCGGGGGGGGGGGTCCTTCCAGCTTTGAGATCCAAGGATTCTATGAAAACATTGGTTATGTGAACCTGAAAATTCCAGAGGGAAGTCTATTTCCTATTGACCACCAGGTGTCAGGATAAACCAAGAAATGAAAAGAACATGGGCTTTCATATCTTTGTAGGACATACTGGGTTTGCTTCAAATTTCAGTGAGTGTGCATATAATGCACACATGGACATGCGTATATATGCATGGCAACATGTAGATCAGTATAATACGCACTATGTGACCACATGTGTGTTGTATATTTCATGTGATTTGCATATAAATGTGATATACGTGTGTGTGTGATACATAGGTGATTCTGTAGGTCCATGGACACTTGGGAGAAAACCATATCGGAAAGGGAAAAGCATCGGGTTTGAAATTAGTGCTGGCTGTGTTGCCAGTTACTAGCACTAAGACCTTCTTTTCTCTAGTTTTTTCATCTGTAAGATGGAAACAATAATTTGCCTAATAGGAACATTGAATTTAAATTTGAAATAGATGCTAGAAATCTAGTTAAATCATCTCGTTTTATAGATAAGGAGACAAACCTAGAGAAGATAAATGATTTTCCCAAGGTTAAATGGTAGGAAGAAGCAGTCAGGATTTGAACTCAGGTCCTCAGACAAGGTTATTATAAAATACTGGACTCAAAACTCGAACATTCTATGACTATTACAGTAGGGAGGGTAGTGATGATACACTAAGACCACCATGCCTTTTGTTCAGTCTGGCACTGTAACCACCCCAACTCTGAATTTCCTATGTGTATTCTCTAAATCATCAAAAAAGCCAAGGGAATAGTCTTTTACACCCATTCACTGATAAACAACCAGCTCCCTGTCCCCCAGATGTATAAACAACAACATTGTACATTTAATTGTACATTAAACATTTTCTCCATAACTTTCTTAAGTCTAGATATTCAACCAAACAATAAATCACTCCCTGATTTGTACCTATTTCTTAGGGGTAAAGGCATGCACTGAAAATTTAACAATCGGCTCTTGTATCTGATATCAGCTGGCTGCAACACAACACATCCTGTGTCTATTCTTTCTTTTGAAGAAAGACTAATAAAACTCTAAGTGACTCAAGGCTGCTTCTAAGGGACTGGTCAGCAACACAAGGATGTTGGAAAGATGATGCCTTACCTTATCTGATTAACAGTTTGCATTAGAGTCCTTTTCAAAAGTTCTTGAATATTTCGGATGAGTTCAGCTTCCTGAGTTTAAACAACAGCAAGAAAAGAAATGAAAACAATTAAGCATCGTACGGCAATCCTGCTTGATCCCAGGATTCTTGTTTTTATAAAGTGCAAGATTTAGATCAGACCTTAGAGGTTATCGGGGCAGCTAGGTGGCAGAATGGATACAGCATTGAGCTTTGAATCAGGAAGACTCATCTTCATGAGTTCAAATTCAGCCTTAGACACTTCCAAGCTGTGTGACCCTGGGCAAGTCACTTACCCCTATTTTCCTCAGTTTCTCCATCTGCAAAATGAGCAAGATAAGGAAATGGCAAACCTCTTCAGCATCTCTGCCAGGAAAACCCCAAATGGGGTCATGTAGAATTGGGCATGACTGATGTCCCACAAATAACTATGACCTAATCCAATCCTTTTATTTTACGCACTAGAGAGTCAAGGACTTGCCAAAGATCACACATGGAGTAAATGTAAATGGCAGAGCCAAGACTCAGAACCAGGTTCTCTGACCCCAAATCCACTGATCCTTCCACCATTCTCACTCATCACTTAGGAAAGAGGGAGGAAGGAAAGAAGGGCAAACATATATGACAGCATCCTGTGAAGTATTCCATTCCCTGCATTAGATATCATTTCCCTCCCTTTCCATAGAACGATGCCAAGAAAATCACTTCTAAGATTTGAATTTGAATATGTTGAGGCTATTGTGTGTGTGTTCATCCTTCAGTGCTGAAGAAGACCATGTCGTCAGAGAAATAATGACATGACTTGCACTTGACTTTGTTTTGACTGAGGGAGGGTTGAGATTATTAAACCATACTTAAAATGCAAAGCAATTCAATAGGTACTGATCAGCAGATTGAGCCATAAATGATCAGTTTGTTAAACATGCCAGGGGAAAAATGGAGGCTTT
The DNA here is from genome assembly GCF_028372415.1 of Notamacropus eugenii. Taxonomy (NCBI): domain Eukaryota; kingdom Metazoa; phylum Chordata; class Mammalia; order Diprotodontia; family Macropodidae; genus Notamacropus; species Notamacropus eugenii. The sequence continues at coordinate 51,087,909 of NC_092872.1, read as the reverse complement.
AAATAAGCTCATTCTGGCATTATATGAAGATCAATTGTCATTACTATTATGTTTATGATGCTATTATGTTGTACAACAGTGTCACTCATCCCTGCTCCTCTATTTAGTACTCTGATTTGTATTGTAAAAAGAGGAGAGAATCCACCCTACTAGGAATCCACATTGGTTGCTGTATGATTGTACAGTGATGTGACTCCAGAACTTGGAATCAAAATATTTGAGTTCAAGCTCCAGTGTTTCAGTTAAATTCCTGTGTGACCTTGGGCTGATCCTTTCCTTTGAGTCTCAGTTTCTCAACTGTAGAATAGGGATAATAATGTTTGCCCCACAGGAAATGAATTCTTAAACAAACTTACAAAAGAGAAAAGAAATAATTCTGGTTACATGGAATTGGAAAGCTTCTGTACAAACAAAATGAACATATCGAGTGTAATCACACATATATAGTCATATATATGTGTGTATGTGTATACACACATACATATAATATATAAATATACATATGTGTATATGTACAGACACAAATACAAGCATACATATATGTGTGCACACATGTACATATAGACACATGTCTATACATATATACATGTATGTGCATATGTATATTATGTATATACATATATATAGGAATTGCTCACCCTGGGAAAAATGCTTTGAATCAAATATCTCTGATAAGGGTTTAGTATCCAAGATATGTAGTTGTTGTTCAATCAGTTTGAGTCTTCACGACCCAATTTGGAGTTTTCTTGGCAGAAATACCAGAATGGCTTGTCATTTCCTTCTCCAGTTCATTTTACAAATGAAGAAACTGAGGCCCAGAGGCACACAGCTAGTAAGTGTCTGAGGCTAGATCTGAACTCATGAAGAGAGGTCATCCTGACTCCAGTCCCAGCACTTTATCCACTATGCCACCCAGCTGCCCAAGAGTTATAGGCAACAAACAAAATTATATAAAGTCAAAACACCAAAACAGAAGTAGTCAAAGGATATTAACAGACAGTTCTCAAAAGAAATGCAAACTATTAATAGCCATATGAGGGAACCCTCTCAATCACTAATCAGAGAAATACAAATTGGAACAACCCTGAAGTTTGCTTTATAAACTGCAAATTGGCTAAGGTTACAAAAGATAGAAATGGTCAGGGTTGGAGGGTTGTAGAAATACAGGCACAGTAGCTTATTTTTATTGAAGGTCAAAATTAGTAGAACATTCTAGAGAGTAATTTGGAACTATAAAAATAAAAGGTCAAATACTATGCTTTGATCCAGAGATTATACTGCTATGCATGGACTCGAAGGAAGTCATTCACAAAAACAAAGACTCTCCATCCACCACTTTTTGTGCTAGTAATTAATGTGAATCACAGTAGTTGCCTATCACTGAGCAAACAATGAGAATAACAAACTACAGAGCTATCTAAAATGAATGTTGAGAAATGAAAAAGAAGAAACCTGAGCCCCAAAGAAAAGACAGGAAAAGATACGTCTCCCAATTACTTTTCAGAGGTGGTGGGTCTATGGGTATGGAATGCTACCATTCAATACTAGTCTTTTGATACATCGATTGGTTTTGCTGATATCCTCTTCCTCTTTTTTTTTCTAACACATCTTTGTCATAGAGGATGACTCTTTGGAAAGGGTGATACAGGGGGAAAGTGATGAAAACAAAAGATATCAATCAAAAATATTTTAAATTTAAAAGAAAATGAACTATCTCACTGGGTGGTTGAACAGAAAGTGCTTTGTAAATGATAAAGCTTATATAAATGTGAGCTATTCTTTGCTTTTGGATATGTTTGTTATCAAAGATTGAAGGAGCTGTCCCATGTTGGGCAGCTAGGTGGTGTCACTGATAGAGCTAACATTTGTAAAGGTACTTTGTGAAAGTAACAGCATTGTATCAAAGGTTGTTACTATGATAATTATACTAAATGTTTTCTTAGACTCCATCTCATACCAATGACAGGGGGATGAACGACTGAGGATTCAGATGTACCCCAAACTTTGAACCTGGCATTCTTCTCTAAGGATGAAAAGAAAACTGATCTGATGCAATTCAGATAAGTAGGAGATTGGATCTGAGATCATGGTTTTACTGATTGGTTTCCCACACTGGTGTCTGCTGTGTTTATTGGCTCAGTAATCAAGTAAGGCTAATACCTATGAGCATCTCTCACAATGGTAATAAAAGGGGAAAAAAGACCCAAGACTGATTCCATGGATGCCCCTCATGTTATCCCATGCTATGTCCCCTCAACCAATCTCTCCCCTACAAACACTCCTCTACCTCACGCCAGTGTCTGTTGCTTCTCATCCAAATTTTCTATCACTTTTATTGGGCTCACATCAATGCCATTTCCTTCTTCTGTCACCATTCATTATTGAAAGTAGCCTAACTTCTCTGGCTTTCAGTTTTCTGCTTTGAAAAATTCAGAAGTAAAATATCACATAGTTATAGCACTCTTTGCTCTCCAAGTCCTGTGATTCTATGATCTCACTTCAATGAACCAATTAACAAGCATTTATGAGCATCTACCATGGGTCAGGCACTGTATTATGCACCAGGGATACAAATGCAAGTGTGTTCTTGCCCACGCAGCCTAAAGTTGAAGCAACAAAGGAAGGATAACCCAAAAAGGGGGATTTTTTTTAAAAAAAAAAAAAAGTTAAATTAGCAAAAAGAGGAAGATCAAAGTAAGGACAGACTAACCTCATTTCTTTTTTTTTTTGGCTGGGTAATCGTAGATAGTCAGCTCAGGTGCCAAAGAAGCAATTGAGAAAATCTCTAATACTATCTTTATGAAAAGAATGACCGGGTTGAAAGCACAGTCATTCACGGTTTGATGGCAACTTTGAAGGCAGTCTTTTAGGACTGATCTGAAGATCTGTGCTTGGTCCTGTGCTTCTTATCACCTCTTATCAGTGATTTAATGACCTAGAAGACATCCTCATCAGACTTGGTAAGAAAAAAGTTAAAGTGGTTGTGGTGGTGGTGGTGGTCCTTCTTTCTCAAAGAGGACCAAAATGATATCACTGTGCTATAGTCAAGTTTCAATGTGTCCGACTGTGGTTGTTCAAATCAATAGCTTGGAATGCTCTACCAAAGAGCGGGCACAAATAGTCCATGTGAACATTTGGGGTGGATACTCTAAATTTGCACATCCTGTATTTCCTTTGAGTTGCTTCAATTCTGCTTTGCTCATAGAGCACAGCACCTTTTTTTATGTGGGCACACCATGCTTGAGTGGTCCTGTGCTGGTGACTTCCATGTCACATAATCAGTTCCAAAGTTCTTAAGAGAGACCTTGAAAGTGTCCTTGTATTGCTTCTTCTGACCACTATGTGAGCACTTGCCCTGTGTGAGTTCTCCATAGTCTTTTTGGCAAGCATACATTTTGCATTTGAATAATGTGGCCAGCTCATCAGAGTTGCACTCTCTAAAACAGTTTGAATGTTTGGCAGTTTAGTTCCAGTAAGGACTTCAGTGTCTGGTACCTTATCCTGCCAGGTGATCTTCAGAATCTCATTTCAAACGGAAGCGATTCAGTTTCCTGGCATGGCGCTGGCATACTGTTCAGGTTTCACAGGCATACAACAATGAGGTCAGCACAATGGCTCTGTAGACCTTCAGTTTGGTAGTCTAATATCTCTTCTCTTATGTACTTTCCTTTGGAGCCTCCCAAACATGAGTTAGCTCTGGTAATGCATGTATCAACCTCATTATCAATATGTGAGTCCCTGGAAAGTACACTACCAAGGCAAGTAAACTTATCCACAGCATATAAAACTTTAAAAAAGTTAAATTGAGGAACAGCTAAGTGTAAAGTCTTACACTTGGGTGAAAAACAAACTCTGAATCCAAGATAAGGGAGGCCTGGCTTCACAGCAATTCATCTATAAAGGATCTGTGGTTGTTGCAAGTTCAATATGAGCCATCGGTTTGATATGGCAGCTAAAGAAAGGAAATGTTCTCAGACTGCGTTTAAGGGAAGCATAGTGGTTATGAGAGGGATGCATTTTACAGTTCCTCTGTGCTCTGATCAGACCACATCTGGAGACTTGGGTTTCTTTTGGCGTGTTGCATTTTTGGAGGCAATTCAGCTTGTTCTCAACTAGAGAATATCCAGAAGAAGGCCATCAGAATGATGAAAAGCTATAACATCATAAAGATCAATTGAAGGAATAAAGTATGTTTAGAGTGGAGAAGAGAAGACTTGCAGGAGAACTCCATAGGTAACTGAGCATTTATAAAGTGTTTGTTATACATCAGTCTCTGCTAAACACTGGAGATCCATATACAAGCAAATGAGGTAGTCTCTGTCCTCGAGTTCCTTATATTCTAATCCAGAAAAACAATGCTTAAAGGGGAGAAGGCCTTCCTCAGTGGCATGGGGATCTAGACCCCAGAAAGATAAGGTAAAACCATCCTGTTTGAACTTAGGGATCCCTGGGTGGAGTCCAGTTTACCAGCGAGGAGGCGATGGTTGAGGTAGAGGTAGCATGACTGGCCTGAGTCAGGACAAGTGACGCTGTAACTCTCTTCAGGTATTTGAAGGTTGATAAAGAGAGAGAGAGAGAGAGAGAGAGAGAGAGAGAGAGAGAGAGAGAGAGAGAGAGAGAGAGAGAGAGAGAGAGAGAGAGAGAGAGAGAGAGAGAGACTTGTTCTACTGGACCCAGAAGAGTAATAGGGGCATGGATTTAAGCTGGATATAAGGAAATTTTCTTATAATTAGAATGGATAGCCTCAGGAGACAAAAGGTCCCCCCTTACATGCCAAAGCTGCCTGGATACTTATCAGGCGTGTTTTGTTCAAATCCGGCTTGGATCAGGTGGCCTTGGAAGCTGCTTCCAACTAGGAAATTCTCCAATGCTGTGAAACACACAGAAGGAGCGTAGTGCAAAGAGAAGTGTATTGCATCTGTAGTCAAAGGACCTTAGCCTTCATTTTGATTCCATAGTGTGGCACAGTGGGTAGACATGCTGAATATGGGGTAAGGAAGACCTGGCTTGATTCAAACACTAGTTATAATTCTGAATCTCAGTTTCCTCATCTATAAAATGGGGATGAGAACAGTTGCCTTATAGAGTTGTGAGAATTAAATGTATATATAGCACTGTGCAAAAATTAAAGTACTAATATACGTGCCAGTTATTATTAGGGCTTTGTACTAAAGTACTAATATAAAGAACTGATGTAAGTAAAGTACTAATATAAACGTCAGTTATTATTGTCATCATCATCACTATTTCCCAGCTATACAGTCGGAAGCTTATTCAGGGCTTCGGTTTCTTTCTCAGTCTAAGCAGTGCATACCATCACATGAGGCATGACAGGTCTGTGGGTTTTTCAAGGAGATTAGGAGAGAGAAGATGGCAAAGCACTAGGAGCCATCGGATGGTATTGCCTCCACCCTGACTTCTTGGGTCATCTCCTTTGGAGGGGACACTGATAGAAAGTAGTAGTGACCATTAACTTGGAAAAAGCCCAACTGACTTTATTCAAAGATGGAAATTCAGGACTGACATGAGGGCCTTGGACTGCCCATTTGCTCAAACCATGCTTCTCCTCTGCAGTTGAGACTCTCAGAGGGCTTAAATTTTCTGATGTGCAGCAACAGATGACTTCATATTTGTCCATTGGATGGGGGGGGGTGCTTTTTTACTCAGCTTCTGCCTGGCAGCAACTGAAAACTGTATTTTAGGCTGGGACATGAGCAAAACATTGATATTGGCCTGAAAAGGCTTCTTGGAAGGAGCTGGGTATGAGGATTTAATGTAACGTATCATCTGTCTCTGTGATTATGTTGACTAATGCTTCTGCTTTGTTTCACTTTTGATATTTTTCATTTTTTTTGGAGTGGCAGAGGGCTGGGACCTGGGAGATATATATATATATATATGTGTGTGTGTGTGTGTGTGTGTGTGTGTGTTTTTTCCTTATAGCAAGCTTCTTGGTGAGAAATTCACCCTACCAGTGCACACTGTATCTCATCTGCAACTGAGTGCCCCAGGCAACCTTTGATTTATTCTGATGAAATGATGATTATAATATGTCCTAGAGTTAGAGGTGAATCAATGAAGCACATAACTGGGAATGAGAAAGGAAAATGAACTTAGGTAGAATAAGGGCTAAGCTATGAGGTGATTGGGTAAATCCACACACTAAATCCTCAAATCAAGGGCTCTTGATTGTCCTTTTTACATGTCAAAGACTCTTTTGGAAACTTATGGACCCCTTCTCAGAATAAAATTTTGAATGCATAGAATAAAATACATAGGATTACAAGGGAAAATAATTATACTGAAATAAAAATATTTTTTTTTCCATTCAAGTTGTCTGCTGACTCCAGATTAAGAACTCTGTTTTACATTAAGGAGACAAACATGGTATCACTCACAAAGGTAGAGTTAACGACAGAGAGGTAGCCACCTCTCTGAGAGTCAGAGAGGCCTTAAGACCCCTGACTTTCACTCTGATACTATATGGTTCCTTTTACAGGTTCATGTGAAATATTCTTTGATAATCCTGTGTGTCCCACAGAATAAAATCAGACACATGAAGATGAACTAGGGGTCTGCTAATAACTATTTAACAACCTACTCTCAAAAAAATTTATACATGACACATTTTCTATATCACTTTCTTAATAATCAACTAACTTTCTAGATAAACAAAAGTTAATCAAACCATGATTTGCAACATTTATTGATTTCTGATGGAAATGCTGACACTGAAAATTTAACAATCGAGTCTTGAAAGCCAGTTTGAGCTGACTCCAACACACCTGTGACTGCAGACCTAGTATTCTAGCCACAACTCTTGCCAGCCACTCTCACCAATTTTTCCTTATGCCCACTGGAGAATGTGGCATTTTTATGACCTTTTAACCTGATACAAAGGAAATTACTTCCCCTAATTTAAGGAGGATACTGTAGGACTGACCAAAAAAAAAAAAAAAAGAGAAAAACCCACAAAACTTTAATTCTTCACTTTACTAAATAAGGAAAGAAGTAACATATAATGCCCTCTAAGTTTAGGGTAATTGAAGGGAGGTCCTAACAGCCAGAGCAATCAAAACTTGGCATGTTTCATTGCAAATTTATCCCTGGAAATGTTCAAGCTGAGGATGGATGACTAACTTTGGTGGATAATTTTGCAGAGGCAGTATAATATCACACAAAGAACATTGGCTTTAGAATCAATTATAAGATGTGAATTTAAGTTCTACTTCTGATACTTACTAAAGGTTGTCCTGATCATGCCCCTCTAAGTCTCAATTTCTTTATCTATAAAATGGGAATAATTCTTGTATCACCAACCTCAAGGTTATTATGAGAAAAGTGGTCTCAACTTCAGATTACTAGAAAGTCATAGGATACAGAGAGTGAAGGGACTTTAATAAAACAAGGGAGTTACACTTGATACTATGAAATTATCACAGAGAAATCTCTGCACTGAAGCTACTCTTGACAGTTGATAGGCCACTTTTCTCTGAGTCTCAGTTTTCCCCTGGGAAAGCTAAGGTATTGGACTCTCTGAGATCCTTTCTGGCTCTAATGATCTATTGCCCAAAAGACTAGCAATCCTCCAAGTGTATGGGTTTGGGATATGATCAGAGCAGTTCATAAAGGCTCTAGGAGAACTGATTGTTACATTTTCAGGGTAGAGCATTTTCACTCAGAAATTGGAAACCTACAAATCAAGGTTTGATTTACTGCTTTCTTGATTGCCTAGACTTAAGAAAGCCATGGAGAAAATGTTAATGAGAAGATTAAACTTAAAAGTGTGTCCTGCAATTTGGAGAGCCAGTTTACAAACACTTTCCTCAGAAGGGGGTACTTGGACATTAGTGTAGGAAGAGCTGTCTGGGTCTGCACTGGTTTAAGGTTTACTACCACAGTTGCATTGCTTTCATACTGTAACCTCTGGGAGTGCCTTTAATACTCCTCCCAACCCCAGCAAGTGTACCTGTCTGTGTAAGGTGCTAAATCCAGGAGCAGATTTTTTTCTTGGTCAAGTGGTCAGTGATTTTGCTGCATCTGTACATTAGGGTTCTCAGGGCTCCTCCAGAGGTATGCAATGTCACTTCCTTTGAAGTGAGAATGATAGTAGATCTCTCCTGACTACTTTAGGGGCTACACCTACCTTGTCTATGTAAGGGTAAAGGAAACCATTATCAGCCAGTTAAGTGATTTCAGGAGGGGACTTTGCACACAGTAGGCACTCAGTAAATGAGCAGATCTTCTCAAAAAATGTTTCAGATTTCAAGGCTGAGGCTATAACTTCTTTATACTACTCTGTATAGTTTTAACACCAACTGGGCTGGCACTGCCCCGATGATCCAGTACAGGCCGTAAATCCGTCACTAGGCCAGCTTTATACAAATGAGTCTCTGCTGTGGAGGCCCAACAGAAATATCCCTTCCATATAAAAGACTGAATGTTTGTGATTCACTTAAATTTATGGGGCTTGTTTTCTTGTGAGTCTTAAAGGAGATTAAATTGCTAGGTCACTCCCAGGGTTTGCAGGCTTTAGGCTCACGGAAGGAGTAGATTCCAACTTTGCTATCTTGAGAATCAGATAGAGAGCAGATTTATAATGGCTCCTCTTCATGCTCATGCTGTGTTCTTTTGAGGTTGGTATTATCATCCCCATTTTACAGATGAGGGGACTGAGGTTCATTAAAGAAAACAACTTGCCCAAATAACATAAACATTTGGTCCTTTGGTTGAAATTAGAGTTTATGTTCTTGTAGCAAGGACCACAAATACTCTGGTCTCAAAGACAGGGAATTTAGGGATTTCATAGAATTATAGGATTTTAGATTTAGAAGGTGCCTCAGTGGCTATCTATAGTAGTCTAGCTAATTACCTCTACAAAACCCTATGGGGGATAAAGGGCATCTCAATAAAAATTACTCTCATAGGATTATAGCTTTAGAGCAGGGAGAAACTCAGAGGCCATCTAAACCCATATGGAGTCAAGCTCCACAGTTTAAGAAGCACTGAAGGGGTCGCGAGTGGAAAAAAAAGTTTAAGAACTAAACCATCTAGTCTCCTAATTTTCCAGATCATTATTGATGATGATGACGACAGTGGCTCACATTCCTACAATAATAATATTAGTTTCTTGCTGATGAATCTCTTTTCCCACAATTTTTTATGAGAATATTCAGTAAAGCATGAAGAGATCATGATTCCATAGGGTGGTGGATGTGCCCAAACCAACGGAATCTGGTTCTTGTAGTCTTGAAGTAATAATGATATAACACTATTAGGTATAATCGTGGAGTGTCAAGTTGATTGACTGGTATTATATCTTTTTTTTCCCCTCTTCCCAGATAGATTAGGCAGAGCTGAATCCTTCCCAGGCCTTGCCTATTTCTTTGGGAGGTATTCAGGGCATGATCTTTTCTCTTCCATACTCCTTTCTGGAGCCAGTTTGAACTGACTCAAGAGAATTGATTGTGAAGTTTTCAGTGTGAGTATTTACACCTTGGAAATAAGCAAACATTATAAATCAGAGATTGTTTTATTGCTTTGTGGTTTGTTGAAGTCAAATAGAAATGGTCACATATTGACTTAGAAAACCACAACTTAATACTATCTATATCGCATTTCATTAAAAAAAAATTCTCAATTACATTTTAATTGGTTAGGGCTGTTTGGGGAATTTTTGATGTGTATTTGTGAGTTTGACAACTCTGGTCTAGATTTAAGAAAGTGATAGAGAAAACAGATAACTTGTGGGTAGGAAAAGGAATACGATCATTCCTCCCTTCTAGTTTATTCTTTCCCAGGCTGCGTCTTTCTTTTAAAATTCCTGTGTTTGGCTCTAGTCTCTCTTCCCCCCTTCTATCTTAAAGATCACAATGTTCTAAATCTTTCTTAGGGTTCTCAGGAAAAGACTTATCCCTCTGAATCTCAGAATGCCAGTCAGTTCTCAAATTAAAATAACAATAACTCACTCTCATTGTGCTTTCCAGCTTACAAATTATACCTTACTTTATAGCCAAGGAAAATGAGCCTTCTTGGAAAAACTAGGTGCCTCGCTGTATTATAAAATGATTCCACAAGGAGTCATGACTACATCAGCTGTTGGACTGAGTTAAAGGAAGCATAAGGACACTGTTAGAAATATGGTTCCTGCATTATCAAGGCTCAAAACTCAAGCAACAAAGGACAATTAAAGTCCATACTGTGTATTCAGCTCTGGTTATAGGTAAGCACAGACTGTGAGCTAGAGGAAATCAAAGGCATGGTCTGGGAATTGTTATGTTGGATCTGGAAAATAATCAGGAGCATTTGGATAAGAGGAGAAGAAAGGGAAGGGCATTTTACACTAGAGAACAACGTAAAGAATGAACTCGGCATGTCTAGAAGATGGTGGGGAAATGGACTAGGTATGACCTAAGGGTACATGAAGAGGAACAACTTGATATGAAGTTAGAATGGTGAATTGAGGCTTAGTTGTAAAAATCTTTGATTTCAAGACTGAGGACTTTTTATTTTCTCCTATGAGTGATCTGGCATCATTGAAAGATCTTATACATCAGAATAATATAGGATCACTAATGTAGGAGGAACCTAAGAAGTCATCTAGCCTAGCCCCCTTCATTTTTACAGATAAGGAAACTGAGGTCCAGAATAGTTAAGTGATTTGTCTAAGGTCACACAGTGATATGGATCAGAGGAAAAATGTTTACCCAAGTCCCTCTATTGAGAGAAGAGAAAGGGAGAAAAGAATATTCATCAAGTGTCTACAATGTGCCAGGCAACTGTGCTAATTGCTTCATACATATTATCTTCTAAGGTAGGGCTCTTTGGACAGTCCCACAGAGCTGTGTGTTAATAAGTACCTCTGGCAGCCTGTGTCAAGGGGAAGCAGAATGGGTTAGAAAAACCTGGGAAGACTTAGAGGATACTCATGCAAAGTGAAGTGAGCCGAACCAGGAGAACACTATGCACATCACCAGCGGTATTGAAGGAGGATCACCTGTGAAAGACTTAGCTGTTCTGATTAAGACAATACCAAAGGACCCATGAAGAAAAATGCCATCCACCTCCAGAGGGAGAACTGATGAATTCTGAATGCAGGTTGATGCATAACATTTTTTTTTAACTTTATCTTTGTTTAATTTTGTTTGCTTTTCTTTTGCAACATGACTAACATGGAAATATGTTTTGCATGACCTGCCACACACTTTATATATCTATATACATTATATATATTATATATAGATATATATATAATGGGCCTATATATATAATATGTGTATGTATGTGTATATGTATATATATATATGTATATATAAAATAGAAATTAAATTGCTTGCCTTCTCAAGGAGGGGAGAAAGTTGAGAGGGATGAAGAGAATTTAAAACTCACAATTTTTTTAAAAAGTTAAATTTTTTCCATATAATTGGCAAATATTTAATGAAATAAATTTAAAAATAATAATAAAAATAGTCAAGATGAAAGGATGCGTACACTGGGGATGAAGAGGGGAAAGTAGACAAGAGATGTCTTTTTTTGGGGGGGGAGTGGCAATTTTCGAGTGGCTTAAGTGACTTGCCCAGGGTCACACAGCTAGTAAGTGTCAAGTGTCTGAGGCCACATTTGAATTTGGTTCTTCCTGACTCCAGGGTTGGTGCATTATTCGCTGCTCCACCTAGGTGCCCCAATTATGAGACAAGTTGAAGAAAAAAATCACTGATCTTGGGAACAGGGTAAATAGAGGGCATGAAGGAGAAAGACTCATTAAATATGACTCTGAAGACTTTAGCCTAGAAGATCATAGCACATTAGTAGTGAAATAGTAGCTGTAAAGGGGAATCCAATTTGGGGAAAAGTATTGGGTTAGGAAAAATAAGTTTGATACAGCTGCTGTAAGAATCCAATTAGATAACATATAAAGTGTTTTGCAAACTTCAATGCACTAGATCAATGGTAGCTATTGTTACTACAGACACTCAAGATTCTTCCCTAGAGAAGCTAGGACATTGCTGCATAATCATCAGCAGATTTCTGCCTCTAACGACTAGCAGCTGAAGCTTCATTTCCATGTGTAATGGTGGGGACTTTGACGGAGTGTGCAGGGAGAAAAGGAGAGAATTTAGAACTCAAAGTTTTAAAAATCGATGTTCAACATTGTTCTTACATGTCATTGGGGGAAATAAAATACTAAGAATTTTGTTTAAATGGTGGGGACTTCACAGATGTTGAAAAATTACCGGCTTCGAGTCAAGGGCTTTGCACATAGTGATTCATCCTGGAGCAGCATTAATTTGGCTGTCTTGAGGCCATATTCAAGTCAGGGGCAGTATGAGAATGAAAAAAAAAAAAAGCCCTGGAATTGGAATAATAAGATCCAGGTTCAAATTCTGGCCCAGCAGATTTAGTACCTTTGTTACCTTGGGCAAATATTTGGACTTGAGCTTTGTCATTTGTAAAATGAGAAAATGAACTAAATGATTCCTAAAGTCCCTTCTAGTCTTTAATCGTTTAATTCCTTAGCCTTTTACTCGAAGCTAAGAAGAGTGAAAACAGGAAAAGGACAGAAGAAAAGACACTGACTTACTATCACTGATTCTTAAAGATGTTTAAAACAACAGGAAAGAAAGAAATGTGAATTTACTAAGTAACTACTATGCGCCAAGCACCTTACTAATTGCTTTTACAAATATTATCTCATTCGATCCTCACAACAACCCTGGGAGGTAGATGCAACTATTATCCCCATTTGGCAGATAAGGGAGTAGAGGCAGACAGAAGTTAAGTGACTTGCTCAGGGTCATGCAGCTAGTAAGCAAATGAAGCCAGATTTGAACTCAGGAAGATGACTCAGTGTGATGGGTTACATGCAAGAAATGTTTAAAAGTTTAGAAAACATATATAGACTGAAAAGAAGATGCTCTGGTCACAGGATGAGAATTAGGGCCAACAAATAGATGGCCTTAATGGAAAATTTCCTTCCAAATATTAAAAGGACCAAGGAAATGCCACCCAGCACCTTGGGTGGACCCTCCATTGAGAATTTATGAAAAGACATGAACAAGAAACTCCTAAAATCACAAGGCAACATTTAAGGTATCCATCAATGTAGAAAATAACCCATGTTGACATAATTATGGATAGATCAATGTGACAAAGTTATCTGTGACTCTCATTAAAGCAGTCTCCAATCATGACTTGAGGAGACTGATGGCAAAGCATTATCTTACTCCTATACGCCAAAAGTGGTAAAGATCATAGGCTTCAAATGAGGAATACATTTTCAGATATGGCTAATGTGTTCATTTGTTTTGTTTGATTGTATTTAATTGTTCCGTTAAGGTGGAGGTGATAAGGAGGGAATATGAAAAAGATGTAAAAGTATGATCCCAATAGTTTTTAACAAAATTTATTTTCTTAATCCTAGGGTCTCTATAAGGAATGTAGCCATCTTTTATCTGAACTTTCTGTTTCTTCCACTGCCTAATACAGTACTTCACATATTAGGTACTTAATTACTAAATACTGAATTGGATGGATTGATTTGCTTCATTTTAGCAGAGGAAAACACTCCATGGGTTTGCTAGGAGATGAGGAAGACTGAGAGAAGCTTTGCTGTAGGAGAGATATGGAATCTTCAAGGACTGAATATGACAGGGGCATCCTTGGACACGTTCCTGACTTATGGAGAATAAGGAGTCATAAAACATCAGTGCTGGGGTGAAACTAAGAGATTATCTAAATTAACCCACTCATTTCATACATGAAGAAACTGAATTTCAAGTTCAGTAGGTGACTTGGCCAAAGTTAGAGAATGAAATTCTAGTCTAGTTCAATGCCCATGGCATTAGGATGACATTCTATGTACCAGTACCTATGACCAGGGATAGCTCTAACTGTGGAAAATATAAATGGAAATATACACTGGATGAGATGATGAAAGCTGAAACCCTTTCTCCCTCGACTTTTCACTCTTTCCAACATTTAATGAGATGATGTTGTCTCATCAAATAAGATAATATTTGTAAAGCATCTGGCATACAGTAAAAGTTTAACAAACCTTCCTTTCTCTTCCTTTTTTTTCCTTTCCCTTACTATTGTCTTGGTACCTGAAATATTACTTTTAGAGTTTCATTCCTTTGAATCTTGGAGACTTTTTGGACTTTGATGGTTCCTAAAGAAATTAGACAGCTTTGGGGGAGGGAATACCTAAAAACTTATCAACCATCAAAGACAAACTCTACCCTGTGTCATAGTTCTTATTTCAGGCACAGGCTAACCCTGTCAATTTATTTTGGGAAGCCAGAGCTAGTATCTGATGATAGACTAAGATTCCAAGTTCAGGATCCTCTACTGGAAGTGGGCCTCTTCCTGACAAGCAGATAACCCAGGAGTCTGATGGAGAGAGGGTTTCTCTTTATTTGCTACAGAACCTCAGATTGATTCTGTCCCTTACAGAGCCACAGTGGCTGAAACATTCAGATTCTCCAGCCCCAGAGACCCTTATCATTCATCTCTTAGACTAAGGATAGAAATGAAGAAACTGCCTTGATGGTGTGATGGGGCCAGGGGGAAGGGCCAAACCTAAATTACATAAACTGGAATGGGTTGCAGATAGTGGTTGTGGATTCTGTTACCCTGGAAACCATGATCCAATCAAATGTACAAGCATCCTAAATTGTACAGCGAAGAGGATTTCCAGGTAACACACTCTCTGTGGGCCAAAAACACGGTGACAAATCCTATCAGATGAATGATAGAAAAGTATAGAGCAGGAAGACATTTTAAAGACCATCTCTGTTTTTTTAACCAAAGTGACAAGAACTCTGGGCCTGGGAGTCAGGACACTAGGTTTCACAACCCTTTCAGTTGGAAATTGATTATATGAATTTGGGTGCATCACTTCCACTCAGATCTCAGTTTCTTCCATCATATGATGAAAAGGTTGGAGTAGATCACATTGAAAGTTCCTTCCAGCTCTAACAGTCTGTGAATTAAGAAGATTCAAGGTAATGCCTATTTTTTTCTTCTTTGAACATCTAGCATAAAATGTTATTTACTATCCTTGTTCTGTGGGTATAAATGCCATTTCACCCCTAACTGAGCGTTTCATGAGGATACAGATCTACCTTTAAGGTCTGTTTTTCATCTCTCAACAACGTAGCTGAGCACATGGCTAGGCACACAGGAGAGCTCCTTTGTTACTTGAATTATTGTTTACATCATGTGACAGAGGGCTTTGGAGATCATTTCATAGTACTCAGAAGGAGGTTAAACTGGTTTATCCTGAAACATACTGCATAATGAATGTTAGAACAAGGATGGAAACCCAAATCTCCAGAATTCAATTCTCTCGTTCTCTCTATTATGCCATATTTCTTTCCCCAATATTCATCTGGATTGACTAGAAAAAATGTGTTTTCCAACAAAAAAGCAGCATTTTAAAGAGGAGGGAACTGAGGAATGGAATGAGAGTGACTTGTCTAAAGTTGCAGTAGGTATTGGTCCTAATATATATTTGAGTATAGAAACTAGGTGGCACAGTAGTTAGAGTGCTGAGTCTAGAGTTAGGAAGATGTCTCTTTATGAGTTCAATTCTGGCCTCAGGCATTTACTAGCTGTGTGACCCTGGACAGATCATTTCATCCTGTTTGCCACAGTTTCCTCATCTGTAAAATGAGCTAGAGAAGGAAATGGCAAAGTGTTTCAGTATGTCTGCCAAGAAAATCCCAAATCATAAATCTTACAAATGATAAGACATGACTGAAAAAGGACTCAATCACAAAAAGGGGTAGAAGAGATCTTAGTAGTCATAAAGTCTAACAATCTTATTGAGGGAATTGAGACTGAGTAGTTAAGTGACTTACCTAAGGTCACACAGGGAGTAAGCTGAGGATCGGGAATTTAAATGCATGTCTTCTATTAAGGGGAAGTGTATTCCTTGACTTCCCAAAAGGAAATTGGGGGAATAATGGGTGGTGGTTTGGTAGCAGCATGAGGTAGCACTAGGTGAATGAGGGTCAGGACACACTAAATGAAAGAAATGAGGCATCAGAGGAAAAAAGTTGAACTTCACGTGGTATTTAAGTGACCCTGAAACAGAATCTGGATTTTTACAATATAATGAATCAAGAACTTGTCAATTGTGTCCACCTCTCCTCCTCCCCACTCCCACTACTGGGATAGACACAGATAAGGATAGCTAGAGTCAAAGCCCAGAAGCAGAGAGACCCAGAATCTCATGCAGTTTACATATGTGTAGTAGATATAGGGAAAGTTAAAAGGAACCTTGAAAATTCTTGTTTATAAAACCCCTCATGGGGAAACTGCAGCCCAGTAGTGGGAAGTCACAGGAAGACAGCAGCCAAACCGGGGACAAGAATCCTGGTATCAGATGGAAGCAATGTGTGAACAAATAAGAAAGGGAAACCAACAGACCCAAAATCTGTGATGAGAAGAGTTCTAATCTTACCTCTTATGCTAACGTATGATCATAAGTCATTTAGCTTTCTAGGTTCCTTCTTGGTGAAGTGAGTGGCTTGGACTTGCTAAACTGCCTCTTTAAAAGGTCTTACTTGACCATTTGTCAGGCCCATATTCTGACCACATTCTCATTTTCCTCCACTCCTCCCCATACATTCAGGAGAGACACAAGGAGCTATATGTATCTGAACATAACAGAATGTTCAGTATACTAATTCTGGCCCCACCTTGTATTAACAAAAAACAATGTGAAATTGAGAAAATCATGGTGTGCTGTCCAGAGAATGAAATTTGGAGGCAGAGGGCCAAGATTCAAATCATTTATCTGCTATGTGCTACCAATGTGATTTTTGGGCAATTCCCTTCTCTTTTCCAGTCCTTAATTTCTTCATCTGTTAAAAGAAAGTGTTGGACTAGATCATCTTTAGGGTTTCATCTTCTAGAAATTCTGCTTTTATGTTCTGGACTTCTCTTTTCAGGCTGTATTCCCTTCCTATTTCCTCCACCCCTGTTGCTTCTAAAATCATAAATATAAGCTTAGCCCTGGCCCTTTCTGATAGGGAGAAGCTTGTTTTGGGTAAACGGAATCCTCCTGCCAATAGGTTTGCATTTTACAAAGTGCAACGTTATTTTCAAAAGTAATGAAAGTCTAAAGGCAGATGAGAGGGCATGGGTACCCTTACACAGGCTAGTCTACAGACACATGACCTTGGGACCCCCATTCACCACCATCATTGGTGTCCCACACTGTAACAGGCTGTGGTGAGGGAAGTACTTGGCAGCTTCCTCAGAAGTGGGGAAGTATGACCCATCCCTCTATTCTCCCCCCTTCCCCCACCAAGGGCTGAGGGGACTAAGCACCTTCAACAGCTCCGTGGCCACAGCATCCTTAACCATGTCTGGGGGTTGTCTTCTCTCCCGACTTTGCAGGTTGTCGCTGGCAATGCTGAACGGTACTTCGGTGGCGTCCAGCGCCCTTTCCAGCCTCAGTTTCTGCGCAAGCAGTAAGTCCGTTTCGTTGGAGAGGTCCTCAATCTTCCTCTGCAGCTCCGACTTCCAGAAATGTATGTCTTGTAGTCTCTCCCCTGTTTTCTTGTTGGTGTCCTGCTGCGTGCGCTCGCACAGGGTCTCTGTCTCGGCGGCCAGCTGCTTGGACTCATGCCGGTTGCGCTCTGAGTGGTCACAGTCGGCCAAGGACTCGTAGTAACGGTTGTAATTGTTCTGATACCACTCGTCTTCTAGGTACTTGGCTGAGCGGAAGCCGGCTGTGGCCAGCCCTGAGGAGCTGTAGGGCCCTGTGTTGCGTTCTATCTCATAGATCTTCTGGGGAAGGTCAGACACCTGCACTGTCTGCGGGGCAGGCTCCTGCGTGACCAGGACGTCGCTCTGTGACATTATCTCTGAAACAGGTGGCTCCCCTTAAGCCCGGGACCAGAGAGAAGTCTGGACTGGGCTGCCCTGCGAGCCTTTGACCAAAGCGACTTCTATCTCCTAGGAAACGGACGCAAACTTAAGGGCAGCGTCCTGTTGCTAGGTAACAGGGTTTCCCTTCCCACACACAAGTGCTAAAGGCCACTGTTACGGACTAGAGAGAGGGAAGACCACAGGTAGACTTGCTGTTTGTTCTTAAAGGGCCAAATAGTGATTGTCACATTATGAATGCTATGGTGTCTCTGGCTCTTTAATAATAGAGGGAGGTGGCAGGCAGTAGGGAGATCTTTTAGAAACTCCCTCTTCTCCAGACTCACTGTCAAATGGATCGAGCAAATCCAGGGATCGTCAAGAATAGCCAAGCTAAACTCTGGACACCAGCTTCCCTTTAAAGCACCACTCCGGCAGGTTCACCCTGCACTTTTGGTTCTGTGACTGAGGAGTAGGTCTCAGTCCTAACAGCAAACCACTGCTAGAATGGATAATGAGATTTCCTATAAAGGCCATTTCCAAAGCCAGTATATTATGCTTTTAGAACTTGTAAATTTTACACATTCAATAACATTCAGTAGTGATTAATCCCTACGAAAAGGCCCAGGTCAGTACTCCCCCCTCCAACTCCCCAGAGCTACATGGCCCTGTGTTGTGTTCTATCTCATAGATCTTCTGGGGAAGGTCAGAGACCTGCACTTTCAGTAGGGCAGGCTCCTGGGTGACCAAGATGCCAGTTTGTGGCATCCTGGGGGAGAAAAAGGGACATGGTCCCATTGCTGAAGGTACTAAAATATACTCACCTGCCTAGAAGGGCCCTCAAATATAATATTACATCACTTATTTTTACGAAGGTGGAAACTGAGTCCCCAGACTGCCTGAGGTCTCCTGTCAGGTAAACAGCAGAGACAGATTTTGAATATAGCTCTTCTAACTCCAACAATTAAAGTAAACTTTCCTCTAGACCAGGGGTATACTTTTCTTTTGCTATAGACTCTTTTGGCAATGTCATGAAGTCTATGGGTGTTTTCTCAAAATAAGATTTTTAAATGCATAAAATATATAAGATTACAAAACAAGTCAACTAAATTAAAGAGAATGATGTAATTTTTCCCATCTTAACTAATGAACCTCCTGAAATCTATTCATGGACCCCATGGGGGGAAGTAATACCAGCTTAAGAACCCTTGCTATTAGGGAGAATTATTGTGCTCCCTTAGGATTGATGCTTTGTTCAATCTGTGATGTCGATGTAAGCACCTCCTTCTTACAGGTACAGATTTCAACACATCCGTGCCTGTCATACTTGTTAACTTTGACTATGTCCTATTTTTCCTCATGGTGAGAATACAGCCACCATGCTAGGACCTCTCTCTAGATTCCTTGACCTTAGGAGGATGCTGATAAAACACATTGGCTATCCTTGGTCATCCTTTTTCACCACATGATCAACTCTTACTATCTTTTCAAGTTCTATGTAACACAAAACATTATACATGAAGTTGGAGAATCTACCTAATGAGGGAACAGGAAGTTCCTGGTACCTAGGCAGATTGAGGAGTCTCCTTGGAAGGACTGAGTGGCAATTTGACCTAAGCTTTGAAATATAAGTAAGATTTCAACACAAAGAAGTTGGGAAGAGGCAGTCATCCCTGACATAGGGAGTGTGTGATTGCTAAATTGGTAAGACATGCTTGTTGAATCAAAGAATCATCTTACCTGAATTTCACAACACACTGGAGAGGGAAGCAACAAGAATCCGGTCTTGGATTACACACTCAAGTTACTATTACCGGAGTCACAAAGTCTATAGGATGGGCTGTTCCTTGGCTGAGATAGCCAGCAGTGTGTGTGGGGTGTGTGCGTGTGTGTGTGTGACAGTTTCGTACTTTCTGACAGACTCCTCATTATTGTAAGAAAATAGCCCAATGTCATGAAAAGACTCATGGTGAGTAATCAGGAGAAGCTGAAGTTTGAAAAAGGTTCAGTCATTTACTAATTCAAAAACCTTAGATAAGTGCCTTTACCTCTCCAAATTTCATGTTTCCATTGGCCCAGCGGGAACAATAATCCTTGCCATGCCTCCCTTACCATATCAAATGAGATTATTTATTCAATCAACAGTTAATATCAAGTAACTAATGTTCCCTAAATCATGTATGTCCTCGCCTTCTTAAATTATTTTAATTGAAATAACTACCAATCCTTCAAGACTTTGTTCAGATGCAACCTTTCCTATCTTAGATAGCATAGAATCTGTACATATTATCTCTGATTTGGGTTATATTACTGAGGTCCCAGTGTATAGCATCCAAACTTTGTCTTCTCTGTTTAGTCCCTCTTCTAGTCATCTGATAACTTTTATTGAATCAAAAAAAATCTCAGATTTGAGAGAAGGACCTTAGAATCATCAAATCTGAGGCAGCTAGGTAGCATAGTAGGTGAAGCACCAGCCCTGGAATCAAAAGAACCTGCATTTAAATCCAGACTCAGACATTTGACATTTATAAGCTATGTGATCTTGGGCAAGTCACTTAACCCTGATTGTCTCTAAAAAATAAATCATCAAATAGTACCCTCTTATTTTAAAAATAAGAAAAATGGGACCTAAAAAGCGGACATGAATAACCCAAAGTCATAGTATTAACTAATAGCAAAGCCAGATTTTGAATCCAGGCCTCCTGGGTCTAGGTCCAGAGCTCTTTTTCAGAAAACCATGCTCCCTCTCATTAGGAATGTATTCATCTTTAAAGCTTCGTCTCTCTTGAAAATGAGATTTAAATAATTTATTCTTCATTCTACTCCAGCCAATGAGGTCTTACATAAGGCAGCAATCTCCATTTTCAATCAAATTCATTTATGTTCTCATCTGACAGAGACTGCACTATTCCCAGAAAATCCCATTTTTTGGTCCTGGTGCTCTCTGCTTAAAGATTATCAAAACTCAGAGATATAAGGCTCAAAAGGTGACTTTAGGGGCACAGACAAGGTGATGGAGGGAAGAAGTACTCAGCCAAACTCTCCCCACATTCCCCTCCATACAACTTAAAAATAATGGCTCAGGTTGAATTCCGGAGTGGCAAAGCCAACAAGAGTTCATAGTGAGATATTCTTCCAGCCCAAAACAACAAAGGAGGTCAGAAATAGAGATCTGTGACATGAGGGTGAAGGCTGTCCTTGTAGCCCATGTAAATGAAATACCAGCAGTGGGACTAGGTGGTGGCAACAGAAATAGCAGCACCTTCAGAAGCTTTCAAGCCAAAGATAGTAAAGGGATTTGATAGCTTATAAGAAAGAAATTGCAGGGTACCCTTGAGCTAGTGCTAAACAAAGGACCAGACACTGCTTGACAACTCGATTAACCATGTACATACACTTCAAGGGCAGAGGGGCACACTTTTAGTGAAGAGGGAGTGGAAGCTATGCAGAGCAGTATCATGTCCAGTCCCAAGGTATCAGGGACCTTGAGGAACAGTATCAGTTCTGATCCCAGAGGAGGAGGAGCACTGTAGAGCAGTATCAATTGCAATTCCAATGGATCAGTGGCCTTTCCTGTAAGGACCAGAGTGCAGACAAGGAGAGCAGTGACCATACCTCTCTCAAGATCACATCACTTTCAAATCATTGAAAAACTCCTAGCCCCCAGAATTAGCTTTGAAGACAGCAGTGAGAAGAATATTGAGGCCTTTCTCCACTCCCCCTCCACACCACTAGGAATAGAGCCCAACATTAACATAAAATTCCAAATTAAAAAATAAAGGGGAAACAATGTGCAAACAATGACAGAGAACCAAACAATAAAAACCTACAACAGTGATCAGGAAGATCAAGACATAAAGTCAGAAGAAGACAATGAAATCAAGACAGCTACAAGCAAAGCTGCAAAGAAAAAAATGTGAATTGGACACAAGCCAGACAAGAATTTGTGGAACAGCTTAAAAAGTTATTTTCAAAATAAAAATGGTAAAAGAAAAATTAGGTGAAGAAATTAAAGCAAAGGAAGAAAATTATGAAAAGAAGACAGCTTGCTAAAAGAGGCATAAAAAATATGAAGAAAAAATACCTTAAAAACTAGAATTGGCTAAATGGAAAAAGAGTTACAAAAATTGACTGATGAAAGTAATTCCTTAAAAAGCATGAGTGGTTAAATATAAAAAGATGTCCAAAGGTCACTGAAGAAAATAATTTCTTAAAATTTAGAATTGAGTAGGTGGAAGATAATGACCACATAAGATCACAAAAAGCAAAAATACAAAGTCAAAAGAATGAAAAAAAAATAGAAAATGTAAAATATCTCATTGGAAAAACAACTGACCTGGACAATGATCAAAGAAAGAAGCTGGTTATCATATTTCAAGAAATTATTAAGGAAAATTTTCCTGATATCCTAGAATCAGTGAACAAAATAGACATTGAAAGAGTCCACTAATTACCAACTGAAAGAGATATCAAAACAAAAACTCTCAGGAATATTATAGCCAAATTCAAGAGCTCCTAAGTCAAAGAGAAAATTCTTTATCCAGTCAAAAAGAAAGCATGAAAAGACCATGGACCCACAGTCAGAATCACGTAAGATTTAGGGTCTATCACATCAAAGAAGCATAGGGCTTGGATTTTGATATTCCAGAAGGCAAAAGCACTGGGATTACAAACAAGGATAACCTACCCAGCAAAACTGCGTATAAATAAAAAAAGAAAAAAATGGATATTTAATGAAATAGAAGACTTTCAAGTATGCCTGACAAAAAGACCAGAGCCGAATAGAAAATTTGGCTCTCATATACAAGACTCAAGAGAAACATTAAAAGATAAACATGGAAAGAGAAATCACAAGGGATTAAATTGGGTTAAACTGTTTATTTTTCTGTATGGGAGGATAAGGATCTAAGATCTTTATCATTATAAGTGTTGTTAGAAGGATTCTACATAGAAAGAAGGTACAGGAATGAGTCACTTATATTGGGATGATGAAAAAATGGCTAGGTGAAAAAGAATAATACGATGTGAGAATGAGGAACAGAGAGGAAAAATGAGGAAAAATATTGCACACAAGAAAAAGCTTTTATAGTAGAGGGAAAAGTAATTGGTGAGTGTAGGAAATGCTTTAAAATCACATGTGAATTGGTTCAAAGACAGAAACATATTTCTATCTATCTATTCAATTGGTAATAGAATTGCTTCTTATTCAATAAGGAAATAAAAGAAGAAGGGGATGGGAGCTGAATAAAAGAAAGAGCAGATAAAAGAATGAATGGTGAGAAGCATAACAGACTTTAGAAGATGGGCAGGATAAAAAGAGAGAAAAAAGATAAACCAAAGAAAATAAAAATGGAGAAAAATGCACAGCTCAAAATCATAATTGTGAACATGAATGGGATGAACTCACCCATAAAATGGAAGCAAAAAGCAGAATGAATTAGAAACCAGAATCTAACAATATGTTGTTTACAAGAAATACACTTGAAACACACACACACACACACACACACACACAATTAAAATAAGGGACTGGAGCAGAATTTATTATGCTTCAGCTGAGGTTTAAAAAAAAAGCACAGGTAGCAAGCATGTTCTCAGACAAAGTAAAAAGCAAATATAGACCTAATTAAAAGTGATAAGCAGGAAAACTACATCTTGCTAAAAGGTACCATAGACAAGGAAATAATTTCAGTACTAAACAGATATACATCAAATGGCATAGCATCCAAATTTTCTAAGGAAAATTGAAATGAATTGCAAGAGGAAATAGTGAAACTACACTAGTGAAGGATCTTAACTTTCTCCTCTCAGAGCTAGATAAATCTAAATGCAAAAAAATAAGAAGTCAAGGACAGGATAAGAATTTTAGAAAAGTTACATATAACAGACTTCTGGAGAAAACTCAATGGGAATAAAATAGAATATATATTTTCCTTAGGTGTACCATGGCAACATTACAAAAACTGACAGTATATAAGAGCATAAAAACCTCAAACCAAATACAGAAAAGCAGAAATATTAAATGAACCATTTTAAACCCATAATGCAATAAAATTACATTTAATTTAAAAACCATAGAAGCATAGATTAAAAGCTAATTGGTAACAATAGTCTAATCCTAAAGAATGAGTGAGTTAAAGAAGAAATCATATAAACATTCAATAATTTCATTAAAGAGAATGACAATGAGGCAACATCCTAAATTTGTGGAATGTAGACAAATCAGTACTTAGGAGAAACATTATGTATCTAAATACATACACAAATCAAAGAGAGAAAAAGTATATCAATGAATTGAATATGCAACTAAATAAACTAGAAAAAGATCAAATTAAAAATCCCCAAATAAATACCAAACTGGAAATCCAGAAAATCAAAGGAGAGATTAATACAATTAAAGGTATATTAAAAAATAAAAACCAACAAATATTTAACTAAAACTAGGAGTTGGTTTTATGGGAAAAAAACAATAAAATAGATAAACCATTGATTAATTTGACTTTTAAAAGGAAAGAAGAAAACCAAATAGCCAGCATCAAAAGCTGAAAGGATGAGTTCACCACAAATGAAGGAGAAATTGAAGCAATAAAGCAAAGTAAAATTAAACAAAATAGGAACTATTTTATCCAATTGTATTCCAAAATATCTGACAGTCTAAGCAAAATGGATTAATATTTTTAAAAAATATGAATTGCTCAGATTAAGAGAATAGAAAAACAGAAAAGTTAATCTCATTTTAGAAACAAATTCAATTTCCTAAGAAACTGACTTTCTAAAAAAATTCTCAGGGCCTGCTGGATTCACAAATGAATCCTGTCAAACATTTAAAGAACTCTTAATCCCAACATTATATAAACTATTTGAAAAAATAGATAAAAAAGGAGTTCTACTGATGAAAAATTCTATCCATCTACAGAGAGAGAAATGAAGAACTCTGAATGTAGAATGAAGCATACTTTCTTTCACTTTGTTTTTATTGGTTTTTTGTGTGTGTTTTCTTTTGCACCATGGCTAATATGGGAATACATTGTGTGTAGCCTCACATATATAATTGAAATAAAATTGCTTGACCTTTCAAGGAGTGGGGAGAGTTAAGAATGAGAAGATTTGGAACTGAAAAAAAGAAAATTATTGTTAAATTTTTTTCAGTAATGGGGGAATATTTAACAAGATAAAATAATTTTGAAAACCTCAGAACTAGAAAGAAATTTAAGATATTCAGTCCATATGGCATAGTAGAAAATGGCTTGGATCTGGAAATCTTGGCTCTGCCTTCTACTACTTGTATGGCCTTAGGTAACTCATTTAACCTTTCTAGACCTCAGTTTCCACAACTGAAGAACGAAGTCATTAGAATAGATTGCTTTTATGTAATTCCAACTGTAGGTCTATTATCCTAATTTTATACAGAAACTGAACCCTAGAGGGGAGAAAGAACTTGCCCAAGGTCACTGAGTATGTCAGGGGCAGGGATACTACTTTATAAAATGCAGACCTCCCAGTTGAATCTTAATAACTTTTCATTCTCTAAGATTGCTACATTAAGTTGTAAATTGTCTTCAAAGGGAAATGACTTAAGTGGTTATAAAATCACATTTAACTGACGATTGGAATAGGACTGAGGGATAGAAAATAAGACCTGAAAATGAACTTTGCCTTCTTCAGTTTGGCAGGTGCTGAGGCCCCACTAATAATTACTCTTAACTTTATTACGGTTTACCTAATAATATATAGTGAGTCAAAACCATGAAAATTAATGCAGCCAAGAAGCAAATGATAAGCAGGCTTTTGGGGACACATTCAAGCACAAATTGGCTCAGAACCAACATGTTAAACTAGATTAAAAACCAATGTTTCACCACCACAGATTATCTGAAGTCTTACTCCTGTTGGGATGAGGGTGGAGTTGATCTTTTCTACGTATCTCCTTAGCTAGTCTTTCTGCATATCTGCTTATGGCTATAACACAAGAAAGGAAGACATTAGATCTCACATGGAAGATGTAGCCCCCTTAATTCCATCCATTTGTCTATCAAAGTCTTTTCTATCCAGTTCTTTTAAATTCCACAAAGATTTCTAAAGTACCTGTTGTTTGCAAATCACTGTTCCTGATGTCAAAGATAAAATGATGAAGAGAAATATAGTCATTATTCTCTAGGAAATTATATTTTTATGAAGGGATACCCACTCTGCCTCCCAGTCAGTAAAGACCTTTCTCTTCAGACCTTGTGTTAGTTTGATTTTTACCTCTTTTATGACCATATTGTTTTACAATTTTGATCTTCTCTCTCTGCCAGCCTGTAATGTATCGGAGGGCAGGGAACTGAGTCTTACCTATCAGATGACTTAGCATTTAGCTAATGATAGCATATCATTTTTTCAACACCTTATAAATCAAAAAGAGCTTATTAAAGATTCATTGTCTCATCAGCAGAAAAGGAGTGACTTTGTCCGATGAGAGAGTGGCAAGTGCTAAAAGGGGAACAACTAGGAGAGACATAGCTTCATGTGATGCATACTGTCCTCATGGAAGAACAAGGACAATAATACCTGAAACTGACCCAGATTTATGGTTTTCCCTACTCATCATGTGCCTTCTGGCTAGGTTTCTATATGTTTATGTCCATTCTCCCTCATAGACACCAGTATATACTTGTGGAAGAGAATGATCCAAATTTATGGGTGGACTAGGATGTTTTGGTTAATTTTCTTTAGTTGAGTAATTGTGCTCTTGGTTTATTCTTGCTTTTGTCTTATTACTTAGAAATTGTTTATTATGTTTAAAAATTAATGCTAGGTGTCATGATTTTCTGCATTTATACAATGAGAAACACGCTGGTGGGGGGGGTCCAGAACTACAATGGTAAGTAATAAAAAGATTACTCATCAACCCATAATGAGAGAGAGGGAGAAGGAAGGAGAGCCTCTGAGTGAGGCTATATATCCCAACTTATCCCCTTTTTGTACAAGTTCTGTTAGGAGAAATTATTGAAATAGGTTGACTTGGCCTCACTACAGATTCATGTTAACTCACTTCAACTGGACCTTCACCATGACCTGACAGTCTTTGTTATTTTAATAATTACATTCTGTGCAGCAGTTGTTCCAAACTTTCTCCCCTCTTTTCAGTCCCCAAATCCCAACCCAATATCCATCTCTTTGCTAATGACCTCGCATGAACCTATATGTTTCCAGAGAGTTGCCCTACCAGCACCTCACACTTAACAAGTGCAAAGGAGAACTCATTTTCTGCTTTGTTAATAGTGTCCTTCCTCCTAACTTCCTTATTTCTGTCAACCATCTTCTAAATTACTCATATTTGAAGCTTCATAGTCCTCCTCTATCTTCTCCCCCTTTCACCCTGTACAGCCAATCTCTTGCCATGTCCCATCATCTCTAGTTCCTTACTACTTCTCATACCCATCTATTTTTCTTTACTCACATAGTCTATGCCCTAGTTCAGTTGCTTCTCAACTTTCCTATGGAGTATTGTAATTCATTCCTTGCCTCCATTCTTTCTCCTTATAATCTACCCTTCACTTTACCTGAATAATCTTCCAGAGTGTTAAGCCTGAAATCAGGAAGACCTGAGTTCAAATCCAGACTCAGACACTTAGCTATGTGACCCAGGGCAAAATATTTAATTTCTATCTACCTCAGTTTCCTCAACTGTAAAAGAAGGTTAATAATAGTTCCAACCTCACAGAGTTGTTATAAAGATCAAATGGGGGGGGGGGCAGAGCTGAGATGGAGGAGTAGAAGAATGGACCAGCTCAAGCTCTATCCCCATAGCCCATAAAATACCTGTAGAAATGACTTGAAACAAATTCTGGAGCAACAGAAGCCACAAAACAATCCAGTGAAAGAGATTTCCAGCCCAAAGCAGCCTGGAAGGCCAAAAGGAAAGGTCTATGGCACAGGGCTCAAAGTGGAGCCCAGCCCAGCCTTGGCCTCATGGCATGGCAGGAACAGGACTGGAGCAGGATTCAGGGTGCAGAATCATGGGGAGTAGCTGCAGTTCCCAGACTTTCCAACCCACAAATGCCAAACATAGCTTCAAAGGTCAGTGAAAAAGCTCTTTCACCTGGGTGAGAAAGGAGCAGGGTTGGGAAGTGGCCCTGCTCCTGCCCCCAGAGTGACAGCAGCCACTACAGTGGCAGCTTCTATTTTTGGAGCCCTCAGCCTGGAGATCCTAGGGGAATCGAGCAACTGATCTGGGTTTCAGTCCTGAATGGCTGAAGGGACAAAGCTACCTTATAACCAACTGCATTGACTTTCAAAGTCTGTATGAAGCCCTACCTCCCCCTCCAATAGGGACTACACAGCATTGCTAAATAAAACTACCCCTTCCTTCCATCTTGTCCTTGGGGATGCACATTGGAACCAAATTTTACACCATGCTCTCTTCCCATCCCCTTACCCACCTCACCCTTACCAGTTTTCTCCTCTGAATGGTACAGTAGACATTGGAAGAGCAAGACTTTGTATCAGAAAGCCTATCTTACTTTCTTTTTGTGGGGGGAAGAGGACCACTGGTGTGGGGGAGCTGGTTGTGACAGTGGAGAGGAAACTCTACTGGCAGACCCTAGGCAGAAAAGATGATTTGTGGTTGCTTCCAGACCAGAGAGCAGGTCAGGAGAGGAAGAAACTCCTGTCCCTTGATTGTGCCACCTTGGAGGAACTGAGAACTCACAGGTCCCTAGAGTATACCCTGCACTTCACAAAGGACTCAAAAGTCAAGTAATTGGTTGGGAATATGTCCAGAAAAAGGGGAAAACTACTATAGAAGGTTACTTTCTTGGTGAATAGGTATGTTCTTCCATCCTTTCAGATGAGGAAGAACAAAGCTTACCATCAGAGGAAGATATACAAGTCAAGGCTTCTCCATCCAAAACCTCCAAAAAATGTACAATGGTATCAGGACATGGAAATTCAAAAAGGATTTTAAAAATCAAGTAAGAGAGGTAGAGGAAAAATTGGAAAAAGAAATGAGAGCAATGCAAGAAAATCATGAAAAGTGAGTCAACAGCTTGCTAAAGGAGACTCAAAAAATGCTGATGAAAATAACATCTTTAAAAATAGACTAACCCAAATTTCAAAAGAGGTCCAAAAAACCAATAAGGAGAAGAATGCCTTAAAAAACAGAATCAGTCAAATTCAAATGGAAAAGGAGCTTCAAAAGCTCACTGAAGAAAATAATTCTTTAAAAATTAGAATGGAGCAAATGGAAGCTAATGATTTAATGAAAAACCAAGAAATTACAACACAGAACCAAAAGAATGAAAAAAAAATTGAAGACAATGTAAAATATCTCTTTAGAAAAACAACTGACCTGGAGAACAGATCCAGGGGAGACAGTTTAAAAATTGTGAGACTACCTGAAAGCCATGATCAAAAAGAGCCTAGACATTATCTTTCATGAAAATATCAAGGAAAATTGCCGTGATATTCTAGACGCAGAGGGTAAAATAAATATTGAAATAATCCACCTATCATCTCCTGAAACAGATCCAAAAAGAAAAACTCCTAAGAATATTGTAGTCAAATCCCAGAGTTCCCAGATCGAGGAGAAAATATTGCAAGCATCCAGAAAGAAACAATTTGAGTATTGTGGAAATACAATTAAGATAACACAAGATCTAGCAACTTCTACATTAAGGGATCACAGAGTTTGGAATATTATATTCCAGAAATCAAAGGAACTAGTATTAAAACCAAGAATCACCTACCCAGCAAAACTGAGTATAATACTTCAGGGGAAAAATAGTCATTCAGTGAAATAGAGGCCTTTCAAGTATTCTTAATGAAAAGACCAGAGCTGAATAGAAAATTTGCAGTTCATACACAAGAATCAAGAGAAGCATGAAAAGGTAAACAGGGAAGAGAAATCATAAGGTTTAATTGTTTACATTCCTACATGGAAAAATAATATTTGTAACTCTTGAAACTTTTCTCAATATTTGAGTATTTGGAAGGGTTGTATACATTTTTATTGACAGAAGGCACATGAGGGTGAGTTGAATAGGAAGGGATATCTAAAAAAGTAAAATTAAAGGGTGAGAGACAAATCTATTAGGAGGAGAAAGGGATGGAATGGGACAAATTAACTCTCATAAAAGAGGCAAGGAAAAGCTTTCTCAGTGGAAGGAAAAGGGGAGAGGTGAGAGAGAAAAAGTGAAGCTTACTCTTACCACATTTGACTTAAGGAGAGAGTAACATGCACACTCAATTTGGTATGAAAATCTATCTTACACTACAGGAAAGCAGGGCAGAAAGGAATAAGTGGGGCATGGGGGGATAATGGAACCTGACTATTATGGAAATCTCTTGTATAACTACACATGTGTAGCCTATATTGAATTATTTACCTTCTCAGTGGGGAAGGGTGAGGAGGGAGGAAGGGAGAGAAGTTAGAACTCAAAGTTTTAAGAATGGATGTTGAGAATTGTTTTTACATGCAACTGGGAAATAAAAAATACAGGTAATGGGGTGTAGAAATCTATTCTTGCCCTACAAGAAAAGAGAGAAGATGGGGATAAGTGAAAGGAGGGATGTGATAGAAGGGAGGGCTGATTGGGTGGAAGGGGTAATCAGAAATCATGATATCTTGGGGTGGGGGAAGGGGAGAGATGGGGAGAAAATTTGAAACTCAAAATCTTGTGGAAATGAATATTGAAAACTAAAAATAAATGAAATAATTTTAAAAAGAAGTGGGATGGCCACTTTAAAAAAAATATCAAACTGGGAGGGGAACACCCTCACGGTTGCTGGCCAAAAGAGAAACAGTTACTATTTACATTCACTCCGAGCCAGGAGGGCACAAACATACCCATTAAGTGGTGCTTGAGCAGGGACCTACTGTTGTCCAATCTGTGAAGTCCAGAGTGAAATGCGATTGAGGGAAGAAGGAAAGGAAGAAAGGAAAGAAAGAAAGAAAGAAAGAAAGAAAGAAAGAAAGAAAGAAAGAAAGAAAGAAAGAAAGAAAGAAAGAAAGAAAGAAAGAAAGAAAGGAAGGAAGGAAGGAAGGAAGGAAGGAAGGAAGGAAGGAAGGAAGGAAGGAAGGAAGGAAGGAAGGAAGGAAGGAAGGAAGGAAGAAAGAAAGAAAGAAAGAAAGAAAGAAAGAAAGAAAGAAAGGAAGGAAGGAAGGAAGGAAGGAAGGAAGGAAGGAAGGAAGGAAGGAAGGAAGGAAGGAAGGAAGAAAGAGAGAGAGAGAAAGAAAGGAAGGAAGGAAGGAAGGAAGGAAGGAAGGAAGGAAGGAAGGAAGGAAGGAAGGAAGGAAGGAGGGAGGGAAGGAAGGATGGAGGGAGGGAGGGAGGGAGGGAGGAAAGGAGGGAGGGTGGAAGGAAGGAAGGAAGGAAGAAGTTATCCAATCCAACTATTTTGATTAGATTATTTTTTAACTTTTAGTAGGTTGTCCTGTCCATAGTGCTTCCATTCTTTCAACTCAAATAACTTAACTCTTATCAATGCAATAACTAATAGGAAACCACCTAGAGGTGAAGAATTAATGAAACATACATTACTAGGTATTGTCAATATACGGTATAAATTTGTCTTGAGATATTATGTTAACAAGGGAAGATTTTGGGGGGGAAGAAGAAGAAAATGGTAATAATAATAAGAGACATGAAGACGGAAGGAAAGAAAGAAGGAAAAAAGGAAGGAAAGGAGGAAGAAAGGGAGGGAGGGAAAGAGGAAGGGAAGAGAGATGGAAGAAAAGAAAGGAGACGAGAGGAAAAATAGGTTCAATGAAGCATTTAGAGTTGCAAGTGACTTTAGAAGGTCACAAAGTCCAGATGTCTAATTTCACTGATGAGACACAGACTTGTCCAAGGTCACAAAGCTAACAAGTACACAAGGCAGGATTTGAAACCCAGTCTTCCTAAGTCCAAAGCCAGTTCTCTTTTCCACTACTCTATGAAGCCTCAGAAAGCTGATAAGGAAACTCCTTCTTATTAATGTAGATCACAGTCCCTTTAAAAAGCAGGGATTTGAGAATTATTGTGACTGAAAATTTAATTACCCTGCATCCAACCTGATGATGAGCCACTCTGAATTAGGGTGATTCTCAGATGAAACATACAAGCCCAGTCTCCAAGGAGCAAACTCAAAGCCTTCATTGTACTCCCAGAACTTGTGGTCACTTCTGGAATTTAGGATCACACACACACTATGCTAAGGCATCCAAGGAGAACTTTAATCCTATTAATTTTATAATACAATTAAAAATTTTTATAGATCCAATGCTCATAAAAATTCATTTTCTTTAATAATTGAACTTCAGACTATCATGAACTTATGTATCTTGTATGTACATATATATATGTATATGTGTGTGTGTGTGTGTGTGTGTGTGTGTGGGTATGTATGCATACGTATGTGTGTGCGTATGTGTGTGTGTATTTCCTTGAGGAAAAGCATTGTTTTTTTGTCCATCTTTTCACCCTTAACCTTTAGCCTTGAGCCTGACGCAGAGTAAGTGCTTAATAAATGTTGACTGATTGAGGAAAGACCCTAAAGGGCATCTAGTTCAAACCCTCATTTTGTAGATGAGAAATATGAGATCTAGATAAGTGAAGATGCTCATACAAAATTACACTAGAAGTAAGGAAGAAGGGGTGTTTGAACTTGCGTCCTTTGACTCCAAATCCATTCTACTGGATCATGCTCCTCTGAATCAGGCTGGAATCTAGTTTCTAGATACTCACATTACTGTGACATTCAGTTTTCTAAGGTCCTTCCAGGTCTTAGATGCCATGACTATGTTTTTAATCTGTACTCTGAGGTTCAAATTCTTACATATCTTTTTAATACTCTTCTTATTAAAAGAACCAACTTGAGGAGTCAGAATGCCTGAAATCTAAGACGACTTCTGCCTAAACTCACTCTATTACTTTGGTCTGTTCTTTTTCCCTTTCTGAAGCTCCATTTTATTCCCTTTAAAAGACAGCTAAATAGAGCATTTATCATGTATTCCTATATGGCAGATACTACTATAGGTGCTGGGGATACAAATAAAAGCATGTTAGAACCTCCTGTCCTAAAGGAGCTTACATTCTAATGGGAGAAGACCACACCTAAAGAGTTGATGTAAGAGGGTTACAATTGGAGGTATGACTGGCAATGTCTTCTGGGAGATAAACGTCTGGGAAATAGGCCAAATCATATCTCTCACAGCACAGGGTGGTTCCAGGAATGGAGGATTCACTACAGAGAAGAGAGTTGGACTAGCATATCTCCAAGCATGCCTCCAAGTCTTTAGTTGATTATACCTCCCTGTCCTTCCACAGGAAGAAGTGAGATAGCTGACTCTGGTATGTTACACAGGGAGTCATTTACAGAGGTGATCTGGAAGAAAGCTTCATTTTTAAGATTTCCCCACATTTACCCATTTAAAAATTTTTCAGATTTAATGTTCTATTAACATCTTGCCTCCTTCCCACCCTACCCCACCCCATCTAATTTGAATAACTTCTGAGTCTCTGCAAGGAAATGTTGTGACAGGGGAATCTTCTCCTACCCAAGCCTGTTAAAAATCTCCCATCTCTGGCTTGCTTTGGCTCAACTATGCTATGTGTCTCTCAGTAGGGAAGGAGCCATCTTTTCAGGATGTGTTGTGGAAGTGACAGGATCACTTTGGAAGATATGGAAGCCAGGAGGATGCCCAATGATATAATCATTCATCTATACATGCTACCATTTTCACAGAACTATATTGTTTCATCTGTATTTAAGGAAGAGAAACATAGCTCATGCTCAAAGGGAACTTTGGTAGATAGGATGTATTGACATTAAAACAAGAGAACTGGATATAACAATTCAGTGCTCACTTATTAAGTGGCTACTTAGTATAAGGCACTGATAAATGATGGGGTCACAAGTATAAAAGTTAAACAGTCCTTGTCCTCAAGTTTATATTCTTAATGGCATAAGGTCAAGGGCTAAGCAACCTATGACATCACCATTTATGCCCCATTCATCTTGATTTGGTACATGCCACAAAACACAGGAGAACTCCTCTCCTTTGGGTAAATGTCCATTTGAGTTTTTAACTTCAGCACAGAGAAATGCCCTGCTCATGGAAAGCTCATAATTAAGGGAGAAAGAGCAAATTCACACCCTGTCCTGGGGCCATTAAGTTCTAGTGAGGGAAGCAAACCAGAGATGAGGAGATGCAAGCACTGCCCCATGGAAGCACCAAGCCCAGCAGAGAAAACAGGAATCACCCACAAGATGACAGTTCATAGGCATTAAATGTTTTGATTCTGACTACAAGTTCTGTAGCAATTCAGAGATGGGAAGAATAATTCCAGTTGCAGTGGTCAGGGAAGACTTCTTGGAGGAGATGGAGCTTAATCAGGGCAGTGAAAAATGTGCAGAATGTAAAGAGGCTGGAGGGGGAAGGATGAGCAAAGGCATGAATCATCCAGCCACTAGAAAAAATAAAAATAGCCCAATTTAGCTCAAATTATTAATTCATGACTGACCTCCCAACTGCCTCCATCCCATATTTTCTCAGCAGAGTCCTTTTCTGACCTATTTTCTGTTTCTTAAGTAGATCATCTTCCCTCTATGCCACCATCTTTCTTGCTCTCCAGAACAGATGAATCTTAGAATCTGTTTGGGGGAATTTCTGGGAGCCAAGATGGTGGAGTAAACTATAAGTGCTCTCACTCTCCCTGATTAATCTTGAAAAGTCCAGAGAATATAGCCCCAGAAAATGTCCTGGAATAGTGAAACCAGCAGAAGGGGTAAAACACAGTCTTTTATCTCAGGAGGCTATGAGAAGGGTCTTTCTTGTTATGGATGAAGGGGAGCAGTGCAGGATTGGAAGTGTCCCAGCAAACCCCACCTGAAGGATCACAAGCAGGAGATCCTGAGCCCAAGGAGGGTGGAGCTGGTAAGAACCAACACCAGGAACCCAGGTGTGCCTTAGCACAGCTAGGGGAATTGGGCATACATCAACACAGACAGGGTTAGTGCAGCCCTAGGGGAAGAGGAGACCTCCAGCAGCCAGACTATCCCTGTCCTACAACTCATTCCATGAGCTTAAGTGTAACCTCAGGGAAACTCAGACTTCACCTGGCCTCGGCCTTGGCACATACCAGCCAGCTCAGCACCAGATAAGTTGCAGCATTATATAGCTTCTAGTTGAAAGAACCAGAGGCCACAGAACACAAAGCCAGCAAGCAGGAACCTAGCTCCCCAGCACAAGAAATGTGAAACAGATCCCCTTGTGACCAGAAGCAGAGATCCACTTTAAAAGCCAGGAAAAAGGCAGTCACTATGAGCAAGAAACAAATTAGAAAACCAAAGACCATAGAATATTATTATAGGAACTGGGAAGAACAAAATATGAATTCAGAAGAGGATCGCATTGATGCTGTACTCACATCTGAAACCTCAAAAGGGAATAGGAACTTGTCTCAAGCCCAAAAAGAATTCTTGGAAGAGGTCAAGAAGGATTTTAAAAGTCAAGTTAAAGAGGTAATGGTTTTAAAAATACATTTAGTTCCTTAAAAAGTAAAATTGACCAAATGGATAAGGAGATATAAAACCTAACTGGAGAAAATGGCTCTTTAAAAAAGCAGGTACAAAAGCTAACTGAAGAAAAAAATTCATTAAAAATTAGAATTGGGCAAGTAGAAACTAATGACTCTATGACACATTAAGAATCAGTCAAACAAATTCTAAAGAATGAAAAAATAGAAGAAAATGTAAAATACCTCATTGTAAAAACAACTGACATGGAAAATAGGTCCAGGAGAGAAAATCTAAGAATTATTGAACTACTGGGAAGGCATGATGAAAAAAAGAGCCTAGATAGTATCTTCCAAGAAATCATTCAAGAAAATTTCCCTGAAGTCCTAGACGCAGAGGGCAAAATAGTCATTGAAAGTATGAATCAATCACTTCCTGAAAGAGATGCCAAATTGAAAACACCAAGGAATATTGTTGCCAAATTCCAGAATTATAAGGTGAAGGAGAAAACACTGCAAGCAGCTAGAAAGAAACAATTCAAATATCAAGGAACTACAGTCAAGATCAAACAAGACCTTGAAGCTTCTACATTAAAAGATTGGAGGGATTGGAATATGATATTCCATAAGGCAAAGGAATTTGGACTATGGCCAAGGATCAACTACCCAGCAAAGGGAGGGGGTGGTTAGAAGGGACAAAAGAAATAGTAAGAGAAAATGGAAAAAAAGGGAGGAGAGCTGATAGAAAGGGGTAAGACTGAGGGAGGCAGTGGTCAAAAGTAAAACTATTTGAGGAGGGGAAAGGAGAAGAGAGAAATAAAACAATAAAAGGGGGAGGGAGATAGGATGGAGAGAAAGATACAGATAGTAATCATAACAGTCAATATGAATGGGATGAATTTTCCCATAAAACTGAGACAGACAGCAGAATGGATTAGAAACCATAATCTTACAATATGTTCTTTACAAGAAACACATTTGAAACAGGGGGATACACATAGGGTAAAGGTAAAAGGCTGGAGCTGAACATATTATGCTTCACCTGAAGTAAAGAAAAAAACGGGAGTAGCAATCCTAATCTAAGACAAACCAAAAGCAAAAATAGATCTAATCAAAAGAGATAAGATAAGAAAGGAAAGCAACTTTCCCTTCTCTGAACTTGATAAATCTAACTTCAAAATAAACAAGAATGAAGTTAAGGATGTGAATAGAATTCTGGAAAAGGTAGATATGATAGACCTCTGCAGAAAATTGAAGGAGGATAGAAAGGAATATACCTTTCCCTCAGTGGTACATGGCTCATACACGAAAATTGACCATGTACTAGGACATAAAAACCTCACAATCCAATGCAGAAAGGCAGAAATAATCAATGCATGCTTTTCAGATTATGATGCAATAAAAATTACACATAATAAAGGTCCATGGAGAGATAGACTAAAATTAATTGGAAATTAAATAATCTAATCCTAAAGAATGAGAGTGGTCAAACATCAAAACACAGAAACAATCAATGACTTCATTCATATGGATGACAATCACAAAACTTATGGGATGCAGCAAAGTATAAAGTCCAAATGGGTACATGATCTAGGTATAAAATCTGATGCTATGCACAAATTAGGGAAGTAAGGCATTATTTATTTGAAAGATTTATGAGGAATGGAGGAATTTATGACCAAACAATTTATAGAGAACATTATGAAATAAAAAATGGATAATTTTGATTACATCAAATTGAAAAGTTTTTGCACAAACAAACTCAGTGCAACCAAGATTAAGAGGGAAGCAGAAAACTGGGAAATAATTTTTATAACTGGTGTCTGTGATAAAGGTCTCATTTCTAAAATACATAGTAAACTGAGTGAAATTTACAAGAATATAAATCATTCCTCAATTGATAAATGGTCAAAGGATATGAACAGGCAGTTTTCAGACAAAATTGAGCTGTCTATAGACATATGAAAAAATACTCTCAATTATCATTGATTAGAGAGATGCAAATCAAAACAACTCTGAGGTACCCCCTCACACCTATCAGATTGGCTAACATGAGAAAACAGGGAGATGATAAATGTTGGAGAAGATGTAGGAGAGTTGGAAAACTAATTTATTGTTGGTAGAGCTATGAGCTGATCCAACCATTCTGGAGAGCAATTTGAAGTATGCCCAAAGGGCTACAAAAATGTGCATCCTCTTTGACCCAGCAATACTCCTTCCAGTGCTGTATGCCAAAGAGATCATAAAAATGGGGAAAGGACCCATATGTACAAAAATATGTATAACAGCTCTTTTTGTGGTGACCAAGAACTAGAAATTAAGGAAATGTCCATCAATTAGGGAATGACTGAGCAACTTGTGGTATATGAATATAAAAGAATACTATTGTGCTATAAGAAATGATGAACAGGAGGGCTTTAGAAACATCTGGATAAACTTATATGAATTGATGCTGAGTGAAGTGAGCAGAACCAGGAGAACATTATACACAGTAACAGCTACAGTGTGCAAGGACTGTTTTTGGTAGGCTTAGTCCACCACAGCAAGGCGAGGAACTAAACCATACCCAAAGGACTCATGATGCAAAATGCTATCCACATCCAGAGAAAGAACTTTGGAGTTGGAATGCAGAGTGAAGCAGACTATTTTCTCTTTTGTTAAGTTTGGTTTTGTTTAGTTTTACTCATACTTTCTCCTATTCATTTTAATGCTTCTATGCAACATGACTAATATGAATATGTGTTTAATAAGAATATATATATGTAGAGCTCATATAAGATTTCATGCTGTCTTGGGGAGAGAGGAGGGAGGGAGGGGGAGAAAATTTAAAACTTATGGAAGTGATCGTTGAAAATTGAAAACAAATAAATAAATAAAGTTAAAAAAAGAATCTATTTGGAAAGAATATCAGAAGCCATTCAATACAGTCCAATGTTTTTTTTTGCGGGTAAGAGTACCATTTGAAGAATTCTTGGGGACTCACTCCTCTCTAAGGTGGTCCATTCTATTTATGAGTAGCTCTGATCATTTGGAAGTCTTTCATTGGTCCTAGTTTCCTACCACTGGGACCACAAAGAAACTGCCTAATCCTCCTCCATATATCATCCCTTTGGATCCTTGAAAACTGTCGTGATGTCCCTGAGACCCAGTAAAGCAAAGTGATTTACCAGAGTCACATAGGTAGTAAGCATCAGAGGCAGGGACTGAACTCCAGTCTTAACTGAGGGAGCTCATAGTCTAGTAGGTAGATAAAGGACAGACCTTATAACTGGAATTCAATATAATACAAACTCCTTGAGGGAAGGGAATATTTTGGTTTTACCTTTATCTTTATACCCCAGTATCTAGCACAGTGTCATATACTATCTTAGGTCAATTGGTGAAGAAGTTCATCATTATTAACCCTATTCCCACCCTCCACATCTTCTTTCCTCCAGGCTTCTATCCCCCACTGACTACCTGACAGGGTTATATGAGGAAAATACTTGGCAAACTTATGGTATTATATAAATGTGGGTTGTTCTAATCAGTGCCCTATTGGACTGTCCTGTGACTGAGTCTCCCTTCAGCTTCGGTAATACCAAGTGTCACTGGTGGATGTAGTGTCAAAAAGCCCAAGTGAATTATTCACACATATCACCTACACATTTGATTTCAAAGTAGGAAATTTCCAGCTCCTGTGGGCAAAGAGGGACAAATAGACCTTTCTCATCACCTCAGACATTAGAGATCATTCCTGAAAGGAAGAGGATCCATGGAAGA
Organism: Notamacropus eugenii; assembly: GCF_028372415.1. Taxonomy (NCBI): domain Eukaryota; kingdom Metazoa; phylum Chordata; class Mammalia; order Diprotodontia; family Macropodidae; genus Notamacropus; species Notamacropus eugenii. The sequence goes on along the minus strand of NC_092872.1, from coordinate 51,048,790 downwards.
GGCAACTGATTCTAATCTTTCTGCAAGGTGTCTGAGGTTCTCAACCCTTTTTTACATCCTGGGCTGGTCCTCAGAATTGTTTTCCATGCATAATATAAAATAAATAATGTAACATAGGAAATTAATTATATTAAAATAGTTATAAATTAGTAAATACAAAGACAATATGTTCAGGGATCTCAGGTTTACAACAGCTGTGGCCTAGGGATTAAAAGCTCAGAATAGACCTTTTCATCTTCCCAAAGTAATGAAGGACAATTAAAAAAAAAAAGGCAAACCATAAAAATAATGGGCCAACAGAGGGAGCCATGGTATTTAAAATACTGGTGCCAGTCTCCTACTACAGGACACCTCTGGCTTTTGTATATTACTGTTAGCATTAAGGTGTCCCTCTGAGCCTCAGTTTCCTTATGATAATAATGGCCACATTTTATTACAAAGGGGGTGTTCATTCAACAAGTATTTTTGGACACATTAGGAAAAACACTGTACACTGAAAATAAAGATGTGAACCTTTAAAATCAGAGGCTTTAGTTGATAGACCTCAAAGTCCTGATAGTACAGAGAAAAAATGAGATTATAGGTTAAAAACATGTTTTGTAGAATTGAAATAGTAATGCAACATACCAATTTTATGTCATCCCAAGTAAAGAACATAGTGAATTTAAAGAAATTCTCCTAAGTCACACATTAGCTCGATGAACAGCAAAGAATCATAGCTCTTAGAACTAAAAGAGACATTTGTAATGATCTAGACCAAGAATTCTAAACTTTTCATTGAGACCTGGACTTCTGTGGTAATTTAGTGACACCTGTGGATGGATTCCTCAGAAAATTTTTAAATACATAAAATATACATGATTGCAAAGGAAATCAATTATAATCAAATACAATCATCAATTTTTTTCAAAAGGTCACAGACCTCAAATTAAGAACTCCTAATCTAATCCAACCCTTTTATTTTACAAAGAAGGGAATTGAGAGGAGACCTACTGAAGGGAAATAACTCATCCAAGACCCACTGAATACAGGAGTAGCAGTTCTTCAAACTCAGAAACCTTTTTTTTAAAAACTAGACTACACCAGCTTAAATGGGACTTTCCAGAAAAAAGGGCAGGTATGATGGAGATGAGACCACAGCTGTCCAATCACAGGCTGAGCATGCTTCGATACTGGCAATGATTTCCTCCTCAAATTACTGCTTTGCCTTCATATTTTGCTTCCTTTGTCAAAAGCCAGGGATGTTCTAAAGAGGACCAATCCTAGTTTCCCTCCAGTGATACTAAGTTCATGTCTCAAGGGAGCTAAAGTAAGTGCAATAAATGTCCTATCAAGCACAGTGGGATAGAACCCAGATGACTGAAACTGACTAGTAGCTGCATCCCCATCTGTCTGAGTGAGGCTGTTTCGAGTGCTAGCTGTCACATGCTCAAAGTAATGGGGAGTTAAATTTGGGCATCAGGGGCCAAAAGGATTTGGGAAGGGGGATGGGATAGGGTAGAAGGGGGTTCTTATTAACCGTCAAAATCCCTTTTATGGAATTTTATGAGTGTTCAGGACATGCCAGCCTTGTGGCAAATTGTGAAATCAGTCAAATGTGTTCTCTAGCTTCACCAAACCCTCTCTGGTTCTCACACATCCTCCTTACACTCCTTAACAGCTCCATGGAGATCTCTTTCCCTCTCTAGCCCAAGTTCTTCATTCTTCCCTCCTCTTCCCTTTTCAACCCTTCTCTCTGTAAAGATTCTGGGATCTACTCAGTGAGATCAATCCCTGATCCCTTAATGGCAATGTCACTACTTACTTCCTAGGTGGAGATGATAGGATCCTAGATACAAAGCTGAAAGGGATTGTAGAGGTCATCTATTGAAACCTAGACAGCTGAAGTGACTTGCCTATATTCATGAAGACAGACTCAAGATTTGAATTTGGGTTATATGCCTTCAAGTTCTTTGACCTGTCTTGAAAGCTTGAGCTCAGGGACTGCTTTCCAACATCAGGAATTCAGTAAAAATTTGAAGGCATATGGGTATGGGTAGGAGCTGGGGGGAAGAGAGGTGGTCTTTCCCTGCTCTTAGAAATTAACCAAATCATCTACTTTTCCAGTCGCTATGTACAGTTCTCCCAAATTGATCTCTCATTGTCCCATGTCATACTGGGTTTAGAGTTAGAGAAAATGGGTTCAGTATTCCAATTCCATCTCCATGACTTTTGATAAATCATGTAACTTTTCTGGATGTGTTTTCTCACCTGTGAAATGAGGAAGTTGGACAAAATGATCCCTATTTCTACTTCCATTTATGAATCTATGAATGTACATTTTTAATTTATAGAGGAGAAGATGTAAGGAAGACACAATCATTACCTTCAAGTATTTTAAGGGGAGAGAAGAAGATTTTTGCTGGGATCTGGACAACATGAATGTGTGGAAATTACGGGGAGGCAGATTTCAGGACAGTATAAAGGAGTATTTAGAGCTGTTTGAAAAGGCAATGGGCCTCATAAAGTTGGAAGTCTTCTCTCTTGAAGGCCTTCAAGCAAAGGATAGATGGGCCCTTTACCAAGATTCTGTGGAAGAGATAGATTCATACTTTGAGTGGAAGAAGCATAATCTGTCATACAACTCAAGTCATACATAAAATCTCAATATAATTGCACTAGTTTGTACCTTCTCAGGGGAGGCCATAGAGAGAGTAGCTGAAAAAGCAAATCACTATGGAGAAGAACATTCATATCTATAAGCATATATAATCTTCACATTATCTGGACCATAAGGTCTATTGACCAAAGTATCTGGTTTTGAACTAGAAAATTCAAGAATTGAAGTCTTTGGTAAGTGTTTCTTTTGCCTAGTAGGAGTCCAACAAATATTTGTTGAATCTCACCCCCTTTGAGATAGGTAGTGGTGGGCATAGCCTCATTGCCCATGGGTCACTTCACTTCAAGGTACATCGTTACTTCAGGACCATCTGAGATATGAGCGTCACCATTGCCAGTTCCCTGGGGCCTTAAGGACTAGAGGCAATAGATGCTCCTGTGTAACGTGTGGTCCTATAGAAATGTTTTCCTTTCACCAATTATCCCACACTGGTATTTCAGCAAAAGGGGAAAGAAGTGAATCTTCCACAGAGGTGCATTCCTGTTAACAAAGTACAATGGAAAATACATTAGATTTACGGTCAAAGGATCCAAATTTGAAACACCACTGATACTCTTTAGCCCTAGATAATTTGTTCAGCATTCCAGTGCTGTTGTAAGGGTAAAAACCAAATACTATTTCTTAAAGGTTGAACTTTATGCTCTAATTCTATGACAGTATGACAGTTTTCTCTTTTAAAATGGCGAGTCTCAGGATTTTCAGTCATTCACACCTCAGTATGTTAATTTAACCAATTCATTTCTCTTCTAATCTTGGCTGAAATAAATCTACAAAATGTTGAATAAAAATAATACTCCTTTCCATTTGTACTATTATTTCCTAGTTCACAAAACACACAAACATGGATCCCACTGATTTCTACAAGAACATGTCAGTTGTATGGACTATAACAGAACCCACACTACCTCCCTTCTCAGGGATAAAGGGTTTGAAGAATTTCTTTGTAATGACAATAATGGTGATGATAATGGGTAGCATTTATATAATGCATATAATATATACATACACATATAGACAGTTCTCACTTTAAGTGGACCATTTTGCAGACCTCTAAGTAAATAGATTTTTACATAATACGAATTTACCAAGATTTATGGGGAAAAGAGGGAGGGAAAGAGGCAGGAAGGAGGTTGCCCCACCCCTTCTAGTCATTGAGGGAGAAGACTAGCACATGGTTCAAAAACACTTGGGGGAGGGGTGGGACAGAGAAGGAGGGGGAACAAGTGGGGTCTGGGGCCAGTTATGTGGGAGCCTGGCCAAACTTAGAGGAAGAACATGGAGGTGACATGTGGGGACCAGACACGGACACAGACAGGAGGGAATGGGTGACACATGGCCCAGACAGACATGCAGATGGAAGACTGAGGCAGACACACAGAACAGAATGGGGCAAAGATCTCCTCTCTCAGGACAGGAGGTCTCAAGCTAACTACCCCCCTCCAATCAAGAGGCAGTGGGAACTCTGGGGGTCTCTCTCCCCATCCTTTCTGTTTTCACTTAGATGATTTTGGGGGATGGGGCACAAAGCACTGAGTGGAGGGGTAGGAGTGGAGAGAGAGAGAGCATGGTATCTTACAGAAAAGTTAATATAGGTGGGCTTTCAGAATTCTTTATGTAAAAGAGCACTTGTATAATATGAATTAAAGAGAAAATTATATATAGTGCATATATTCCAGTATTTACATATATACATAAATATATATGTTTGTATATATGTATAGTATATATGTATATGTTTGTATGTAAAAAATTTGTAAGGGCTATAATTACCCCAATTTTACAAATAAGGAAACTAAGACTGAGATTTATTAAGTCCAGTGTCACACAGAAGACATCAGAGGCAGGATATGAGCTCAGGTCTTTCTGACCTGAGTCTAGCAGTCTGTCTCTTGCAACCCCTAACTGCCTACAATTTCTTGTTCTACATTGGGCTTCTCTTGACCTCAGCCTTAAATTGGCTTTCAGACTAATGTCTCCTGCACATGACAGAACCAGGAGCAATATGTGGAAATTCCAAGGAAAAATGTTTTAATAGTTAGTGGAATGTGATCTCTTTGAAGGTAAGGACTGACACATCATTATAGCTCTTCAAATGGACCGAGCACTTAGCAGGGATATGGCTTGAAGGAGTCTTGTTAAGATGAAAGTTAAGATGACCTATACAGTCCTTTCCAGATCTGAGACTCATGCTTCCCTAAGATCATGCACTTCCCCAGACATCCCCACCTTGGTGCAAACCTTTTCCATGTCTTGGAATGTTCTCTAATCTTTAAATTACAATAATGGCCTCCTAACTGTGCTATCTCCTTGCAGTCCCTACTCCTTCTAACCTATTCTTGACCCCACAATCAAAATAATCTTTCTGGTTTGATGATGTCATTTCCCTGCCCCCAAACCTTTAGTCATTTCCTCTTGAGTAGGAAGCAATACCAACTTAGCTGGTATTCAAGGCCCTAAAGAGTCTATTTTCAATCTACTTTTATGTTTGCTTATTTTTTCCCTACATTACTTCCCTTCACATTATCTATATTCCAACCACGGTGGATTGCTCATCATATCCCCAGATTTCATTCTGTCCTTTCCTGCCTTCAGATCCTGTGTTCATGCCATGATTCCTTCCCAGTTCTCTGCCTGTTGAAGTTCTCCAAGACTCAGCTCTTCCAAGAGTCCCTATAGCGGAATATGATCACTCTCTCTCCTCAGAATTCTTACATTATTTGGATCTGTCCTTTGCCCTTGTCTAAAACCTAACACAATTATTGTTTGCATATAGATTGGATTGGAAGCTGCCTGAAGGCAGGATTCATTTCTTAATCATCTTTGCAGCCTCAGAGTTTAACTACAGGGCTATACACAATAAAGGCTTACAATATGTGTTGAATTGACCACATTTCATAGAATTACAGCACTAAATTTTGTTAAGTGTGGAAATTAAAGCCTAGGGACTAATTAACTTTATCAATGTCACACATATAGTAAATGACAAAGCAAAGATTCAAGCCCAAGTCCTCTGACTCCAAATCCAGTCCTTTCCACTGTAGCCCACTGTTCCCCACACAAACTAGGATTTTAATGAATCAAACATTACTAATAGAGGTCAATAGGGTGACAGCAGGGATTCCCTGGGGGACTCTGTTTACTAAGACAGATTTTTAATTTAGAATTTAGAGCTGGTTGGGACCTTAGAGATAACTTAGCCTAGCTTCCCTGTCTTAGAGATAGGGAAAACAAGGTCCAGAAGGCCCAAGTGATTTCACTGAGCTGACATCTAGAAAAGTGAAGTAATTTGACTAAAGTTGTGCAGTAAGTAGTCAGGCAGGGATTAGAAGCCATGTCTCTCCAGACTTCAAGACTAGAGCTCTTTGAACCACACTTCCCTGCCTCTTTCCTAAAACTGTTTGTATCTGGATGTTTCCAAAGTGCTTGCGTGCCTGGCAACATTTGCTCTCCCAATCCTCCTCCTCACAAATCTTGTGGACTTGATGAGCAAAGCCTTTAATTTCCCACCCAACCACTCCAAGTTTTCATGTGGTGGGGTCTCCCCTCTCCCAGGGCCTGTGAATTATGAGGTGTCACTCTGCTACTACAAGTCTATACACCACCAGAAAAGGGAAAGAATGCAGCTTGCTTTCTCTTCGGAAAGCACAGAGTATTAAGTTTTCTTTTGGCTCAACTCTGTCATCTTCTCTCCCAGAATGGAGGAGGGGGGTCGGGGGAGGCTGGCAGGAAGGGAAGACACCAGAGAAGGAACGCTCGCTCCTCCTATTATCAGTTTCTACTTGGTGTTGTCTGAAGAAAATTTCAGGACAGCTGGCACGAGATTAGCTGTGATGATATACACTGAGCCCAGGAGGCATATTGTGTGTGTACAAGGCCATGTGGGATGGGTGGCTTGTCTGAATTCAGAACCGCTATAGGATTTTTCTCCTTCCCTTGGGAAAGCTGATGAAAGGTTTCTCTCGCATGGAACAGTTTTGACAGAGCAAGCTGTTCCCCAGTGTTCCTCCTTCCCTATCACTCAGTTGTCCTTCACACAACTCTCACCTCTTTCTTCCCCTTCCCTCTCCTTTCCTGTCATTCTTGGGACAACCCAGACAGAATGGGGGAGGGTGATGGATGGAGGTGATAAAGACCGATTTTAGGGGCTTGAGAGTGAGGATGAGTGTGTGTATGTGTGTGTGTGTACAGATATGATAGCTGCCTTCAAACATAGGAGGAGCTGTTTAGAAAAGAAGGATTAGACTTGCTTTACTTGTGGTGGGGGTGGTTCAGAGCTAAGACCAATAATAGAAGGGAAACATTTCAGTGCCAAGGAAAGAACTTTCTAGTGATTAGAGCTGTCCAACCATGAAATGATCTGCTTTGTGTGATAGTGGAAAGGCAAGGAGAAGCCAGGATACACCTTACCAGAAATACTATAGAGGGGGCTCCTGTGCTTAGTAGTGGGGCATGAATTGGATAATCCCTAAGGTCTTTTCCAATTCTAAGGTTCTAGCATAAAGCATGATACATAATTGTACTTAAATATGTGTTAGTAGGTGCCCATCAATTAAGGAATGCCAAAATAAGCTATTGCACCTGAAGGTGATGAACTATTGTGATGTGGTAAGAACTGATAAATAGGATGAGCTCCTAGAAGAATGGGAAGACTTCCATGAACAGAAGAAAAGTCAAGCAAGCAGAATTGGGAAAAACAATATACAGAACAACTACAACAACGAAATGGAAAGAATAACAACAAAACAACTGAAAGTTAACACTTTGAAATTATAATGATCAAGCATAACCCTAAAGAAAAGATGTGAATTCACTTCCTTATAACCACCCCCTCCCCTCATCCTTTGTAGATGTCGAGTGCAGAGCATTGCATATGATATTAGATTTGGTTGGCATGTTAGTTATTTTTACTGAACTGTTTATTTTTCTATTCTTTGTTATGAGGTATAGATTTCTAGGAGAAGAGGGGAATGTAGGTGTTACAAAACCAATATAAAACAATAATTTTTTTTTTAAATTGAAGTTGAAACATCCTTGCTTAACAAAACTGTTAAGTATAGGCTTATCAGACTTAGAAATCATTTAGTCTAATCATCTTATTTTATAGTTGGAAATAACTAAAAAAGTTGTCATCTAGGGCAAAAATGGTTGAAGGTGAGGTGGGTCCAGGGGGACTGAGTTGAGCTAAGTCACCTTCCTTGCAGTCAGGATGAGAAAGGGAAAAGTCCAACTTACACTTCCACAGGGGTTGAAAGAGGGCCAGACTTAGACAAGGAGAGCCCTAGTGACAGGACCCTGAATGTACAGGGGCATAGGACAGCAGAAGACTGAGACCAGGCCCTGTGGGAGGCTGAGGCAGGGAATTGTTCCCTCCTGTGTTTGCTGGGATGCTACTCCCATGTTGATGCCCAGGGGAAAAATCCAATTCTCCCTCATTAGTTATGATTCTCAAAAAGAGACCTGGATTGGGACACGAAATACCTATATTTGAATGTGAGACTGCTACTTTAGTTGCAGATTTAGGATCAGAATCCAGGTCCACTAGTTTGGAGCCAATCATCTTTCTACTAGACCACAGTACTGGAGGTACAGATGAGAAAAGTCTGGCCAAGAAAGATTAAGTGACTTGGCCAAGGTCATTGAGATAGTAGGTGTTAGAGGTTGAAACTGAAGCCATATTCCCTGACTCTAAATCCAGAACTATTTCTTCTTACCAAGCTCTCTCTTCTATGACCTAAGAGAACAATTATGGATCACCACCTTCCTGGGCTTCAGTTTCTTCAGAATGATGGTACAAGACTAAATGATCGCTGAAGTCTCTTCCAGTTCTAATGTTCTATAACTTTTCATTTTTATCCTAAATTTGTCTCCCTTGGCGTCCCAAGGAATCCCTTGGTGATTCCTCAATTTCAATATTTGATTTCACCTTGACCTAAATAATCTCTAAAATAATGATCTACTTCTTTCTCAACCTTTTTCACATGCAAAGGCTCAGTTGTCTTAATTCATCTTCCTTGAGAACTTCTCTATTTTCTTGGGAATTTTAGGGAATTTAAAGAAGAAAATGATTCCAGAGCTGGAAGAAGTTATAAACATCTAGCCCAACCTCCTTTTTACATAAGAGGAAATTGAGACACAGAGATGGTCAAGGACTTCTCCAATGTCAGTTTGTTGGCAAAGTTGGAACCAGGACTTTGCCATCTCAAAGATGGCAAACTTTGAACTCAAGTTCAAAGAACTCAAGTTTTCTGATTCCCAGCCCAGGGATTTGGACACACCACCAAACCTCTCCTTTCTATGGACCTTCTTAAGTCCTGTTTACTCTTTCCTCAAGGACACTGGCAAAAAATTCCTCAAGTGTCCCAGGTGTGAACACATCATGTTAATCTCTGTGTATCTCAATTTAAATGATCATTCTAAAGCAGGAGTTCTTAATCTAGGATCTGGGTCTTTTTAAAAAAATATTTTGATAATTATTTCAATATAATTAATTTCCTTTGTAATTCTATTTATTTTGTGCATTTAAATAATATCTACATATATAATGGATTTTAAATAACATTAAATAATTAAATGATATTCTGAGAAGGGTTCCATAGGCTTCACCAGAATATCAAAGGAGTCCATCCCTCCTGCCTTAAGGCTAATTAGCAGAGTTTATCATAGGTTTCCTTCCATTCCAGGATGGCAGGATTGGACCCCATGGCCACTAAGATCTCTACCAGCTCTAAATCTATGATCCCATAAACCTCTCATTGATTTTTCCCTACCCTGAGTAGCCTTGATGCCTCTATCTGTTCAGATCCTACTCATCCTCCAAGACCTAAGACTTACCTATTCCAGGAGAATGATCTGATTCTCCCTTCTCCCCTCTCTTCTTTTCCCTCATACTTATACTCAACACTCTGCATTCCAGTACTCAGTCATATGGTATCTCACATTGTAGTCTAGTTGTTTGCTTTATGCTTTCCACAGTCTGACTATGAGCTACTAATGGAAGACCCCTGTTTTTTCCATCTCCCTCCCTCTCTCCAAGACTCTGAGCTCCCTGAAGGTAGGGGCTTGTTTTTCTTTCTCAGTAAGGCTCTGACATATAGTACCCACTGTAATTTCTTTTCTAAGAAAACCCCAAATGGAATTACAGAGTCATACATGACTGAAACGACTGAACAACAAGAGGCTGTATGTAGGAATGTGTTTGATTTTGTTCGAGGCTGAGGTAGAACATTGAATAGAACTCTTTTCCAATTGTCTTAGAGTTCTGGGGTCTTTCTTTCCTGCTGCTGATCTGCAAGCCAACTCAGTTTCTCTTCTTTGCCCTTGAAGCCAAGTATCCCCAGAGGTGGACCAGAAACTTTACATTTCTATAAATTTTTATAAATGCTGATTGTCCCAAAGGAAGAGGATACTTCCTTTGTCCAAAGGGAGGAAGTACTTTTCTAATTAGAGGGGAGGGATCGCTACTCGCAGGCTCTCATTAGCCTGAGACAATGCTGCCAAAGGCTGACCGGGGAGCAAGCTTTGATTTCACACGTTTTTAGCCTTCAGGTTTTTCTCTGTTCCTGCCATGATTTCCCACTTCCTTTCCCTTTTAATTTTTTCCCCTTTAAGCAGCAACCTCTCATTTGCTCATTTCATCTTGGCATTCTCCTCTCCTCTGCTTTGTTCAGCTTGGGCCATTCAAACAAATTAAATGGAAGAGAAAAGATATTCACAATCTCTCTCTGGCAACAGCAGAGAACAAACCCCAAGGAAACAAGCTTTGATAACAGCCTCGAAACACTGACTGCTTTCCCTGGCTTCTTCTGGTGGGGCTCAGCGCAAGAAGGGTCTCTGTTAAAATACTCCTCGTGTCTGATGTTTCACAGAAGGTAGTGCTGAAGGGGACTTGGTTGGGTATCCCTGTAGGGAGTGCAGAATCCTGAGGGGGATTGCTGCTGTGAATCATGATAACTGTTAGCCTTTGATGGACTCTTGTGATCTGTAAAAAAAAATGCTCGGAGGTTGCAAACCTACATTTTCATGTGTTGTGGAGAGGGGAACAGAATAACTGGCTAGGTAATTCATGGGTAAGAAATACAAATGCTCAACAAACATGACCTGTGGGATGAGGGTCCCAGCGCCACTTGCTCAGTGATCTGGGGGAGGGTAGCTTAGTACCACTTGTCCAATGAATATGCTTCAATCTTTCTCAGGATGTCTCGGTATAGATGATGTATTTTCTTTTTTCCTTTGAGACAAGGGTGTTCACCTCCTTTCACTTCTTATCACAAGCGCCCAGTTTTCCAGTAAAGAGAAAGATGTTACAATGATTCACAACAGCTTGACTCAAACATTTAGAAGCTTCTTGATCTGTCCCAGAGACTTCCAATACAAAGTGAAAACATAGATCCGGGTATTATTGATCTGGGAGCCTATAGAGTATCCCATATTCCCAGAGAATTACAGGAAGATGAACCGAGTTTACTTTCCTTTGCTCTGTCTTCCGTCCTCCATATTAACATCCCCTTTGTGCACACTTAGGATTAAAGACTCTGAAATAATACTTGGCATTTACATAGCTCCTTAAGGGTCACACTAAGTAACTGCCTGAAACAAGACTTGAACCCAGATCTTCTCAATCATAAGTGCAGTCTCCTCTACAATACTGCCTTTGGATCATCCCTGAATTTAACTTTAACTTCCCTATAGTCTTCAATCCCCTGCACTGTACCCTTTGATCCTCTTACTGTGTTCTGTGATCCCTCCTATTCCACACTCTACCAACCTCAGTAATCCCCTGTCCTGTTCTCAGTTATTAGCATTCTTTCTCTGTGAGCACATTATGCACTTGTCCCCACTCAAGATCAAACTGTGAAGTCATTAAAATTGATTTTGAACCTTAAAACTCTCCTTTCTGCCTTCTTTCTTAGTCTTCCCATTCCTTCTCCTCAGCCTCAGTCCCTTTCTGTTGACCTGGATTGACCCTATTATAATAGGATATGGGATTTTAATTGAAAGCACTGGACTTAAAGTTAGAAGGCTTGGGTCTGAATCTTGATTGTTCCATTTTGTTAGATATATGTCATTTGTCAAATCACTGGACCTTTCTAGGCTTTAACTTTCTCAGCTATAAAACTAAGGAATTACAAATCGACGGTCATTAATGTCTTTTCTTGTTCTCCAGTTCTATGGATCTATAACTGCTTGCCCAGGAGAAAGGAATGTTTCATTTTAATAGAAACCAGAATGAGCAGTGACTTGCTCCAGTTCCAGTGAGAGAATTTGAAGCCCTAAAACATTCTAGTTGAGAATAGGGTGAGGATACTTGAGGATCTTCTTACTGTCTATCAACTCACACAATGTTGGGGATTGGTTATTTTGCTTACATGAAGTCCTAGGGGCCAACAGTGTGTCTTCAAGATAATATTTCCTCGTGAACAGAAGCCCAGATTATCCAATAAATTTGATTTCCAATCCCGTCTTTGACATCAACTCTCTGTGTGATCCTGAGAACATTTAAATCTACCCTCTTTTAGCCTTAGTTTTCTCATTTTTAAAATGAGAGTTGAGCTAAATGATCTTTAAAAATTTGTTCCAGCTCTAAATGAAATGATCCTTAGTTACTTCCCCTTACTGTATTTCATTTCCTTTCTCTATGAAATAAGGGGAGGGGTACAATTGGATAATCTCTTAAATCCCTTCCAATTCTGACACTCTAGGATCCTCCCTCCAACCAAATTAGATGCCAAATTCCATATTGCTCTTTTTTTGGGGGAATGTAATAACATACTCAAATACCCCTAGCTTGGTACGAACTGTCCCCCTTTGGAGGCAACATCTGTTACCTGGAAGATGATGCTTTCCTTCCAAGACTCTCTCCACAGGTACCTACGGTCTCTGTAGCCATGTCAACTGGGTCACTTTATTAAAAGGGCACCCAAAACAAAATGCAGCAAAATCAGAAATACTGAGACAGAATAGTATTACCAGGCAGCATGTTGTATTGGATAGGACACTGGACTGGGAGTCAGAATGACCTGGGTTCAAATTCAGCCTTACTAGCTAAGTGACCCTGAGGCAAACTGCTTTACCTTTCTTTGAGCCTCAGTTTACTCTTCTGTAAAAAGATCACTTATTTGATGAACTCTGAGATACCATCCTGCTCTAAATTTGTGCTTATCAGTGACTTAGTATAATTAAGGTCAGGAGATTTAAAACATCAAAGTGAAGGAAGGACTATAGATGGGGCAACCAGATTGTGCTGGGTGAGAGTCATGAGATGAGAGAGAGAGAGAGAGAGAGAGAGAGAGAGAGAGAGAGAGAGAGAGAGAGAGAGAGAGAGAGAGAACATCTGGGCTGCAAAAGGTATGAGAGATCACCCTGTTCAAACTCTCTCATCATTTGATTTCCTAATTTCATGGTGAATAGAGTTGTCCACTGTAACCCACTATTGAGAGATGAATTTTGTGAAAAAACAGGAGTCTGGAAGGAGACGTTTATTTTTTTTATTAATTTATTTGTTTTCAGTTTTCTATAATTACTTTTATAAGTCTTAGATTTTCTCCCTCTCCCTCCCCACTCCCTCACCGAGACAGCATGCAATCTTATATGGTTTCTATACACACATTCTTATTAGCACATTTTCACATTAGTCATGTTGCATAGAGGTGTTAAAATGAATGGGAGAAACCACGAGAAAAAAACAAAACAAAACGTAACACAAGAGAATATTCTGCTTCATTCTGCGTTCCAACTCCATAGTTCTTTCTCGGAATGTGGATAGCATTTTGCCTCAGGAGTCCTTTGGGAATATTTTAGGTCCTTGCATTACTGTGAAGGGCTAAGTCTAACAGAAAAATTCCTCACTCACTGTGGTTGTTACTGTGCACAATGTTCTCCTGGTTCTGCTCATTTCAGTCAGCATCAGTTCATATAAGTAAAAGAGACACATGTTGTCTGAAGTATGGAAGAGCAAAGCAATAGTCCGTTTCCTCTTTGGGGTTCCGGTTTTCTCCTCTGTAAAGCTAGGAACTTGGACTAGATGACCTTTAAGGGTCCCAGTGAGATGCTGGGAAGTATAATAGCTAGCATTTATAGTAACTAGCATTTGAATTGTGCTCAAAGGTTTGCAAAGCACTTTACAATTATCTCATCAGATCCTCACAATGAACCTGAGAGGTCGGTATTATTACTATCCCCATTTTACAAATGAGAAAAACTGATGCCAAGTGACATGGTCAGGGTCACACATAGTACTTATCTAGAAAAGATCACGTTTCAAGTTTTGCATTCTGTGGACTGCATCCCCTAGCTCATAGTAGATAGAGATCCAGATGTGACTTGTCTAAAAGGGATTTGCAGCTGCTGAGAGGAACTATAAGCATCCAGGAGGAGAAAGCTACTCTAGCTCTGTGATTTGGGTGGGAGGTCAGTAAACATTTTATTACTATGTGCCAGGGACCGTACTAGATGCTGGGGAAATAATGAAAAGTAAAAGATGGTCCCTGTACCCAAGGAGCTCCCATTCTAACGGGGGAGACACCACGTAGATAACTATGTACAAACTATATACACCATAAATAGAAATAATCTGAGTCTCCACTATGTACTAAGCTGTAAATAAGATCTTAACCAAGTTACTAAACATTTCAGACCCTCAGTTCCCCCCACCCCCACCACCATAGTAATAGTGACAATAATGCATATGATCACAAACACATGGTTGTGAGGAAAGTGGCTTGTAAAACCTTAAAATATGATAGGAACTCAAGTCAATATTATTATTATCTAATTCACAGGAGTGATGTAAAGAGGTCCTTTTGTGAGCTGCACTTAGCATTATTGTTCCTTTGCAACCTTGAAATTTTTCTGCTGAAAAAAGCTCTAAGAGCAGGGTCAGCTGGGAGTTGGAAATGTGCTGGGGAGCCAGGAGATCCTGGTGTAGTAGAACCTAGTTAGACCCACAAATGCCAATGAGTCCACCCTCAAAGCACTCTGGGTAAGAGCAACAATTACTTTCTTTCAAGATGAGGAATCAAAAACTAACAGCTTGCAGAAGACAAGAGCAGCTATCCACCAGGGTTGCCTAGCCAGCCATTAGCAAATTGATATCCTAATTTTCTCTGCCAAAGTCTATCAACAAGCTTTTATTAACGATCAACTATGTGCCAGGCATTGTGCTAGCACTGGGGATATGAAGATAAAATTAAACAGCCTCTACCCTCAAGGTGCTCACAGTATATTAGAGGAGACTATATAAACTTCAAATGAATATAGTGTCCATCATTCCCCAGTCTGCCAATCACTTGGAAGGATCTCTGACGACAAGTATTCTAATGAACTTGCTAGCAAGTATTGCTGGAAATACTTAAGTACTTCTACTATTAAGTATTAAGTGCTTAAGTATTGATATTATTCAGTATTTAAGTATTAATACTACTAAATATTAATACTAATAATACTAACCAGTAAAGGCTGAGTGGGTTATTTATATACACACAGCTAAACTGTTGGGTGCTGCCCTTTGCTACCTATAGGATCTGGGCTAAAGGCATAGTCCAGATACAATGGCAGACCCAGATGGGTAGCTATACTACTACTTCTGTACAAACTCCCAGTTTCCTGCTCCTCTGATTCATAAGAATATCAGCTCATGGAAGAATGCGGGTACAAATAAAATGATCTGGAAATGACTGTCTCTGCCTATTTGGGCAGATTTGCCTTAACAGCCTCAACAGAGAATTCTTCTACCTAAAGTGAATGACTACACCTATTGTTTTACTAGACATCCCAGCTGACACATTTGATTTTGGTTTGTCTGATTTGTTGAAAGAGCTCAACTTTTCTGCACTGTGATTTCTTAGTCTGGAAAATAGGAGGAGTTACGTGTGTTCTTCATTACATCATTGAATTAATTCAAGTAAAATGAAATAGCTGACCCTTTGAGGTCTTTTGACAAGGATAGAATGGTATAGAAAAACACTAGAAGCCAATTTGGATACAATAGATAAAATATGTTATGAAGAGATACATAAGGGGCAGCTAGGTAGTGCAATGTATAGAACTCTTTCCCAGGAATCAGGGGATCTGAGTTCAAATCCAACCTCAGACACTAGCTGTGTGACCTTGGGCAAGCCAATTAACCCCAATTTCTTCCCAAAAAACCACCACCACCACCAACAAAGAGATACATAAGAGACAGCATACTGTAAAGGGTAGAGGGCTGACATCAGAACCAGGAGAGACTGGATCCAAATAAAGTGCCTGATTATCTTGGCAGTATGACCCTGGGTAAGTCCCCTAAAACCTTTTAATGCTCTAGGAAACTTCCTAAGATGATGGATTGCAATGAAAGGACCAACTTGTATCTGTAGATAGAGTTTCTTCACCTGGGAGCTCTCTGTTTTCATGGAATCATGAGTCTGATCCCTATCCCCATGGAAGTATACAAAACAAACTGGAAAGAGTTGGATAAATAAAGTTCCCAGGGACAAAGCTTTTATAGTCCTGACATAATATAGCCCTGGGTATTAGAAGTGATTTTTATGCTGAAAGCAAAAATCTGATCCAAACTCTCTTTAAAAGGCATAAAGTCGCTTTCTTTGTTTCTTCCTTTGGCAATGGGCATAATTGCCCTAACAAGTAGTCCATATGACATGTCCTCCATGTACCCTAACCAGATTCTTACCCCCGCTGCTACTTGGAAATGATACGTTTCCTCATCATATCTGCCATAGAAGTTCGGCCCCTCCTTCACACATCTTGCATCTGGTTTGTCTTTGAGTTATTCATTGCTCTGCCTTGACCTCACTTCTCTTACCTCCACTAAACACTAGATTGTGAACTCTAGGAGGATAGAAATTCACCATTAGTGATCCATGAAGCTTTTTAACAGAAGACCAGGCAAATAGTAGGTACTTAATAAATGCTAATTGGAAGAGTCACTTCTCATTCTTCACTGTATAGTTAATGTTGCCTTTAAATAGACTGAACTCTTTAGTGGAACCAAACACAATGCTTGGGCATGTGATGGGAGAAAGTAAAGACTTGATGGGTGATTGACTGATGAGAAAACATGACTGAGTCAGGGATTTTCTGGGTAGGTTTTCCAGAAGCAGTCACTTCTCTAATTTGTCTCCCAAGAAGGATTTTCTTCCCATCTTGACAAAACTGGGAGAGACTGGGCCACAAACATAAATGCGGAGATAAAGGGAATCTTGCATAATCACTCCCTCTCTTCTACTTAATAGATATGTAAATCAAGAAGACTCAGTTTCCTCATCTATGAAATGAATTGTGCTAGGAGAGTTCTAAGATCCTCTCCAGTGCCAATATTCTATGATTCTATAACCTACAGGACACAAAGTCTTCTATTCTTGTGAGTATAGTAAGGAGAGGGGGAATCTTGATGATGGCTCCATTAAAATTTACCTCAGTTCAATCAACATTCATGAAATGATGCCTAAGTAAGGTTTGCAGAAGGTTGTGTTAAGACCCATGGGGCTTATTCAACAGTAGGTAAAAGTGACACCTACCCAAATAACTGCAATACAAGATAATGCATGAAATGTGCATTAGAGAGAGACAAAAACAATGCTCTATGAAGTGGGAGTTAGGGAAAGTCATTACTAACTGGGAGTATCAGCGAAAGTTTCACTGAAGCTGGCTTCAAAGGATGGGCATAAACACAATAGAAGGGGAATGGGAAGGGTTTTTCAGACATAGGAAAATTTGGCTAAGAGATGAAAAAGTAACAAATGGGTACAGCATAGTTTGTGTGGTCTTGAATAAATCACCTAGATTCTTTGGAATGTTCTTGTAAAACCTTTTGGAACCATCTACCATGAGCAGGTAGTGACCCCTAGGTGGCATAATAGAGCACTGGACCTGGAGTCAGGAAGATCTAAATTCAAATCCTTCCCTAGACACTTATTAATGATCCAAGACACATCACTTAGCTTCTCTTACCCACAGTTTCCTCATCTGCAGGATGGGAATAATGATAGCACCTATGTCAGAGGGTTGTCATGAGGATCAAATGAGGTGATACGAGTAAGTGCTATATGAATGGTAGCCAGTGTTAGTATCATAATGGGGCTTATAATTCCTTCCTTTCCTGTCTCATGGTCTATCCGTGAGGAGCAGGGTGGAGTGGAAAGAAAGGTTGTGAAAATAAAGTACCTAGTACTTCTAAAGAAACAACTGGTGATGAAGTGGGATTGTGTGCCAGACCTGGGTTCAGGAAGATCTGAGTTCAAATCTGACCTCAGACACTTACTTGCTATGTGACCCTGGGCAAATCATTTACCTGTTTACATCAGTTTCCTTATCTGTAAAATGAACTGGAGAAGGAAATTGCAAAGCGCTCCATCATCTCTGCCAAGAAAACCCGAAACGGAGCCATGAAGAGTCAGACAGGACTGAAGTGATTAAACAAGCTGTGTGACCCTGGACTAGTCATTTAGCTTCTGCTTGCCTCAGTTTCTCCAACTGTAAAACAAGGAGAATCATAACACCTCTCTCCCAGGGTTGTTCTGAAGATAAAATGAAGCAATATTTGTAAAAAGTGCTTAGCACAATACTTGGCACCTAGTAGCCAATATATAAATGCTTTTTGCCTCCTTCCTCCCTCTTACATAGTCTTTGAAAATTTACAAAAACATTAAGGCCTAGTCTCTTTCGGCATTTAGCAAATACTAATAACATTTTAGTGTATCAACAGTTTATTATCTGTGTATTCAACAGTTCTCTGTCTAAAGTCTCTCTTCGTTCCAGGTCATCCTCTGCTTAGCTGTCAAACTGGTCTTCCTTAAGGGGAGGTCTTATCATGTCCCTCCCCAATCCCATTCAATAAACTCCAGGGCTTCCTAACATCTCCAAGATCTAATATCAATCTTTTGTTTAGCATTTAAAGTCCTTCATAACCAGGCCCTTCCTACCTTTCCTACCTTTCTACTAAACTCCTTGGTCCTTGTAGAAGATATATCCTTTCCCTTCTCCAGACATTTTCTCTGGATGCCCCCCACATCTGGAATTCTTGCCCTTCTCCTCCTCACCTACTGACTTCCTTCAAGCCCAGCTAAATACCACCTTCTGCAAGTAGTTTTCCATGATCCCCCTTAATTCTTGTGCTTTCCCTCTGGGACTATCTTCAGTTTATTTAACACATATCATGTTTGCACATAGTTATTTTCATGTTGTCTCTACCATTTGCCTGGGCACTCCTCAAGAATAGGGACTCTCTTTTACCTTTCTCTGTATCCCTGATGCTAAACATAGTGAGTGGCACATGGTAGACACTTTATAAATCCTGGCTGACTGACAAAAACAATATTTTTATGGATCTAAATATGTGTGATTTTACTGATATATATACCCAGTTCAAAATGTAGTTTGCAACCTTTTCGGAACTTAATCCATTGCCCAATCCTAAATAGCCATCGCCTGTCAGTCACTGCTCTGAGGACAGGCCCCTCCACACTTTACTATGCTGGTCCTCTGACAGCAGACACACAAGCTGTCACCAGGCCTGCTCTTACACGTTTTACAGCCTGGTAGAAGCAGCTGCTAGGGTAGCTTGTGTTCCACTCAAATTCCCAAGGTCACCTCCACACCATGATGAGATGTTAGAATAGAACTTTATATGAGAAATGCCATCAGTCTTCCCCCCTATTTGTTACTCTATTATTTTGAATAGTAATAATGTTGCTTTAAATTCCCCATGATTTCTTACACACATTATCTTATTTGATCCTCAGAACAACCCCCATCAAATAGTTAATGCAAATATCTTTATCCCATTTTGCCAAGGAAACAGACATCTAGAAATGTTAAATAACTTCTTCAAGGTCATGCAGCTAGTAAGTGATGGGTCAAGGGCAATATCCAATGATATCATTAATATTAATTGATTAGTATTATTGTAAAATTACTATTAAATTATTATAAAATAGTTATCACTAATAATGAGCATTTATGCACTGTTTGGAAGGTTGCCAAGCAGTTTACATACATTATCCTATTTGAGTCTTACAACAAGCCTGTGAGATAAGAGGGTACTATTATCATCATTTACAGGTGAGGAAACTGAGCCTTGAAGAGATTAAGTGACTTGGCCATGAGTCATAAAGTTTCTAAATGGCAGAGGCAGGTTTTGAAGCCATAACTTCCTGACTCCAGTTCTAGTACTTCATCTGCCCATCACATTGCCTTCTAAAGATGACATAAAACGTAACTCCTGACTTTGAGGAGTTCCTAGTCTAGTGAGGGATGTGTAAGGAAAGCATGCGAAAGGTAGGTAAGCAACTGTAATTCAAACTGATCTGCAATTTTCTTTTCTAGTATTAGTACTATAATCGAAAAGTAATGATATTGTTTCCAATTTGGGAAAAGCCAGAAACAATTGAACTTAACTCAAAGTCCAATCAAATCTGAAAACATCCATTACCTAGGAAAGAACTTCTTGTTTTTTGTAAAGAATTATTGAGAAAATTAGAAAGCAATATGGCAGAAATTAAGTTTAGACCAACATCTTATACCATATTTCCCAATGAACTCAAAATGCATACTGACCTGAATATTAAAGATCATAACACTAAAAATTAGATGATAACCAGATCGTATACTTTTTGCAGCTATGTTAGGTAGATTAGGTTATAAATTAATTTTAAAGCCAAAGTTTTATTGAAATATCATTTTTGTACAATATTTTTCATGGTCTTTTTAAAAATATATTTTATGTTATGCCTTATGTATTACTGTCTTCTAGTAAAAAGGGTGAAATATACTTTTATAGATTTATTCTATTGCACTTGAGCATATCATAGTTTCATACTTCAGAACTTAAAAACCAAATTACAACATCATCTTTAAAATCTGACATTCCCATGTGCAATATGAGTTAGTAGTGAAAGACTTGGATAGATGCCCCAATATTCACTGAAAACTCAAACTCTAATAAGAGGAGGCAGGGAGGTTATGTATTCTGAAGATCACTTTAATGTCCACTGCTTGGAATGGTTTTAGCCACTTTTTATTCATGGAACTTCAGATGCAAAATTTCCTACTCTGTAACTGTTCATAGAATCCACAGTAACTTGCATGCATAACATGTGCACACACACACACACACACACACGCACGCACACAGACACACACATCACAGAGCAACCAAATCACTGAAGTTTACTGCAGTTGGAGTAAACGTAAACATGACTTATGAAAATTTGAGACTCAATGCCTCTAATATATCTAGAACAGAGTCACAGAACTAGCCTGAAAAATGCATGAAGTATAACTAGACAAAAAATTCCGTGGGAAAGTTTTCTTGTCATCAGAAAAGACTGGAGAGAAGTGGCAGTATGTTGGAGCAGAGAGCTTTAAGACAGGATGGCCACTGCAACAATAAGGCATGTGGAGGCAGAATAAAGAGATCGAAAGTTAACATAGATACATGATTTCTTATCTAAAAATTATTAGGTAAAGAGCTTCCTTCCTCCAAAGGAATTTGGTATCCAAGTCAATTTCCAACTTGATACACTGTAATCAAAATGTCCTATTCCTTGCTAAATATACGTCATCAAAACTTACATAAACTATGGGAATGCTCAACACAGAATGGAGACAAATTTGACTTTAGAATTTTCCATGAAAAATATTATCAAGACATCTTAGGTTTTGTAGCCCCACTTCTACTAATTTGCTATGTGACAATAGACAAGACAAATAACCTCTTTCTCCTGCTTCCACTTCATCTATTAAAAAGAAAAATGTAACTCACTGTTATACTTTTTTAAAGTCCAATGGAAATAATAGTCCTTTAATTTGTGTGAAATAGAAGTGCTGAAAGAGCCATTTGTGCACCATGCTTATTACTTAGTCCTGACTTTAGAGTTGCCCTGCTACATATACTCATAATACTCATTTAATCAATATTGAACAGATACCTTTATTAGATACTTTTCTGCAAACACTGTGTTAGGTTTGGGCAGGGGAATCAGAAATGTAAGACATAGCTCACTTCCTTCAAGGAACTTATGGTACCATATTTCCAAACACCATCAAAATTAACAAATTAAAAAAAAATACTTTCAGCATATAGAAGTAGTTTAAAGTTGGATTTGATTTTTATTATAAACTCAAATCATACAATTTTTGTATAGTTCATCGTTTTACACAAAAATTTAATCCTTAAAAGCTGAAGATAAAACAACATTGTTTATATAAAATCCTATTTCAACATCTCTGTAAACTTGAATACCTGATCAGGAAAGGAAAAGGAATCTCCTACTAAACTAAGTTGAAGAATTTGGCAAGGAAGAGATTGTGATGGGGAATCATTTATCCTTTCTAAGAATTCTCATTAGCTATCTACTTTATGAGAGTCTCCATGAAGTAAAACTACCTCTTTAGGGTATGAATTATTAAGCAAATAAGAGATACACAGGCTAGTTGCCTGTATCTGTTGTAGTTCAACAGATAAAATAGATAATGTTAATTACATAAAAATTTAAAATTTTGCATTAATGCAGCTAGGTTAAGAAAATAAATGCTGACAAAAGTCTTTGTATCAAATATCTCTGAAAAACATCTGATACAGCTATATTTGTATATATATGTGGATGTTGTGTATGTGTGTGTGTGTGTGTGTGTGAAGGCAGAGAGATAGAGAGAGACAGGGAGACAGAAAGAGACAGAGAGAGATAGAGAGAAACAGAGCAAAAACCTTTCCCCAATAAATGGGTGGTGAAAAGATATGAACGAACAGCACTAAGAAGAGATATTTCAAACTACTACCAAGTAAAAGAATGCTTCAGATCAATAATAATTAGAAAAATGAAAAGCAGAACAACTCTTAGGTTTTACTTAATACGCAGCAAATTGGCAAAGTTGACAAAAGATAGTAATAGCCAATTTTGGAAGAATTTTGTCAATTTATGGAAAGATGGGCACTCTGATTCATTGTTCATGGAACCGTGAATTACATTAACAATTTTTGGAAATTCTGAATCACGGTGAGGAAAGAGACTAAAGTGTTCATACTTTTTGGTACAATAATTTTGCTGCTTAGCATATACCCCAGAGAGATCAAGGAAATGAAATAGATAGCCATTGGCTGAGGAATGGCTAAACAGATTATGTTCATAAATGTAATAGAATATCTCTGTGCACTAAGAAACAATGAATGTGAATACAGAGAAGCATGAGGAGATATATATAGACTGATGATAAGTAGAATAAGCAAAATCAAGAGAAAGTATGTGCAATGACTACAATATTAATGGAGGGAACGATACAGTAAATCAATGACAACAGAATTTGATAAAATTATAATAAAGCAAGTTTGACTTAAAAGAACAGGGATGAGAAGGCACTTCTTCACTTTGCATTGGAAACTGAGGTACTGTGGGTATGGAATAAATCATATAATGATAGATTTTTTTCAATATATTTGTTAGTTTTTCTGAACTTCCCCCCTCCCCATCTCCATTATTATTAGATATTAGGTAGAAATTCTCAACCTTTTTTGTATCATGAAATCCTTCATTGGTTTTGTGAAACCTATGGACAACTCAGAATAATTCTTTTAAATTCGTAATTGAAAGAAATGCTCAACTTTAGTTAGAGATTAGTGAAAATAAACATGATATTTTCCAATCCAATTTGACAGACCCCTTGAAATCTATCCATAGAATCCGTAGGAGTTTAGAGACAGCAGGTTAAGAATTTCTGGTTTAAAGAATGGTTGTCCATGTGAGGGTGGGACGAGAGATATGTACTTAAAGAGACACGTTGGGAAATGTGAATATGACAATATGAAAATAAAATATGTTAATAGAATTTATTTTTAAAATAATGAGGGGGAAATCCATTAAAGGCATGGGAGTCAGTAGAAGAAAAAAACATGGAGGTAGAATATTACAGGAAAAGAATGGGGAACTGTGAATAATCTGCTGTTGTTTAGTCATTTTCTGTCATGTCTAACTCTTTGTGACCTCATTTGCGGTTTTCTTGGAAAAGATACTAATTTCTCATTTCCTTCTCCAGCTCCTTTTACAGTTGAGGAAACTGAGGCAACCAGGGTTAAGCGACTTGCTCAGGATCACACAGCTAGTGCCTGAGGATGGATTTGAATTTAGATCTTCCTCACCATACTACCTTGCTGCCCTGTGAATATTCTAATTAGATTTTAATCAAGCAGCCTCCAGGTCACTTTCTCTCCTTCATTAAAGATTTCATTGTCTGGTTCATAGATTTCATCTCAACCCTAATCTGGGATCCATAATTGGGGCCCTTAATATCTACACTGATGTTCTCTCAAACATCCTGGCTTTCTAAATCCATCAGCCTCCTTAATAACCTCCCGAGGTTATCATTTTCTCTGCCCCTGTAGCCACACACAGGTATGGTCCTATCTTAGATCTCACCATCACCTACCACTCTTCCTCATCATGACCCTGAACTCAGAAATTTTCCACTTTAATCCAAACTTTCTGTTTTTCACTTTTTACTTCTTCCTCATTCATCCTAAAGACTAATATTAATCTTCCAGATGATTTCTATTCCATCACCTCTGTTCTCTGTTCTCACTTTCCTCTCTTCTAATTCTTGCTCCAACTAACCAGTTTTACCATGCACTGTTTTCTACCTTCTGATTCCTGTCCCTATATGCTGACATGGTTCATACTTTGCTAAACCCTAACCATAGGTTGCTACCGACCCTATTCTTCATTCTCGTGATGCCAAAGAATAAGAGAAGTCATTTTGCCACCTGATCCACCAAAAATTCATGTTATCTTAAATAGACCCTCAATATTCCACAACAGTTTTAAAAGTATTCCTTGATTGACTTTCTAACACACTACCCACAGAAGCTATTTTAGTGCTTTTCTCCTTTCCCTGCCCCAGATGTCTACACAAAGTTCCTACACACAATTACTGCAACAATAGTAATGAAATAAATACTAAAACAGTCCTGAGAAGAAACAGCATAATACATAAGTGGAGAACCAGGAGAGAGGGGTCCTGAAAACCCTGAGATGAAAAAGCATCCAGAAGAAGAAGGAAACCAATCAATAGTATAAAATTCAATAGAGAGGTCAAGACTGATGAGAGTTGAGAAAAAGCTGTCTCACTTGGCAGTGGAAAGATCATTGGATTAGAAATTAGAATCCAAAAGTATTTTGTTTAAAAAAAAGCTACACTTGAAACATAAAGTATCACAGAATTAAAATGAGAGGTTAGAGCAGAATGTACTGTGCTTCAGATGAATTCAGAATAGTATGAGTAACAATCATTTCAGATGAGGTTAAAAAACTGAACCAGGAAATCTAGGCTAATGAAATAAAAGCAATACATAATTTAAATACCCCAAATAACATAGCAATGAGGTATTTGAGGGAAAAGTTAATTTAGTTAAAAAGAGAAATAGATAGCAAAAGTATGTTAAATGGAGAATCTCAATGCATTCCTTTCAGACTTATACAAATCTAACAAGACAGAAAAGAAAGAATTTAAGGAACTAAATAGAATTTTAGACAAGTTAGATATAATAGCTACCTGGCAATTAATGTATAGGAAAAATAAGCTTGCTCAACTATACATGACACCTTTACAAAAACTGGTCATGTGTTAGAGCATGGAAACTTCCTAAGTAAATGCAGAAATGAAAAAATAAACTCATCATGCTTAGAGCTTGGTCAGACATCAAAGATGCAAGGGTCATCCACTGTATCCTAAGGCATCACCAGTCATCCTGACTTTTGTCATGCCATTGGACTCTGATGATCCTGGAAGACAGAGTGAAGCTAACAACTTTGTGCAAGTCTGCCTCACTTAAATCCAATTCATGGAAAAGTCAAGACATAATCCCATGATGTCAATGGTCCTCTTCAAAAACTAAAGATGAACAACAAAAACCAATAATAATTAAAATTATAATCAATAAAGAGTCTTAGAATAAAAGATTTAGTCATAGAGACTAAGTAATTCTAAACAATGTCAAAAACATAGAAATATAATTTCATTAAAGAAAATAAGACAACATACCAAACTTTTGGAATGCAGTCAAAGCCATGCATAGGGGGAAAGTGTGGCTCTAAATAGTTTCATAATAAAAGAGGGGAAAGAAGAAAGCTAATTGGATATATAAATTTAAATATAATACCAAAACACAACAAATCAAAAATCCTAACTGAATATCATAATGGAAACTCTGAAAAACTAAGAAGTGATAAAAATATTGAATTGATAAAACAAGGAATTATTTTTAAAAATAAGTTGAAAAGGAAAAATTGTTAGCTAAACTAAAATAAAAAGAATTAGAAAAACCAAATTACAAATAGAAAAGGATAATTCTCAAGAGAAAAATAGGAATTATTGGAAACTATTTTGCCTCATCATATGCCAATATCATTAATAATTTAAATAAAATAGATGAGTAAATTTAAAATACATAATATCCAGAATAGCATACCCAAGAGATAAAGAATTTAAAAATAAACTGAACATGCTATAAAGAAACTTTCACTGGCAAGGCTGAGGAGAGGACTGAGAAGCTCAGAACTAGATGGATTTACAAATGAATTCCATCAAAATTTTTGAAAAATCAATATTTCATAAATTCTTTTAATAGTGGAAAAATAAGATATGCAACCAAACTCCTTCTATGGGAGGGAGGGAGGGCAGAGAGAAAGAGAGAGAGACAGAGATAGACAGACAGAAAAATGGACAGACAGACAGACAGAGGCAGAGAGAAAGAGAGACAGAAACAGAGGGAGAGACAAAGAGAGAGATGGAAAGAAAAGCCACTTATTAATAATTCACTATATACCAAGAACTGTGCTAAGCACCATTTAGGTGCTTAACCTATGCCACTGGTTATATAGATACAAGCGTTAGTCTACGATCAAGAAAGTTTACATTCTAATAAGAGAAAACTACACAAAGGGGAGCTAGAAAGCAGTGATTTGGAGAAGCATCTCAGAGTTTGAACCATAAGTGAAAGATGACTGGAACCCTTCTTCAAACAGTGATCTGGGCATGCAGTCTCCCACCAGGAGAGCAGGGCTTCAGAGGGGAGATTTCTCTAGGGTAGAAGGTAGATGGCAAACAGAGGAGATAGAGTCTAGAAAATGCTAGGACGTTTTCTTAAAGAGTGTTCCAGGGCACTGAACCTGGAGTCAATAATTGGGAGAGTGGAGTTTCAGGGAGGAGATTTCTCTAGGATAGGAAGGCAGCTGGTAAGAAGTCTACCTTACAGAATATGATGAGGTCACACACCCTGCCCATCTGACATGATGCATTTCCATACGGCTATGTAGACCTCCTTTTGCTAATTGAAAAACAAGTCTGAAGAAACATGGTCTTATTACCTAAACAGAGCAAAGCAGAGAAAATACACATTAGACCAAGATTTTTATTGACTAAATTATTAATAAAGAAATTTCACTAATATATTAAAAGATTATATACCATGACTTGAATTTATACCACAAATACAGATCTGTTTAAATATTAAGAAAACTATAAACATAATAGATAATATTAATAACAATGCCACTAAAATACATTATTATATCAATAAATATGGAAAAGGCCTTTTTCAAAATACAATATCTCTTTATATTAAAAAGAATCTGCATGTATATATAAAATTAGACCATTCCTTACTATGGCAAATGATAATAATCTAAAAGCTGTCATTATCTATAATGGAGAAATACCAGAAGCCTTTCTACTAAGATCAAAGGTAAATAAAAAATGGCTATTGTTACCACCATTATTTGACATAATTCTGTAAACGCTAGCTATAACAACAAGACAAGAAAGAAATCTGGAAGACTAGTCAAAGAGGAAATAAGAATCACTTTTTGGAGATGACAGGATAGCAAACTTAGAGAATCCTAGAAACAATTAGTGATTTCAATAGCTTATTAGGATATGAAATACACCCACAAAATCATCAGGTTTCTGTGTATTACCAAGAAAACAGCAGTACAAAATAGTGGGAAAATTCCATTCAAATTAACTGCAGAACATATATGTCCATTTCTAGAATCCAGTCACCAACCCTTTCTCAGAAATCATATTAATAAAACAACAAAATACTGTATATGGAAATAAACACAGACCCAAATAACTGAAAAAATATTAACTACTCATGATTAAGCCATCTCAATATCATAACAATTATGCTATCTAAGTTAGTTTACATATTCAGTATTACACAACTCAAACTACCAAAAGGTTACTTTGTAGAGCTAGAAAAAAGAATACAAATTCATCTGAAGGAATAAAAATAGCAAAGGTAAATAATGAAAAGACCATTTTTAGACAAAATGAACAATTTTATTTGCATAAAATTGAAAAGTTATTGCAAAATAAAATCAATGTAATTAGAAAGGAAAGAGTGGATAGGGAAAAATCTTTGTAGCAAATTTCTCCTGAAGGTCTATTATCCAAAATACATGAAATTGATAAATATATAAGAAAAAGCCATTCCTCAATAAATAAAAGGTCAAGCTATCAACAGCCATTTGGGGAAAATGCTTCAAAACACTAATGAGAGAAACGTAAATAAAATTAACATGAGATTCCACCTTATACCCATCACACTGGCAAATATATACTTTTTAAAAGGAAAATGACAATTGTTGGAGGGTGTATAGGAGGACAGACACATTGATGTACTGTTGATTGAGCTGTAAATTTGTATAGCCATTCTAGAAAGCTATTGGAAACTATTCCTCAAAAAGTCTCTAAATTATATACATATATATACACACACGTACATACATATATATATATACATATACACTCCAAACAAGTGATATTACTATACAAATATGCCCCAAAGAGATAATGACAAAGAGGCAAAGAACTACACAAACAAAGAATTGAAAGTAAAGAGAAGTACTCATCAATTAGGAAATGACTAAAATTATGATATATAAATAGAACAGAATACTATAACACTATAAAAATTATGAAAATTCAAATTCATAGATATCTCAGAAGATTTGTATGAACTGATATAAAGTTAAGTTATCAGAACAAAAAAACAATGTACACTATGGCTACAATATTGCAATAAATAATGTTAAAAAGACTTTAAAGCACACATCGGTGCAATAACCAATCCTGACTTGATAAGGCGAATAATGATGCATGATTCCCATTTCTTGACAGAGGAATGATTGTTTAGATTTGCAGAATGAGGCCCATTTTTCAGACATTATCAATATGGCATAAATGTGTTCTGCTCGGCTATACTGATCTGTTACCACAAAGAGCTTTTATTTGGGAAGGGAGGGGCTTTCGAGATAGATGGGGTGGTATAGTGTTTATGTTGAACAAAAATTAAAAAGAAGTGAAATAAAACAGTACTATAAGAAACATCAGAGAAAACCTCACAAGAGAACATAATGGAATTCAGAAGAGGATATAGAAAAGCAGAGCTATGTTGGTACTCCCACTTTACATTTAAGAGATTTTTTTTTAAATGTATGTAATAGATTCATGGATTCATATGCAATCTTCTTTTTCCAACATTTGCATATAGAAATGTTCATGCGTCTTAGTTTTCTAGTTTTAAAAATCTATTTTTGTGGAATTACCCAGTGCTCTCAATGTTTAGCATCTTCAGATTCTTTTCCTAAAGAATGCACTCGATACATACACACCTGACTTTTCTATAACTTAAAAGCCTATATCCCTTTTCTTAAGCCTGAACCATATTTTTCCACATAATTTCTTTTGTTACTATCTCCTATGGCCACCACTGTACTGAAATCAATGATTATTAAAATAGATATTGACTTGGAGTAGAGAATCCTATTGAATTCTTTTTAGATTTTCTGTAACTTTTCATGTTATACAGCAGATGGCACGTTAAGCTGAAATTACCTTCTTGGTGGTCTTTTTTGCTTATGCTTCTCAGAAGCACTGAGATACAAGATGGCCAAGTGCCCTGTGAAATCTTGGTTCTTGTAGCCTTTTGGTGCAAAATGGAACTAACTCTACTAACTTCTTTTTTTCCATCTTGGAGAAAAATCTCTGAGTCATTTCACTGTAATTTCCTTGTATCCTCTGATTTCATTTAGAGTGAGAATGTCAATATTGATATTATGCTGTGCCTTTAGTATCATGGCTTGTTAGTCATTGGACAAGAATTTCACATTCTTAGTACCAACAGATAATAGATGTTTATAGAAGATTTAAAAAGCCATGCAATTTTTTTCATGCATTCTGTTGCTGTCACTGTAGACACATAAGGGAGTGATAGAGAAGAATTTGGTGTTGCTCTTTCTTTCCTACTTTACCATGGTCAGAGAATTCCCTCTTCTGGGGGATGTACTTCCCTGTATTGGTTATGCTACTCTAAGAAAGCAAGCATAGTCTGTTGCCAGAATTAAACTTGAAGACTTTCCAGCATGGTAAAACTAGCCAGAGCTTATGCTCCATTGGCATAGTCATTAAGAACTCAAGGTCACCTCCATGTCACAATGAGGTTTCAGAGAATGACTTCTGTGCACAATAATATGTGGCAATAAAACTCAGGTTGAATATAATGGATAGAATTTATGCTTTCTTATTAAAGATTTAAAAATTATTTTTATTTTGACCTTAAACATCAAAAGGGAGCATTTACATATATACAACAGAATACAAGTAAAGGATTATAGATGAGACTGTAAATATCCACTTTCATATCACTTATGTTTTAAAGGATGTAATATAGTTTATACATAACTTTCAAAGCTACCTTGCTTGTCTGGGTTTCCTTCAGAGCTTCCCTCTGTGCATTTAAAAATGTTTCCCGGGTCAGGAGGGGCAGGGGTTTGCATCAATACTGTTATATTCTCCATCCCCTATCTCTGCCCATACCATTCCACTAATTAAAAAAAAAAAGAAAGAAAGAGAAGGTGAAGGGAAGTCATGAGACAAACAAACATAGTCAAGCACAGTGAATCCCCATCATGGTCTTGGCCAAAAATGGATGTCTTTCAGCATTTTGAATTCATCACCTTTCTGTCAGGAATTGGGTACCATATTTCATCAGAGGTCCTCTGAAGATGTGACTAGTCATTTTGTTGACCCATAGATTCTGGTTTTCTTCCATTTCCTCTGTAAGATAATTGTTTTTTTCTTGTGAAAATTCCCTCCCTGGTATTTCCATTATCCTCCCTCTTGACTCCATCCTCTTCCCCCCATCTCTATTTGCTTCCCTAATGAATCTGATATATTCTTATCCCAAGATGCGTATGTGTGTGTTGCACTCCCCTTTATCCATATCAGATAAAACAACTTGATCTCACTTCTGGTCCCCTATCCTTTCCTCCATGTTTGTATGGTCTTATATATTGCATTTATGAGAAGTAGAAAGATCCATCTTCCTTTTCTGCTTTTTAACACTAACTTATTCCCTTTTCCCTCCCTTTTCTTTCTCCTCTTAAAGTCCTCCAAACAGAATCAATCCACCTCATGTACCCTGCTTTTCTTGTTTAACTTACTGAATACTGTTTGGAGACATCAAGCAAGCTTCTAAAGGAACAAGTTTCATCTCTCCCTGTTAGAATGGTGGCAAATTATCATCATACTTCTAATTGATCAAATAAATCTGCCTTTCTAGGTTTCTATCAGTTCTTGTGTTTGTATTCAAAGTTCACAGTTCAAAGTTCTTTTCCTCAGAAATGCTTGCTAAAGTTCAAACCTGCAACCTTCTGTTCTTTTGACAGAGTGAGGGAGACTCCAACATAGAGAGAAACACAGACACACACAGTCACGCACAGACCCAAAGCACTAGTTTAACAAAGTAGAACTCACATGGTGTGGTTTTTAGTTATCTTGTCATAGCTTCACCATATTAAATGCCTTCCTCTGGACTTCCTTCAGTTTGTCAGTCTTTCCTAAAATGTGACACCTAGAAATGAATACAGTGCTCTAGAATGTAGTCCATTCAGGACAGGGGGCAAGAGGGAGAAAGCAAAGAGCAG
Organism: Notamacropus eugenii; assembly: GCF_028372415.1. Taxonomy (NCBI): domain Eukaryota; kingdom Metazoa; phylum Chordata; class Mammalia; order Diprotodontia; family Macropodidae; genus Notamacropus; species Notamacropus eugenii. The sequence continues at coordinate 51,017,158 of NC_092872.1, read as the reverse complement.
AAACACTTTCCTTTCCTCATTCTGGACATCATATTTCTTTTCATGATGCTTCAGTTTAGAATAAACCATAAAGGAAGTCTTGCAAGGTTCTGGATTGTGATCTGGTCTCTGAATGAGAAAGACAGGGTTCAAACCTTGCCTTGGACATATCCTAGCTGTGGGACCCTGGGCAAGTCACTGTAACTCTCAGTGTCCTGGACAACTCTCTAAGGCTTCAAGTTGCAGAAAAGTGGCTACTCTGCAGTGGTAGAAGACTTTTCCTCTCAGGAATTCCCTATATAAGGGAAATCACGGGACCATATTATATCACCTTCTCCTTTCCCACTAAGCTCATTCTAACTCACAAACTGATCTTTCTATACTACATTCCAGAACCAGAAGTACAGCTTATTAGTCTATTTGTGAAAGAACCTGCTCTTTTCCCATCTCCATACTATACCACCATTTTCTATTTTCTAAATCTTTGGAGGTTGACTCCCAGTAGCTTGGCAATCACATTTGCCAGGGTTTATTTGTTTTTGTTCAGTTTTCAACCCCCTAGGGATATAGTTTGTGTGGACCAGTGGTGTTGGACTCGTTGAGGGAAGCTAGCAATCCTCTTTCTGAAGAATCTGAGTTGGAATTGTCCTTAAAGCTCATGTAGCTCTGCCTAAGCTAATAAACAAATCCCTTTTATAACTCCTCACCTTTTTCAACCAAAGTAGTCATCCAGTCACTAATGGAAGGCTGGATGTCATACTCTTAGCTCCATGGGTACCCTGTTCCCCTTTGGGGCAACTCTGCTTGTTAGTAAGTCAGTCATCATCCTCCCCTCCTCTTCATATTCCACTAATGCTCTCACCATGTCTAGAGAAATCAAAGGAAGCCCCAGCACACTGGATGGATACTCTGTGTCAGACATTTGGGAAGGCCCCAACAGTGAGTTGGGCTGTGTAGGCATAGATAGGTGGTGATCTGCATCATTGCAGGGAACATGTGCCCCATGATTGATTCTCTGAAATTTCTCTATTTTCTTGCCACCGCTCTACATTCCTAGCCATAGCTGTCAGATTGAACAATTTTCTGTTACCTCCCCCACCAGGCCCTTTTGTATACCTGTTCAATTTATACCCATCTTTTAAAGCTTAACTACATGCAACTTCCTTCCAAAAGCCTTCCCTGACTCCCCTCAATCTCTCAAATTGGCAATAACTTCCTCCCTAAGACCTCACAAAAGACTTTATTTCTAATTTACGGCACTTATCATGGAACTCTGTGCCTTATCTCTATTAATGACTCACTGTACTAGACTGGATGATGGTATAAAGAAATTTTGCTTCCCTCTCAGTATTTAGGCTAATGTCGTATACTCAGTAGACTCTTAATAAATGCCTGATTTTGCAGATTTGTCTCCTTGTTAGACTTGGTCCAATACCCTGGTACAAGAATACATATTTTCCAAAGGGTAGAGGAGATTCAGGAAGTACCTGTGCCATATTAGAGTTGAGGGCTCATTGTCTTTCTCATGAAAACACATTGCCAGTAAAGTATTCACTTTTACACAGATTGTCCTGGGATAGCCCAGATGGGACAGCTAGGTGGCACAGTGGATAGAGCACTGGGTAGAACCAGAAAGACTTATTCTTCTGAGTCCAATTCTGACCACAAACATTTACCAGCTGTGTGACCCTGGGCAAATCACTTAACCCTGCTTACCTCAGTTTCTTCATCTGTAAAATGAGCTGGAGAAGGAAAGAGCAAACCATTCTAGTATCATTGCCAAGAAAACCTCAAATGGGGCCACAAAGAGTTGGATGCAACTGAAAAATGACATAACAAGAAGAGAGGCCAGATACTTCACAATGGTCTACAGAGCTGTAATGAAGTCATGCTGCCCCATGCTAAAATGGACCAGGAAATTGAGTTCTAATGCTAAGCCTGGACTAGGGTGATGGTAACAATAACATCTGGCATTTATATAGCATTTTAAGGTTTTCAATGCCCTTTGCATATGCTGTCTCATTTAATCTCACAACAACCCTGAGAGGTAAGTACTACTATTACTCCCATTTTACATATGAGGAAATAGTATAATTATCCCCATTTCATATATGAGGAAACTGAGACTGGGAAAGGCTAAGCAATTTACCCAGGGTTACACAGCTAACAAACGTCTGAGGCAGGATTTGAACTCAGACTAACTGCTCTATCTAACTAACTGTTAGACTAACTCTATCACGACAACCACTATCCTGCTTTACAGTAGTTTGGAAGTCATGTGCAAGGGATATCAGGAAGATAGAAAAAGGCAACTAATTGGATGTGGGAAGAGGCGGGGCACATAGAAAGGGAAGAGTCAAATGAGTTTTCTACCCTGGGTCTTTAAGATCTCAGAGAGAATGTCTGATGCATTTCCCACTCCAAAACCTCCCTCCCCCAAAGGCTTTTTATAAACAGGGAGCTTTATCAGTCTCAAGTACTGTCATTATGTGAGTAAGTTACCCTGTAACAGCCTATGATTAGTGTCCTTCAAATGTTGAACCTTCCCAGGCACCACAAGGTCTTTGATTTTAGCTCAATAATGACAGTGAGACTTGAAGAAAACCGGGTAGTTTGAGAGCAATTATTCCCTCACCAAAGGGGCCCCACAGCTGGCCACTTTCTTGCACGGATGAAAAACCCATTTACAACCTCATTTGTTCTGCCCTGCTCTCTAAGGCAAAGTGTGTCTGATGAGCTAGATGAAGGGCCAGGACAGGCCCTTGAAGGACAACCATAGATGTGGGGATGACATGGTATTCCCACTTACCTTTCTTTAGCTCCTGGACTCACCTGCTTACTTCCCTTATGTAGGTCTCCCTCTCTTCTCTGGAATTAATTTTTCTTCATGGACACAAATGAGAACTATGTACATTCCATCATATTCAGTGCATTTGTCATGTCCAGAGTGGTTTTATTTCCCCTAAGCAACCTGGAGAACTGACAGTTTTAATAACATAGTATGCCATCACGCATTCAGTCAACAAATTCTTATTAAATGCCTCCTATGTGTCCACTGTGCTCTGTGTGTCCCAGAACAGGGAACTGACTTGCCCAAAGTGACATGTAGTCATTGACAGAGCTAAGATTAGAACCCAGGACTTCTAACTCCAGATCCCTTGATCTTTCTACTCAATCACAGCTCCCTACTCTAATAAAAATATACATTTGATACTATTTTATACTCACATGACCCCAGAAATATTTGCAGGATCCCTGAAAAATCTACAGGACCTATAAAAATATAAGTAGCTATGATAGGGAAGGATACCACTGGGACCCATGCTTCCACAGATAAGGCAGTACTACCAAGTGGCTACCCACTCTCATTCACTCCTTGTGTGATTATGACCTGAGACCATGGGGTTCTGGCTAATGACTTCTCTTCCAAATGGAATTACAAAGTCATCAATGACCTCCTAATAACCAAACACTGACCCTTTCTCAGTTCCCATCATCCTTGAACTCCCTGCAGCTTCTTATATTGTGGACTAATTCCTGGATATTCTTTCTTTCCCTGGATTTTGTGACACTAGTCTCTTTGCTGGTCCTTCTCTTATCTATCCACCTTCCCCTGATGACCACTTTTTCCTAATGCTCTAACCCAAGGTTCTGTCCTTAACCATCTTCTCTCCATGTACTTTCTCCATTGGTGAACTGGTGTGCTTCCAAGGTTATGCTTATCACCTCTATGTAGGTGCCTGCAAGATCTGTGACTCTAGCGTCAACCTATCTTTCCTGAGCTCCAGAACCATATTTACATGACCTTTCATTTACCTCAAACCTTCAGAGTGTTCGTTAGACTGGGCATCATATATTTATGAAGCCCACTATCTGAGTTCATGAAAGTGTGTGGCATATAGTCTTAAGCTTGTTCTACAGCATGTATTAAAGGTAACACCTGAGTCAGAGATAAGTAAATCACAAGGGGCTATCTGGTTAGTCAATTTAGTAATCTGTCACAAATTCTCTTTAGAAGTGTGATTGTCAGATGCTGGGCACTCAAGGGCCTAAGGTTTGGGGGTTGGAGTATTTTCTGGCTCAAGGGAGCTAGCCTGATTTAATAATAGAACAAAGCATCTAGGAGACATACAAAAAACCCTAGAGTCATCACTATTTAGAATTTCATACACAGTTGATTCTCGTGAGGTGGAAGGATAAGAGGGGAAAGAAAGAAGCTACATGTGGTGATAGAAGGCCTTGTTTAATTCTTGTCATCGCTAGCTCTGTGCCTTTATCAGTCACTTTCCTTTTCAGCCTCAGTTTCCCCACCTAAAAGTAGGGACTACACCCATTCAAGGACTGTCATAAGAATAAAATGAAATAATTGAGGTAACATACTTTGCAAATGATAAAATACCATGAGGGAAGCAGCCTGGCATAGTCAGAAAGGCCAGGGTTCAAATACTGCCTCAATACATTCTTGGTATGTGAATGGGCCACTCTTAATATTAAGTAACTTTCAAAGAAAAATCACACCAGGAATTTCAGGATAAAATCCCATATTAACCCCCACAAAAAAACCTGTCATATGTGATCAATATAAGGAAAAGCCATCTTTTTATTTCTTTGGTCATGATGACTCATGAAACTACAAATTAAGGGGATATGTGTGACCTGCATCAGTAGAGGAAATACCACATTGATGAAATCACAGATATTTTGAGATTTCCTTTGAAATATAGAAGTATTATTATTATTAGAATTTTCATCCAAAGGATAACTCTCCCACATTTTGTTTTGCTTTAGGAAAACCTTACTTTCAAATTCAATCTTACTGGATATCCAGACAGAAGATCTATATTCCAGTCCACCAGGTCTGACATTTATTCAGCGCGTGACTTTGGCGGGGAAGGTCTTCTGTTTTGGCCTCAGTTTTCTCTGCTGCACTATGGAACACGTTGGTTCATAACAGAAGTTCATGCAGCTAGGAGGTAAGATGGATAGCGTGCTCCTCTTGGAGGCAGGATTCAAACTCAGGTCTTCAGGATTTGACAGGAAGTCTTCCCGATTCCAACATTTTCTGGCAGTGTAACCCTGGGCAAGTCACTTCACCTGCCTGCCTCAGTTTCTTCATTTGTAAAATGGAGATAATAATAGCACCTCCCTCTCAGGGTTGTTGTGAGGATCAGATGAGAACATTTGTAAAATACTTTACAAGTCTTAAGGTGCTATATAAATGTTAGCTCCTATGATGATGGTCATTGTTTCATATACAATCTCTTCTTGTTATTCTTTGCATACTGAAAAGTTCATCCAAGAACCTTTCAAAATGCAAACATTTAACTTCTCTCCTATTCTAGGGAGGCTCTGAGAGTTATGCCCTTGGGCTGTTGCTGTGCATTAGTCTGAGAGAACATGTTTCTAGAGGTCAAAATAGGAAAACTATCTGCCTTTTAAGTCACACTTCATAGCCTGGCTTTATTAGAAAAGGCTTACCAAACCTTGAAGAACCATAGACTTTCAGAGTCAGTTGAGATCTCAGAAATCATCTCCTTTTAAGAAAAGGAGACTGTGGCCCAGAGAGTTGAAATGACTCATCCACCAACTAACTGACATAGATTTCTAGACATAGATTGACTAGATTTTGGATGGTAAGTCTAGAACACGACCTGCTGTCTTGCTTTCTCTACATCCTCAGTGAGATGAAAGATGGGCAGGGGCTCAGTGAAAACTTGGATTAATAATTGATAGAACTGACTTTGCATATTTTTGTTTAGGGAAAGTGGATTGGCTTTAAAAAGTGTTACAGACAGCTCAGATTCTAAAAATACTGTATTTGTGTGACTTGGTAGTTCTAGGCAATTCATGAATCTCTACAAATACATTACAGAAACACTGAGATTAGAGTGGCTTTCGGACAGAGAGTATAAATGTCAGAGCCCAGAGGGACCTAATGTGAATGCTGGAATGGATTAATCTGGTTCAACCCTTCCATTTTACAGAGGACAAATAACTGAAGCCCCAAAACAGAAGTAACCCACCCAAGGTCACATAATCAGTGTGGCCGAGGGGAAAGAACACTGACTTTTAGAGTCAAAGGAACTGTGTTCAAATCCTACTTCTGTACTACCTGTATGATCTTGGATGAGGTACCTAGTCTCTCTGGGACTCAGTTTCTTCATCTTTAGAATGAGGAGGTTGGGTTATTTGGCCTCCAGAGACCTTTCCATTTCTAAATCTTTGATTCAGCATAATTGGGTTGGTCAATGCATCAGCTGTAGAGCAAGAACAAGACTCCAAATCTCCTGGCCCTGGTCCTTCTGCCTTTTCCACTCTACTCTGCTTATATCAACTTTAGAGCAGATGAGGTAGCATAATTTTCATAACTAGTGGGTTCCAGAGGTTGAAGGGAAAATAAAAGAGGTCACCAGTAGTAACACACCAAGACAAATGAAAGAAGGGAGTAGGTAGCCAAGATTTGGTGTAAGCATTTCCTCCTGAGAAACTTCAATTTTAAACCAACTTGAAAGGCAGCTTCTAGATACTTAGAGTCCAAAGTTACCATGAAAAATTCATTTTCCAAGGCCTCAGTATAATTTAAGTCACCAAAGGTCTATCCAATCTGATCATCTTCACTGTGAATTTTGTTTGAAATGTCATTTTGGTCTGGAGGATGACAAACAGAGCATTTGGCCCCTCTCCTATTGTCTGAGGAACAGCCCTTGTGACTACTGGAGAAAAAGCCCAGAAGGACTGCCCTTGTCATCTGGAGGTGAATGCAACAAATGCCATTCCATTCCAATCACCACAACTGGATAAACATTAACTAAGCACCTACCATGTGCAAGGCCTTTTATTGGCTGCTAGGGATGCTAATACAGTGATGATTCCAATTCTGTGAAAAAATTTACATTTTAATAGGAAGAGATGGGAGGCAGGGATGGGGGCAATATGTTTAACATAAGTAACTATGGTGCAAGGATAAGAGAAATCTAACCCCCCTCCCTAATTCAAGCTATTTTAATGACTATTTTTTGAGTACTTTCTGTGAGACAGCTAAATAGCCCAATAAATAAAGCTCTGGACTTGAAGGATGATGAATTCAAATCAAGCCTCAGAAATTTACCAGCTTTGTGACCCTGGGCAAGTCACTTAATCTGTATCTGTCTTTTGTTTCCTCATCTTTAAAATGAAGATAATAATAAAATAACATCTGCTTCCCAGAGTTGTTGTGAAAATCACATGAGGTATTTGACAAGTACCCTGTAAAGCTTAAAGCACTACACAGATAATAATAAGGATAAAAATGCTTATTATTATCGACATCGGCTATGTTCAAAGTGCTATGCGAGGGGCGGGGTCTGCAAAGACAAAAATGGAAGTGTCCTCTACCTCTACATGGTATAGCATGGACATAGGCAAATATAGGAACTCAAGAAGCAGGGAGAGGAGAAAGCATTAGCAAGCCATCAGAAAGAGGTCAAGAGAAGGCTTCACAGAGGGAGATCATTCACTGGCAAGTACTATTATACCTAATCAAGTTTCTGTTTGTTTTCATTGACCTGCAGATAAAGCTGCTCATTCTTTGGGCCTTGCGGGCCATGATCTTACAAGGAGTGGATACAGTACCACTAGGGATGTCAGATATGAAGTTCCCAAAGTGTCTGGCTTGGGGGCAATTATCAGAGATTTGATAAGTTGCTCAAATTATACCTTTCATGTTTTGTGAAAGTTTCTAACCTGAGGGTTACATGAGCAAAGTTGTAGAGAGGGGAGAATGAGAATGGGTGACTAAGAATATTGCAGTTTTGATAAAACATATAGTGCAAGAGGGAGACCGTGTAGGTAGCAATTAAATTCTGGAGAGTCTTGAATGGAAAATCATAAACTGATACTTTCTTTGGGAGATAATAGGGAGTCCCTGAAGATTTTTAAATGGATGAGCAAGAAGATCCTGAAGATTACATTGGTAGCACTGGATAGATGGATTAGAGAGACTGGAGTCACAAAGGCTAGTGAGGAGGCTATTATAATAGTCCAGTCAAGTGATGAGTAAAACCTGAAGTGGGGCAGCTAGGTGGTGCAGGGGATAGAGCACCAGTGCAGAAGTCAGGAGGACCTGAGTTCAAATCTCACCTCAGACACTTGACACTCACTAGCTGTGTGACCTTGGGCAAGTCACTCAACCCCAACTGCCTCATCCTGGGTCACCTCCAGTCATCTTGATGAATATCTGGTCATCAGATTCAGATGGCTCTGGAGGAGAAGTGAGGCTGGGGACCTGCATAGCCCTCCCTCACTCAAAACAAAGTCAAGTGCAAGTCATGTCATTATTTCTCTGATGGCATGGTCTTCTTCGACAACGAAGAATGAACACACACAAAAAAACCTGAAGTAGGGTGGTAGCCAACAGAATAGAAAGGAAGGGATATGCCAGAGATATTAAAGAGAGAATAGTCAGGGAAACTGATTAGATATATGAGGTAACGGGAAAAGAAGGGTCAAACATTATTCCCATGATACTGACACAGTGATGGCATAGTCTGCTCTGTCATCTCTTCCTGTCTTCTTACTTCCTTTTTCTTCCTTCCTTTCTTTTTTCTTTCTTCCTATCTTTCTCTTTCTCTCTTTTTTTCCTTTCTCTCTTCCTTCCTCCATTTCTCTCTCTCCATCCTTGTAAAAACATGCAGAATCATCCACAGGCCCAGCAGCAAAGTCACCCAGGCAGAAGGAGGACAGGCCTCAAGCTTGGCTCAGATTCCTTCTCATCCTGTATGGCTCTGATCTCCAGGGTAAAGGAATTGGAATATGTATTTCTTTTCTTTTTCTTTTTTTTTTTACATGGAAATTAGCTCTTCTAAGGCCTGGTCCACTGACTCCCTCTTCCCGATCTTTTCATTTTCATTGTCTCCTGGGATCCAGAATGACACTCCACCTCCAGCTTTGCTCCCCAAATTCAAGGCTGCTAATGGCAGCTAGAGCACCCTGGAAAGAGAGCCTCCCACACTTCCTTCTCAGGCCTAAAGATAGAAAGAGGCCCATGACCTGTGTCTGGCTGAATCTCAGGAGCTCAGCAGCTGCAGAAAAGCTTCATATGCATCCAACTCAGAAAAATAAAAACAAACGTTTTACCTTTGAAGTTGACCTCTAGGAACTTTTAGGTTTACTTTCTACTCCTCTTGGAGTCAGAAATCCTGGATATAACATGTTCCTACCCATGTGAACTGGAATACATCCCTTCTCCTCTCTCTTTCTTCATGTATACAATGATAACAATTGTGTTTTTAATATGTACCTTGCAGACAATGGATGCCAAGTGTTTTTTTTAATACTACAGCACTGTGTAAATGACATCTGTTCTTATTACTCTTGGTATCCCCAAATTGTTAATGTATACGGTCCATCATGCTGTAACACTGTACACTGTACATTCTGTCTTATTGTTCCTCTTCCCTTTCTCCACTAAATACTCTGAACATCTATCTTCTTCCTCTCTACCTATCTATCCATGTCCTACTTGTCCTTCAAGCTACAGCTGAAGTCTTACATCCTCTAGGAAATCTTTCCAGTTTAGTCTCATCCAAACAAGGCTCTCCCATCTCAACCTCTGTATCACTTACAATGCATGCACACAACCTGGAACTGAAATATATGCCTCCTAACATCATCCCCTAGTTAAGCCATGTGTAAATAGACAATTAATGATAGCCATAGGTACCCCATCTTGGACCCCTAACCTATTGCTGTGGGTACAGGTTGAATGAGTCAGCCAAAGCAGAGAGAGAAGGAGAAGTAGGGTAAGTTCCATACTGGATCCACAAATCTCATCTCTCTCCAAAAGGCTGTGAGTTCCCAAGGATAAGACCTGGGTCTATTCCTTCTCTTTCATGCCCCAGACTGTGATACTCCTTAAGACAGAACCCATGCCTTTCCCTCATATGTCTTCTTTGCAGTTACTTCTTGGTCTCTCCACCCAAATTAAGGTGATCCCATAGTTCTGTACCCTGAGAAGAATTTGGATTTGTCCCACAAATTCCTAACCTACCATGGTCTTCATTTCTCTCCAGGTTGCATTGTTGGCTCATATCCCCATAACCATGCCACAGAAGCCTCTTCACCCTGGAAGCTCACATTACCCCTGGTTTATTTCTTACGTTGAAAGCACCCTCCAGCTCTGTAGCCTCTTGCTGTTTGACTGGTTCCTCCAAGTGCCTCCATTTTTAAACATGAGACCCAGTTCAACCATAGCTTCACTCCCATCCGGGATGCATTGCTCACTCATGGTCCATTGGGATGTAAGCTCATTGTGGGCAGGGACTATCTTCTGTTTGCATTTGTATACCAAACACTTAGAACAGTTCCTGACTCACAGTAGGCATTTAGTATATGCTAGTTGACTTGAAAGAGGCTGAGTTTATCTAGAACACAGGCTGGAGGAGGTGAGTCTGACGTCAGCTATATATTTGCTAACAAGATCTCTCCCTCTGATAGTCAATAATTCTACAAGGGAATATGTCCAACACAACTTACCAAACACATATTAAGTGCAGAATATATGCTGGATATTGGAGATGCAAAGATGTCTATCCTAAATGAATCTACATTCTAGGAGAAGAGTGGTGGGTTGATATAGCAATTATGCAGTTAAGTGTCAGGTAAATTGAGGAAGGAGAAAAGTAATGGCAACTGAAAGCAGGGCAATATCATGGAATATTTTATGCAGAAGGCAGCATCTCAGCTCAGCCTTGAAGGAAGACTATGATTCTGAAAGAGAAATAAGAAGGCATTGTGGGCATGGAAGGTTGCCTTGTACAACTACGTGGAAGCTGTAGATGGAATGCTGAATTCAGGGAACTGGCCAGTAGGTCAGTTTGGCTAGAATTTAGCCAAAAATGAAAAAGGATCATATGACATAAAGCTGGAGAGGCAGATTGGTACCAGATGGTGAAGGGTCTTAAATGTAGTTTATCCTAGGTGCTGCAAGAAATCACTGAAAGTCATTAAGGAGTCAGACAAGTGCCACAAGAACAGAAGAGTTATGTTGAGTGGTAGGGTGACTAGATGGCACCACAGTGGACAGAAAACTCAGAAGACTCATCTTCCTGAGTTCAAATCTGGCCCCAGACATGTACTCACTGTGTGACCTTGGGAAGTCACTTAACCCTGTTTATCTCAGTTTCCTCATCTATAAAATGAGCTAGAGGAGGAAATGGCAAACTGCTCCCTATGGCCAAAAAATCCAAATGGGGCCATGAAGAGTGTTCATGACTGGACAACCACAAATGTGTGGCAACTGTGTAGAATATGCATTGGATCAGTCACACCATGAGCAAAGGGGTCAGTGAATGGAAAAAGGTGAGAGCCTGAGCTAGGTAACTAGAGCACAGGGGAACAGATGTGATAGATGGTGGAGAGACCAAACCAACAAAGTTGGTCAGTTGGTTGCATAAGGAAGCTAAGAAAAAGGGCAGAGTCAAGGAAGACTACAAGGTTAGGCTACTTGGATCATGGTATTCTTAACACAAATAAGGAAGTCTAGGCAGGTTTATGAGAAAACATAATGAGTTTTATTGTGAAGTTGCAGAATTAGAAATGCTTACTGATGTATTTTAATCTCTGAATGTTATAGCAAAAAAAAGTCTTAGTCATTCAACCAACTCCTTGATTTGCAAAGGAAGAAACCAAGCCCCAGAACATAGAAATCACCTACTCCAAGACATTCAGCTAGCTAATGGCAGAGCTAAGACTACACTCTATATGACATATAGATAAATTCTCTCTCTTTCTATATAGATAGATAGATAGATAGATAGATAGATAGATAGATAGATAGATAGATAGATAGATAGATAGATTCTCAAAGAATTCTGAGCCAGAATGGATCTAGTCCTACTCTTTCACTATACAGATGAAGAAACAGAGACCCTGTGAATTAAAATGATTTGCCCAAGGTCACTCAAGTAATAAATAGCAGAGTTGGAATTTGAGCTCAGTCCTTGGACTCCAACTCACTTGTTCTTTTTATTAAAAAACCAACTTAAAAAACTAGGAGCTTGTGATTTCAAGAATATCAGAACGGTTTTCTTGTTCAAAAGGAAAGCCCAACCTAAGCATACCCTCTTCTGGGAGCAGGGCCCACATTTCCCAAAACTTCAGTGGAAATAAACAAACCAGAGAACTGTTGTTTTAGTCAGGAAAGGTATGGAATTCCGGAGGGCCCTAAATAAGAAAGTTCACTGAAAAGGACTGGGAAAGCAAAGTTAAGAAGAAGAAAAAGGAGGAGAAGAAGAAGAAGATGAGGATGAGGATAATGATAACACATAACGCTTTAAGTGTTGCAAAGAATTTTCCTCAAAGCATTATTTTAAGCAAGTGGCACAATAATTGCTAATACCCCCATTTTAATGGTAATAATAACACTTTAGGTTATTATTACATATTACATTATAAGGTCATTTTGCAAACCTTCTTACATAATATATATTTTAAAAATGTGTTAATTATTTTTTAAATTTTTTTATTATTTTAATTTAATTAAATAATCTTTGAAAAATTTAATTTTTAAAATTGTTAATTTATAATTATGCATATAATTAACATATATAATATGTATTAGTTATGTAATATATTATACATATATATTACGTAATAAGATTTGCAAAGTGATTTGCAAATATTAACTCATTTTATCTTCAAAACAACCCTGGGAGGTAGGTGCTATCATACCCATTTTATAAGTGAAGAAACTGAAGCAGACAGAGGTTAAGTGATTAATCTAAGCTCACACAGCCAATAAATGTCTGCTGCCAGATTTAAATGTGTCCTCCTCAGTCCAGGTCTAGCTAGCACTCTATGTACTGTACTACCTAGCTAGCTCAATAATGAGGAAAGAGGCACAGAGAAGTTGTGACTTGTTCATTTCACACAACTCTTAAGGATCAGGGATGAGATCTGAAGCCAGGTCTCCAAAGCTAGTGCTCTTTGTACTCTCTACCCAGAGAGGATTTGTTGGGCTCAGGATGCCTGTACTGAAAACATAGTATCATTTTGAGGATTGTAGGTTAGCCCTGTTAGATGTATAATAAAAAAGCCAATACCTTGTCTTGTTAATCCTCTAACTTATGAAATCCACTCCTCCACTTTCCATTGACACATTAATAACTGTCCATTCCTGCTGCATGATTGATGGGTACAGGCTAACAGAGATAGTATGTTGGGATAAAGCTCTTGGCTCCAATGACCCCTGAGGCTCACTCACTCCAGCACTGGTAACCTAGTACTTCTATTCTGTGACCCTTGACTCTAAATTCCCAAGTCTGTCACCCATCTGAACAGGGCACCATGTAGAAGGATAGAGCACCCACCTCCTTCTAGGTGGCAAAATTGATGTCATCTCATAGCTCAGAGGAGGCAGATGGTATTAATTGAATCATGTCTTCTGGACAAGTTTTGATAACCAAGGAGTCCAGGTAGGCAATCCAGGAGAAAAAGTCAATTCCATTTTACCTGGTATAAATTTGTCTATGACTTCTTAGGTGCAAGTTTTATAAACTGAGGATACTGTAGAATTGCAGGACAGTGCTAGAGTAGGGTGAGGGGAGAAGGGAGAAAACTGTAGAAGAGTATTAAGAATGTCAGAACTGGAAGGGACCTTAGAGATTAACTAAATCAACTCTCATTTTAAGGATGAAGAAGCAGAATCAGAGATGTTAACTGACTTACCTTATGTCACACAACTAGTTAGTAGTAGAACTAACACGTTAACCCCAGAACTTTCAACTCATAGGCTTTAGGACTGAAAACAATTTGAGATGATCTAATGACCATCATCTTAAAGAGGAAAAATAAATTGATACTGAAAGAGGCATACTTGGGAAGTGTTGGTTACAGTCAGAAAAAAAAAACAAAACGAACTAGATTCAAATTCTAGCTTCTCCAACACTGGCTAACTGTGTGAAAGCCTCAGTTTCCTCATCTGCACCATGAGGCTATTATGAACAAAGTGTTTTACGACAGGTCATATAATAGTAATCCGATATGATTAAATGACTCGCCCAAGGTCAGGCAACTAAGAAGTAACAGAGGTAGAGTTTAACCACAGGACCTGGTTCAGTCCTTTTGTTCTAATACATCCCATCTCTATATTGGGTAGAGACTGAGACTGTGCCTTATCTAAGTGAGGACTCCTATCACAAAAAAGCATCAGGAATGGTACCTCCCCCAAGAAGTCTTCCTGGATTTGTCCCCTTGTGAAGCTCGTACCACTGTTAGTCACCCACATCAGACAAGATCCTGCTTGTGCTTTCCAAGAATGGATGCACTTATTATGATGTTTGTATAGACCCCTATGGTTGTCCGTGGCCACTCAACCAGTTCTCCCTCACCTACTTTGCAGACTATTCCCAGTCCTGCTACAAAGAATGCCCTGAATCAGTCATTGAGGTAGATATTGCTCTCTCTCCCCAGAGTAAACGCATCCCTAGTCCTCTTTTTTTATTACGCCCTACAGAGAGCTGTCCTCTATTGTTAAGAAATTCTCCTTCATCCAAGAGTTCTCTTTTTTTCTCATGTTCCTTCCATCATCTGCCAGTGTTCACTAATACTTAAAATCATGTAATTACAAGGTTAGAGCTGGACGAAATCCAGAGGCCAGTAAACTCACCTTCTTTTTTTTTTTTTTCAGATGAAGAACCTCAGGCATAAAGAGGTTAAGTGATTCACCCAGGGCGATACATTTAGTTAGTATCTGAAGCAGGACTTGAACCCAGGTCTTCTAGACTCCAGATCTTGTATCTTCTGCCCTCCACCACTCTGTTTTCTCTTAAACACATCATATTTTTTGGTGCCCTCTTCAAGGTTGACTAGTCCTCCCATATCCTATTACACACAGGACCAGGAGGAAGAGCTGGCATCTTTTTGCTCTCCATAGCCCTTTTCAAGCCCTCCATCTGCCAGCATCACTCAGTAACCTCTCTTCCTTTAAAGTTCATTCCATTCTACCAGTGCTTCTTATTGTCATTCATGTATCTCTATGTTCCTCTTCCTTCCCCTTTGCCCAAGCTCACCTGAATTTGGCCCATGTGCCAAAATTCCTAGCTCTGTACAGGTATTTGGCAATGAACAGGGGATGTACAAGTTCAGCCATTTTTCAGTCATGTCCAACACTCCATGGGGTTTTCTTGGCAAAGATACCAGAATGGTTTACCATTTTCCTCTCCAGCTCATTTTACAGATGAGAAAACTAAGACCAACAGGATTAAGTGACTTGCCCAGGGTCACACAGATAATAGTATCTCAGGTCAGATTTGAACTCAGAAAAAATGAGTCTTCCTGACTCCAGACCCAGCACTCTTTCCACTGTTCCATCTAATTTCCCTATTGTGTCCAGTGCAATCTCCAATCTGTCTTGTATACATCTTGTTTGTACATAATTGTTTGCATTTTGTCTCCACCATTACACTGTGAGTTCCTTGAGGACAAGGACAGTCTTTTATCTTTCTTTTTATCTCTAGAACTTAACACATTGCCTGGCAAATAATAGGTACTTAATAAATGCTTTTTAAATGACTGACAAAGACACAGGAGCAGGAGCTGAGGTATTATAAAGAAGAGCTAGTAAGTATTCTGTCTTGTCTAGAGCATGAATGGGGGATAGTGTGCAGTAAACCCAGAAAGGCTGAAGCTGGGCTGGAAAGGTTTTTGAAAGACAAACAGAGGAATTTGTCTCATACTGTAGAGCTCCTACATCTCAAGAGTGCCCCAGGCACACTGACTGGTGCTATAGATCTCTCATTTTAGGAGCCGGGTACAGGATGGCTTGCAATAAGAGAGATCAGAGACAGAAAGACCTATTAGAAGACTGTTGAAATAGTCCAAGTAAGCGGTGATGAGGGCCTGAATCAGTGTAGTGGCTGCATGAATGGAGAAAAGTGGAGAGACACAAAATATATTGAGTGGGGTGGAATTGAAACCCAGAGAGAGACTAGGACTGGACATAGAGGTCTAGGAGTCATATGGCTTGGAGATGATTGTTGAATCCATGCTAACTGATGAGATGATCAAGGTGGAGAATGTAGAAAGAGAAGAGGACCTCTACATAGGGATTTGGGCATAAATGATCTGACAAGGGAGACTGAGATGGAGCAGCCAGTCAAGGAGAAGAACCAGCAAAGAGTGCCATGAAGCCTTGTGGGGGAGAGAGTGTCTAGTGGGAAACCTGCAGGCCTGAGGCCACATGTGGCCCTCTAGGTCCTTAAGTATGCCCCTTTGACTGAATCCAAACTTCACTGGACAAATTTCCTCAATAAAAGAATTTGTTAAATATGCATACCCTTTGACTCAGCAAAATCACTTCTAGGGCTATATTCCAAAGGAAACATAAAAATGGGAAAAGTCCCAGGTGTACAAAAATATTTAAAGCAGCTCTTTTTGGGGTGGCCAAGAACTGGAAATTGATGGAATGCCCAAGAATTGGGGAATGGCTGAATAAGTTGCCATATATGAATGTAATGGAATACTATTGGACTATAAGAAATGACAAACAGGCAGACTTCAGAAAAACTTGGAAAGACTTATATGAACTGATGCTGAGTGAGATGAGCAGAGGCAGGAGAACTTTATACACAGTAACAGCTACAGTGTGAGAGGACTACTTCTGATAGATTTAGCACTTCACAGCAATGCAAGAACCTAAAACATTCGCAAAGGACTCTTGAGGCAAAATGCCATCCACATCCAGAGAAAGAACTATATAGAATTGGATTGCAGAATGAATCAGACTATTGTCTCTTGTTATGTTTTGGTTTGGTTTTTCTCATGATTTCTCCCATTCCTTTTAATTTTTCTATGCAACATGACTAATGTGAAAATGTATTTAATAAGAATGTATGTGTAGAGGTCATGTAAGATTACATGCTGTCTTGGGGAGTGTGGGGGAGAAAATTGAAAACTTATGGATGTAATTATTAAAAACTGAAAACATAAATTAATTAAATAAATTAAAAAAATAAAAGGATCTGTTCCATAAAACTTGGACTCAGCCAAAAGGCTGCACTCAAGGATCTACAAAGCTACATGTGGCCTCAAGGTCACAGGTTCCCCACCCTTGGTCTAGGAAGAGAATGTTGTTAATGATATCAAATAATTAGCATGTAAGAAGGATGACTGAGAAAAGACTATAGGATTTGGCAATTAAGAGATAATTGGTAACCTTGGAGATAGGAGTTTCAGTTGATTTATGAGGTCAGAAGCCAGATTGCAAAGGGTTGAGAAATGAGTAGGAAGTGATAAAGTAGAGGCAAAGAATGTTGACAGGTTTTTCGTAAGAATTTGGCTGTGAAAGGACCAAATATACATGAAGATAACTTGAGGGAGTGGTAGGATCAATTAAAGGCTTTTTTTTAGGAAAGAAAAAATCTGGGAATGTCTATAGGCAACAGGAAAGGAGACAGTGAATCAGAAAATATCAACGTTTAGAGAGAGATGGAATGATGAAGGAAGGGTCAGACTTCTGATGAAGAGGATAGGGAAGGAGCATGTATAGAGGGAGGGACAACAGACAAGGAGAAGAGTCAGTTCTTTCTTTAAACATGGAGCAAAGAAGGAGAAAGTGAGGGATGATTGTGAAGTGAAGGGCAATGAAAAACTGAACAGAAATAACTCATGATGGATGGCCTTGATTTTTTTTCAGGCCATCCATTTTCAGCATGCAGAAGGTAAGTAGAGGAAGCTTCAAACAGATACTGTGGGGAGTAGAAGAAAGAGTTCAGGAAAGCGTAAAAGGACTGACTTGCTGCCACAAGGGCCCATTCGAACCTTCTTAGTCACCTTCCTCGAGATGGTCTCTCACTTGTCGTATGTGACCAAACACAGCTCTTGGAACTTGACATAGATGGAGCTGACCAGGCTGACAACAGTAGACTTCTCATATCTCTTATTGTCTAATGGTGAGGTCAGTAGGCAAAAAAAGCTGAATAATACATATCCCTAGACTGAGGGTTTTAGTTCTTAAGTATATTTGAAGGGGTCCATGAACTTGGATGGGAATAAAATTTAAATCTTTATTTTCACTAACTCCTAACTAAAAAGCCACATTTCCTTCAATTATGAATGTAGGCAACAGACTCTTATTCTGAGAAGGGGTACGTGGACTTCATCAGACTGCCGAAAGGGGTCCATAACACAGAAAAGTTAAGAATACCTCACCTAGATGATCCGTCTCTGAATCACCAAGTCTGGACACAAACACTGATTCACTTCTCAGAGGTTCCAAGATTAACCAAGTCACTCTGGATCCTACAGCATGTGTGAGTTGAATTCTATGGTCTTCTACACGGAAAATTCTGGAGAATTCCTCTCATTCATTCATTTATCTATCCATTCATTAATTCAATCATTCTCTGAGTTAGTGCTGAGTGCTGAGACTGTGATAGATGAGACTTTCAGGAACTCCTAGATCAGTTGGAGAGATGAGGTCTGCATGGATGACTTTGTATTTATCCTTTTTTCCTTTGTATTTATTCTTGTGGCCTGAGCTCCTCACCATTGATGATGGAACAAAGTACCACAGAGACACAGAAAAGAAAGAAACCCCAACTTGTCAAGGAATTGGGAAAAGTTTCCTGGAGGCAGAGACATTGGAGCTGAACCTTGGAGGATAGGTAAAGTTTAGATAGCCAGAACCCAGATGGAAGGGCCTTACAAAAGCAGGGACCAGGCTGAGCGATAACCAGAATGATTTCACCCTTTATCTGCCAAGCTACAGGTTTGGAGTTATAATTAAGGTATATTGGGGCTATAGGAGGTAGGGAGTAGGGGAGAAGGATAAGGAAGCCAGGGTCTGAGTCTTGGCTGTCACTTATTGAACAGGTGATAGAGTACACATCATTCGATTTGCACAGGTACATGTTTCCTCATCTGTAAAATGCTCAGCTACCTCACAGGGTTGTTGTCAGGAAGGTGCTCTATAAAGTGTAATCTGTTATAAAAGTGCAAAGCATGATTATTATTTTTCACAGTGGTTGCAGACATCCTTTTCCTTGTGGGTGCCTCTTGCTAGTCACATTCATTGCCAAATCCTGCTGCAGAGAAAGGAGGCCACTCTCCCCTTCTGAGGCCTTAGTCCATGGCCAACCACTGCGACAATCCTGGCAGAGCAGCTAGGATGACGGACCAAGCCAACGGCGTCTCCTTGGACTGCCCAGGAAAAGAAAAGACCTGGAGAGGGGCATGGGAGGGAGGAGGTAGGAGCCTCAGGAGGTGACGACTTTATGGAACTAGACAAGGTGTATTACAGGAAAGGCTACAGCTGGGGCAGGCTTTGGCATGCTGCCTGGGGAGCAGGGCACAGAGCCTGGTGCTGACTCTCCTTCTATCTTGGCAGGCCCAGGCATACTGAAGGGCTTGCATCTCCAGCTTGGAGCTGGAGGTTCTAACTCTGTTCACCTCCAAGACCCTCTGTGTTCGGCATCATCTATCATCATAGCCATTCTCTTAGGCAGGTGGCCAAAGGGGCCTTGGAAAGGCAGAACAGCAGGGTGGAAAGAATGTTAGCTTTGGCATTAAAAGCCCTGGGTTAGATTCCTGGCACTGCTACCAATGAACTGTTTGATCCTAGTCAAGTCACTTGATTTGACTCAATCTCATTTTCCTACTCTATAAAGTGAGGGGATTGGACCCCATGATTTCTAAGGAATTCTAAGATTTTTAAGGAGGCAGCTAAGTGGTAGAGTAGATATAACACTGGGCCTGGAATCAGCAAGACCTGAGTTCAAGTCTAGACTCAGATAATTACTAGTTTAAGCAACTAGCAAGTCACTTAACTTCTGTCTGCCTCAGTTTTCTCAACTGTAAAATGAGACACTGGGGTTGTTATGAGAATCAAATGAAATCATATTTGTAAAGAGCTTGGCACAGTGCCTGGCACATGCTTGGTCCCTTCCTTTACTCCCCCAACCCTGCACTATTCCCTCTAAAGTTCTTTCCAGCCTAAATCCTATGATTCTGTAATCTTGACTGCTCAAGTATCAAGACGCAGCAAGGACTGGCAGCCACACAGGAATGAGTCTCCCATCAGCTTCCCCTTAAAGTAGCATCATTATATCTAGGACAAAGGTCTCCAAGGAAACAACCACAACAAGGAACTTTCCCTAGGGTCATTCTTATCTACTCCCATTTCTATTGCAGTTTCCTCAATAGAGTCTTATAACCATTACTTATGACACTCAGTTGATCTTTGACCCTAGATAAGTCACTTCTTTTCTCTGAGAATAGGTTTTCTTTTTAATAAAATGAGAATAATAACATCTAGAATTGTTGTGGACCTAGCTGTTAGCCTCAAATTTGGAGCTAAATTAAAAAAAAAAATTCCAGTGAGAAGCTCCTTCTACCAATACACACCACTTGACACCTTCTCCATATATAAGAATTATTTAGGACATTGAAAAAGCTAAGTGACTTGCCCAAGGTCACTCAGTTAATATGGGGCAGAGGCAGTACTTGAACCTAGACCTTCTCTATTCAGAGACCAGCTCTCCTACTATTCTACATTTCTCCTTCAAGGATGTTTCTATAGTTCCTTGAAATTTTGAAGCATGTTTCACATTTGTGATCTCTTTTAGCCCTACAATGTATGTGTTGTGGGGTGTATGTGTGTGTGTATAATACACATGCACATATCTCCATATACACATATTTATATATGCATATGCGTGTGTGCATAATGCAAAATATGGGTAATGATAAAAATAAAATGAAATGCCCAGATGTAAATTTGACCTTATAGGTGTCATGTAAAGTTGGTAAAGGTAGAATCATTGCTGAAATTTGCCTCTGGAAGCATATGCCTTATTTAAAAGGAACCAAGTAGATAAAATGAAAGTGAAATTGCATTGTGCCTTAGGAATATATACTGAGATAAGAAGATCCAGGAATATGAGGGGAGAAAAGTGGTTGTGAATATTTCAATATCAAGAGAGGTAAAAATAAAGTAATATTATTGTAGGGATACATTACAGATCACTGAGACAGAAGGAGGACCTAAAACAAGTTTATGAAATAGCTCAGAAACCTTACATGAAAGCACAATATGATAGTAATGGAAGACTAACATCTGAATATTTGTTGAGCCTTTCTGTCCAAAGCCAAATAACTCATAAACTTGTGACATATCTTAACTACAAGTCCATCCTTCAACAAGGGGAAAAAGCAATAAGAACTATTATCTTAAACCTGGTTCTGATTCTCAAGGGAGGATTTATGGTTGAAGTCAAAATGAAGAGACCCTTGGGGACAAAAGACTCTTCCATCCAAAAGAAAAACCAGTCATAGTCTGACCCTCCCATTAGATTTTGGGAGGACAGATTTCAAAGGGTTAAAAGAAAAAGATAGGAAGGATTCAATGGCTTTATATTTTGCAGGGAAATCAAACAAAGAGGAATGGGAAGTTTCCAAAAACTAAATTCTAAAGGCACACAGAAAAAAACTTCTTAAAAATAATTGTATGTATCTCTCTCTCTCTCTCTCTCTCTCTCTCTCTCTCTCTCTCTCTCTCTCTCTCTTTCTCTCTCTCTCTCTCTCTCCTGAAATTTCTATTTGTCCCAGGCTAGAAGTACAGTAGCCCCTCACAATCCTGTATTCGTTATTGATCAGTACGATTAAGTACTCTGGCCAGCTCCATTTGTGACATAGCCTGACTCCTCCTCTTTAGCCAACCTGGTGCTGCCCTGTTCCTGGGGATTCACCACATTGGTTCCATCTCAATGTGGACCCCACCACACATGGCTCATTGATATCCTTTGTCTTTACATAACTTAAAATTACTCAGTCTTCTTCCTATTCCCTTTCTTAGAGATTTGCTCTGTACAATAATGAATAAGAATGGGGTGGGGTTCCAGCAAAACTAACCAATGCATCAAAAAAGACAAGCATGCATTATTTTTATAAGATGAAAAGTGACTGTATAAATGTCCAGGACCTCTTGAATAAACTCAGATTTTTAAAGACATGTAGGGAAAATGAGAGTGAGGGCAAATAACTTAAGAGGAATGCTGAAGTATGACATTGCCCTGTGGTGAGTGTGTTGGAAATGCTATAGCCCAGAATGAGCTAAGACTAGTAATCAATGCTAATGCCTTCTTGAGCCAAATAAGGGAGAGGGATGGGAAAGGGGCAGTTGAAAGAAGGCTCAAAGAAAGGATAGAACTGAACTGCTGCTCTGGGTTAATGTCTTGATGATAATGGACAAGGGTGAAAAGGGTAAACTACTCAAACTTCATTTTGCTTCTTTTTTTCTCTTTCAAAAAGAATATTCTCTGGACTAGGGATGATAGCACAAAAGTATACAGCAAGGAACAGAGACCCAGGATCAGTGAGAAAGTGATGAGGCAGCATCTAACTGCCTTCAAGGATTTGAAACCACCAGACACAAATAAGTACCCTTTAATCTGGAAAAAACTAGCAGATGTGATGGTTGAGGTCCTATAAAACAACAACAACAACAACAAAACCCTTTACCTTTAAAAGACTGTGGAGAATGAGAGAGGGGTTAATGTCCTGGAGAAAAGGCATTGTTGTCCGAATGTTCATAAAAGGGAAGATGGTGAAGTCTATAAACTCTAAGTCAATGAGCTCAACTTCCATTATAGGTAAAATTCTGGAAAACATTATTAAGTGGATAGTTTGAGGACTTAGGGAAACCATGATTGCTAAAAGTCTGCATTGTTTCATCAAGGATAGGTCGTGTAAGACTAACCTCATTTCCTGTTTCACAGGATAGCAACACTGGAAGATCAGAGGGATGCTTCAGATGTGTGTTTTAATTCCATTGAAGCATTTGAAAAAGTCATTTATTCCATCATGGTGGCCAAAATGGAAAAATGGAGGCTAGAAAACTATATGGTCAGGTGAATTTGAAACTGCTAAAATGATCAGACCCCCCCAAATAATCCAATTCAATAAGCATTTATTAAGCATCCACTCTGTGCAAAGTTATATGCTAGATATTGAGGTTACAAAGGCAAAATAAATAAACGAATGCATGAATGAATGAGAAAAGAAAAAATGGTTTCTACCTTAAAGAAGCTTATGCATGCTCTACAAGTGTGGGCATAAATGATTTAGTACCACCTTAGAGCATCAGCATGGGATGGCAAATAAAACCCAGTCTGGAAGTCAGGACTGTTGTCTTTTGTTCTTGAGAAGGACCAATGACATCAGGAGGGTGATGTCTTGACTTGCAAGTAAATTGAATTTAAGTGAGGCAAAGCTGTGCAAAGTCATCAGTCTCACTCTCTTTTCCAAAATCAGGTCTTCCACTGCATCCATGGTTGGTGTCAGTCATCCTGATCTATTCATGTCCTGTCACTGGATTCCAATGGAAGTCAGGAAGACCTGGGTTAAAAGTCCACATCTCTAATATGGCTGTGTTACCTTGGTCAAATCACTAAAGTTCTTAGCAACTCTCTAAGGCTATAAATTTCAGAGCTGTTACAAATACATACATATATATATATATATATATATATATATGTATATATATATGTATATATATATGTATATGTATATATATACACACACAAGTATATGTGTGCATATATGTGTAGTATATATGTAGATGTGTTTATATACACACATAATACATGTATGTGTATATATATAGACACACACACTATATATATATATATATATATATATATATATATATATTTTATATAAATATGTAAAACCATTCTATACATACTTCTATTTATCAGTTATTTCTCTGGATGCAGATAGCATCTTCCTTCATATGTCCTTTGTAGTTAATTGGGGTATTAGTTCAAACCATACCTGACAAGTAACCCCCGCTACATTCCCTGAACCAATAAGCATCTTGCCTCTATTTAAAACTCCTGAATGAGGGGGAACCCAATTCTTTCTTTCTTTCTTTCTTTCTTTCTTTCTTTCTTTCTTTCTTTCTTTCTTTCTTTCTTTCTTTCTTTCTTTCTTTCTTTCTTCCTTCCTTCCTTCCTTCCTTCCTTCCTTCCTTCCTTTCTTTTTCTTTCTTTCTTTCTTTCTTTCTTTCTTTCTTTCTTTCTTTCTTTCTTTCTTTCTTTCTTTCTTTCTTTCTTTCTTCCTTCCTTCCTTCCTTCCTTCCTTTCTTTCTTTTTCTTTCTTTCTTCCTTCCTTCCTTCCTTCCTTTCTTTCTTTCTTTCTTTCTTTCTTTCTTTCTTTCTTTCTTTCTTTCTTTCTTTCTTTCTTCCTTCCTTCCTTCCTTTCTTTCTTTCTTTTTCTTTCTTCCTTCCTTTCTTCCTTCCTTTCTTTCTTTCTTTCTTTCTTTCTTTCTTTCTTTCTTTCTTTCTTTCTTTCTTTCTTTCTTTCTTTCTTTCTTTCTTTCTTTCTTCCTTCCTTCCTTCCTTCCTTCCTTCCTTCCTTCCTTTCTTTCTTCCTTCCTTCCTTCCTTCCTTCCTTCCTTCCTTCCTTCCTTCCTTCCTTCCTTCCTTCCTTCCTTCCTTGTTTCCTTCCTTCCTTGTTTCCTTTCTTTCTTTCTTTCTTTCTTTCTTTCTTTCTTTCTTTCTTTCTTTCTTTCTTTCCTTCATCTTTCTTTCCTTCATCTTTCTTTCTTTTTAGTTTTCAATACAGACTTCCACAAGTTCCAAATTCTTCCCCATCTCTCCCCTTTGCCCACCCTAAGACAGCATGCATTCTGATTACCACTTCCCCCAATCTACCCTCCCTTCTATCACACCTCTCCCTTCTCTTATGCCCATCTCCTCTTGTCTCTTGTAGAGCAAAACAGATTTCTATATCCCATTTCTTGTATATCTTATTTCCCAGTTGCATGTAAAAACAATTTTTAACATTCAGTTTTAAAACTTTGAGTTCCAACTCCTCTCTCTTCTTCCCTCCCCACCCATCCCCACTGAGAATGCAAGCAATTCAATATAGGTTATACATGTGCAGTTATGCAAAACACTTTCCTAATAGTCATATAGTGAAAGACTAACTATATTTCCCTCCATCCTATCCTGCCTCGCATTTATTCTATTCTTTCTTTTGACCCTATCCCTCTTCAAAAGTGTTTCCTTCTAATTACACCTCCTCCCATTTTCTCTCCCTTCTATCATCTCCCCATCCCTGTCCCTGCTTATCCCCTTCACTCCTAATTCCTTGAAGTATAAGATACCAAACTGAGTGTTATTCCCTCCTTAAGCCAAATGTGATGAGAGTAAGGTTCACTGTTTCCCTCTCACCTCCCACCTCTTCCACTCCATTGAAAAAGCTTTTTCGTGCCTCTTTTATGTTAGATATTTTGCCCCATTCTATTTCTCCTTTTTCTTCCCAATATTTCCTCTCATACTTTAATTTTATTATTTTAGATCTCATTCCCACCTATTCAACTCATCCTGTGTCCTCTGTCTATATGTATAGAATCCCTCCAACTACCCTAATACTGAGAAAAGTCTTGAGAGTTACAAATATGATCTTTCCATGTAGGAATGTAAACAGTTCAACTTTAGTAAGTTCCTTATGATTTCTCTTTCCTGCTTACCCTTTCATGCTTCTCTTGATTCTTGTGTTTGAAAATCAATTTTTCTATTCAACTTTGGTCCTTTCAACAAGAATGCTTTTAAGTCCTCTATTTCATTGAATGACCATTTTTCCCTGAAGTATGATACTCAGTTTTGCTGGGTAGGTGAGTTTTAGTTTTGATCCTAGCTCCTTTGACTTCTGGAATATCTTGTGTCAAGATCTGCAATTCACATTTTTGGATCTCCTTTAGCAAGCAGTTTACTTGTTATTCATGATTTTCTTGTATCACTCATTTCTCTTCCCAATTTTTGCTCTACTTCTTTTACTTGATTTTCAAAATCTTTTTTGAGCTCCTTCTTTACCTGAGACCAATTAATATTTTTTCTTGGGAGTCTTTGGATGTAGAAGATTTGACTTTCTTTTATTCTGTTTGTATACTTTGGTCTTCCTTGTCACCAAAGTAAGATTCTTTAGTCTGATTCTTTTTCCGGTTTTTACTCATTTTCTCAGTTATTTACTTGATTTTTGAGCTCTTTATTAAGGTAATTCTCTGCTTCCGGTGGGGGTGGGGAATGTATGTACTGTCAGCCACTTGATCTGCCCACAATCTGTTGACCTAGAGCTCCAGAAGCAGTTGCTGCTCCTGCTGCTGCTGCCCCAGGTTCCTCCTCCATGGGTTTTTCCACCCCCTCTGCCACCCTAGAGCTGGGCCCAACCACTCTACTCTCCAACACAGGTCCTACAGGTTTTTTCCACTGACCTTTCAATTTGTCCTTGTCATTTTAGGGTCATGAATTCTGGAAACTGCTACCGATGTCTAAGATTCAGTCCCTCCAAGGCCTGCTCAAGTCCATTTGTGCCAGAGTGGCCCACATTGCACTGCATGCTGCTCCCAGTGCAGCATGATAGACACTTTCCAGCGACCTTCCAAGATGTCTGGCCTGCAGATTTGCTTCACTCTGTCATTCTAAAGGTTCTGCAACTCCAGAATTTTTTAGAGACATTTTTATGGGTATTTGGCTGGGGTTTTTTTTTGGGGGGGGGGAGAGCTCTAGTAAGTCCCTGATGTTACTCTACTATCTTGGCTCCACCCTGGACCCAATACTTCTTGAGAAAATTCACTAGTGATGTGTGTTTCTCCAAGCATTAAGCCTGAATCTGCACCACTGCAACCTCCTCTTGTTCTTACTGCTACACTCTAGATGCCTAAACTGAAGTGGAATGCAATGATATTCTAATCCAGGAACTCTTACTTTTTTTTTTTTCATCCTGAACTCCTTTGGAAATCTGGCAAAGCCTATGGATAGTCCCTTTCTCAGAATAATGTTTTTTAAATGCTTAAAAGAAAATGTGTTACTGCAAAGGAAAAGCATCTAATTAAAATGTAGTTATCAAAAATAAAATACACACATGCAAGTTCATAGACTCTAGGTGAAGTACCCCCTGATCTGTTCCAGTCTCTCTTTTACAGATGGGGGATTTAAGGCTCAGAGAGGGAAAGCAACTTTGGCAATGAGTTTGTGGCATATCTGGGGCCTAGCATTACAGTCACACAGTCACCAGCCTCAGTCAGAAGAGGTTTAAAGGTGAACAGAAGACCTTATCTGGGCAAGAAAAGTTTCGAGTGTGGGCAGAGGAGAGGACGATGAACCTGAACAATCATCCTCCCCATTGCTTTACTTGAGGAAATGTTCCCAGGGGTGTCATTTCAGCCTCTGCCCTCAATTCCTCCAAATAGAATGTGGCCCCTTGGAAATAACCAAGTACAGCGTTATTTCATTTCTTTTCATACTCCACCATAAAATCATGCTCTCCCTCCCAGAGAGGGCTATTCTTGGGGATATCCATAGGAGCCGGCAGTTACTTTACTGCGTCTCAGGGGAAATTTCTGCAAATGTGTTTGAACGGTACAATGGCAAACGGCTCCTATTTGCTGTAAAAATATTTTCACTACATTTGTTCACTGACAGCTGAAGGCGATTCTTCCCCCTTTTACTGCAGTCATTATGGGGTGAACATAAAGCCAAAGGAAGAGGCTTGTAATATGTCATCCAGGGATGGTTCCCAGCTGCGTCGGAGCCAATGGCCTGGAGATGAGAAGGGAAGGGGGGAGGGAGGCAGGAAGAAGGCTCCAGGTTAATATGGGGCTGGCATAGCATTAGCTATAAAGCATATACATACAGCTGTGTTGGCATTAGTGGCCCATGGAGCAGGAGCCATATGAGCTCCGAGCTTGAAGTAACCATAGCAGTCTCCATGTCCAACCCCCCACACAGTTTGGGAATCTTAAGCACATTTATGGCTTCTTACTGTTTTAATAACATTATAGAACCATATATTGAAAGCTGAAAGTAACCTTAAAGATTCTCAGATTCACACTCTTCTTGTTATAGATGAAGACCCTGGGGCCTATAGTGCGGTAAAGTGAATTGCACAAGATGATACAAGTGACAGGTGATGTGAGTGCAAATCTATGGCGATCTCCATGATGCCACCTTCATTTGCCCATTTGGTAAACATTTATCAAGTGTCCAGTATGGATGAAGAAAGGAAGCCAGCTGGCCTTGGATACAGGTAAAACTGGATTCAAATCCTTTTACTTACACCTGCCAGGAATGTGACCATGGATGAATCACTTAATATTGCAAGGTTCTAGGAAGCTCCCTATAACTATGAAGTTACAGATGAGTGGTTGATCTCTATTGGTGAATCATTTCCACCCTGGGAATTTGTTATATGGAATAAATCACAGGTCCAGAAGAACAACAACAACAGAAGTTCAAAGCATCGGACATGCTGAAGATGTGAAGTAGGCTAGGATAATACTGTATGGGTCCAATAAAACATAGTCCATGTCAACGTAATACAAACTAAGAATATGGGGCATAAGAAGATCTAGATGAAAACTATTAAGTGCTTACCATATGTCTAAACACTGTGATAAGCCCTAGGCATAAAAATACAGGGAAGGGAGACTGCCCTTGCATTATCATTGAGGGGAAACAAGGATGGTTAGGGAAGGGTGTGTTACTCTAAGAAGTCACAAAGATGTCAAGTAAAACAAGAGGGAAGTCCATTAAGGTTTCCTTTCCAGAGTCAATTACAGTGTTGGTTTGATTATAGTTCTCTGAGAAAGAGGAGGAAAGGAGGTGGGTATAGGAAGGAAAGGGAGAACACTCATGCCACAAGTAGGGCAGAAAGTGGCCATGGTGAACATGTGAGCACATCATCCTAGGGAGTAAAGATTTAAATGGAATCTGAAAAGGAGAAGAGTCATCTCATTTAAAAAAGAGAAAATTGAGGCTCAAAGAGAGAAGGTAACTTATCTAAGGTCACACAGTGAGATGAGAGCAGATCCAAGACTAAAGCCCAGGTATCCTCTTTCCCAGGCCAGACTTTTCCACTCTAACCCAGGCTCCTCTCCTGTAGTCTAAATTCCAACACTGATTCACTAATTTTCATGGTTTCATGTATACATATGTGTATTCAGGTTTGAAAAATAAAGCACTATTAACAATTTAAAAAAATCATTGACAGTAATGATTCACAGCAAAATCTCTTGCTCTTTAAGGATATCCAAGCAGTTTTCAGTGGAAGCATTTGGTCCATCTTGGGAGACTCATACTTTCTCATTGTTCTCTCCCCCCCCTCCCCCCCAGACACTGTCCAGGCACATTCATTCATTCTACATGTTATGGCTTTACATACTTGAAGGGCAGCCAAGATTGTTCACCCAAAGCTGGCTTGCCTGAAATGCAGTCTTCAGGAACCTTCTGGCTTCCAGGACTCTCTGTGATGGAAAAGCCAGTTCTGGCATTCTTAAATATGAAATGTCTTTTAAGTTTATACTTGCAGTAGTGAGCCATGCCAAAAACAGCCTGTTATGACATAAGGGGTAATCAGCCAGTCAGCCCATGGCTCACTTACATGGATCTGAATGCCTTCAATTGCTTTATTCACATGGCAGAAAGGAAGTTAAACCTCAGTTGTCCCAGAGATGCCGCATTTCCCGGGCAATGGAAAAATCACAGAATAGGAGGTTTAATGACGACTTGACTATGAACTATCTCAGATGCTTCAAAAAATGTGTGATTTTATACCCCTAGTGATGTGGCATCTATGCAGTCCACATTTGAGCAGATATCTTTTCATGAGTTTCTGGTGCCAAAATGCTTCTTTACAAGGAGCCCTGCCCTCTGATGGGGAGCCTCACTACATTGACTTGACTAGTCCCTTGGATAACAGACACAAGAGAAAAAAAACAACTGGATCCATGCTTGAAAGTCATTTCTCCTTAATCAAAACCTCTCTGGGTTTATTATCCATTGACTTTGACTATGAGGAACCCAGGATTTCTAGATTAGGAAAGCCAGGAAACCCTGGTAAGGGAGTGTCATGGAAATATAGTCCCCTAAGCAAGATAAGAACGAAGAAATTCATCTTTCATCTCCTGGAGATCCAGGGGTGAACTTGTTCAATGTGATGGAGAGTTATTTTGAACTCTGTTTCTTTTTGTTCTACTATTGTTTAGTCAGTCAACAAGCATCTACTAAGGGTTTATAATGTTCCAGAAACTGTCAAAGGATAGCTCTCTGAAATGGGGAGAGACTAGCTGGGAAATACAGATGATATAAACAACAAAATGCATCAGTAGTCAGAAGAACAGAGATAGGGATACCTAGAAGTACATAAGATGCAAAAATAGAAAAAAAGAAATATGGTAAAAATCCAAGGTCTCAGATGTCTATAAAAATGCCTAAGAAACAACTAACAAGGAGGATAACATGAAAGGGCAATTCTGACTTGATACATATCATGGAAATTTGGAATGATGAGTTACATCACTGGAATTGTTTCTCTGAAGGAGTCTGCCTTATCCAAAAAGAAAAAGGATAGTTCAAGGGGTGGGAGTTGGCGGAGGTAGAATAATAGCATTGTATATTATGAAAATGTACTCATGTGAAGAAATCCAGACACCAGAGATAGGAAACATTGTGGGAAACACTGGGGTAAAGATTAACAGAGGCAGAAACAGAAGAATTTGTCATCAGATTATACCATAGACCACCTGGGCAGAGAGAGGAAATATCTGAGGGATTTGGGAAACAGATCATAGAATTGGCACATCATGAGGTATTGCTGGGGAATTGTTGGAGCATTCTTTCTTCCAAAAAGCAGAGCAGGTAAAAAATATCTTGATTTGCTTTAATGTTCATCTTTAAAAAGACAGAAGATGCAATAAAAACATTGCATTCTGGTTTTGATTTTCACTAACAAGGAAGAATTGGTTGCTAGGATAAAAATCACAGGAAAGGCAAAGTGGGTCACTGCTCCAACTTAGAGTTCATCATAAAAAAGGAGGAAACTGGGAATACTGTGACATCTATCCTAGAGTTTTGGAGGATGGACTTCAAAGAGTTGAGAGAAGGGACAAGTGGATTCCATGATATAAAGTCTTACACTTCAGTCCAGGAGGGAGGAAAAATGCCCAAGAATAAAATTCTGAAGGTCCAAAGAAACATTTCAAATAAATGAGTAGTATGGCATGGTGTTCTAGAGTCCAAGAATTTGGATTTAAATCTCTCCTCTGACACATACTGCTTGTATAAACTTGGACAGATTGTCTAATCTCACTGGGCCTCAGTTTCCTCGTTTGGAAAATGAGTAAGTTGGGCTATTCAGCCTCTGAGAAGCCTTACAGCTCTATTGCTCCATGATGAAAAAAATGAGATGTTTAAAGAAATATGGATGCAAGGGGGAATTCATCAGTCAAATTGATTAAAAGACACATGCGGGAGATGAAAGCATAAATCCAAATCAAATTGTAGTCAAAAGAGATAACAGATGATGTATACAAAAATTTGACACAATCTTGCAAGAATGGTATCTAGAGAGCAATATCTCAGAATCAGCTGAGGCTGGCAAGAAAAGTTAAGGTTAGCAAAAGAGTTTGGTTTTGAAAAATATATATTGGGAGAAAGACACAGGTTAAAGAAGGGCTAAAAACCATTCTTTGGAATGGATGCAATGATTATCACAAAGGAGAGAAAGAACCTAGTGACTCTATTTTGCTTCTGCTTTCACTGCCAAGGGGAATGAGTTCTGAACTGTTCAAATAGATCAAACATGGCTAACAGGAATAAGAAATCGATCACCAAGATAGTAAGTCCTTCTTGAGCTCAAGGCACCTACTCCAGGTGTACTCTCTACCAAAGTACTGAGAGGACTGGCAGACATGATGACTGAACCAGCCATTGGTCTTTGAAGGATCATGAAAAATGGAAGAAGGATTAGAGAAGAGAAATGTCCCAATTTTTGAAAAAGAGAAGAGAATGGAGTATGCAATTATAGTCCAGTGAGTTTGATGTGAATTCCAGGCAAAAATCTCCTTAAATAGATCATGAATGAACACCTAGAAAAGGAAGGATGTGGTCCCAAAGAGCCAACATGACTTTGTTAAGAACAGACCATGCCAGTAGAACCCTTAAATGTGTATCTGAGAGGTTCATTAAATTATTGTCTCAGTGAATAGATCAGAGTTTACTTAGATTTTAGCAAAGCATTTGACAAAATTTGCCACACTCTTTTTATGGAAAAGATGGAAGGATGTGAGCTAAACGATGCAGGATGGTTGGTGGCTTCGGAACCAGCTAAATAACCAAATAGATGATGCAGTGGACTCCAGCATGGAGCCTGAAGTCAGAAAGTCCTGAGTTCAAGTCCTGACACTTTCTGTGTAGTCATTAATGATTCCATTTCAAGTTGGAAGAAGGTCTCTAGTGGAAGGTTCTGGGGACATGTGTTGTTTAAAATGTTATCAACACAGATTAAAGCCATTGGTGATATACTTATTGAATTTGTACTGAGACTAGTAGGAAACATGTTACATAGCAGTCTAGATTCAAAAATTCAAAAAGATCTCAATAACATAGCGTTGAATCTATTAAAAGGAATTTTTATAAGAATAAACATAAGTTTTGCATATTGGTTCAAAAAATCAGCTTTACATGTTCAAGGTGGAGGAGGCTAGCACAGAAAGAAGCTCATCTGAAAAATATCTACATATTTGAATGGATGGCAATATGAATCAACAGTGATTTGGCAATGAAGAAAGTTTGATAATTCTTTTTCTATTTTTCAGTCATTTCAGACCCTTTTGACCCTTTTGGGTGTTTTCTTAGCAAAGATAATGAATTGTTTACCATTTCCTTCTCCAGTTCATTTTACAGATGAGGAACTGAGGTAAACAGGATCAAGTGACTTGTCCAGGGTCTTACAGCAAATAAACATTTGAGACCAGATTTGTACTTAAGAAGATGAGTCTTCCTGATTCCAAGTCCAGTGTTCTATTGACAGTCCTAGACTTGATTAACAGCATAGCACCCAGGAAACAAGGCAATAAAAGTCCATTGAACTTAAGGGTACATTTGGAGCATTGTGCTCAAAAGTCAGCGCCCCATTTCATGAAGCTCATTGATAAAGTGGAGAGCATTCAGATTCAGACAACCAGGATAGTGAAAAACAATTGAATTCATGCAACATGAGGATCAGTAGAGGGAAATGAAGATGTATGGAAAAGGGAAGCCTTGGGGTCAGGGCATGCCAGTTATCTTCAAGTATTTGAAGGATTGTCATGTGCAAGAGGGATGACACTTGTTTAGTTTGGCCTCAAAATGATGAATGAAGACAAAAGTGCTTAACAA
Organism: Notamacropus eugenii; assembly: GCF_028372415.1. Taxonomy (NCBI): domain Eukaryota; kingdom Metazoa; phylum Chordata; class Mammalia; order Diprotodontia; family Macropodidae; genus Notamacropus; species Notamacropus eugenii. The sequence continues at coordinate 50,983,985 of NC_092872.1, read as the reverse complement.
CAATTCAAAAGTGGAATGGTCTGCTTTAGGGGAAAATGGTTTTCCTTTGACTTAACAGGCATGGAACAAAGACTACATAGCTTTTATTTTATTTTATTTTTTGTAGAGAGGATTATTTTACAGACTCTATTGTCTCTAGATTCTTTTCTTGTGTTAACTTTTTAAAAATTAAATTTTATTTTACTTTCAGATCCATGTTCTTTCTCTCCTACACCCCTCAACCTGACCAATCGAGAAAACAAGAAAAACAAAACCCCTGTTACAAACATTTATAGTCAAGCAAAACCAATTTTCACACTGGCCATGTACAAACCGAATGAAACGCCTCAGTCTATACTCTTAGTTCATCAGCTTTCTATCAGGAGGCTGGTAACAGTTTTTACCTTGAGACATTTGGAATTGTGTTAGTTACTGTGTTGGTCAGAGTTTTAAAATCTTTCAAAGTTAATTATCTTTAGAATATTGCTGGTTTTCTATGAATTGTTTTGTATGAATTGTGTGAATTGTTTTGTATGAATTGTTTGTATGAATTGTTGTATGAAAAGTCTGTTCACTTTAGTCTGTATCAGTTCATTAAAGTCTTCTTATGTTTCTCTGAAACCATCTCTTTCATTTTAATAGCACATAAGTATCACCTTCATGTACCATAACTTTTAAGTTATTATATATTAATATATAAAATATTAAGTTAATAATATTTTATTTTCCCCCAGTTACTTTTCAAGAATCTTTTTAGCTTAAGCTTTTACAAGATTTTGAGTTTCAAATTTTCTCCCCCCTTCCTCCCCTCCCTTCTTCTGAAAATGGTAGATAGTTTGATATAGTTTATTGATGTGCTATTATGTAAAAATATTTCCATATTAGACATAGTTGTGAAAGAAGAAACATACCAAAAAGGAAAAAAAACATGAAAAAGAATGAAGTGAAAAAATATGCTTTGATCTGCATTCAGAGTCTGTCAGTTCTATATCTGGATACAGATAGCATTTTCCTTTGTGAGTCTTTTATACTTGTCTTGGACCATGGTGTTGAGAAGACCTGAGTCATTCATAGTTGATTATTACACAATGTCGCTGATACTGTGTACAAGGTTTCCCTCATTTTTCTCAAAGTTTTCTTCAGTGTTTCCATCCAATTTACTTTGGATCAGTTCATACAAGTCTTTCCATGTTTTGTTTCATTTCTTTTTCTGAAATTTTCCTGTTCATCATTTCTTATTGCCCAGTAGTATTCCATTACATTCATATACCACAGCCTGTTCAGTCATTCCCCCAAAGGATGGACATTCTGTCAACTTTCAATATTTTTCCATCACAAAAAGAGCTCCTATAAATATTTTTGCACGTGTAGGTCCTTTAGTCTTTTTATGACTGCTTTAGGACACAGACTTAATAGTGTCATTGCTCGATCAAAGCGTATGCTAGAGTTTGGTTGCCCTTTGGGCATAGTTCCAAATTGCTCTCCAGAATAGTTGGATCAGTGCATAACTCCACCAACAGTGCATCAGTGTCCTAATTTTCCCACATCCTCTCCAACATGTATCATTTTCTTCTTTTGTCATATTAGCCAATCTGATTTGCATTTCTCTAATCAGAAGTGATTTAGAGCACTTCTTCATATGACTATATATAGCTTTGATTTCTTCATCAGAAAACTGCCTATTCATATCTTTTGGCCATTTACCAATTGGATAATGGCATATATTCTTATAAATTTGATTCAGTTCTCTATATATTTGAGAAATGAGGCTTTTACCAGAGACACTTGTAGTAAAGGTTGTTTCCTAGCTTTCTGATTTCCTTCTAATCTTCGTTGCATTAGTCTTGTTTGTACAAAAGCTTTTCAGTTTAATATGATCAAAATTATGTATTTTACATTTTGTAATGATCTCTATCTCTTGTTTGGTCATAAATTCTTCCCCTCCACATAGATCTGACAAGTGGATGATTCCTTGCTCTTCAAATTTGCTTATAGTGTCACCCTTTATGTCTAACTCATGCATCCATTTTGAATTTATGTTGGTATATAGCATGAGATGCTGGTCTATACCTAGTTTTTGTCCTATTGTTTTCCAGTTTTCCCAGATAGTGAGCTCATATCCCAAAAGTTAGGTTCTTTGGGTTTATCAAGCATTAGGTTACTATGATCATTGACTACTGTGTCTTGTGTAACTAATCTATTCCGCTGATCCACCACCCTATTTCTTAGTCAATGCCAAATAATTTTGATGGTTACTGCTTTATAATATGATTTGAGATCTGGTATTACTAGGCTTCCTCTCTTTGTATTTTTCTTTCATTAATTCCCTTGATAAATCTTGATCTTTTATTCTTACAGATGAATTTTGTTTTTATTTTTTTCTAGTTCTAGGAAATTTTTTTTTTTTTTTTTGGTAATTTGATTGGTATAGTACTGAATAAGTAAATTAGTTTAGGCAAAATGGTCATTTTTTATTACATTCATGAGCAATTGGTATTTTTCTAATTGTTTAAATTTCCTTTATCTGTGTGAAAAAGTGTTTTGTAATTGCATTCATATATTTCCTGGATTTGTCTTGGCAGGTATCCTCTTAAGCATTTCATATTATTTACAGTTATTTTAAATGGAAGTTCTCTTTCTATCTCTTGCTGCTTGGCTTTATTGGTCATATAAAGAAATACTGGTGGTTTATGTTGGTTTGTCTTATATTCTGCAAATTTACCATTATGGTTTAGCCATTCCCCAATTGATGGGCTCTCCCTTGAATTCCAATTTTCTGCCACCATAAAACAAAGCTGCTATAAATATTTTCTGTATATAGGTCCTGTCCCTCTTTCTTTGATCTCTTTGAGATATAGATCTAGTAGAAGTATAGCTGAGTATGCACAATTTAGCAGCTTTAGGGGCTTAGTTTGAAATTGCTTTCCAGAATGACCAGGCTAGCTCACATTTCTACCAATAGTTCATCAATGTACCTAGTTTCTCATAGTCACTCCAGCATTTGCATTTTCCCTTTTTGTCAACTTTGCCAATTTGATGAGTATGAGGGGTCCTCTTACCTTTCTGGTAGTTTCTTATCAGTCCTCTTCACTTTCTCTTTCATTATCCATCATACCCACTAAGTGGGAGTATACCCCCAAGACTCTATTTTGGATACTCTTGTCTTTTCTCTTTATGCTTTCTCCTTGGGTGACCTGATCAGCCACCAAGGGTTGAATTTTTATCCCTATGCAGGTGATTCCTAGATCAATATATCTGACCCCAGTACAACATTGGCAACTAATCTACCTTTCCAACCTTATTTCCACCCTTATCATGTTCTACAGTCAAGGCAAACTCAACTTCTCCTTATTACTCACACTTGGCACTCCAGCTTCAATTTCTGTGCCTTTACTTTGGTCTCCCTCCATGCCTCAAGTGCACCCCCTTCTCATCTATACTTCAGAGAATTCCTTCTTTCCTTCATGAGTCAATTCAAGGGTGACAGAGCCAAGATGGCAGAGTAGAAAGATGGACCTATAGAAACTCCCCTACATAGCCTATAAAATACCTGTAAAAATGATTCTGAACAAATTCTAGAGCAGTAGAAACCACAGGGGAAAAGACTGGAAGAGCTCCTCAGCCAAAGACAGCCTGGAAGGTTGACAGAAAAGGTCTATCACACAAGGTGCAGAATGTGCAGCCCAGGGTGGGCTGCATGACAGGGTAGAGACAGGACCCAGAACAGGCTTCAGGGAGCCACTAGTAGCAGCAGTTCCAAGATTGCTCAACCAATAAATGCCAAAGAGAGCTTCAAAGGTCGGTGAGAAAGTTCCTTCACCTAGGGGAACTGAACGCAATCTGGACCACCTGCAGCAACCACTACAGTGGCAGTGTCTATTTTTGGAGCCCTCCACCTAAAGCCCTTGGAGGAATTGAGAAGTTGATTTCAATCTCAGCCCTAAGTGACGGGCCTGGGAGCCCTCTCCCTAAAGCCCCGGGGAGAATTGAGCCACTGATCTGAATCTCAGCCCTGATCATGGCCCTGGGGTGAGGATGAGCACTAGTGCTGTGAAGCCAGAGGTGGTTGTGGAGAGGGAATTCTACTCTCAGATTCAGGGCAAAAAAGTTTTTGGTTGCTCCCAGACCAGAGTGCAGACCAGAGAAGAGTAAACTCCTCCCTCTTGATTGTGCCACCTTGGATGAACTGAGAACTTACAGGTCCCCAGAGCATACCTTCCTCTTGACAAAGGACTAAAAAAGTCAAGTAACAGGCTGGGAAAATGTCAAAAAAAAAAAAAAGGGAAAAAATAAGACTATAGAAGGTTATTTTCTTGGTGAACAGATATACTTCCATCCTTTCAGATGAGAATGAATAATGCATTCCATCAGAGGAAGTCAAGGTTTCTGCATCCAAAACCTCCAAAATATATATGCAATGGTCTCAGGCCATGGAAGACCTCAAAAAGGACTTTGAAAATCAAGTAAGAGAGGTGGAGGAAAAATTGGGAAGAGAAATGAGAACAATGCAAGGAAATCATGAAAAGCAAATCAACAGCATGCTAAAAGGGACCCCAGAAAGAAGAAAATAACACCTTTAAAATAGACTAACTCAATTGGCAAAAGAGGTCCACAAAGCCAATGAGGAGAAGAATGCTTTAAAAAATAGAATTAGCCAGATGGTAAAGGAGGTTCAAAAGCTCACTGAAGAAAATAGTTCTTAAAAAATAGAATGGAGCAGATGGAAGCTAATGACTTTATGAGAGACCAAGAAATCACAAAACAAACCCAAAAGAATGAAAAAATAGAATACAATGTGAAATATCTCACTGGAAAAACAACTGACCTGGAAAACAGAGTTAGGAGAGACAATTTAAAAATTATGAGACTACTTGAAAGCCATGGTTGACAAAAAAGTGCCTAGACATTGTCTTTCATGAAATTATCAAGGAAGACTGCCCTGATATTCTAGAATCAGAGGGTAAAATAAATGTTGAAAAAATCCACCATTCACCTCCTGAAAGAGATCCAAAAAGAGAAACCCCTAAGAACATTATAGCCAAATTCCAGAGTTCCCAGGTCAAGGAGAAAATATTGCAAGCAGCAGGAAGAAACAATTTGAGTATTGTGGAAATACAATCAGGATAACACAAGATCTAGCAGCTTCTATTAAGGGATAGAAGGATTTGGAATATGATATTCCAGAAGTCAAAGGAACTAGGATTAAAACCAAGAATCATGTACCCACAAAACTGAGTATAATACTTCAAGGGAAAAAGTGATCATTCAATGAAATGGAGGACTTTAAAGCATTCTTGATGAAAAGACCAGAACTGAATAGAAAATTTGACTTTCAAATACAAGAATCAAGAGAAGCATGAAAAGGTAAACAGGAAAGAGAAATCATAAAGGGCTTTCTAAAGTTGAACTCTTTATATTCCTACATGGAAAGATCATATCTGTAACTCTTAAGACTTTTCTCAGTATTCAGGTAGTTGAAGGGATTATACACACACACACACACATATACATGTATGTGTGTATGTATGTACAGACAGAGAACACAGGGTGAGTTGAATAAGAAGGGATGATAACTAAAAAATAAAATTAAGGAGTGAGAGAGGAGGAATACACGAGAAAGGGAGAAATGGAATGGGGAAAATTATCTCTCATAAAAGAGGCAAGAAAAAGTTTTTTCAATGGAGGAGAAAAAGGAGGAGGTAAGAGGGAGAAAGTGAAGCTTACTCTCTTCACATTTGGCTTAAGGAGGGAATAACATACTCAGTTTGGTAAGAAAATCTATCTTACACTACAGGAAAGCAGGGGAGAAGGGGACAAGTGGGGTGGGGGAGATGATAGAAGGGAGGGCAAATAGAAGGAAGGAGTAATTAGAAGTAAACACTTTGGGGGAAGAACAAGGTCAAAAGAGAGAATAGAATAAATGAGGAGCAGGATAGGATGGAGGGAAATATAATTAGTCTTACACAACATGACTATTATGGAAGCCTTTTCCAAAACTACACAAATATAACCTATATTGAATTGCTTGCCTTCTCACTGGGGATGGATGGGTAGGGAGGAAGGCAGAGAAGTTGGAACTCAATGTTTCAGGAACGAATGTGGAGAATTATTTTTGCATACAACTGGGAAATAAGAAACACAGATAATGGGGTATAGAAATCTATCTTGCCCTATAAGAAAAGAGAGAAGATGAGGATAAAGGAAGGGAAGGGTGTGATAGAAGGGAGGGTAGATTGAGGGAAGGGGTAATCAAGATGCAAGGCATTATGGGGTGGGAGGAGGGGAGAGATGAGGAGAAAAATTGGAACTCAAAATTTCGTGGAAATGAATGTTGAAAACTAAAAATAAATAAACATTAAAAATAAAATAAAAATAAAAAAAAAGACTCAATTCAAGTACCACTTCTGTATGATGTCTTTCTTGATATCCCCAGTTACTCCTTTCCCCTTTCCCAAATGATTATATTTATTTATGTGTATATATATATATGAATATATCTATACATCATATATATTTATATACATATAAAATACATACATGTATATCTGTACATCTGTATAAGCATATAAATATTGGGGGCCAGGTAGGTAGTTCAGCGGATTCCAGCATGGGATGTAGAGTAAAAATATGTCCTGAATTCAAATGCAGCCACAGATAGTTATTAGCTATGTGACCCTGGGCAAGTCACTTACCTTCTGTTTGCCTCAATTTCCTCTTCTGTAAAATGTGGATAATAATAAAAATAGCTCCTGCTTCCCAGGACTGTTTTAAGGATAAAATGAGATAATATAAAAGCACTTAGCACAATATCTGGTACATAGTAAGCTCTACATAAATGTTAGTTGTTATTTTTATCATTGTATTAGCTTTGTGACCCTGGATAAGTCACTTAACTCCTCTTTGCTTCAGTTTCTTCATCTGTAAAGTGGAGATAATAATAGCCCTTATCTCCTAGGTTTATTGTGATAATCAAACAAGATGATATTTATAAAGAGCACTTAGCACAGTATCTGGTACATAGGAAGCTCTATAGAAATGTTGGTTGCTATGGTTGTTGTTAACTGTGTGACTCTGGGCAAGTCACTTGACTTCTGTCTGCCATTGTTTCCTTATGTATAAAATGGAGCTAATACTAGAACCAATGTGTCAGGGTTGTTATGAGGATCAAATGAGATCAAATTTGCTAAATGTTTTGAAAACCTTAAAGAGCTGTCGTGCTAATTCTTATTCTTTGCACTTCCTGCTGTTCTTATCTCCCCACTTTTACTCATAGTATCTCCCTACCCAACCTGAAATCACCTTCTCCTCATTTCTTCCTCCCTGAATTCTGTCAATCTTTTTGAGATCCATCTCACACCCCAACCTCCTCCAGGAAATCTTACTTGACTGTTCAGAATTTGGTCTCCTCCCTTGATGTGTTTGCCCTGGCCGTTTGCTATACATAAATTGCATTCTCTCCTCCCTTTCACCTTGTAAAACCCTTCATTTCCTTCAAGGTTCAGTTCAAGCACTTCCACAAGAAGCCTTTTTTGATTCTCCTAGCTACTAGTTCATTTCCTTCCAAATTATATACATATATACATATGTGTGTGTGCATGTATATATACATACACTTCACATAAAATATTGTCTCCACCGGCTAGAGTAGAAGCTTCTTGAGGGCAGGAGATATTTCACTTTTGTCTTTATAGTCTTAATTGCTACCACAGTGTCTAGCACATAGTGGCATCATGCTCTCTGAGTTTCAGTTTCCTCATTTGTAAAACATATATAAGGATCCCTGTCCTATCTCCCTCACAGAAAAGTTGTAAAATTAAAATGAAGTGATGGATAAGAAATTGTGCTTGTAAATTGGAGGGCAGAAGGGATCTTCCTCTTCTCAGATCTCTCCTAGCACTTTGCCTTGTACTAATCAAACCCTTCCTTGTATCAGTTATTTGTGTATGTGTCTCCTCTTATCCCTCATTCAGTTTTGAGCTTCTTGAGAACACTATCTGTATTTATCTACCTCTTATAACTCAAGTCTTGATGTACACCGCCTGCCTCAACTTCCTCTCCCCTCTGATGGCAGATTACCAAACTCCTCCCAATGCCTTCCTTTAAAGAGGTCAGGAACTAAACTTTCAGCTCATTTCAATTTACTCTTTCTGTTCTGGCTGGTTTCAGCTCCATGGAACAAGATGCCCTCATGCTGTGTATTTCCTGGTGTTCCCCCCAACCCTTTTGCTTTCCTGCCTCCTCTTTGTGTACTGTATCCTTCTTTAGCTTATAAGCTACTTGAGGGTAAAGACTATCTTTTTATTAATTGTATCCCCAGTGCTTGAGGCTGGTGACCTGCATAGCCCTCCCTCACTCAAAACAAAGTCAAGTGCAAATCACGTCATCATTTCTCTGATGGCATGGTTTTCTTTGGCAATGAAGGAGGAACACCATCCTGTGAGCAGATGCAGCTGGCTGCATACTAGCTGGGTAGCTCACCTCCTCCTCTCCTATTTGCCTCCCCCTCCCCTTCCTTTTCCTTTCCAAAGGAAGATAAACTTGGATGGCCAAAAGATGCCATCTGGGTTTTACTGGCTCCTCTCCTATTTCCCTTCCCTGCCCTCCCCTCCCCTCCCCTCCTCTCCTTTCTCCTGTCCTGTCCTCTTCCAAAACCTTAAACCTACTGCACTCTGAAACTGGGACTCCACTGGGGCCCTGCCTGAGGACTTCTCTGGACCCTCTTAAATTGAGAGTGATTATCAATAGTAACTGTGGCTGTTCCCCTCCCAGGCTGTCTTTCTTTCTCTTGACCTCATTAAAGGGGTTATGCCCCGGCTACTTCTTAAACAGGCCTATTCAATGAAGGGGCCTTGCCTCACCCTAAGTGAGTACCTTCAAAGACCTTGGCCTAAAGGGCCCAAGGTCTCCCAGTGCATCTTGGGTCATCATTAGTCATCCTGAGGAATATCAGGTGTGTGGATTCAAATGACTCTGGAGAAGTGAGGCTGGAGACCAGCACAGCCCTCCCTCACTCAAAACAAAGTCAAGTGCAAGTCAAGCCATCATTTCTCTGATGGCATGGTCTTCTTCAGCAACAAAGGACGAACACAATCCCTAGTGCTTAGCACAGTGTCTGGAACAAGAGTAGACACTCAGTAAATGTTTATTGGATTGGATTAGATTGTGTCACTATCATCCCTAGTATCTAATGTTGGGCCCACAATAGGCATTTAGTAAATTCAAGGGCTGAAATAGATTCTGTGCCTGACTTGCAGCTTGGCTTCTCCCTGGTTAGCAATAACTCTCCCATGCATCATTGAGTCCTTGATTCCAAATGACCCCATCTACCAGATAACTGCCTAATCAATAGTAATTGGATATGAGTAATTGAACATTATGTCTGTTGATGTTTAAGGTGTTTTGGGTTTTTTTTTTAGTCAAGTGCTTGTGGAGCCAACAGGGATTCCCCCTGCATATCGTAGCAGAGTCTGAAGAACTTCAACTGGAACAGTACCACCTAAAACTGAAATGTTGGCTGCTTCAGAGGAGTTCTGCATTGAGGAGTATTTGGTGGATCAGTGGCCCAGGAAACAACTAAGTCAGAATGGAATGAATGGTGGAAAGAACTCAGCTTTGGAGCTTAAATTTTGGGTCTCCCACTTACTATCCATACAGTCATGACCAAGCCTTTTCTTTTACCCTCTAAGTCTCAGTATCCCATTTTGTAAAAGAACTGGATTGTGTGATCATATAATTGAAGAGATGAAATCATGTAACAGAAGAGTCCAAAAGACCTGAGTTGAAACATTGCTTCTGATCCCAACTAGCTATGTTAACATAGGCAAGGCAGGGAAAGAGAATAAGCATTCAGATAGTACTAAGTGGCAGGCATTGTGTTAAGCACATTTCAGAAACCATCTCATTGGATCCTCACAATGATTCTGTTAGGTGGGTGCTATATCTCCATTTTACAGTGCAGGAAGCTGAGGCAAACAAATTAAGTGGCTTACATGGGGTCACATAGCTATTAAGTGTTTGAGGCTGGATTTGAAGTCAGGTCTTCCTGACTCCAGGTCTAGCACTCAATCTACTACATTACCTCACTGACTCTGTATAACACCAAGAGTCATTCCCCATAGATAAATAGTCAAAGGATATGAAGAAAATATTTTAAATTATAAATGATTATAAGAAAGCATATTCTAAATCACTAACAATAAGAGAAAATCAAATTTAAATAACTCTGAGACTTTAACCCCCTTGATACAAGTTCTCAAATGGTGAAAAATATGAAAAACATGAGACTGTTTTTTCCATACTGGAGGGCCAATAGTAAGCAGGGCATACTGATGTACTGTTGGTGGAACTGTGAAGTAATACAAGTATTTTTGGCATGAAATTGGAATTATTCAAGAAAAGTGAAGAAATTATCCCTAACCTTTGATCTTGATTATCCTGCTACACAAATACCCACCACCCTCTGGTAAGTCTAACACAGAAAGAGAGGTCCAAAACGTGTCCGTATATTCATCACAAAACTTATTATGGTAACAAAGAACTAAAAACAATGTGAATGGCCACTGATTGGGGAATGACTGAAAACAAACCACGATATACTAATATAGTGAAGTATTAATAGGGCAGTAAGAAATGGAGAATATCAAGAATTGAGGGAAGATCTGTATGAGCTAATGTAAAGCAAAGTAAACAGAACCAAGATAATAATATCAATAATCCAAATAAGTTAAAAGAATATCAAAAATGAGAAGTGAAAAACCCAGAAAAGATAAGGAAAAGATGGTAGAGTCTATGTACTGTCAAATGAAGTCACTATGTCAGATTGTTTTGCTTCATTGTTTTGCAACGGACATAGAGGCAACTAGGTAGTGCAGAGAAAGCTAAGTAGTTCAGTGGATACAGCACTAGCCCTGGAGTCAGGAAGACGAGTTCAAATCCAGTCTCAGACATTGACAAGCTGTTTTGCTTTAGATAAGTCACTTAACTTCTGGTTGACTCAGTTTCTTCATCTGTAAAATGAGAATAAAATAGCATGTACCTCCCAAGATTTGTTGTAAGGGACTAACAAGGTAAATTGTAAGTGTTGATTCTCAGCTGTTTCAGTTGTGTTTTACTCCTCATGACCCCATTTAGGATTTTCTTGGCCAAGACACTGGAATGGTTTGCCATTTCCTTCTCCAGCTCATTTTACAGGTGAAAAACTGAGGCAAATATGTCTAAGTGATGTGCCCAGCATCATATACAGCCTGTAAGTGTCTGAGGCCGGGTTTGAACTCAAGAAGATGAGTTTTCCTGACTCCAAGCCTGGCACCCTATTCACTGTTCCATCTACCTGCCTGGTACATAAGAAGTGGTATAGAAATATTAGCTATTATTATGAGTAGATAGAAACTCTGAGCAATAGAAGCTATACTGTTAATATAATACAGTATAGTTTATACAGTGTGTGGCGAGATCATGGGATGGTGCTGTTTTACTTATTTTTGTCACAATGAAGGGCATGATGTGGGCCAGGAGGCTGTTATGATGACTGTAATACAAAGGCATAAGGTGTCAGTTGCATACACAGAGATGGAATGGGGATGCGATATGGGATTTCATTGCTCTAGAGCAGATGTAGGAAACCTGTGGTGTTGAGTGCACATGTAGCTCTCTGGGTCCTCAAATGCAGGCCTTTGGCTGAATCCAAACTGCATAGAACAAATCTAGGGATTTGGATTCAGTCAAAGGGGTGCACTTGAGGACCTGGAGGGTCACATGTGGCCACGAGGCTATAGGATCTCAACCCCTGGTAGGGGATGCCCAGGTTAGAGAACTCTTGTCTATCAAAACAGACTGGTACCTCAGAGGACTATGTATGACACTGAGAAGTTAAGAAACTTACCCAGGATTGGGTCACCAGCTGGTATATGTCAGAGGCAAGGTCTTCCTGGCTTCAAGGCCAGTTCTATGTTACATCATGCTTTGTGTGTGTGTGTGTGTGTGTGTGTGTGTGTGTGTGTGTGTGTGTGTGAAAGAGAGAGAGAGAGAGAGAGATTCATATGGATATAAATATTAATTTCTACTTCAAAATACTTTTCTTACCATTCACACTGCAACCACTGTAGTTTATATTGTATTTCCCTCTTTTTCTAGACTACTGTATATCCTCCTAACTGATTTTCTAGCCTCTAAACTTTCTTTCTAGTTCATTCTACCTCCTCATCTTCCTAATACACTGTTTTGATCATTCCACTCCCAAAATTCCAGTCACCATCACCTTCCCAGTAAAATGCATATTCCTGATCTAGGTATTCAAGACACTGCATAATCTTATTCCAACCTATTTTAGTTGTTTTTTTTTCTCATAAAATACCTCTTTATGTACTCTGTGCTCCAGCCAAAGTGAATTACTCCATACATTTTTGTCTTATTCCTACTGTCTCCATACCTTTGTTTACGCTGTCTCCCATTTCTTTCTGTTGAAAATCTTTCCTTTGTTCAATGCCCAATTCATTCATCACTTCTTCTTCCAAGAGACTTCCCTGACAGCCCTCCCCACCACCTCACCCCGTAAAAGTGATCTCTCCCCCCTCACATATCTCTTAGCATGTGGTCTGGACCTCTATGTTTATTTTACTCTTCCGTATCACAATTATTGCATCTCTGTCTCACTCCTACTCCCAGGTCCCAGCACAGGCTAGTATATACAAGAGAGGTGATTGATTAGTAAATGTTAAATGGAATAGAACTGAACCAAAACCCAAATTCCATGACACATGATCTCAGAAAGCAGAGATCTCTCTAACTGACTCTGTGCCCACCTCCAAAGGCAGTTGGGTGATTCTCCTTCCTTTTAACTGGGAGAGTGTTTGCTCAGCATGGGCTACAGAAAACCCTCCAATATGGCATCTATAAAGGTCACAGTCTCTCTGCCTACCTTGCTTCCTCCAGATACTCTTTGATCAGCATTTCCCAGGCTTTTGATATTCTAAAGTAGCCTACCTTGGACTGGGATGGTGAGGTCTTTCCTAATACTCACGAATATTTATGAAGGGCTTTAAATGTACCCATGGTACATTCATTCTTGATGTCTGGGCAGGCACAGATACTATATGGAGGCAAGCAAACCAGCATCCTCTTCTGAACTCCACGTACTGTAGCTTCGAATTGAAAAAACAGAACATTATGTCGTGAACTTATAATCTAAGTGGTGGAAAGGATGGCATGGAGAGGGCTTTGGGACTACTGGTGTAGAACCGTGGTTTAAATTTCAGCTCTCCTGATTATTGCTTCTGTGATCAGAATCAAATCATTTTAGTTCTCTGAACCTCAAATTCCTTCTCTGTAAAAGACTTTAGAATACAAACATCTTAGAAAACAATTTAAAAGTCACTGAAGTATTCAATTTCTTTGATACAGTAATCCTGCTCCTAGGAATATACCCCAAGGAGGTCAAGTGACTGAAAGCAAGGGTCTTTACAAAACAAAATGTTTAAAGGAACACTCTCCAGTAACAAAAAAACTGAAAGCAAAATGGGTCCCCATCGATCGGGAAATGACGGAGCAAATTGTGGCATGTTAATGTAATAGAATATTAATGCATCAAGAGAATGAAAAATGTGAGGAATTTGGAGAAACTTGGGAAGACTTGTAAATTAAGTGATATAGAATAGAGAAAACAACAATAGTCAATAATCAAATACAAATTATAATAACCTAGAAAAACAGTCAAATTCTGGTAAGTATTAATGAATACACATAATCAGAGAAAACTCACACATACACACTTGCTCCCTCCCCCTTTCTGTAGAAGAGGGGAGCACTATGAGGTGAAAATACAATATGAACTGGCAGATGAGATACTAGGATACTTGGTTTCACTATTTTTTTTTTTTTTGTTATAAGAAAGGGTTCAACAGTGAGGGGCTGAGCTCAAGGGGGGAAATAATTGTGGTCTGAAAATAGAAGGCAACAATGATTTATAACATATATACATATACAGCAAATGTATATATATACATATACACGTATATATGCATGTTGTATGTATATATGTATACACACATCCTATATGTGTAAATGTGTATGCATATGAAGAGAGAGAGAGAGAGAGAGACAGAGAGAGAGAGAGAGAGAGAGAGAGAGAGAGACTAATATTAAATGACCTCAGCTCTAAATCCTATGTTCCTATGATGTAGAAAGCCATAGAGTTTACCAGGGATAAGTTCCTGAAAGATCCTCACTGATCATTCCATCTTAACCAGAATATGCAGTACCCTTGCAGGCTCCAGATAAGAATATCATCTCCCTAGATCCCTACATTACAGTCCCAGTAAACACTTTCTATTTTAAAAAAAATATATAGTTTATTTATTTCATTAAATATTTCCCAATTATATGCAAAAAAACCATTCTTTTTAAAATATTGAGTTCCAAATTCTCCCCCTCCAACCTACCCCTTCCTCATCCCTTAAAAATGCTGAGAATATATTGATTATACATGTGAAGTCTTGCAAAACATATTTCCATATTAGCCATGTTGTAAAAGAAAACACATGCACAATACACACACAAGAAAAATAAAGTACAAAATATGCTTCAGTCTGAGCTCTGAGTTCATCAGTTCTCTGGAGATGGATAGCTGTTTTCATACGGGTCCTTTGGAATTGTCTCGGATCATCGTCTTGATCAGCAAAGCTCAGTCTTTCACATTTTAATATTGATGTTCCAGCATTACTTTCAAGAGACTGAGGAACTTTGCCCACCTGGTATGCTGGCCCAAGAAGTTATCCTTGTTTTATAGTCCTGGCTCTCTCTCTTTCTCAACCAATCAGGAAGAAGCTATTTGATTGACCACATGTTGATATTCTATCTATACTCTCATGTGTCTTTATACATAGAAGTATTGTGAAGCCCCATGTAGACTTTAATCGACCACAGTTGCAAAAACGGGGCCAGCAATATTAAGCTGTTAAAGAAGATAAATGATCTTTTCCTTTGAGTTTGGTGTTATCCTTGTCTTTTCTCCTTCCCCTCATCTAAATGGAAGGATAGAAGAGACTTAGGACTTGAAAACTGAGAATCTCAGCCCCTCTCCCATTTCTCATCCCTCAGAACTGTTTGGTAGATACTGGGCAAAAAAACATTACCTGACTTGTACTTGACCTTTCAGAGATGAAAAGATAGGAGGTATGTGGAATGATGAGTGTAAGCTAGTGTAAAGTCTGGGAGAGAGAGAGAGAGAGAGAGAGAGAGAGAGAGAGAGAGAGAGAGAGAGAGAGAGAGAGAGAGACCAGGAATCCAGAGGAAAGACTCAAGCTCAGGGTATTAGCTATCTGGGAGTATCCTGTTCTCTGTCAGAATGATCTTGACACCCAGAGTCAAGATCAATTAAAGGATGACAGTAGAACTAGAAGGGAAATTAGAGGTTATCTAGTCTAAACCCCTTTCTTTTATTGAGAGGAAACTAAGATGTTGAATGATTAAATGAATGCCTGAGTCACACAGGTAATAAATGACCAAAAAAATTATTTGCTCCTGATTCCATATCTAGGATTCTTTCCCCTGTATCATAACACTGCTATCTTCAGCAGCCACAGCAACAGCAGCTTCATTCTCTCTAGGACATCTCTGTTCAACTCTTAGCTCAGTAGACTTTTCTGGGACATTAAATAATTCATAGTCAGTTGCTAATGGTTATCCCCACCTGACTGGACCTTGACATTTTGCTCAAACAATTCTTCAGTAATCCCTGACTACCCCTCTGTCTACATCATTGCCTTCTCTCTCTTCCATGGAGTTACCATATAGGCAATTTTGTGATGTGTAAAAGGAATTTTCTACTGTTATAATCCACCATTCAAAAACATGCCCC
Source organism: Notamacropus eugenii (assembly GCF_028372415.1). NCBI lineage: Eukaryota > Metazoa > Chordata > Mammalia > Diprotodontia > Macropodidae > Notamacropus > Notamacropus eugenii. The sequence continues at coordinate 50,968,153 of NC_092872.1, read as the reverse complement.
CAAACCAACAAGATATCCCATTCCTGTACTATCCCTTACTTGTTTACTCCTTCAAGAATGGAGGTAATAATCATCATTATTTCAATTTTTGATACCTAGCTAGAGAAAAAAAGCAGTTGTGAGCCCGATGATGGACCATGGCTATTATCTGAGGATGGGTCTCACTAAGTTTAGAAAGTCTCATTGCCCAGCTGGCTGCAGAGTGATAAATATTTGCACCACAGCAGCTTTCAGAGACCTTCTACTAAGTTATGTGGGGGTAGGACTCTGTAATGGGATGCTACGCTGATGAAATCACAGGTCATTGATGAATTGATGGGTGCACTTGATACCTGAATGAGTCTGTGACCTCACTGACATGCCTTCGCTCTTGCTACCAGAGCAGATCTCAACCCTACCACATCCTCTCATCCTGTGTGATTTGTGTGAGTCTTCCAGGAAATCTCCACAGAAGATTCACTCAACACACTTAAAGTCCTCCCTGGGGCCTTTATGTTTCAATTTTGTTACATATATGTATATAAGGGGTGACCCCAAAGTCTTAGTACAATATTAACCTTTAATAGCTCAAGCTTTTATAGCTTAAAACCATTGTGAACCACTGTATTATGCCAAACATAGGTAAAGCACTTTGCAAACTTTAAAACATCACTTAAATTTCATTATTGTTGTTATTATATATTAAATCATTATATATTTATCACTATTCTATGTGAAAATGTGATAGACAATAATAGCAAATAATATTTATTACATTCCTATTGGTGAATTTATTATTGCATGAGATCTTAATAATGTAATAACTCAGATTATTTTGTGGTTTATTCAGTTAAGGAAACATTTATTCAGTGCCTACTATGTGCAAGGTAGCAGGGTACAATGGAACCAGGAAGGCATGGATTTAAGCCCTGGGGACCTCTGACACATACTAGATAGGACTCTCTGGACAAGTCACTTAACCCAGTAGTACCCCTAATGAACTGATACAGAGTTGTAGAAAAGAGTTGATCTGTAATGAAAATCTTAGGTTCAGTTGATATGTGTACATATCAAAGGCAATTAAGTGGCTTAGTCAATAAAATATTAAACCTGGCATCAGAAAGACCTGAGTTCAAATCCTGCCCCAGACACTTATTAGCTATGTGACTCTGGGTAAGTCACTTAACCTCTCTCTTCCCCTGTTTCTTTAATTGTGAAATGGGAATATTAATAGCGCCTGCCTCACAGGACTGTTATAAGGGTCAAATGAGGTAAAGAGCTTTGCTATATAAATGCTAGACATTATTATTATGTGGGGAAATATTACTATACTTCTAAGTATAAAGACACACAGAACTATACATATTACATACATTATATATGTAATACATTTATTCAAGTAATAAAAGGTTACATTTTTATAACTGATATATATATGTATATATGTGTGTGTGTGTATATATATATAAAGGTGATATGGTGGAATAGAAAGAAGGTTGGATTTGAGGGCCAGGCCCATGGACCTAAGTTCAAATTCTACTTTTTAATATCTGTGGGATTTTAGATATTTCACTTTTCTCTGGGCTTCAGAGTTTATAAAATGAAGGACTTAAATGAAATGTCTTCTGAGGTTCCCTTCCAAGACTAAATTCTATAAACCTATGGAGGCCATGGACCTGAGTTGGAATTCTGCCTTTGTAACTAACCAGTTGCATGACCCTGGGTAAGTCACTTAAATCTCTTGGAGGCTCAGTTTCCTCATTTGCAAAATGAAGCCAGTAATATTTGTACTGCCTGCTTTACAGAATTGTTATGAAAGGAGTGCCATAAAAATGTCAATTGTCATAATGTAATAGAAACCTTAAAGTGCTACGTAAATATGATTTATCATTATAGTGATCATTATATAGCTTTCAGTCAAACCTCTTGGGACTAAGAAGGTTAGCACATTTCTGAGATGCCCTCTGTGGTCTTCCCACATTTTGTATAGATTTAAGCTGCCCAGAAACATTTTTACTTGTCTCAGGAACTACTTCCAGCTCAGGCTGCCCCCCCACCTTCCCCAAGTACCCAGGGGAAAAATGAAACCCTAGACAAACTTATGAGCAGAATAAATTTTCCATGATTCAGTGGCTCCAACAAATCCATCGTGTGACTGGTGTTCTCTGGAGGGCAAATGTCTTCGAAAGAAAGATCTATACATTAGCGGGAGGGCGTTTGCAACAAGACTGCTTTCTCTTATGCAAGATCCCAGCTCTGTCAAGTGAAGGCCAGGAGCTGGAGCTGGTCCTCAGAGCAAAGAGGAGAGGGAGACCCCCATCCAGGGTTCTCCCTCATTTTATCAAGCTTCTAGATGTATCCTACTTTCTGGCAAGTTTTCAATGTACATTGTAATCTATCAACATGTTAACAGAACTGTGACCTAGAGGGTCTCAAGAACTGCAGCATTTTTCTTAATGTTTAGTGAAGCAGAAGTCCCTGGTTCCCATCCTAGTTCTACTACTCAATAGACATGTGATCTTGGACAAGTCACTGCTCCAAATCTTAGCCTCATTGTTCTCGTCTCTAAAATGGGAATTGGGGCTTGGAATCTCTAAGGGATCCTTAAGATCCCATCTAGCTTCAAAATATATACCTCTGAGGAATAGTTTGGTGGCACAGTAAATACAGCATTGTCCCTAGAGTCAGGTGGACCTGAGTTCAAATCCAACCTCAGACAGTTTGACCAAGTCACTCATTACCAAATGCCTCCAAATATGGAGATATAGGTGTATATATACATATATAGGGGGGTAATAATAGTCACATTTTATATATATATACACACACATACATACACATATATACATGTATATGTGTAAGTATATGTGTGTGTGTATATATATATACATATGTATACACACACACACACACACACACACATATATGTACATAAGCCTCTGAGTCCTCACCGAAGTTGGCTAATCTTCTACTTGGCACTAACCAGTATCATGGGGCTGTGGTATAAGTCAGTTTATTTTTGGGGTCTAGTTGCCCCATGATAAGGTTGAAGACCTACAGAACAGGGAAACCAAATTCTACGAAACAATAACCACCATGAAGCTTTCCCTGACTTTCCCCATTTTCTGCTACAATGAGTATCCATCACTTTATTATTAATATTCATACTATTTATAATTATTATTAATAAAAGTGAAAACTGCTTAAATTTCTATAGTACCTTAAGATTTACAAGACACTCTTCCCACAACAGCCCTGTGAGGTAGGCAATGTGACTATTATCACCCCCATTTTGCAGATGAGGAAACTGAGACTCTGAGAAAAGAAATGAATGACATATTCAGCCTTGCACAACTAGTAAGCATTAGAGTTGGGAAAGACCTCAGTCAGGAATCAAAATCAGGACTTTGCCCCCAGAAGGTGTATTAAAATTTGGGGGGCACTGACAAAATCTGTGTTCCTTCTTTTAGGGAGAAACAACTGAACTTAGCTGTTGACAAGAATAATGAGATGAAATAGGAAAGTTGTCAGTTGTCTTTCACCCCATCTGCTACATGTGAGGTAAGTTCTGACCTGCACCATTTCTACCCTTCTCTGTCCAATTGAACCCCACATACAAAGTGATCTCTCAAATATTAGTCTTAGGTTATTCTATTGTACTGGCATCTCTGTCTTTCTCCATGAGACAAATCTCTCCCTCCTACTACAAAGCCTTACATTTTGAGGTGCCAAGTATCTCCCCCAGATCTCTTACTTCCTGCCCATAACTATTTTCCTCAGGTACATTTTATGGCAGCTTTGGAACCAGAATCCTTCCCTAAGTTTCTGGATCTGAAATTTATAGTAAAGTCTCTGGACGCCCAGTCCAATACTCTTTCTCTGATACTCTAGTTTCCATCTCACTCTCTTCAGAAGTGATTCAGGGATATCCATTGTTCTAGCAGTTGTAAGTTGGCAAAATCTCAGCGTTAGTCCTATCTGTTAGGGAAGAGAAACCCCATCTATAAAATCTCTGAGAAGTGGTCATTCAACCTCTGTTTGAAAATTCCTAGGGATGGGCAACTCACTACCTCACAAAAGGAAAGGGCAGGGAATGTGTCTGCTATGTGCTAGTCACTATGCTAAGTGGTTTACCAATATGATCACATTTGATAATACAGTAAAATAGGCTCAGGAAATAGTCTACTGTTGTACTTTGGGACCGCTCTGACTTTAAAATTTCTGTGTCCCCATGAAAAGACTTGTCCTACTATGAGAAGGGAGATTCTCTTGTCATATTTTGGGGGCAGCCCTGGTAATGTACAAGAAGTCTGAGAGAGCCAGCAAGGGGCTGGTTCACACAAAGCCTCTCTTTAAGGAAAAAAAGATTAAGTGTTAACCTGGAAAAGACCAACCTGTCAGCTTCACTTGGGCACTTGGAAGAACACAATGAAGCAAGAATCAGCTTGTAAGCCCCTTTGAGATCAGAGGGAATAATCAGTATGGCTTTGGAAGGAACAAATTCCCTCTGTCTAATTGAATTTCCCTCTTAAACAGGATGACAGAGCAGACAGGGTAGAGGAAGGAAATAGCTAAAGTCTATCTTGTATGCCAACCCAATAACTCAACTATCTGCAAACTGACCAGGAAAGAGGTAGGCAAGCTTATCTCCAGCCTTCCCTCCACCCTTTCTAAGTTCCTATTTCCAATCATTCACAGGAGAGCCTAGGACAGTATTGGGAAACCTGGGGCCTTCTATGTCCTTTGGTGCAACCTTTTGACTGAGTCCAAGTTTTACAGAACAAATCCTTTTATTAAAGGGATTTGTTCTGTGACACTTGGATTCAGTTAAAGGGCTGTACTTGAGGACCAAGAGGGCCATATGTGGCCTCCAGGCCACAGATGTCCCACCCTGCCCTAGAATTTAGTAGTCAGAGGTCTTAGAGATCACTTAGTTTACTTTCCTTATGTTCTTCCCTGCTGCTCCCAGGAAGTGTTTATAAACACTCTGAATAGGAAAAGAAGTTGGGAAAGGGAAGAGAGAAAGGGATATGGCAGAGGACAGAAGAAAGGAGAGCCCCAGCAGTTAAAGGTGCACCAAGTCATCAGCATTTCTGTGTCAGTGACCAATAGGGGATTGCTTCCTCTTCTCCAAAGTTCCAAGGTCCTTTCAGCACTAAGGCTGCCATGTTTAGCGGAACAGAAAAAAACAAGTTTTATCATTCTCAAAGTATCCAAGGAGTAGATTAGAGCATGATGGCCTCCTTGAATTATCAAAGGTAGCTTTGTGTGTATACTATTTAACTCCCAGTTACACATAAATGGGCAAACTGAAGCCCAGAGAGGTTTGTGACTTGTCCAAGTTTGCACAGCTAGGGAGCAACTGATCTGGGATTCCAATCCAATGCTCTTTCATTCATCCACACTACTTCTCTTGTTCACCAGTCAGTTACTGGTGAACCTCTATGGTACACAGCACATTTAGCAAAGGGGAGCTGTAACTGTCAGCAGCACTATTTCAGCTTCTTACCAGATGCTTCTGGTTTATGCAAAACCTACAGGCCAGAGAGGTGAGGAGCTGGGAGTGGGAGATGAGGAATACAGAAGCAGATAATCTGAAAAACAGCAAGCAATCTGCCAATAAATCCAGTTCTTTATGATCAGAATGTTAGTTAGCTATATACTTTTGAGGCTATGTGGTGCTGGGGAAAGAAAGATTTAAAACCAGTAGATTTAGATTCAAACCTGAAGAGGCCCAGCTACTTACTACTGATGAACCTAGGGCACCCTTTTCCCTTTAATTCTTGGTTCCCTCTTCTGTAAAACAATGAGGCTTGGCAAGATGATCTCTACAAGGTCCTCTTAGCTCTAAATTCTTTTATCTCCTAGCCTAGAAGGACTGGAATTTAAGAATACCTAGAAGCACCAAACCGTTTCAATCAGCACATATTTTTATATATATGTATTTTTAGATTCACAAGGCAAAGATAACAGAGATAGTGGGATGAATTTTTTTTTTCATTTCAAAGTAAATTATAATATTTTTCATCGCTTAATACACTTAGTTCTTCTAATGTTAGTTATGGCCCTGGCTCCAAATCTATCCCTGGCTAAAGTGTTGACCACTGGAGTGACTCATTGCCTTGGTGATGGAACTTGGCATTTATAGGGAATATCAGTCTTTTTCAAGTCCAAAAATTTTCTCTGGTCCTTTGAGTTTGGAAAATGGATCCCCAAGTGTTCTCTAACATAGTAACAATGCACAAGAATATTGTGCTTCAAGGTTTACAAAGTTGTTTGCTTTTTTTTCATTACAGCAACCCTGTGAGGTAAAAGGAGAACTTTACCTCATTTTAAAGATGAGAAAACAAAATCAGAGATGTCAAATACCTTCCCTACAGTCACTCAGCTAATAAGGAGCAGAAGCATGAGTCAATCTCAGCTCTCCTCACGCTTTTTCTGTATTCTTTCTACTTTGTCATCCTGTGTGTCAAAATTAGGCCTGTATTTACGTGGTATTTTATAATGCCAAAATACTTAGACTGAATTTTGTATCTAAAACACATGTGTGTTTATATGTATATATGCATATAAACACAAACATATATACATATAATATATACACACATACACATGTAATGCATAAACACACACATGTATACATATACAGGTGGTATATGTGCACATACCTGTTGATATATATAACACATTGTGTCTGTGTTTTACACAGTACATACCGATACATGTATACTGTGTATTATGCAAATGCACACATATGTACATATGTAGGTTTAATATGTGCGTGTGCACACAAAAACATATAAGCATGTGTGTATATGCATGTACATATACATATATAGTGTGTATATATGCATACAAATATATATACATATACAATGTGTATATATATACATTCACATACCAATATATGTGTATTCATATACATACACACAAACGTGTGTGTGTGTGTGTGTGTGTGTGTGTGTGTGTGTGTGTGTGTGTACTGAGTCAGCAAGTTGTTCAAGGTCCTAGTATTAAGTGTCAGGATCATGACTTGAACTTATCTCTCCTGACTCCTGAACCTGGGTTAATTCCACTAGGCAATACTTTCTCTCATATGTTAGGTGCTCAAGAAATGTTTTCTTACTTGAATTAAGGTGAATTGGATTGAAGGCTGCATGCAGGGTTTGAGGAGGATTGAAACCATGAACAAGAATCAGATTTGAGGATTTGGGTCTCTGCTTCCCTTTACCATCAGGAGGCATTGCTACCTCTCTTGCTGAGTACTTGGAATCCTGAGCTAAGAAAACAAAACCCTTTTATCATAACTACCACTTAGGTAGAATTCAGAGCTTTCCTAGTATAATATACCTCTCTGGGAGCCTCAGCAGGATTAAGGAAAATATACAGTGAAACTCACTTCCCTCAGTTTTGCAAAGGGCCTAGAAGTTTAAGGAAAACATCATTAGCTGGAAGAAACCCAGCACCAACTAAGCCTCCAATGACACTTTCTAATGTGAAAGTCAATATGAAGGAAAACACCAAATGTAGAAGCCACATATTGAGCCAGGCTCCCTAGGGATAATGTTTTCCTTGGTTATTTCCGAAAGAGAGGTGGAAAAGAGGCTTGAGGAACAGAAAGGGAAGTTGCTGTATGAACTCTTTAAGATAAGAGGATTCCAGAAGGGCTGAGTCACCATCACTCTTTGAAATGGGTCTGTAAGTAATGCAAATCCTGGGTTACTCTGAGTTAAGTTACACAGTGTAAGTAAAATGGAGTAACTGCAAGCAGACATGAAAGAGTCTGGTTTTCAGATCATGGATTTGATGATTTTGTAAGCCATTTGAGTGATGTAGCTTCAACTTAAACAGCCACTCTTAGTATACAATTTTCTATTACTATGTATGAAAGGTGGTATTGCACAGTGGATAGAGAATTGACCTACAATCCAAGGACACCTTATTCAAGTTCAAGACCTTCCTGTGACACATATTTCTTGGGTGACCCTGGGATAAGTCATGTAAATTCTTGGTGCTCTAAGCAACTTGCTGAGACTAGAAATTACAGAGAAGGTGCCAACCTGAACTGGTAGAGGGAGATTCCTCACCTCTGTGTTTCTTATACTAAGGAAATCACATAGTTAGTCCCTCTTTCTTAGTATTACCATCATTATCATTGCAATGTAGGAGAGGTCAGATCTATTCTGCTTAGCTTTGGTTAAGTCAGAGTTGATAGTAGCACAGGTAGAAAATAGTCTCAGATGTTTCTGTTCTTGACTGTTTCCTGGTGACATATTTCTCTATAAATGGTCCTATTTATAACAAGCAGTATCAATCATGTATCTGTGGCTATAGCTTTCAATTTGATAACAATTATTGTTTCTACCTGTGGAGCTGTATAGCTAAGAAGCTCATTGCTTACTGATTGGCTACTGGTGATTAATTTCTTGGCCATGTGAAGTTATGAAATAAAGAAAAATGTTTACATAATCCTTGGTCTTTGGTGGCCCCTTCTTCTTCCACAGTAATGGTGGGAAAGTAGCAGAAACGTGAGTATTATTTTAATTCTGGTTACTCTCAATGTGAAATGTTTGTCCAAAGACTAATGAATCATATACTACTGGAGGAAATAAACCATCAGTATCTTGACCTTCCTACTAAATGAGAAAACAGGAGACATAAAGAAGTTGCCGTTAAATGGAAAGGTGGTCCACAGGTTTTCCCCAGGGGGGCAAATAAGGGAGCTGGAAAAGATGGTTTCATTATATGTCAGAAAGAGCAAGAAACATTATCTCTTGGAACATTTGGTCCTCTGCCGCAAAGGATGAAGGAGAAAAAAGATATGAAGGACTTTACAAGATATTCTAACCTAAATTAATTTTATCTTGAGTGTGACTTCAATGTGAAGTCAGTCATGGGTGAGGACAGTGAAAAATATATTGGAAAATAATTTGGGACCAAGAAATGAAGGAACCCAAAGTCTTAATGGTTCCTGTGAAGTCTTAGGGATATATATTTATGTACTCGCTTTATGATGTAAGTCAGAAGCCATCAAATATGGTAAATATTAAACAAAAATCACAAAAACGAGACCACATAACAGTCCAGAATGGTTGGTTGTTGATGCGGAAGTCATTTCAGAATTATTAACCATGTGCAGTTACATTATTTAATAAAACTTTTAAATATTTGGTTGGTCTAATTTAGGAGACTCTGCAATATCCTTGGGCTATGTAGCATGAGGACAATATTCATTCACAAACAGGAAAAATTTGGAGGACTTGGCCATCTTTAAGGGCAATATTTCCACCTGTGTTCACTGTCCAAAAAATTCCAAGAAAACGGCAGGCACTTTGGGGGAATATAGAATGCCCTGTTTTATGCTTTGGCAGAAGGCAGCCAGGTAAATAGAGTGTTGAATCTGAAGTCAGAAAAAATCTGACTGGGCTCAGGAATTTTCTGATTGTGTGACTTTAGGCAAGTCACTTAACTCCAGCTTGCCTCAACTTCCCCATCTGTAAAATGGGATGATAGGAACACCTACTTCTCAGGATAATTGTGAGGATAAAATGAGATAATATAAACAGGCAGCATGGTATAGTGGACAGAGCACTGGATTTGGAGTCAAGAAGATCCAGGTTAAAATCCTACCTTAGACAATGAATGGTTGAGTGAAAATGGGTGAATCATTTAACCTCTGTTTCAATTGATTGTCTTTAAAAAGAATAATGAGCACAGCCTTTGTTGTTGTTATGCTTATTTGTAATTCATTGTCCCCAAATAGAAAATTTCTTGTGGAAATATCAGAAATTATCTCTGCTTTCTCTAAGATCTTCTGGCCCCTATGAGTAGTGTAATTCCAAAGAATTAACAACAATAATAACAAAAAAAAAAAAAGTTCCTCAAAGGTATGCAAAAAAACAAAGAAGGAATTAGCTTCTAAGAACCACAATGTGCTAGTTTCTCTCCCTACTCCTACTTTGCCATCCAATGACTCAACTTCCTGCCATCCCAAACTTCAATCTGAAATCACCACACTCCTTGCCTAATATGCCCACTTAGAGATGTCTCCCCAGCTCCCAAGCTTACCATGTCCAAAACTAAATGCATTATCTTTTCCTTAATACTCCTCCTCCAAACTTCCCTATCATCCTTCTAGTCGTACATATTTATAACCTTAAGGTCATCCTTAATCGTTCCCTCTTCCTCTCCCCTTGTACATCCAATCAGTTCACCAATTCTTGCCAATTCTGCATCTGTTACATACCATATCCAGCCTCTTTTCTCTCCTGATATAGCTACTTTGCTCATTCAGGATTATATCACCTCTTACCTGGACTAACACAATAGTGTCCTAATGTGTCTTCCTACTTCCTGTCTCTCTCTTCACTGATTCATTTTCTACACAGCTGCCAAAATAATCTCCCTGAGGCCCAGTCTGATCTTGTAACTCTGTTGCTCAAAATTTATTTTGCTCACATAATAAAATACAATATCATCAGTCTAGCATTTAAATCCCTCTACAATGTCTCCAGTCTACCTTTCCAGATTTTTTCATATTACCCTCCTTTGCATCTCCCAATGCTACATCTGACCAATAGCTACAAGTACTCTGAAATTAATGTCCTGCCTCATACCTCCACGCCTTTGTATTAACTGTCTCCCCCATGTGTGAATTACACTCCTTCCTTACCTTTACCGCTTAGAATTCTTAACTGCCTTCGAGGATCAGTTGAGGTGCCACCTACTACATAGAACGTGTTGTGAACCTGCTGGATGTTAGTGTTCTCTTCCTGTCAAATCGCCTTGTATATTTTTATATGTTCTCATGTGATACCCCTTTTCCCAGCCAAACATAAGCTCCTAAAGGGCAGGGACATTTTCATATTTGTTTTGGTTTTTACCAAACTAGCATCATGGAGAAGTGCTAATGACTAGATGTAGATAAGATCTGCTTGGCTGGAGGGCTTTTCCACAACATTATGAGATTGCAGATACCTTGAAAATGGCAAAGCAGAGCTATTTCCCAAGTGAAGGTATATTGTTCATCTTTCATTTTGGAGAGGACCAGTGATATCATGGGTAATGGCTTGACTTGCATATGAATTGAATTTAAGGGAGGTAGAATTGCTCAAAGTTGTCAGTCTCACTCTCTCTTCTAGAGTACTCAAAGTCCAGTGATAAGACAAAAACCGAGATGACTTGTAATGACCCAAGATGCAGTGGATGACCATAGTGTCTTTGATATCTGACCAAGTTCAGGGCACTTCACAACATCTGCTTTAGCTGCCCTCATGACCATTGTAACAAATCGTTCTCACCCACCCTTTCTGACAGAGGAAGTCTTCACATGATTCGAATAGACATCCCCCAACTCACTGACATATTTGAGACCTTAACCTGGTTTAACCATCTGCTGAAGTGGTTTTACTGGTGTGTGGCTATGGTATGTGCTACATTCCACAATTTCTTGGAACCACAGGAGAGTTGGGTAATAGGTGGACACCAGAGATTGATGAGCAGCCCTGAAGTAATGGTATATGGAGGCATACGATACTATGATCTCTGAAGAATCACAATAGTAAGTGATCCAAAGATAATTAGAGTGAAATATTGTAGACGTGAACAATATATTATCAATCATAATTTGTACATGGGAAGCATCATGAAAGATATCGTCATGCATATATAATTTTTGAAAGATCATAGATTTAGAGTTGAAAGGGACCTTAGAGGTTATTGAGTCCAACCCCCTTAACTTTACAGATGAGAAACTTAAAGGCCATAGAGGTGAAATGATTTATCTAAGGTCATCCAGGTACTATCAGAGACAAGATTTGAAGCCAGGTCCTCTGATTCCAAAATCATTGCTTTTCCCACTCCACCACACTGCCTCGAAAGAGATGGGTCGCTAGCATTGGGAGAGTGAAGGGCAGCTAGCCCTTCAGAATAAGGAATAAACAACCCTGTAGGGAGGATTTACAGAAAGATAAGCACAAAAATCACATGAAATGAGTTGAGATCTACTCAATTTGATGAGCCTGCAGAATCATTGAAATAAATACACCTTCTAGCCATCCACTCAGTCAGCTTGCCATGCTCCCTCTACTCGTCTGGAACAAGCACCCTCCAAATTAGATCTCTGTCCGTCCTTTGAATTATCTTCTCAGCTTTGAAACTCCACTCTGGGGCTGAGCTGTCCTGATTGGTGGGTGAGTGAGTGAATGAATGAGTACAACTCATCCAACTTACTGTATCTAATCAACACACAGAACTCACTCTATCAGACATCTCCCCTAGGCATTTTGCCATATATGGGTGAGTAGCATCCCTCCCCTTCTCCCAACCTATCCTTTCCCTCTCCATTTTCAACCTCTTGCTCTCAGATCAGTTATCAAATCAATGCTCCCAGTGCTTCTGGAAAGGAGATGACAATAGCCACTTAGAGCATCACTTACCCCAGACCAAAACTCCCCTTGTAACCACCTTATTATATGTATTGCCTCCCACTATCACAGCTCAAGTTCTTTGCGAGCAAAGACTGTCTCAACTTTTGTATTTGTGTCCTCACAGTTGATGCTTTTAATAACTTCTTTTTCTTTCATTTAACTTGCAAAGTACTTTTACAACACTATCATGAAACTCTGAATATAGACTGCCCTTCTGACTCTCCATCCATCATTCTACTTCACTATACTAACACACAATACTTGAATTGCTTCTCTTCTTAGAGGTTCAATTTCCCTCTCTGAAGAATGAGAGAGTTTAACTAGATCATCTCTAAGGTCCCTCCTAACTGTAGTAGTTTGGGATAGTGCAAAGCTGGGAGACTTGAGAATGAATCCCAGCTCTGACATTTCCTCATTGTGTGTTTAGTTAACTTCACCTTTCTGGGACATAGTCTTCCCATTTATCAAGTGGGCTTATTAATAAGTTGCATTTATAATGTGCTTTAAAGTTTGCAAAGCACTTCCTACGAGTACTGCACTTCATTATCTCACTTGATCCTCATAATAATCTTGTTAAGTTACAAATGAAGGAAGTGAGGCTGAGAAAAGTTAATTGACAGACTCAGTTTCACATGACTGATAATAATACTTCCACTTCCTTTCTCACAAAGATATGGTGGAAAAAGTACATGGAAAACTTTAAAGTACTAGGGAAATGGGCACCATTATGATGATGAAATAAAAATCAAGCAGCCCCCACACACTGACAAGTCTTCACAGAATTCTAAGTGTTTCACATCAAAAACTAATCTAAAAAAATTCCAACAGACAGAAGAACAGATAATTTTCTTCTATTTTTTTTAAATGCCCCACATTTGAACACTACATTTGCCTTGTGAAAACAGGTAGGGAAAGATTAGCTAAGAACAGTTTTGCATAAAGGTGCTATTTCCCAACTTGGAATCATCACAGGAGATCACATTTAATCAGATCTAATTTTGCACTATTAATGCAATTGCTGGGTGTCAGAATTGGCATCCACAGATAACAGACCCACTCTAGAGACTTTCCTGTCATTAGCAATAAGGACAGGACCTAGCTAGAGAATCCTGCATTCTACCTGAGAATTCTTCCTACCTTAAAAGTTTCACAGTTCACCCACTTCCGACTGGTTTACCTAACCCTTATAAAGATCAACTCTCTTGTCAGCCACAACTTTTCTTGACAAAATAGTCTTCTATGAGAGCCACTCTTATAGAAAAACAGAAGATAGGCATAAGTACCTTCAGATTTTCTTTAAAAAAACATTTTTCTACCCTTTATTCAATTCTCAAAGTACACAAATAATGGAAGGTTATTTAATCTGTGACCAAGCAGCTTATTTCACATTTGAATTGTTGTATTAATATTTTGATGAGTGTTTTATTTTTTAACTGTTATTTTTGAATATTCTTTTTTTTATTAAATTTTGAGTTCCAAATTCTCTTCTTCCCTTTCATTCCTCTCCCATTTACTGAGAAAGCAAGCAATATATCAATTATATATATGAAATCATGTAAAAATCATGTAAAACATGTTTCCACTAGCCACATAACAAAAAAATGAAAAATATAGAAAGTGAGAAAATCATATTTCAATTTGTACTTGGAGTTCATCAATTCTCTCCCTAGAGATAGATAACATTTTCAACATGAGTCCTTTGGAATTTTTTTGGATCATTGTATTGATCAGAGGAGCCAAGCCATTTCACATCATTGATCATCATGTCAACATGGTCCTATAACTATGATCTCTTCATTCTTCTCACTTTGTTTTGCATCAGTTCATATAAGTCTTGCAATGTTCCTTTTTTTCCCTTGAAACCACCCTTCCCTTGTCATTTCTTATATCACAACAGTATTCTATTTGCAATCATATGCCGCAACTTGTTCAGCCATTCTCCAGTTGATGAGCATTCCCTCAATTTCCAATTCTTTGGCACCACAAAAAAAGCTGCTATGAACATTTTTATAGATAGAAGTCCCTTTCTTTTTCCTTTGATCTCTGCATTATAGACCTAGTAAAAGCATTGTTTGTTCAAAGGGTATGCTCAGTTTTATAGCCCTTTGGGCATAGTTCCAAATTGTTATCCAAAATGGTTGGACTACTTCACAGCTATACCAACAGTTTATTTTCCTTTATGCCCACCAGGATTTGTCATTTATGATAGGTGTAAGGTGGTACCACAGAGTTGACTTAATTTACATTTCTCTAATCAATAGTGGTTTAGAGCATTTTTTCATATTCTGATGAAGGTAACTGATTTCTTCTTCTGAAAACTTCCTATTCATACCCTTTTTTTTACCATTTATAAATAGGGGAATGGTATATATATATGTATATATATTTGTATTTATATATACACATATACCTACATACACATACATATATATTTGACTGAGTTGATTATATGTTTTATCAGGGCTTTATCAGAGAAACTTGATATAAAAATTTTGATATTACTTCATTCTCTGTGGTACCTATTAGCAAAATGTAGTTTCCCTGATTATCTCTTTCAATTAAGTATATCTTTGCTTTTGCTTTGTCTGAGACCACGATTGCCATCCCTGCTTTTTTCACTTTGATTGAAGCATACTTGATTCTGCTCCAGACTCTTATTTTAACTCTGTCTTTCTAATTCAAGGGTATTTCTTGTAAACAACATATTGTTGAATTTTAGTTTCTAACCCAGTCTGCTAACTGCTTCCATTTCATGGGTGAGCTCATCCCATTCATGTTCACAGTTATGATTATTAACTGTCTTTCCCTCCATCATATTTTCTTTCCTTGATCCTTCTCTTTTTCTTTTTATTCAGTCTTTTCTCAAAAGTCTAGTTTGCTTCTCACAGCTACCTTCCTTATCTTCCTGTCCCTTTTGTCATCTCCCACCCACTCACCCCTTTCACTTATTACCTTACTCTTCTATTTCCCTGTTTGGCAAGATAGAATATATAAGCAGAGTCCCAAGTCTGTCTATATATTCTTCTATCTTTGAATCAATGTCAGTGAAAGTGAGGTTGAAGCATTGCCTGCCATGCCACTCCCTATTTACCCTTTACTATAAAAACTCTTCCTTGAACATTTCTTGTATGTGAGAAAATTTTTTCCATTCAACTTCTTCCTTCCCCTTTATTCCACTGCATCCTTTAATTGTCTCACTTTTCTCTTCATCTCTTCTCTTTCCCACACCTTCATTTTTTGAGATCATCTCAACAAAATTGACTCGTACTTATGCCCTCTGGCAGCATAGACTCTTTCTAACTTCCCTAATAAGGATAAAGTTCTTAGGAGTTACACGTAACATCCTACCACATAAGAATGCAAATAATTAAAATTTATCGAGTTCCTAATGATTACTCTTTCATGTTTACCTTTTTATTCTTCTGTTGAGTCTTGTGTTTGAATGTAAAACTTTCAATTCAGCTCTGAACTTTTCATCAGGAGTATTTGAATGTCCTCTATTTCATTCAGTGTCCATTTTTCCTCTGAAAGATTATACTCAAGCAGACCAGCCCAGAGTGCAGACCAACATGGAGCAGAAGGGACATGACCCAGAAGAGAATTCAGGGCACCACTGGCAGCAGTTCCCAGATTCCTCAACCCACAATTGCCACAGACAGCTTCAAAGGTCAGTGGGAGGGCTCCTTCACCCAGGAGAGGGGAGCCTGATCTGGACCTCCTGCAGCAGGCACTGCAGTGGCAGTTGCCATATTTGGAGCCCTCTACCTAGAGCCCCTGGGGGAATTGAAGGACTGATCAAATCTCATCCCAGAGTGGCAGTCCATGGAGACCTTGGCCTAAAGGCCCTGGGGGAATTGAGCCACTGATCTGATTCTCAGCCCTGAGCTCCACCCAGGGGTGAGGAAGAGCACTGGCAGTAAAGCTGGAGGCAGTTGTGGTGAGGGAATTCAATTGCAGATTCTGGGCAGAAAAGTTTTTGGTTGCTCCCAGACCAGTTTGGAGGTCAGGAGAGGAGTAAACACCTCACACCTCTCCCTTGACTGTGCCACCTTGGAGGAAGTGAGAACTTATAAGTCCCCAGAATATATCCTCTTCTAGACAAAGGTCTCAAAAGTCAAGTACCTGGCTGGGAAAATGCCCAAAAAAGGGAGAAAAAAGTAAGATTTTAGAAGGTTACTTTCTTGGTGAACAGGTATTTTCTTCTATTCTTTCAGAGGGGGAAGAACAAAGCATAACATCAGAGGAAGTCAAGGCTTCTGTGTCCAAAAGTTCCAGAATAAATATGCAATGGTTCCAGGCCATGGAAGAGCTCAAAAAGGACTTTGAAAATCAAGTAAGAGAGGTGGAGGAAAAATTGGGAAGAGAAATGGTAATGATGCAAGAAAATCATGAAGAGTGAGTTAACAGCTTGCTGAAGGAGACCCAAAAAGATGCTGAAGAAAATAACACCTTTAAAAATAGGTGAATCAATTGACAAAAGAGGTCCAAAAAGCCACTGAGGAGAAGAATACTTTAAAAATCAGACTTAGCCAATGGAAAAGGAGGCTCAAAAGCTCACTGAAGAAAATAGTTCTTTAAAACTAGAATGGAGCAGATGGAAGCTAATGACTTCATGAGAAACCAAGAAATTACAAAACAAAACCAAAAGAATGAAAAAATGGAAGATAATGTGAACTATCTCATTGGAAAAAGTACTGATTTGGAAAATAGATCCAGGACAGACAATTTTAAAATTATAGGACTTCTTGAAAGTCATGATCAAAAAAAGAGCCTAGACATCATCTTTCATGAAATTATCAAGGAAAACTACCCTGATATTCTAGAAGCAGAAGGTTAAATGGATTTTGAAAGAATCCACCGATCACCTCCTGAAAGAGATCCAAAAAGAAAAACTTCTAGGAATATTATAACCAAACTCCAGAGCTCCCAGGTCAATGAGAAAATATTGCAAGCAGTCCAAGTACTGTGGAAATACAACCAGGATAACACAAGATCTAGCAGCTTCTACATTAAGGGATTGAAGGACTTGGAATATGATATTCCTAGGATTCCCAAGAACTAGGATTAAAACCAAGAATCACCTACCTAGCAAAACTGAGTATAATACTTCAGGGGAAAAAATGGTCATTCAGTGAAATAGAGGACTTTCAAGCATTTTTGATGAAAAGATGAGAACTGAATAGAAAATTTGACTTTCAAACACAAGAATCAAGAGAAGCATGCAAAGGTAAACAAGAAGGAGAAATCATAAGGGACTTACTAAAGTTGAACTGTTTACATTCCTACATGGAAAGATTATATTTGTAACTCTTGAGACTTTTCTCAGTATCTGGGTAGTTGCAAGGATTATATATATAGAGAGAGACAGGGCACAGGGTGAGTTGAATAGGAAGGGGTGATATCTAAAAAACTAAAATTAAGGGGTGAGATAGGAATATATTGGGAGAAGAAAGGTAGAAATTTAGGGACAAATTATCTCACATAAAAAAGGCAAGAAAAAACTTTATCAATGGAGGGGAAAAAGAGGAAGTTAGAGGGGACAAGTGAAACTTACTCTTATCACATTTGGCTCAAAGAAGGAATAACATGCATATTCAATCTGGTGTGAAAATCTATCTTATACTACAGGAAAGTAGGGGAGAAGGGGATAAGTGGGATGTGGGGGGGGGGGATGATAGAAGGGAAGGCAAATGTACTTGAGGGCTTAGAGGGCCATGTGTGACCTCAAGGCCACAGGTTCCCCATCCCTGATATAGTCCTAGAAGGGACCTAGACTCATGGAAGGGACTAGAAGGTCATTTAGTCCAACTCTTTCATTTTGCATATGAAAAAATTCAGGTCATCTGACTCCATAGTAAATACTCTTTTTGCTATACCATGTTGCCTCTGATCCACTTCAATTCAACTTTTATCACACATGTGATGGACACTGTTCTTACAGTGATATTGTATGGTTAGAAGTCCAGCTCAGGGACCATGTCCTCCAGAAGCTTTTCTTGATTTCTTTGCTTTATCTCTTTTTCTTGTTCTTGAAATCATTTTATATATACTTTGTATTTTGTTAGTTGTGTACATGTTGTATTACCTCCTCCTGTTTCAGTGGAATGAAAACTCCTAAAAAGCTAATATTGTTTCATTTCTTTTCTTTTTTTTTGAATCCTTAGTACCTAATCCAGTTCTTTGTACATAGTACATAGTAGGCAAATAGCAAATGTCTGAACTGATTTGAATCATGGAATACAGTGATTTTTGAACAATTAAAATTGTAGTTCGCCCACAGGGCAATGGATAAGTGCATGATAGGTGCAGGAAGTGATGCTTGAGAAGCATGCGGAGACTGTGATATATTATCAACCCAGAATTATACAAGAAAAGCATGTAGCAATAAGAATAACTACACCAGCAACCACAGTTATATAGCACTTATTATGTTTCAGGCACTGTGCCAGGGATTTTATAATTATCATCTCATTTGATCCTCACAACATCTTCGGGAGGTAGGAGCTATTGCTATCATCCCCATTTTACAGATAAAGAAAGCAAGGCAAATAGAGAATAGATGACTTCCCCAATGCCACTTTGCTAGTAAATACTTGAGTTCAGATCTGAACTCAGGTCATCCAGACTTCAGATTTACTATTCTATCCACTGTGCTTCCAGAGAGACATGTGACTAGAAAAGGCAGACCTATCATGGGGTGAGAGTGATACATAACTGAAGGAGAGTCTACAGGTAGCAAGACCACATATTATTATGATCCAGGTAGGTTAAGCCATGCATTTTTATGTAATGCCTTCCCCTCTTTTAGTCTTTTCTGGCTATCATTATTCTTACATTAAAAAAACCAGTAGTATAGAGGGACATTATAAAGAAACAGAAACAGATGGCAGGAGAAACAGAGGGAGAGAGTACAAGTGGAAACACACTCACAGATGCATCTTAGTGCTTTCCATCTTATTTAAGAGAAATATATATACAAACACACCAGAAACTGGCAGGGTTATTACAATCAGCATTCAGAGAAGAGGTGATATCTTATAAACCGAAACTCATTTGTGAGGCAGGCAAATTTCTTTTTTTTTTAAATCAGTTATTTACTGTTTATTTAGTATTTAGTATTAGTATGACATTTGATTAATTGGTTGCATTATTGTACATACACAGATCTTTTTATATAATATGGAAATTTACAGCTATATAGGCAGACAAAATCAGGTCATCCGGAAAGGTATACATGGGGCCATGCTATAGTGCCCTAATGGAGGGGAGCACAAAAGTGATCAATGCATCAATAAAGAATTACTGCTGCATGGTGTTTTGTATCCAGGAGTGTTGTCTTCTGGACCTAAGGAACCTGTAGCACCTACATACAAAGCAGGCAGCTTACATACCTGTGGGACACTGGCTCTGCTTGACAACAACCACTGAGATTATACAAGTCACATTCAGCATCCTATGCTAACTACTACAGAGTTCTATTCCCCATTTCTAACTTTAGGAAGAAACTAGAGTGTGTTCACAGGTTTTACATTTCTGGTGTTTAGTCACTAATCAGAGGAAGGATTTGGCCTATTTGAAAAGCAGATCATACATAATGCCTCAACCTATGTCATGTTCTCTCGATGTCAGTGTGATCAAAGCAATCCTTCTGAATTCCCCAAAGAGTATCTGCACTCTTCCTTAAATGAATCTCCTCCTCCAGATTCAGGTTGACCACCACATCTGAAATGCCATTCTGCCCAAAGACACATGGGACACTAAGGAAGACATCCTCATTAATGCCATATAGGCCCTTAATCATGGTGGAAATTGGATGCGCTCTCCTAAGATTCTTCATAATGCTTTCTGCCAGATCTGCCACAGACAAGCCAATGGCCCAGGAAGTGTAGTCCTTCAGTTTGATTACCTCACAAGCACTTTCCACCACCTGTTTATGAACATCTTTCCAATTCTCTGCATCAGCATCAGTTCCCAAAGAAGGATGAAGGTTGTTTAGAGACACACTGGCAAGATTCACACAGCTCCACACAGGAACACTGGAGTCTCCATGTTCCCCAAGGACTCATCCATAACAACTTGAAGAATAGACACCAAGTCTCTCCCCCATTAGGCAAAGGAAATGGGCAGAATCCAGAATGCAATCACTTTCAATAACATGGTTTTTAGGAAAGCCACTTAGCTTCCAGGCCACACATGTCAAAATATCCACTGAATTGGAAACAACAAGCAGCTGGCAATTAGGTCTGTATTTAACAATATTGGGAATGATGAATTTAAAGATAGTCACATTTTGCTGGACCAAATTAAGATGACTTTCTCCCTCCTGTTGATGTACCCTAGTTGTAACAATGACCAGTTTTGAGTTTGCAGTCACACTGTAGTCTTTGTCAGAAACAATCTTTAGTATTTTGAGGAAAAGGCTGCCATGTTGGAGATTCATCATCTCTCCCTTTGGTTTGTCTTCTATTACATCAACAAGGGAAAATTCATCAGCCAATTCCGTGTTAAGATACTAATGGCACATGCCATGTCAACTGCATCCACCCCAATAACAGTGATCTTGTTCTGGGGAACCTGCTCTTCCTTTAGGACATTCAAAGTTCAGCTGATCCTTGACAGTTGATAACATTTTGGAGGGTATTTGGGGGGGATAACGAGGTTGCTGATTAGGCTGAGAAACTTCTGAGTTAGATATGAGTTTGCCACTCTCAGGCTCACACTACTGAGGCAGGAAAATTTCCCTGAGGAGAAGGCACCAAGAACAGTCATCCTGCTTAGGTACTCTCCTTCAAAAAGTCATCAGTCATTTGCTGAGATTCTGTTATGCACAAGGTCTTGTGCTGGACTGGATGCTAGGAAAGAAAGACAGAAATGAAACAAAATCTCTCCCACTCCCACCCCTACCCCTGCAACCACTCAAGAAACTTTCATTCTACTGGGCTAGGGGAGGGAGAGGGCCATGGGGAGTAATTAGATATAAGTATATTACAAAGAAGAAGACACTAGAGAATTAACAACTCTGGGGTAGGGTGCTGGACAGCTCCTCAGAGGAAATGATGCCTGAGGTCAAGAATTCTGAGAGTGGGAGATGAAAGTGATGATTCAGAAGTTTGTAACTGTCCCTAACTGGAAAAGAAACAAAGGAGTCATTATTTTGGATCTGGGGAGGATTTTGAAGTCACCTAGTGCAAGCTCAATTTTAAAAGAAGGAAAGTGTAGTCTGAAAAGGGAAGTTATTTAACCAATGTCACAGAGCTAGAAAGAAGCAAAGCTAGTATTTGAATCCTTGAATATACAGGTTCATTCATATCACTCCCCTCCTCAAAACCTTTATATGGATCACTATTGTCAAGAAGAAAATATCCAAATTCCTTACTCAGATTTAAATCCACAATATATCTCCAGTCTTCTTTTCTAGTCTTATCCTCCTTTTTCCTCCCTTATATGCCATGATCCAGTCAAAATGAACCAGTTACCATTCCTTGATCATATCCTGTTCTTGCTCATCTTTGCACATTTTCTTATAGCATTTGTTATTCCTGGCATGGACTCCCTTCAGTTTTCATCCCTTCCTCTCTACCCCTAACCCCTAACACCTTAAACTGGATATCTCATAGATATCTTAAACTCAACATGTCTAAACTTATTCCCCCACCAAAAAAACCCCAAAACTTCCTGGTCTTGCTGTTCCCTATTGTTATTGAATATACCACCATCCTTCCAATTAATAAGGCTTACAATCTAGGTGTCATCTTCAACTCCTTCCTCTAATTCCCCATATCCAATCTGTTGTCAAATCTCTCTATTTTGCCTTTTAAAATCTCTTATACGTGCCCCCAGAGGCATATAGGATTCAAGAAAGACTAGCACCTCTGTTGTTAGGGCTTACTGAGAGCTCTTTGCTCATTCACTTTTGGTGCCCAGTTTCACCCAACTCTCACCTATGACTTCAAGAAGCTGCAGCAGGTTCAGTGGCCACAACCTGTTAAGTCATTTCAGCAGAGAGGTTAAACCAGGTAGAGGGTAACTGATGGTTTTCAAACCTGTCAATGAATTAGGGGGTTTCTACTTCAAGCATATGGAGATTTCTACAGATGGAGTGGGTGGATAAGAACAATTTGTTTCAACAGCCATGAAGGCTGATGAAGCAGGTACTATGGAGAGCTTAGAGCTTGGTCAGGAATTGAAGGTCATCCATTTCATCCTGGGCCATCTTGACTTTTCTCCTGCCACTGGACTCTTCTCAGGAAAAGAGATGAGGGCAAGAACTTTGTGCAGCTCTGCCTCACTGAAATCCAATTTACTCATAAGACAAGACATCACCCCTAATGTCATTGCTCCTCTTTGAAAACAAATGATGAACAAGAATGTGCCCTCTTCTTTCCTCTAACCTTGCCACCACCCCGGTTGAACTTCCCACCTAGTCCATTGTAATAGCCTTCTGGCTAATCTCCTTGCCTCAAGTCTCTCCCTACTCCAGTCTATTCTCCTAGTTGTCAAATTGATCTTTCTAAAGTACAGGTCTGACCATGTTACCTCCCCTAGTCAACAAACTCCTGTGGTTACCTATCACCTACAGTACCACATGTAAAATCCTCTGTTTCACTTTCAAAGTCTAACATAACGTGACCCTTTCTACCTTTCAGTTATCTTATGCTTCACTCCCCCCTACTCTATGATTCAATGACATTGGCCTCTTTGTTGTTCAAGGTACTCTATATCTCAGCTCTGCATTTTCCCTGGCTGTCCTGAACTCTTTCGCTCTTTATTTCCACTGCCTGATCTCCCTGGCTTCCTAAAATCTCACCTTCAATAAGAAATCTTATCTAAATCTCCTTAATGCTTTCCCTCTGTTGAATGTCCCCAATTTATCCTGCACATACATGTGCATGTGTGCACACACACACATACATATATCTATCTTGTTTGCACATAGTTGTTTTCATTTTGTTTCCCCATTTGACTGTAAGCTCTTTGAGGAAATGGATTATTTTCACCTTTCTTTGTACCCCTAGGGTTTAGCCCAGTATCATCTGTCATATAGAAGAAATTTAATAAATATTTGTCTATCGACTGGCTGACCCCATGGAGCCTTCCTTGATATTCTAAGCTGAAATTGATCTTTCTCCCATCTGATCTCACAGCACGTTGAACTTCTCTTACAGATTTAGGATATTCCAAATTTTCCATTTGGAATTCCATTCTAAATGTTCCAAATTGTCTTTTGTCTGTGTTTCATCACCACAACTAGATTGTGAATTCCTTTAAGATGAGGCATGAGATTTTGTGCATTGTGATACCTATTCCAGTGCTCATCACAGGGTTTTGTAACCAAGTGTAAGAATTTAATAAAAGCTTACTGAATGGTTGAATGAAAGAACTAATATAATCTTTAGGTTTTTTTCCTGGTACAGTTATAGGATATACTTCATGGTACAATAAATGGAGACCTGAACTGGGTGCTAGGGGAAGGAGGTTCATATTTCACCTCTGCTACAACTTGGGTGACCCTGGAAAAATCTCTGTCCTTCTTTGGATAGTGACTCATCTAAGTAAGTTCAGTGATTTTATTCATCAATATCCTAATCTATGACATGGGTAAGATGGCCTAGATGACCTCTCAGTTGCCATCTAACTCAAATGAATTATGATTAACTGATCATGTTCCCTCCCTCGTATCTCTAGAACAGAACTGAATTTACCCACTATATTTTTCAGAATCTCTACGTAAGCAGGGTCTTGAAACATTTAGCTTTTCTTTGAGGCATGGTCACTCCCAGGAAAATGATTTCTGTTTCTGATTCCTTTCATCCAATTACCATTTGGTAAAAGTCCTTTGAAGCTTGAGTCCTATAAAGAAGAGGTCAAGACTTGGCTAAGAACAAACAAATTCAGATGTGCAAATGTTCATTCACTTGGAAAAGTCAACCTCTTGTTATTTAAGTGGACTCTGAACTTGCAAGATGAAACAAAAAAAATTATCTACTATTTTTCAGGGCAAAATTCTCTCTTTTCTTACAAAAAGGGAGGTCAATTGGAACCATCAGGTTCCCTGTTAAACGATGTCAGCCCCTTGGCTAGAGTCTTCATTTCTCATACTTGTACTGAATGAGAAGCATGGAGCCCTAATCTCTGTGGAAAATGGAAATCCATAGGTGCAATTTTACTTTTACTAAGATCAGCTTGGCACCTGATGCAGATTTTCATCTTTTTTTCTAATGCCTAGACGATGAGTAGAGACCCTGACTTCCATGCCCAGACCCTGGGACCATGTGTGGGTACTTGTAACACTCTAAGTCTCCGGCATACACCTAACTGTGAAATGCTAAATGGCCTCAGTGAACTAATAAGACAATCAGGAGCCTAGAGAAGTGACCCATTACCCTGTTATATATGCCAAATGCTTTTTCTACTAGAGAGCAAACTTTTCTAGTGGCAAGACATTGGAAATAAGATAGATTGGTGCAACTCAAATAAACAACTCTAGATTGAGACAGACTACATCTCTCATCATTGCCTCCCCTATTCTGGGAACTAATTTGTGTGGCCCCTGGACTAGCATAAACTACCAACCGTGGCCTACACAGACACCGTGAACATTTCCATGCATCATCATAATGACTTCAAGGGGGGAGAGTCAAGAATAAACCACGTAGATATTGCGGCTCTTCTACCACATTACTCCAAATCTTCTGACATCATCAGCACAAGTGCATCTGATCCGTTCTTATGTGACCCATTCTGAAAACAAGCTCATGACTTTGGGATCATGAATCATGGACTCAAAGTTGGATGAGCCCTTAAATACCATTCAATGATCCTCACATATCCTTGATACAGGTGGGGAAACTAAGGCCTAGAGGGCTTAAGTGACTTGTTCATTCCAGTGATCTGTTCAATCCAGATCATCTTATCACAGAGCCAATCCACCGCCCCTTGTGGTGCCCCCTATGACCTCTTCCTCCTGAGTTCAACTTGATTAGTCATTTTCTGTTCCTGATTCAAACACTGATTCAAAATTAGGCCTGATTTCCCCTGAGTAGAGTATGCCACTTCCTTAGCATAGTGGCCCAGGATTAAGGTTTTCTTCACCTTCCCTTTCTCTTCCCTTCTTTTTCCCTCTTCTACCTCTAATCAGTCCACCAATATAAAAATTAGGTTGAAAGCAACAAAATATTCTCTTTTCAGGGGACCCAGACCAAGGGACTTGCCATTGGACTGAGGTTTTCTGTGGGGAAGAGAAAGCTTTAAATACATACATACCCCAGGCTGTGTTCTAAGAATTTCCTAAGGATGATTCATTTTTGCCAGACAGTGGGTCAGTCAGATCCCAACTGCAGTCGGTAGAGTCCCTATAGCTGCTGCAGTCTTGATTAATTGGAAATTGACCCTGGGGATAGTGGCTTTCTCAGAATTAATTTCTTTTTCAGGATGTGCCTCCCTCTCAACAAAGAAAAAACCTGCTTTCTCCCAGATCATAAGCAGAAGCTCAAGATGCTTTTCTGATCACTTGTGGTAGCTTTTTTCTTCAAGTCATTAGGGCTAAAGGACATGCTTCAGGGACACGGGAAACAATATTGCCTAATTAGACTCTTACCCATCCTGCCCTCCAGGGTCAGAGAGCTCATTTTAACAAAAAAAAAATACCAAACAAGCATGTCTCCAGGATTTGTTGGAAGTATTTGTGAGAGAGAGATATGGCAATTAAGCCTTACAGATTTATCTAGATTTTAGCAAAGCTTTGATAAAACATCTCATGCCATTCTTAAGGGGGGAGGGCAATAGAGAAATATAGGCTAGATGATGGAACAACTCTGGAACTGGTTGAATGGCCAGAACTAATAAATAGTCATAAATGGTTCAAGACTTGAAAGGTTTCCAGTGAAATACCTAAGGAAAGAGGATCTATCTTTGACTCTATGTTTTATTTATGATTTTAATCAATCAAAAATATTCATTAAATGCTTATGTGTCAAGTACTGTGGCAAATGCTGTATTAGTCACTGACTTGAATAAACATATAGGTGGCATGCTTATCAAATTTGTAGATGACTTAAAGTTAGATGGGAGTATTAACACACTGGAGAATGAAAGAATGGATAAATTTTTAAAAAAATTATTTAGCTCTTTATTATGTGCCAATGTGCTAAATATTGGGGGTAGAAATAAAAAAAAAAATGAGAAAGTTTGTGCCATCTAGGAATTTATATTCTAATAGGAGAGGACAAAAAAATGGTGGCCAGGGAAAGTGGTTTAAGTCTGGGGAGTCTCAAAGATGGTGAATTGATATACAGGACAGTCAATTGGTATGCCCTTTCCAAAAACACTTGTAGTGTTGGTTGTAGGTACCAGACAGCAGTGATCAAGAATTTTAAGGGTTGTTTGATCCCATCATTCCTCTAACCAAGAAGCTCCTATTATTCTATTTCTTCTAAGATAACATTTAATTCCTAGCATACCATTCAATTATTCTGTTTGGCTTTTAAGGAACTTCACACTTTGGCTACAAACTATCATTCTAGACTGATTTCACGTCATTCCCCCTCATGTATTCTACATCAAGCCAAGATGAACCACTTGCTGTTTCCCATATAATGTTCCATCTCTCACTTTTGTGATTTTGAACAAGTCATTTGTTCCAATTGCTTGGATTCTGTTCCTTCTCACTTCTACCTCTTTGTATTTCCAGATTCCTTCAAGGCTCTGCTCAACTCTCATCTATTATAAAAAAGCTTTTTCTGGTCACCTTGATTCCTAGTGTTTTTCCCTTCCCCAAAATTATTTTTTACTTAATCACATGTCAACGTGTTATTTTCTCCCTGTAGAATATAAGTTCCTAGAAAGTAGGGCCTGACTACAGCTAGCAGGCCCAGAATAGATCAATCCAATGATTTCCATTTTGGATTGTAATACAATTTAACAAAACACTTTTGAGAAAGAACAAGGTGAAAGTAGAGAGTAAGATAAACACAAGGGAAATAGGATGGAGGGAAATACATAGTAATCATAACTGTGAGAAAATATCACAGCAAATTTCTCTGATAAAGATCTCATTTCTCAAATATATTGAAAACTGAGTCAAATTTATAGAAATAAGAGCTATTCCTCACTTGCTAAATGGTCAAAGGATACGAACAGGTAGGTTTTAGAGAAAATAATCAAAGCTATCTACAGTCACATAAAATGCTGTAAATCACTATTGATTATATAAATGCAAATTAAAGCAACTCTGAGCAGAAAACAACCAAGGTTGGTGGCAAAATTGAGACACTGATGCACACTGTTGGTGAAGTTGTATATTGATTCAATCATTCTGGAGAGCAATTTGGAACTATGTCAAAAGGACTATAAAATCATGTAAATATCCCTTGACCAAGCCATACCATACTAGGTCTGTATCCCAAAGAGATAAAAACCAAAAAGGAAAAGGACCTATATGTATAAAAATATTTAAAAGCAGCTCTTTTAGTGGTGGCAAAGAATTAGAAACTGAGGAGATGTCTATCAATTGAAGAATGGCTGAAGAAGTTGTTATATGTGATTGTGATGGGATACTTTTGTGCTATAAGAAATGACGAGCATGATGCTCTCAGATAGACCTGGAAAGACTTACATGAATTGATGCAAAGTGAAATGAGCAAAACCAAGGGAACATTGTATACACACTTGTGAATGACTTAGCTAATTTCATTAATACAATGATCCAAGACAACTCTGAAGGACTTGTGATGAAAAATGCTATCCATCTCCAAAGAAAGAATTGGTGTACTCTGAATACAGATTGAAGCATACTTTCTCTTTACTTTCTTTGTTTTTCTTGGAGTTTTTTTGCCTATTTTCTTTCACAACATGACTAAAATGGAAACATGTTTTACATGAAAAAAGTAATACAATGCAACACTCGTGGACCATAAAATGTCACAAAAACTGCATTAATTAGAATAGGACTAAAAATGATACAATTCCCAGCTGATAAAATGCTGTCCTTCCTCCATCTCCTGTTTCTATATTCACCACAGAAATAGCAAGATTATGTTAGAAAGACAATATGACATTGACAAGAAATTCTGTAACTCTCTGCTGCTCTGACCCCATGTCAACTGGGCTTTTTCTGCTCCTGGTCCTTTGGTCTTTGGCCAGATCAGCCTCCTTGCCTCCTTAAAGGGAAACCACCTGTTTCTTATTTTTAAAATTCTTTTTAATTCTATTTTTTAATTTAATAAATTCAATGTCTCTTATTTTCTTAATTCTGTTCTTAGCCACAGATTATTGAATAAATTGGGATCAGACTTGTTCTGTTTGATCTCAGAGGGCAGAAATCAGAATCATGAAGGACATTGCCAAGAGTCAAACTTGGGTTTGAGATGAGGAAAATCTCTCTAATTAAAACTACCTCAAAGTGAAATGCATTGTTTGGGGAATGGGGGGGGGGGGGGGGTGAGGGGAGAATGTTCATTCTCTTATTGGAGGTTTTGAAAGACTAAATGACCACTAGCTTGCCACAGACTAAAAGGGATTCTTTTTCTCTATGCATCAGAGTAGATGACTGATGTTGACCTTCCAACCCTGAAATTCTGTGAATCTGAAAAATGTGGATTTGGAGGAAGGGCACAGAGCAATTGCTCCGCTTCTGGAGATCTAAGAATATCTAGTGTTTATATAACATTTTAAGGTTTGCAAATCCATTTACACATATTGTCTCATTTGATTCATCCCTATAGAGTCAGACATGTCTCTTTACTACCTATTCAGCACCTCCCTACAATCACCCCATGCTCTCTCCCACTTAGTGTTGGATTGTTAGAGATAGGTATACATATAGTATAGTGCAACTACTTTTAGCCCCATTTTATAGATTAGAAAACTGAGGCTCCCCTTATTTTCTCTGCTCACTTGCTTTTCCCTTCTCTTCCCCCACTCCTCTCTATCAACCTGAATCCTGCTAGTTCTTTAAGTCTCATCTTAAGCTCCCCACTCTCTTTCTTGACCCTTCTGGACTCCAAGGAGTTGTTTATCTTCTGGACTTTTACTGCCCTGAGAGTCTGAAACACAAGGGTGGTCTGAGGGCTTACTCTCTTAAATGACTCATTTTTGTTTCTCTTTCTATCTGTATGAATCTGGACAAGATATCTCAGTATTCTGAGGCTGAGTTTTCTCATCTACAAAATGGAGTAATGTTTGCGTTTCTACTTCAAAGGTTGTTAGGAGGATAGAGCTTTGTAAAGCTAGACTGTGCTAAAGAAAAATGTGTTGTTCTCTAAAAGGTGGCCAAACTCATCGAAAGGATTGACCAATCTCTGACCCATGAACTGAGAATGAAATGCACTTCTCTCTTCTCAAGGGAGAGGTGGAAAACTTCTTTGTCTATCATTTAAATAGATTCCCTTATTGCAAAGGAGGGTTGAGTGTGGGGCATGGGGAGAGCAGGTAGAGATTTAAGAAAAAATGGTTGATGCAGAACAGGAGACAGCAATAAAATTTCAAAAAACCATGTGACTTGCTGTTTGCATCTTCTCCATCCAAATAGACTAAGAGCAGAAATCAAGTCTCCTATGTCTTTGGTGTTTCTTAGAGTATCTAGCACAGGGCTGAGAAACACTTGCTTGGAACAGATTACAACGTTGTCTAATGAATCAATCATTCCACAAGTATTTTTCAAACTCCACGATGAGCCAGATAGTGTGAAAGGTGATAGGGATGCAAGCACAAAAAAGGAAGAAATCCCTTTCCTCAAGGATCCTACTCTCTATGGAGGATACTACATGCCCATAAATAAAAAGGCAGGAAGGGACTAATGACTGAAGGGCTTAGCTAGGGTTGAGTTGAATCCTGCTTCAACCTATATCAAACTGCTTGCCCTCTCCATGAAAGGGGGTGGGGAATGGAGTGAGGAAGAAAATTTGGAACTCAATTTTAAAAAAATGTTAAAAATTGTTTTTACATGCAATTGAGGGGAAATAAAATATTAAATCAGAAAAAAAGAATGCCTAGTTCAAAGGGATTCTAAGAAGTGGAGATCAGGTAGGAATGGGTTCTAGACATGGGTTCTAGATAGCTAATACAAAGAGAGGGAGATAGGAAGAAGGAAAGAAGCTTTTATTAAGTGCATGCCATGTGCCAAGCCCTGTGCTTCACAAAGCACACCCCTAAGACCCTCACAACAAGCCTGAGAGGTAAGTGTTAGTATGATGCCCATTTTTCAGTTAAGGAAACTGAAGCAAACATAGATATTAAGTGTCTGAGGTCATGTTCAAATGCCACTCTTTCTGACTCCAAACACAATGCTTTATCTACTGCCCCACCTTGCTACTTATCATGTGAGGAGAAACAAGTAGTCTAATTTAGTTGAACAAGGTAAAGGACTTCTTAAGTTTCATCCTTGTATTGTCAGTTGACTATGTTCCCTTGGGCAGGTCAATCACCTCCAAGGTACCTCCATTTCCCAAACTTGAAAACAAGAATGATAATATATATCTTGACCCCAATATCTCTAAGGCACCTCATCAGAAAAAAAAGACAACATAGCTAGGAAAGCCTTTTAAATGCTTTGGAAATAAAATAGTCTCATACACTCAGGTCAGCCTTCAGCTAGCATCACCCCTTCTGAGCTTCAAGGATAGAAGATGAGGGGCATAATGGAAAGAATGGGAGTTGGGACATCCAGGTCCCCATCCCACAAGATTATAGAATCAGAGAGTTGGGAAGACCTCAAACAAGTCACTTTCAAGTGAAAGAAGCCAAGGTTGGTATGTTGAATGTAGTGGAGATGTTGGGGCTGAATCAGGAATATATCTGTCTTCAAGTCTTCGAAAGGCTACTATATCATTCAGAGGCAGTATTTTAATTATTCTGCTTGTCTCCAGTAGGTAGAACTAAGAGAAATTAATGAGAGAGGCAGATTTGGAATCAATATAAAGAAAAAGTATAGCATGTGTCAAAAAGACCTGATTCAAGTTTTACTTCCAGCACATATTGAATGCAGAGCCCTTGGCAAGTCTCGCCCCCTGGCAACTCTCTAAGGCACTAAGTTACTGAGAAGGAGCTGACCCAGATTAGTAGCAGAAATTTCCTCACTGGAGAGAATAGCATGTCGTACATAGTAGGTAGATTTACAGATTCATGTGCAATTGTATTTTTTATTACACTGTGTTATGCTCCATGAAATAAAAATAAAATGAACTTTAAAATAAATCAATTTAGAAAAGAATTATATTAATGAGCTATTCTCTATATTAGGGAAACAAATTTAACCCCATCCTCGTCCCAGAAGTTTTCTAATAATTGCTGTTTGGTTGTATCTGATTCTTTGTGACCCCATTTGAGGTTTTCTTGGCAAAGATACTGGAGTGGTTTGCCATTTCCTTCTCCAATTAATTTTACAAATGAGAATACTGAGGCAAACAGGGTTGAGTCACTTGCCCAAGGTCACACAGTTAGACAGTATCTGAGGCCAGACTTGAACTTAGGAAGGCAAGTCTTCCTGAGTCAGGACTTTCTATCCACTGTGCCACCTAATTGCCCCCTTTCAACAATTATGGTCATCCAAACATAGAATGTCAAGCCATAGGAACGAGTGATTTCCACATTTCAAGCAGAGATTAGAAATGCTATAAGGTGATCCTTGATCAGATGGGATGGGATCAGATCAAGAGTTCTTGACCTGGGATTAAGTGTCAGAGTCTAGTCTAGAAATTCGTTCTCTAATCACTAGCTCTGTGACCCAAGGTAAATCCTTTTGGGCCTCAATTTTCCTGTTCATAAAAGGGAGAAGAGAGGAAACGAGGACAAGAGAGGCTTCCCAGTGGTTGCTCCAGCACAAATCTGCAATGCAAGCCAAGGTGAAGAATAAAGAAATCTCCTATCAAATATTGTGATTTTTTTCCTCCTTCTTCTCCCTGAACACCCAGAATAAGAATAATTCCATCTGTCACTTGTTTCCTACCCATGGTTCACAGGAAAATTCCAAAGCAATGGAATGTTAATGGTGGGCTTGCAGGTACCTAGATGGGGTGTGTGTGTGTGTGTGTGTGTGTGTGTGTGTGTGTGTGTGTGTGTGTGTGTATTGCTATAGATTTTGATGAAAAGGTCTTCCCTAGTACTTTACCCAGATCAATCCCAAAATTTTTGAGCCAACCCCCCTCCCACCTCCCACTGCAGTTCGCTTGCAAAATTCCAAAGAATGAATCTCTAATGGTAGGATTTCAAGTACCATGCCTAAGAGTTTACCAGAAGAAGCCAATGAGGGAGAGAAAGCTTCCCACATGATATCACAGTGGCACTTGCTTCCTTATAAAGTCTAAATACGTATAACATTAGTACAGATCCAAACACTGGCCTTTAGAGTTCTGAAGGACCTTGGAGATCAGCACTAAACTTGCCTCTGACACTTGCAAGCTCTGTGACCTTGAGCAAGTGATCTAACTTCCCGGAGACTCAATTTCCTCATTTGTCAAATGAGACTTTTATTATTTATAGTACTTAGGAATATTGTGAAGCTCCAATCAGATCATGTATGCAAAACACTTTTAGATATTATATAAATATTAGTTATGTTTCTTTTTACAGATCAGGAAACTGAAGTTTAGAGAAATAACCTGTCAAAATCCAATGTGGTATCAGTGGCAGAACTCCTGTATCCTACTGGAGGGCTCTTTCCAGGAGGGTGAGCTGTCTCCTGGAATTAATCTAGTTTTTGCCAATCCATAGGGATTTTAAAAACTATGTTCAAAGTTAGGCTAGCTGCAACCCAGAAGTTTTATATACAGTGCCATCCCTAGCATTCTAAGAGAAGACAGAAGAGCAGGATATGAAGAAAAAGCATCAAGCTCCCTGAGTCTAGACATGGGAAATGGGGGAGAAGATGAGACAGCAATCATCAAGTCTGCTACGCAATTTGATTGTCCATCAGTAGGTGTGCTCTATAAATATTAATTGTATTTTAGATGACACCAGTATGTTCCTAGGAACTTACATCTGGTTTAATTTACTCCCCCCAAGGCAGTCAGGAGGCTGGGTTTGTTTACAGATGTGAATGTAGTTCTACAATCGTTTTAATTAGGAATGGACAAATTTGATTCCATTAACTCGAAAAGATCTTGTTCTCAATTACAGTCTTCCATAACCCCAGCTCCTCCCTATCCTGTCTTCTTTGTTTTAGGGAGACATAATAATCATTCTTTACATAATTTGTACAGTGCTTGAAGGCATGCTCTTTATGTACTCCAATGGGTGTCTCCATCCGTAAAACAAGATCATTGGATCAGATCATCTTTAAGGTCCCTTCTAGCTTTGACATTATTCTATTGTTTGTGTTAGTTTCATTCGGGCTCTCAAGAAACGAAAACATAGCTCCATACTGATTATATGCAAACTGCCGATGCCATACACCTCTTTCACGAAAAAAGGAAGGAAGGAAGGAAGGAAGGAAGGAAGGAAGGAAGGAAGGAAGGAAGGAAGGAAGGAAGGAAGGAAGGAAAGCAGACAAGGAGGAAGGAAGGAAAGAAGGGGAGGAAAGGAAGAAAGGCTGACAAGAAGGACAGGAGGGAGAAAGAAAGGAAGAAAGGGAAGGAAGGAAGAGAAAGAGAGAGAAAGAGAAGACAAGGGCACATGGGCTGATATGTTTCACTGGCTACCTGGGTCCCAGGGGTAAACCTTGGCCTCTGAGTGAAGAAGCAGCAACATATGTGGTCATTTCAGTAATCCAGCTCTGCCTACATTTGCAAGCTATCTCTAAAAGACTACACTTGTTAGCAGGGACCCTGTTTTATTCTCTGGAAGGCAAAAGGAGCAAGTCTTTTTAACATACATCACTGTAGGGTAAATAGATCATAGGATGGTAGGTCTAGAGCTGGGTGGGACCCACGTCATCCAGCCCCAGCTCCTCATTTCATAGATGAGTACAAGGAGGCCTATAGAGGTTGAGGGATTTACCAAGGATCACATAGGTAGCACGTGACAGTTTGGATTTGAACTCCCAAGGGCTGTGTTAAATATGCAATCATGAATAGGTTAGGAGAAAAGCCACACACAGAGGTTGTTAGAATCGCTTCTGTTGCCTGGGGTTGCACAGATAGACTCATCATCATTTTAACTCTTTCTAACTCTGTGTTGTCCCCCTCACCCATTCCTTACTCTAGAGAGAAGGGAACCAGTTTAACCAGATGGTCTCACTGTTCCTAGGTCCCTTCCTGCCCCAACATTCTATATCAGAAGTGGGGAACCTTTGGCCTTGAGACCACAGGTTCCCCATCCTTGTTCTATGTTCTAAGATCAGATTCTATAGAAGAAGAATCCTAGATAGGATTCTACAGAGGAAGTATGGGAGAAAGGAGAAATTAAATCCTGCACCATTGTAGCTCTGGCCTGGGTGAATTTACAGGGATAGAAAAGGAGGAGAAGAAAGACAACAGTTAATATTCATCCCTGATAAGCATGACTTCAGTATGAATCATTCCTCTACTGGGAGACCAGAAGGGAATAGACTAGAAGGGTATCCATTGTAGGTATCTACATGGCTCAGTGGATAGAAGTCTAGACCTGGAGTCAGCAAGAACTGAATTCAAATCTGATCTCATACACTATCTAAGTGTGTGACCTTGGGCAAGTCACTAACCTCAGTCTCCTCCTTTGTAAAATGGGGATAATGATAGCACCTTCCTTAGTTGATATTTGTAAAAAGCCCTTTGCAAACCTTAAGAAATATAAAAATACCAAAGCTAGCTACTAGTGGTAGAAAGCAGCTAGGTAGTTCAGTGCATAGAGCACTGGGCCTGGAGTCAGGAAGGCCTGAATTCAAATCTGGCCTCAGCTACTTTTACTAGCTATGTGATCACTTACCCTCTGTTTGCCTTCATCCACTGGAGACTGAAATAGCAAACTGTTCCAGTATCTTGGTCAAGAAAACCCCATGGACAGTACTGTTATGCTATGGTCCATGGGATCACAAAGAGTTGGACACCACTGAACAACAATCCTGGGAGAGGTGGGAAGTAATCCTGAGATCCTCCTTGCTCTGGGCTCCAAGAGAGCTGCCCTCGGTTCTAAGTACTTTATGGATCAGAATCCCTTCCATGAGCCCCCACTAATATTTATTTTTACTTTTTCAAGTCAGTCACAGGACACAGTTACAACAAAGGCATTTAATCTCCAGTGATCAAAGAAATACACATCAAGCAACCTTAACATATCACCTTACACTCACTACTAGAATGCTATCTTTAAAAAATAAAGGTGAAATTCAATGTTCAAAATTTTGGTTGTGGGGAAACAAACCCTCTAATAAAAAAGGTATTTAATTAAACATCATTGTAAATAAAATTAAAGCAGATCATTCCTCCCTTAACCTTGAGCTCACTATCCCACAATTATATACATATACAATGGGAAGAGAGGATTTTTATAAAAGATTATATGAAGGATATCCACATAGGGAACACATGTGGCCAGGGTACCTGCAGAAAGAGATGAAAGGCCAGCTGAACCTTTCAATGCTACAAAGTTTCTACTGTCTTCTACTGAAGACACTGTCTCACTACTCCACTCTGTTGGTTCCTTTAGATGCTGTATCTCACTCTCTGCTGTTTCCTGGTGTCTCTTCTCTAGCTGCAGTGTTAATTAGCATCACTTTGGGCCACCTACCCCATCTGCTTGGGGTGAGGAGGGTGTTAATGGTTAATAAATAGGTTAATAAACCTACCCCTGAAGAGGAGAAGTTATAACCCTTTCAGCCTGCTAAAAACAAGCCTACCACCCTGGCTGCTCCCTTGTACCGCTCAGTTATAGTCCTCAGCTAAGGTTCTATACTCAGGGACCCCTGCCATTCTGTCGTCCATGTACTGAAGGTGTTGCAATTAAAAAGCATGCCTCCCCCCCCCCCCCCCCCCCCCAGCCCCGGCAGGTAAGGCTTCAGCTATTTTCAATCAGTATTCTCAGTCAATAACGATGAAGCTCTCTCTTCATCACCCCACCCCAGTTCTTCTCAGCCAGTGGCTACAAAGCTTTCTGCAGCTCATCTCAGCCAGATTTCTCAAGCAGTGTCCCCTTATTCTCAGCTAAGATTCACCAGAAGGTACAGAAACCCAAGCCAAGTGCAGGTCTGCCTAAAGGACTCTCCCCAGAACACTGATGTGACTCTTCTGTTAACTACTGGAATGTCATTTCCTGTGTTCAGTTCTCTGCCATCTCCTTTGAGTATCTGAGATTCTCTACTCAACTTTCACTTAACTTATGGAAGGTAACTCACTTAAATTCTTGGGTCTGAACCTGCCTGAAAGAAAAGAAATAAAACTCCCCAGGGCTCTACTTCTTCAAAAGGGGGAAAAAAGACTAAGTGATCGAGGTAAATATCTTCAGCCTCATCTACTAGTCCTTTCTATGCCAAAACCACTAAGCAATACTGTGGTTGGTGGCTAGTGAAGTCTGATGACTTTGGATCTATATCCCATCTCTCCCTCCTCAGTGCCTCACAGTCTCATCTTTCATAGGTCTACCCACGTTGACACCCTAGCCCTTAGTATCCTGAAAGAAAATGGCAAAATCACATCTACATGAGATGAAAAGGAATGCATATGACCAAGCACTTCTCAGAAGAGTTTACATCTTCAATAAGATGCAAGGGTGGCCAACATTGATTCTGAAGTGGAGGGGAGAAAGCTCCAATAGTAGAATTACTATTGGGGGCTTCATAGGTGCTTTCCTAATACCTATCAAATCACCCATTTTCTCTAGGCAACCACTGACTATACGATAGGTAAGACCACAATGGAATGAAAGAGATCTGATAGAGATGAAATCAGTGGAGAACCGTAAAAGGGACTTTCTCATTGTAAGTCTATTTAGTCTCTGACTAAGGACAGTTGTCACCAGCTTAACATAACAACCAAAGCTGCAACTAGGCTAGGGCAATAGATGCTTTGTCCTGAAGTGCCAAATAAAGAGAATGCTGATACAACTTTCAGTCCTAGAATTACAACTTAAGAGCTAGAAGGGAATTTAGAAACCATCTAGATCAATCCCATCATTTTACAGATAAAGATTCTAATGAAGGCTCATTAGATGTTAGAGGAAGGATTTGAACCCAGCTAGGTCCAAGTAACGGCAGATAGATTGCCAGACCTGAAGTCAGGAAACACCTCTTCCTGGGTTCAAATCTGTCCTCAGACACTGTGTGATCCTGGGCAAGTCACTTAACCCTGTTTGCCTCAGTTTCCTCATCTGTAAAATGAACTGGAGAAGGAAATGGCAAACCACTCCAGTATCTTTGCCAAGAAAACCCTAAATGGGGTCAAAAAGAATCTGAAATGAATGAAACGATTAACAAAAACAACAAAAAAATCTAACAACAACAAAAGGTCTTAGCATATTCACATGTAGCATTCTACCTATGATGTGACACCAACTTAAAAATAACAGTTTAGTGAATACTTAAGGTGGACAGTTATAGATCATGCCAAGGTGAGTTCCTCTCCTGACCTGCCCCTATTTGTTCCCTCAACTAAGGAGGGTTTTATGTGACTTGCCCCAATTGGAGGGGGATTATGATACATGCCCCACTCACCAAAAATGACTAAATATGCCCCTGCCAACATCACCAATTTACACGGTTATACTAAGCTAGCTAGGTATGGTCTCTAAAAACAAATTTTGTTTTTCATTGCTTCAAACACTGGCTCAGATGTTATAGTTACCTTTTTCCATGAAAGACCTGATTGATCAATCAGATGGAATGTGTGCAAATTGAACATAATTGAGTCTTGAAGGAAAGTAGTGATCCCAAGAGGTAAAGGTGAGGATGAAGTACATTCCAGGGATGGACAGCAGCCAGTACAAATGCACAAAGATGGGAGATAGATTGTCACATGTGTGGAACAGCCAATATGCCAGTATGGTTAGATGCAAGACGTGAGGAAGACAGTAACGTGTAAGAAGGTTGGAAAGGTAGGAAGGGGCAAACGAAGAGACAATTAAATGTACAGATGTGTATATTTGACTTTCAAAGCAATAGGTTGTTGATTTTGTGGAATGGGACTTAGCATATTCAGGATTTTAGGAAATCTTGCATTTGAGGAAAACTAATTTGGGACCTATGTGGAGGTTGAGTTCAATCCTAGGGCTCATGGAGCCTTAGATTCCATTAGAGAAGTAATGAGACTCAGAAATAATCCAGACTATTATTATATAAGATACTTAGCCTTCTTTGTAAAATGGACCTCTTTGGTAGTCTGGTGAATAGATGGACCCTTTGTAAGAAAAAATGTTGTCTTCCTACATTCATAATTAAAGGAAATGCTAAGTTTCAGTTAGAAATTAGTGGCAATAAAGATGTAATTTTGTTCTACCCAAGTTCATGGCCCTTTGAAGTCCATTCATAGAGGTGGATCCTAGGTTAATAACTCCTCAATCTAATGAAAACCTTTCAATTTATAAAGGAGAAAATTGAAGCCCAGATTGGGGAAAAGCCTTGACCCAGATCCAGTGTCCTCTTTACTGTATCATGACACCTCAATAAGGGAAACATACAATAGTTTCCATCCACTGACCTTTCAGTGTGAATTTACCAGGCCATTTCCTGAGAGATCAACATTTTCTGGAAGATGGAAGGTGGGAGGGCATTACCTGTGTAGGGGTGCATATTAAGGGGGAGGCAATCATTCAAATGGGTGGGAAGATGCTGAAGAGAAACTTTACCTTTACCTTTAAACAAATTACCGGAGGACAGAAACAGCTGGGAAAGGTCCAGGGGCAAAACTAGGGCAGAGCATCTAGAGCCTTGCCCCAGGACACAAAAATTTAGAGAATAAATAACAGAACCATCCTGGGTTGCATTTCCCTGAACCCCCTGGTAGCTCTAGCCCTTTTTTCTAGCTCACTCTGCTTCATCCCCACCTCCCATATTGGTGAGGAGTCCTTCAACAACATAAAAAGAGTCATGGAGTTCCAGGATGAAGATGCTCTCCCACTTCCCCAGGTGTAAAAATTCCTTATTATGGCACAGAAAGTCCCTGCTCCTCTGAGTCTGTTACTGGTTTCCAGGTTTCTCCCTCAGAGCTTGTTTCCCCTTCTCAATCAGCACAACACAGAATAGAACAGCGTAGAAAACAGTGTCAGAAGCTTGAAAGCTGGAAGGGAGAGTACCTTGGAGAACGTCTAGCCCATACCTGTGAAGAGTAGGAAACAGGAGACTCAGAGAAAGGGAGAGGCCTTGGCCAAGGTCATGCTAGAAATAAGCAGTCAAAACAGAATTCGAACCCAGATCTCAAGACAATGTCACACCAAAGCAAAATCTATTTCTGTCAGTTGGAAGAAGAGGGAGGCTGGCCCATCTAAACCCTTCCTAAAGGGCACCTGTTAAAGTGATGAGCAGCTGACATGGCCTTTAAACTTTGTGTTAAATTGCATTTCCCAGGGATCTTTTATTATTATCATTATTAGCTTTTTTTAAAGAAATGACAGTTCCCATCATAGAAAGTAATATCCAACAAGCAGTTACTTTGACATTTAAATGTTGAGCCAGGGGAAGACAAATACCCTTTGCCTGAAGTGTATTTCCAGCAGAATTAAGTAAAGTTAGATTTAACATATTGTGTGCTTTGCTGTCTCTCTCTAAAGGGGACTTTAAAGACAAGGTCATGTGGGGGGAATGCTGAACCAGTTCTAAAGAAAATGTTTTTACTCCAAAGTAGAGATAGACTTACACATAAAAATACACGCGTTTAAAGGCTATCCTCAGTCATTCTCTAAATAAAATGTTTGTTTGCAACAGATTTTATACTAAAAGATAGTAACATTCTATAAGCAAGCATCTCTGGATGCATAGAGTTGAGAACTTGGTTGCATCCCGCCCCTCCCCCAGCTCCATCATTTATCAACTGCAAGACAACTGGGCAAAACATGGAACCTATAAGAGAGTCATTTCCTTATCTGTAAAATGAACAGGAGAACTCTTAGTACCTGACTCAAAGGTTATCAGTAAGGAAGGCACTTTGCTTAATTATGTTAATTATGTTTTTCTTTCAGGTGCTATTTCCTCTTTCAGACAATTCATCTGAATTGCAGGCATCCTTTGTTACTGTCATGTACTATCTTATAATATTCTTTTTTGTTTACACAGAGCATCCCTTCCTTCACTCCACTCTAGCCTTCAACCAGTGACATCATAGTATGAAGGAAAGGACTCTCGATCTGGAGTAGGAGAATCCAAGTTCAAACCCCAGTTCTACTACTTCACACCTATGTAACCTTAGGCAAGTCATTTTAACTTCTCTAGGACTTAATTTCCTTAGCTATAAAAATAGGGGATCAGTCTAAATAAATTCTATGACCCCTCCTAGGTGTCAATTTGAGATGCTATGAACACAGCTCTCAAGATTCTGCAGTCAGTACTATTTGTACTCCATTCAAACTGTAGAAATGTGAATTATGTGAAACTTAGGGTCCTCTCACGTGCAGGTCCCCAGAAACCTAACACAGATTTAATTTACTTCATAAGTCAGAGTCCTTCTGAGAACCATGGCTCAGAAGCCCACATCCAGATATGTATATACATGCATATAACCATACACATGTATATACATCTACATATATATCTAAATACATGTATATGTGTGTATATATGTCTGTGTATGTATATATACATATGTTTGTATATACGTGTGTGCATATGTGTATGTATATATGTACATACATATGTATATATGTATTTTACAAGGGAATGGAGCCTGATAACATGCCCTATTTCTGTTGAAGATACCACTTCCAGTCACTCCAGCTTTGCAGCCATGGAGTCATGATTGTTTTTTCACTCTCACTCTCCCTCTCTCTCTCCCTCCTACACCCATCCTTTGCCAAGTCTTGTCTGTTCTCCCTGCAGATCTTCTCTCACCTCCATCTACTTCTCCCCACTCCATTTCAGCTCT
The DNA here is from genome assembly GCF_028372415.1 of Notamacropus eugenii. NCBI lineage: Eukaryota > Metazoa > Chordata > Mammalia > Diprotodontia > Macropodidae > Notamacropus > Notamacropus eugenii. The sequence goes on along the minus strand of NC_092872.1, from coordinate 50,926,833 downwards.
CCTCACCTCTTGTCTAGGCTATTAACAACAGCCTTCTAATTGAGTTCTCAGTGATCAGCTTCTCTTGTCTCTATCTTCCACTAGGCTGTGCTAATTGGTGTTCTTAAAGCAGAGGTCTGAACATATCGCATCCCTGCTCGAGAAAGTTCTTCTCAACTGCCAGTGGATAAAATACATAGTCCTTGGTTTGACATTTAAAGCCATTTGCAATCTTGAGACAACTTAGCTTTTCAGGCTGACTCCACATTATTCCTCCTTGTGTACACTTGACATTCCAGTCCGAGCAGCCTGGTACCCTGATCACAACATCTGGTCTCCTCTCTCCGTGCCTAGAAGGTTCTTCCTCATCCTTGTCTCCAACTCTTAGCTCCTTCAAGCCTTAGCTCAATTTCTGATAAGAGACCTTTCCTCATTATTAGTGTTTACACGTCCTGTAAATACTCTGCATCTTTTGGGAATGTACTTTGTATTTGGTTATCTGAGTACATGTTTTCTTCCAAGGGAATGGAAGTGCTTTGAGGACAGGTGGTTTTCTGCTTTTTTACCCAGAATTCCCATCACCTAATGGAATACCAGACCTATGGCTACAAAATTAATGATTGTTGAATTGAATTGATGAACACAAATACCTGTTTTAAACAGAGAGTAACATCTGGGCAAAGTGATATTTAAGAAGTCTGAGCAGAAAGAGAATCCTTTCAGTCCAGAGAAGGCTTCTTGGACAGAATCTGTATTGGGTCTTTCTTTTAGGAAAGAGAGACTTTATCAGATGGGGAAAGAGGAAGTATCCATTCTAGGCATGGGGGATAGCATCTGCAGAGGCAAGGAAAATGGAAATTAGGGGGAGCAGTAAAGTTTGCGGGAATATGGTTAGATTGTAAAAGAGAATGGTGTGAGATAAGACTGGACATGCTAGGTTAGAAGGTCTTAAATGCCAGAATCTCCAATATATACTAGAAAATGTGGAGCCGTAGAAGGTTTTTGAGGAGAGAAGTGACCTGACTACTTGGACAACATGGTGGAGAATGGATTGGGGGAGAGAAGGCTGCCAAAAAAGGGCCTGCCTTCTATTCCATTCTTTAGTAAAGAATCTATGTAGTTTGACAGAAGGAGTCCAAGGCTGCCGGCCAGGTGTCTTCCGTTCTTGTTCCAGCTGTGTTGTTCATTCTCTCTGTGGTCTCTTTTGAATTCTTGTCTGTACAATTCATTTGGTGATTCATCATATCCTGTGCACGATCTTATAGTGCTGTCTTGCAGCTGTCTTACACCTTTATGGAACTTACTTCTATGAAAAGTTCTATATTATTTAACTTTCTAAGTCATATCACTTTCTGATCTTCACAAATAAACCCTTTGAGGGGGCCTTGCCTTCTCCTCTCTATAGCCCTTTAGTATTGTACATATTGACACATTCAATAAATATCTATGGATTTTATTTACCCTTAAATTCTATGGGTTTGAGTTCCCAGATTTGGAAAGTGGAAGTTAATAAGCTCTAGCTCCCCAGCTGTATTGTGAGAGCCTATAACAGTGGAAAGAGCAGTGAATTAGGAGTCTAGAGGGACCATGGTATAGTAGACAGAAATATGATGTGGGAGTCAAGGGTCCTGGTTTCAAAATTTGCCTCTGATGCAGTAAGACCTATGTGCCCTTGGGCAGACAAGTCACTCAATCTTTCAGAGCCACAGTTTCCTATCTGCAAAATGAGGGGTTTGGACTCTGACCTCTGAGGTCCTTTCTAGCTCCTACAGAGCTCTACATCCTATGAAGAAGAACTGAGGCCTAGGTAGCGTACTGACTCTTACACTGCATGACCCCTCTGGTCTTCAGTTTCCTCATTAGTAAAATAGAGGATTGGTTAAGATGGTCCCTACTTCTCATTCATCCTCTTTGTAGTAATTTTCATGTTTCTCCCATTAGAATATAAGCCCCTTGAGGATAGGAGCCGTTTGGCTTTTCTCACTTTTAGCACAGTGTCTAGCACATAGTAAACACTTGATAAATGCTTGATAATTGATTTACCTGACTACTGTGAGGTCAATCCCAGTTCTAAATCCCATGATCCTACAGAAACAGGTAAGATAAAGAGAAACTAGAATCAGACCAGTGGTGTCACTGATATAGGGAACTTCCAGATGAGGGGAGTGACTCTACCAATGCAAATCTGGACTTTCTCCAACACTAATAATCTTAAAGAGTTGCCTGGGAACACTGAAAGTTAAGTGACTTGCTCAGGGTCACACATTCAGTATTTTTCAGCAGTAGGTTTAGGGGCACCAAGGATGGCTTTCTATAGCACAGAGAACCTTCATGGATACAGTTAAGAGACAGGCTAACAAACTTTGGTCAAAATGTTGTCTCCCGCTGCCTGCATTTGGAAAATGTGACAGAGCCCCCCACTGTTGCTCCAGTGTCCTGTTCAACCTTTCCTTTATCTGAAACACTGAGCTGGTCATTTTATCATTCAGAAGATGTCAGGATGACTTGTTACTTTCTGCAACCCCTGGGATTCCAGGTCTCTGTAAAGGAACCCACTCTTTCAGGCAGCCTCCCCCCAAACCCTGCCTGCTTATGTGCAAAGGACAGATGCTCTTACTCAATGGTCTCCCAGCAGCCACAGAAGAAATATGGAGCCTTTGAGATAGAACAACCCTGACCTCAGTGGGAGGAAAGAAGCAGTGATGATTAAGAGCTGGGAAATAGTCAGGATCAACAGGTTAACATGCTAAAGGGGCCAAGGACCACATGTTGTAAACTAGCTGTCTCTGAAGCCCATTTCAGCTGTAAATCTATGAACCCACTGTAGGCAACATAATTCTCTGGAAAGAACACTTGACTCGCAAGCTGGAGATTGGGGTCTTCAAGTCCTGATATTATCACTAACCATCTGTGTCCTGGGCCAATTTGCCCCTTCTCTCTGAGTTTCATTTTTCTCTTCTCTAAAATGAAGTATTGGTTGGTCCCAACCAGCCCTACCCTTCTGCGATTCCATCATTGGAAATGACCCTGAAATTGTAAGATCCAGTTAAGAAAAGGAAATACAATTACTCCATGCTTTGGCACAGAAATAATTGGTCAATGTAACCCCTGGGCTATGGTCAGTGATATGTGAAAGATCATGGAAAATTGGAGGGGGCTGTGAGTTTTGAGGAGGACAAATGTCCTGGTTTTCAAGAAAGAAGAGAGAACAGAGTGTGTTAACCATAGACCTGGGAGTTTGCCTTAGATTTATAGGAAAATTCCAGAACCAATCACTAAGGAGATAGTTAGTGAACACCAAGAAAGGGTTAAGAGAGTTAAAGCTTGGAGATTCATAGAATTCAGAGGTAGATGGGATCTACAAAGATCTACTGAGACTAACTGGGGAAAAGATGTCCCAGAGACGGAGGAGGTCCAGGATCATACTGATCCAGCAAATTTGGTAATTGAACCTGGGTCCTTCAAATCCATATACAGGGACTCTTTCTAAAACTTCAGGACTCTATTTTTTCATTTACAAAAGGACATTCACTAGAACTGTCTTGAGTCTTCATGAAAGAAATGAGAAATAGTTACCAGAAGGAAAAATAGCAACTCTTCTCTTGTAGAGCCCCCTCTGGACTACGGTTAATTAAGAAAGCTAGAGAAAAGGGTTGGTGCATGGTATCATATCAACTACTTCCACATAGGTGTGACAGCAGCCTGTTCTCCTGGCTTCTTGCCTTGCCTCTGTCTCTCTAATCCAGTCTGCCCCACTTGCCAGGCCAAGCTTCCTAATCCATTGCTATATCCACTGCTAATATTGCTATTAATTCTCTCCATGGAAACTTTTAGGCCAAAGGGTTCATAACTGGGCATCCTGATTAGTGAGGTCTGGCTGAGACCTTGAGGAGCCCCAACTGTGCTTCCTTAACACCCCTCTCGCTGTTCCACCTCTTCAGCAGCCTTGCCAAGATCCATATAACTTGCCCTGAGGCCTAACCTCTCCTCACTTCCTTACTAGCTCCCATTTATGTTTTATCTTCTTTTATTAGAACATGGTCCTCCAAAGCAGGAACCTTATTGTTTTCTTATATTTATCTCCCCAGTGCTCATCAGAGTAGCTGGTACATAGTATGTCTGTCTGTTGCCAAAGAAGACCATGCCATCAGAGAAATGGTGACATGATTTGCACTTGACTTTGTTTTGAGTGAGGGAGGGCTGTGCAGGTCACCAGACTCACTTCTCTTCCAGAGCCATCTGAATGCAGTGACCAAATATTCCTCAGGATGACTGGAGATGACCCAGGATGAGGCAATTGGGGTTAAGTGACTTCCCCAAGGTCACACAGCTAGTAAGTGTCAAGTGTCTGAGGTGAGATTTGAACTTAGGTCTTCCTGATTCCTGCACTGATGCTCTATCCACTGCACCACATAGCTGCCCCAACTGGTACATAGTAAGCACTTAATCTATCTATCACCTATCCATGAATAGATTTCAGGGGTCCCATGAGCTCAGATGGGGAAAATGTTACATCTTTGTTTTTGCTAACCTCTCATTGAATTTTACCACTATCTTCAATTATTTAAAATCATTACTCTGAGAAGGGGTCCATATGCATCACCAAAATGCAATGTCCAGAACACACACACACACACACACACACACACACACACACAGGTTAAGAACTCCTGACTTAGAGTTCCTCCCTCACTTTGTAGATGAAGTTCAAATTCCTTGGTCTGCCATTCAAGACTTCCCAGTTCTTCTCTAACCAACCTTTCCACAATCGCCTCCAACTCAAACCTTCTGCCAAAGTCGTACTAGTCTCCTCATAGTGTTTTGCACATAGCAGGCTCATCACTACATTTGAGCCTTTGACTACACTGTTTTCCCAGGCAGGAATGTCCTTCCCTCTCCTACTTCATTTCCAATTCCCTGCCAATCCCCTGCCTTCTTTTAAAGGCTAGATGGTATCACCCTCCTTCATTAAGCCATCTTTGAACAGATTAATCTATTCTTAAAAACCACACAAATTTCCCCTCTCACCCAAATCAAGGTCAATTCAATTAAAAAAAACATTTATTGATAGCCACTAAGTAAGACCACCATGTTGGGTACTAAATCACAACAACTCTTACCCTTGAGGAGTTTACAATCTAGAAAAGGTCCTAGCAACCACACAAATAACTACAATACAAAAATAATATACACGTGCATGACAGGAGCAAACCCAGTACCATGAGATATAGGTAGGGTGAAAACATTGATACTTCTTGGGTTTAGTAGAAGGAGACGCTGGGTAAGGCTTCATGGAGGAGATGGTGTTTGAGTGGAATCTTCTTACCTCCTTCCCAGTGTTTAACATAGGATGTAACACAAAGTTGTTGGCTAATATAGCATTGTCCTGACCTGAACCTTCCTTCAGAGCAGAGGAACCTGTAGCGCAATTGTTGAATGGGAGAGATGAATGGATTCTCCAGGGCTTGGTACAGCGATTGGCACATAGTAAAATCTTAATAAAAGTTTGTTGACTTAAGGACTCTAATCTGAGGAACTTGGACCAACTTTCTAAGGTGCTCTGTAGCCTTAATCTTTAGGAATCACTGCTTTAGCCCTTTAACCTGTCAGACTCTAATCCATTCCCCTGCTGGGAACCACCCAGATGGTCCTAAAACCCCTAACCAAGCTGAGGAAGAAGGGGGCTGGGTGATTTCTTCCTTCCTCAGAGTTGTAGAAAATCCATTTTCTTTTCACTAATCCATCTCCTCTATCCTTGGGTACCTTCCAAGAGGAATTGCAGATCGTGGTAAATTCGTTATGTCCCCATGAATCAGGAATGTGAAGTCTCAATTACTATCTGCTGCAACTGGAGATAAGGAGAATAAATGATTACAGAAGGCTCTTTGCTGACGGGAAAATAAGACTCACTGTCACCTGGGAAGGGAGACTGCACTCGCTGAATTTAACACCCAGCCTCGTCCCCAGTCTTGGACTCCTGCATGACCTGCATGAACTCCTTAAGCCTCCCAATGTGCTTAGCCCTGGGCTTGACTACAATAAATCAGGTTCTGTCCTTTTGGAGTTTTCTGGTGGGGGAGGGGAGATGTTTGATCAAGAGGGTAAGAGACATTAGCCTCATCTCCTTCTAGGGCAAGTCACTGCTCCCCACTACAGAATGAGGGGGTTGGATGATATGACAACTGAAGTCTCTTCTCAGATGTAAATCTCTGATCCTATGAACTTCCCAGAGCCTTGGGAATCTAGAAGGAGAAAAAAATGGGGTGGGGGGGGAAAGGGGGTGCTTACAGGATAGATAAGGAAGGGAATTTTAGCCTCTCTGTAGAATGTAGGCTCCTTGAAGGAAGAATTCATTTTTCTTTTCTTTTTCTTTTCACTCCTTGCATTCCCAGTACCTTAGATGCAATAAACACTTCTAAAAATATTCATAATAAAAAATTCTAATAGATTATGCCAAATAATAATTATACCAAATACTCATACATCTTTAAATTACCTAGAATGAAAAAAAATATTCAAAATATAGAGCTCCTATAGAAGAAATTCTTCCCCCTCAGAGGAAAGAATGAGGTCCCCATTATCCCCTTGATCCTGTTGGCACCTGGATTGTCCCAAAGATGCTGAATGAGTCTCGAGCAGATGAGCTTAATTCTAATACTCTTATTTTATTGCCATAACAAAAAGAAGTTATTTTATCTGCTTATGGAATGGTTGGCAGAGCATTCAAGGTAAAAGTATAACAGGGAATCCACTTGTCCTCAGTACATTTCTATCAGAATGCTTTCAGAATTAATGAGAACAAAATAACAGTGATAATACTAGTAATAACTCATATTTATAGCGCTTAATGTTTTACAAAGAGTTTTCCTCGCAAACAACAATCCTGTGAGGGAACAATAATCATTACAATAACCACAAGAAAAACTAAGATTTATTTTATTCTGTATAGTTTACAATAACCCTCTGGTTTAGATGGGGCAGGTATTGTTATACCTTTTACAGAGAAAGAAACTGAGGTTCAAAGATTCTTGCTCAAGATCAGAGAGTAACAGACCATTAGAGCTGAAAGCAACCTTAGATACCAGTATTACCCTTGGAGATGAGAAGTTCTAGGTTTCAATTTTGACTTTGACACTTTCTAACCCATAGCAAGTTACTTTCCTTTTCTGAAGCTCATATAGCTTGTCTGTGCACAACTGTCTGCATGTTATCTCCCTCAATGAGAATGTGATCTCCTTGAGAGAGGAAGGATTATTATTATTATTATTATTTGCCTTTCTTTGTATCCCTAGCATTTAGCACAGTGCCTGGCACTCAGTGCTGGTTGAGTGACTTCCTCCTCTGTCAAACATGAGTGATAGTAACCATAGTAATATCTTTCCAGGGCTCTTTTGAAACTCAAATGAGATACTACCTATAAAATACTTTGCAAACTTTAAATTATTGCTGCTGTTTTTATTATTTTTCAGTCTAACCTCTGGATTGTGTTTTTTTAAAAAAAAATAGGAAACTGTAAGGGGAAGTAAAAAGGGGAAAATGATTTGCTTAAGGTCACACACAAAATAAATGGAGAACTGGAACCCAGGTTTTCTGACTGTAAGGCTAGTGAGTTTCATCCTCTATCATGGGATAGAATCAAGTAGAATGGTTAGAATTGACTCAGTGTTGAGCTCTGGGAGGGAAGGACTGTGTCATTCAGTGGGTAGGTGGCACAGCAGATAAAGCACTGGGACTTGGAGTTAAGAAAATCTGGATTCAAACCCTACTTAGATAATACTTAAGTGTGTGACCCTGGGCAATTCATAACCTCTTTCAGATTCTGATTCCTCACTATAAAACGGGGATAAAAATAGCATCTTCTTCCCAGATTTGTTGTGAGGATAAAATGTGATAATATATGTTAATAAAGAGCTCTGTATTTACATAAAGTGAACTTCAAAGCACTATATAAAAGCCAGCTATTAATAGTAATAGTAATAATCCATCTCCACCCAGCACCAGGGCATAACAAGCATTCAGTGTGTTTGTTGAGGGAAACAGCATGCCTGGTAAGAAGGAGATTGGAATCTAGTCCTGGCCTTGCCTCCCTCTGGCTATATGGCTTTAGCAAGTCATTTCCCAAGGACCCATTTCTGCAAAAATAATGATAGCAGTTCTTTTGGAAGTGCCAAGGAATTAGACATTGAGGGGATGCCTCAGATACTAACTGTGTGACCCTGGTAAGTCACTTTAACCCTGTTTGCCTCAGTTTCCTCATCCACAAAATGAATTAGGGAAGGAAATGGCAAATCACTCCACTATCTTTGCCAAGAAAACCCCAAATGGGGTCACAAAGAGTCAGACACGACTGAAACGACTGAACAACCTCAGCAACCATCAACTGGAGAATGTCTGAATAAGTTGTGATGGAGTACTATTGGTCTATTAAAAAATGCAAGCAGGATGGTTTCAGAAAAACCTGGGAAGACCTCTATGAACTGATGCAAAGCAAAGGGAACAAAACCAGAACTGTGTACACAGAAACAGCAGTATTGTAAGGATGAGCCACTGTGAAAGACTTGGTTATTCTGATCAATACAATGAATGATCCAAGACATTTCCAAAGTACCTGTGATGAAAAATGTTTTCCACCTACAGAGAGAGAACTGATGAACTCTGAATACAAATTGAAGCATTTTTTTTTACTTTCTTTTATGTTTCTTTCTTTTTATTGTTTGGGTGGTGGTTATTGTTTTGCAACATCACTAATACAGAAATATGTTTTGCACGACTTCACATGCATAATTGATATCATATTGTTGCTTTCTCAAGAGGTGGGGAAGGGGCTGGAGGAAGGGAGAGAATTTGGGACTCAATTTTTTTTTTTAATGATGTTAAAGAAATAAGTAAAAAAAAAATTAAAGCAAGTCACTTCCCTGGATCTCAGTTTTCCCATCTGTACAATAAATGGCTTGGACCGCATGAACTCCAAGCTCTCACATGCTATGAATTTCTGAGTCTCAGACAGTGATTCTGGTGCATGCAATGATGCTAGAAATGCCTGCCCATCAGACTTTTGCGTTCACAAAGTTACTCATCCAATTACTCAGGATGATGGGCAATTTCCGACTCTTAAAAAAATGGAAGTGGGATGGAGATGCAGACAGGAAGGCAAGAAATTCTGCTTGGCCCGGCCTGGTCACACCAATTACTTTCTTAATATTTTCTAAGTTTACCAAGAATTGAATGATGACCATTAATCATGAATTATTTCCTACATTACTGTTTTTCAGTCATTCAGTCAAATCCCTACCTATGGAATTTTCTTGGCGAAGATAAAGGAGTGGTTTGCCATTTCCTTCTCTGGTGGATGAAGGCAAACAGAAGGTAGGTGACTTAGCCAGGATCACACAGCTAGTGAGTATCTGAGGCTGGATTTGAACTTAGGTCTTCCTGATTCTAGGTCCAGCACTCCTGTGCATTGAACCACCAAACCACTTCATTTCCTATATTAAACGTGTATTATTGAGGTCAGTTGTTCAAATGCCTTCTCTGGAGAATCTCTGAGACACATCTTTGCTAAGTACTGAGAATGATGACATAAGGAGAAGTCATAGATCATACCCTCAGGGAGGAAGAGGATTAAGCTCCACAAAATGCAAAATTAGACAACAAAAACAGTATGGAGGAGGGCTAGAGCGGTCAAGAGAGGCTTCATAGAGAAGGAAGGGTTTGAGTGGGACCTTGAAGAATGGGTAAGATTTGGAGAAGAGATACTCAAGTCAACAGTGAGCCGGCCATATAATTATAACTCTTCAACCACATTTGTCAAGCCCTCAAGCCACTACTTAACCTGAGGGCAGGGCCACACAGGCCACATCCTCTGTACAGCACCGTGCCAGCTGATTATCCCTTACCTCAGAGGCTTGGCAACAGATTATGGAAAGGCATTGTCTTAGTAGAGCCCAGATTTACTCCTAGACCAGGAGATGCTGTTGTGGTAGGTAAGCTCAAGGACCCCAACTGGGCTTGAGTGACCCTCCCCATCTGACCCCTACTGGACCACCTGGCACTAACACAAGTTCTGAGCTTATTTTTTAAATGAATGTTCAGCTTATTCTATATCCAGCAAGACTCAGAGGAGAGTGTAGAAAAATACTGGATTTGGAGCTAGCTATGCTGGGTTTGAATCTCAGCCCTGGAACTGACCATTCGTGTGGCCTAAGTAAGTCTTTCCTTTCCTTGGGATTCAGTCACAACCTCCACAGAGCAGAATTGGGCTAGATCCAGCATTCTATATCTGTGACGTTGAGAGTCTTCCCCTCTTAAGATGAAATCAGTCAGTCAATAAGCATTTATTGAGTGCTTACTGTATGCTAATACTGTGCAAAGCTAATCACTGGGATACAAAGAAAGGCAAAAACACTTGCCCTTCCCTCAAGAAATTCATATTCTAATGTGGGGAAACCAACACACAAACAAGATACAGTTTAAAAAGGTGGGAAGTAATCTCAAAAGGCTGACTTTACAGAGGATGGGAATAGTCTCTGCATTAATCCAGGCAGGATTTGATAAAGTTGCAACAAGCGGAAGTTGTATGAGGAGAGAAAGTGACATAAAGGGGAGATGTTGAAAAAGGAAAATGACTAGCCTTGGCAAGAGATTGGATATTTGGGATGAGTTCATGAGAGGTGTTGATGATGGCTGGGTAGTTGTGAGTCTGGGGGAGTGGGAGGATAATAGACTCTTGATCAAATGATGAGGATGTTATTCTGTCATTCATTTGTATATAACTCTATGTGACCCTGTAGACTTTTGTCCTTGGGGATTTCTTGGCAAAGATACTGGAGAGGTTTGCCATTTCCTTCTCCAGTGTAGGAAACTGAGGCAACCAGGCTTTAGTGACTTGCCCAGGGTCACACTGCTAATAAGCGTCTGAGATCAAATTTGAACTCAGATCTTCAAGCCCTATGCTTTATTCCTTTCACCACCTAGCTGCCCCAACTGGCACTTAGTAGGTGCTTCATAAATGCTTATTCATTCCTTGATAATGATTTAAAATATCAGAATGGAGGTGGATTGTGGAGGGAGGGAGTAAAGAGTTGAGTTTCAGGTATGTTGAGTTTGAGACGTCTATGGAAGATCCAGTTCAAGTTGTCTGAAAGATGATTCATAATGATTTCAGAAAGACATAGTATCTATAATCCCTTCTATCCCCAAGGGATGGAAGACTTTTCCATCTTCTGAGCTCCTCCCAAACTTGGCAATTCAACACATTTTCTCCATTCCAAAATTGGAAACTTGAGATTCAAACAGATAAACCCATAGGCAGAACCATACACCTAACCTGTCACCAACTCTGCTTTTAAATTACAATCCCTCCTGGAAAAGAAACATGTTTGGCACTCAGCTGTCCAAGGGAGTGAGTTTGTCCTTCTGCCAAAGTAAGTTGAGTAGAGAAAGAGGTGGAGAAAAGCAGAGACAGCCAAGATTCAGACACTAAAGTAACTTCCCCAAGGTCAGGCACTTGGTTAGTCTTTGTTGACTGATGGCACAATCTAGTATAGGAATACAGAGTGGTAGAGAAGACATCATAATGACTAGGAGAAGGTAGCAGCTAATGTTCAGTTTTGCTGTGGCTTTCTCTCCCTTTTGAGACGTAGAATTCTTCTGGAGAAATGTGTAGATACCTACAGGAATCATCTGGGTACCCATTACAACCTTAATGGTAATTTACTCTGTGGTAGGCATCAATAACCTCTCTCACCCTCATGTTCTATCTGGAGAACTCAAGTCTCCTAATAGTATGATTTGTGGGTTCTTACAAGTGTCACACAGGGTAATTGTGGAATCTCCATTTCTGGTGGTCTTTAAATGGGATAGATTCTTATCTGTCTGGATGCTATTTAAATGTGGTACTGTCCCAGAGCAGGGGGACTGATGGGATGATCTCTAGAGATCCTTTTCAGATATGTGATTTCATACTTGGTGACATTTACTTTTTGTAAATGAACTTTCTCATCCATAATCTGAGAATAATGACTCCTGCTCTGGCTTCCTTGAAGGGTACTTGTGAGAATAAGAGGAAGATATGAAACACTGTGGAAAGATCAATAACTCTGAAGTCAGAGAGCTTGGGTTTGAATTCCTACTCAGCTTTTTCCTGCCTATGTGACCTAAGGCAAATGATTTTCCTTCTCTGAGCCTCAGTTTCCATATCTGCAAAATAAAGAGGTTGAGTCAGATGGGCACTAAGATCCTTTCCAGTTTTCAATCTAGGATCTTGTGAGATATTACTATGTAGGCTTTTCCAAACATATTTTAACCTTATAAAGGAGTAGGGCAGATAATCCTATCCCCATTTTCTAATTAATGAAAGGCATGCACATGGACATGAAGCAATTCATCCAGGGTCATATAGTGAGTCATTGGCAGACTCATGACTTAAACCAGGCCTGCTGAGCCTTGGACCAGTGTTTTTCCCTTACATCTCATTGCTCAGGATTAAGAGAAAATGAATGGGAAAGGATTCTGAAGAGTTAGCAACACTAGCTGTGCATGAACTCAGAAAGAAATATTAATATTGCCAACAAGGGAATAGCTCTGACAAGAGAGCGAGGGCAGCCCAGGAATGGCAGGCGATTTGTAACTTCTTTGCCATTGGCAGCTGGCAAAAGGGAACTGCTTGTCCTGATGGGGAAGGATCACCATGGAAAATGACTTTGAAGAAATATCACAGTGCAAATGTATTACGTTTGTCAAATATTACCATGAATAAGGTCTGCCCTCTCGCAGAGAGAGACATTCTTTTGCATCAGACACAGTCAGTGCATAGAGGGTGATTGAAGATAGTAATTATCTAGGAATCATAAATATTTCCCAATCCTCCTCACACTGGATTAGGTACCTGATACCCCCTACCTAAACCTACGTTACTGTGAACTAGAATCACAGAATGTTAAAGCAAGCAGGAGAGCTACAGTTTCTCTCGTTGTGCTCACCATTTCTGTCTATCCAGCCCACCTGACGCCCACACAAGACATTCCCTCTCCTAATTCCACACATTTGCATTGGAGGACCACTGTGCCTAGAAAGTCCTGCCTCCCAGTCACCGTTCTGTCTTAGCTTCCTTCAAAGTATGGCTCTGCAGAAAGCTTTTGTAAAGCTCTTGCTGTTATTAATGGTCTACCTCCCTCTTAAAATTATCTGCATTACTTTGTATATTCTGTGCATGTGTGTGTATGTCTGTCTGTGTCTGTTTATATATCTAGTGTGTCTATCTGTGTGTCTAGTCTATCTCTATCTATGTATTGATCTATCTGTGTCTCTCTGTTTGTGTCTAGTCTATCTCTGTCTCTCTATCCATCCATCTATATTTTTATGTGTCTATCCATCTATATGTGTCTGTTTGTGTGTCTAGCCTACCTCTCTCTCTATCTAGTGTGTCTATATCTATCTCTCTGTCTGTGTCTTTCTATCTATGTGTCAATCTGTCTGTCTAGTCTGTCCTTCTATCTATTCATCCATATATCTATCAATCTATATGTCAATCTGTCTGTGTCTATCTGTCTATGTCTGTGTGTCTAGTCTGTCTGTCCATCCATCTGTCTGTCTGTCTATCTATCTATCTGTCTATCTATCTGTCTGTCTATCTGTCTGTCTATCTATCTATCTATCTATCTATCTATCTATCTATCTATCTATCTATCTATCTATCTATCTATCTATCTATCTATGTGTCTGTCTGTCAGTTTGTCTAGTCTGTCTCTCTGTCTATCTATTTATCTATGTCTCTATCATCTATCACTCTATATTTTATATTCTTCTTGCCCCCAGTAGGATAGAAAAGCCAGAGAATATTTCCTTTTTGCCTTGCACATAGCAGAGCTTAATAAATATTTGTGAAATTATTAAGACTTATTTACCTCCCTCATTTTACAGAAGAGGAAACTGAGACTCAGGAAGGTAAAATAGATTAACCAGGGTCATACAGTTAGGAAGTAGCAGAATTATATGAGAGGAGCTCACAAGGTGCCCCAAAATCAGAAGCTTTGTCCTGAGGTACAAAGTCTGTTAGTCTCTAGGGAGCATGTGTTCCAAATTAATAAAAGGGCACTGGGGATAAGAACTGTTAGGTTAGAGGAGAAATCTCACTGCTGACAATTTCATACTCTGTCAGCTGAACTCTTTTTATGGAACGACACAAAAACAACAACAGATTGATGTCAGAAACAAGATGTAAGATGCAGTTGTCCCATGATGTGACACAATTCAATGACACATAAAAAGACATTTATAACCTAACTTTGCTTAGGATCCTGGGGTATTAAAGGAAGAAAGAAGCACTGTAGATTTTCTTGGAAATTAACAAAGTAAATGTTTAGGTCTCTCATACTGGGAGAATTCTTATTTGTTGCTTTATGAGGTCTTAGCACATTTCTTGTTGTTCAGTTGTGTCTGACTCTTTGTAACCCTATTTTAGGATTTTCTTAGCAAAGATAGTGAAGTGTTTTGCCATTTGCTTCTCCAGTTCATTTTGCAGATGAGGAAATTGAGGCAAACAAGATGAAGTGACTTGCCCAGAGTCACACAGCTAATAAGTTTCTGAGGCCAGATTTGACCTCAGGAAGATCTTCCTGTCTCCAAAGCCAGTGCCCTATTAATTGTGCTACCTAGCTGTCCATTCTGAGTACACGATGAGCACTTAATATATGCTTGCTATGTACAATGGGAACAAAATGATTGCTATGGGAGCAATAGTCAATCTTTTAACAAGACCAGACCTAGCGACTCCCTTAAGTTACCCCTCACCCATGTCGGACCAGTTTTCCTAAACATACCTTTGTGCATGCTGTTTCTCCTGCTTGGAATATCATCCTTTCTGCTCTCTGATCCAAATCCTTTCCATCCTTCAAATTCTAGCTTCAGTCAATGCGGTACAGTGCAAAGAGGAAGCTTTGGACTCAGAGACCTTAGGTACGAATCTTGCCTCTGTTGGTAACTTACTATGTATGTGATCTTGAGCAAGTCATGGACTCTGTTGGCCTCAGTGTCCTCAGCTGTAAAATGAGGGGCTTGGTCTAGATGACCTTGAAAGTCCTTTGAAATTCTAAACCTAAGATCCTGAGGTTCTGTCATCTCCTAGACGCTTTACTTAACCATAGCAGCCAAGAATGAGTTCCTTCTCCTCCTCCTCCTCCTCTTCCTCCTCCAGAATTGTCTGACTTTAACTCTAGGCTCTTCATATTAATGGTTATGTGTATGTATATATATGTATATTATATATATATGTACATATACATATACACACAACACACACACATACACATAGCAAATGAAAATGAGAACGTAGAAACAACACTTAAAATAAAGTTGAAAATAATGGCTGATCAAATACACATGAAAAATCTCTGCACAGGCAGTACATACACAGGGACTGATTTTCAGTATATATTTATAAAGATTTTAAAAATCATAAAGTCGTAAAAAAAAAAAGTTTGGAAGTACACATCCACGTTCCTCCTTTAGATAGAACAGTGGACAGAGCACTGGCTTGGGATCAAGACGACCCAAGTTCAAATGTGGCCTTCATTACTAGTTATGTGATCCTGGGCAAATCCCATGTGCCTCAGTTTCCAAATTTATAAAATGGGAATAATAATAGCATCTGCCCGCTAAGGATAAAATGAAATAACATTTGTGAAGTATATTGCAAACCTTCAAGTTCTATATAAATACCATCAAATTCATTAAGCTGGGAGGTCCTTGAGAGCAGAGACTCTTTCCCCTACTTTTGCATCCCTGCCAATTAGTTCAGTGGTCGGTGCCTTGACTTATTCCTCATCTCTATAAAAATCCTTATGAAAATTATAACTATGTTACCCTTTGATGGAAACATGAAAAGGGAACAGACCATTTTTTCATCGTTTTCTACAAGTGACTACATCTTTATAATACAATTGACTGAGAGATACAGAGAAAATACCAGATCTTGCTGTCTTTTTTGTTTATTGTTATTTTTCAATCATAAAAAAGTTTTGATTTGGTAAAGAAAATCACAGTCCTAGAGGCTCTTCTCCAACAGGGTGTTTTTCCCTAGATACATATATACGTGCATATTTGAGAATATACTCCCCTTATATTTTTGTATGAGAATGCAAGAAGATTCTTTGATAGATGCAAAAACAGAGGTAACTTTGTTTTTGTTTCAACTTTGGCTATTAATATTAAAAATATGTATAAAGGACCAAGATACATGTTCATCAAAGGTGTATGTCACTGTACTAAAGGGATTTCCTGCCAAGTCCAAATGGAAAAAGAATTCTCTACAGATAAATTAAAAACAAAAATTAAGGTCCTATTAAGTTCAAGACATTGTGTAAAGAACTATATAAAATGCTAGGAATACTTCCCACCATCAAGAAATTTACATTCTAGAGGGTAAAGAATACTCATACTGTTTTTTATCCTCTATAAAAAGTAGGTGAAACATGACTATGGAAGAAGAATGCCAATTGTCCAGATTATAGCAAGAAAATAAAGGAGATAGATAGAGATAGATAGATAGATAGATAGATAGATGATAGATAGATAGATAGAGAGAGAGATGATAGATAGATAGATAGATGATAGATAGATAGATAGATGATAGATAGATAGATAGATAGATGATAGATAGATAGATAGATAGATAGATAGATAGATGATAGATAGATGCATAGATAGATGATAGATAGATAGATAGATAGACAGACAGACAGACAGACAAAAGGCTTCTATCTAGATAAATAATTCTAGATAGATGGCTTTATCTAGTAAAAGACAATGTTCCAAATGCTGTCCCACCAATATATCTCCTCGAATTCAAATTTTGGACCCAGCTCATTGTTGAACCTCAATATCTGTTCAAATAAAGACAAATAGGAAAGCCTTCCTATATATAATTTCTCTATCTATCTAATAGTGCATATGACTTGGATGAGGCTCCAACAAAGGAGACTGAGAAGGAATAGTCAGCTAGGCAGGAGAACCAGGAAAGAGCCATGTTACAAAAACCTAGAGAAGAGAGAGTATCAAGGTGAAGAAGGTGACTGACGCTGTCAAAGGCTGCCAAGAGGGTAAGAATGATAAAAACTGAGAAAAGGCCATTAGATTTGGCAATTAAGAGATTACTGGTAACTTCAGAAAGAATAGTTTCAGTTGAATGATGAGGTTAGACATAAGACTTGAGAGTTAAGAAGAAAGTGAGAAGAGAGGAAGTGGAGGCACCTATTGTAGATGACCTTATCTTGTATTAACCAAAAAAGGGAGTAGTGATGATGCAACACCTATTGGACACATACGAATGGGTTTTTTGAGGATGAAGGAGACATGGGCATGTTTGTAAATGTTAGGGAGACAGCCAGTAGACAAGGAAAAATTAAAGATGGGTGAGAGAGGGGAGATGATAGAAGAGGCAATCTTTTAGAGAAGAAAGGCTCTTTCCTGGTTCTCCTGCCTAGCTGACTGCTCCTTCTCAGTATCCTTTGTTGGAACTTCATCCAAGTCATATCCACTGCTAGACAGAGAGAGAAAATATATATAGGAAGGCTTCCCTATTTGTCTTTACTTAGATAGATACTGAGGTTCAACAATGAACTGGGCTCAGAATTTGAATTAGAGGAGATATATCAGTGGGATAGCATTTGGAATACTGTCTTTTACTAGACAATGATAAAGAAAGAATAATGTACAAGTAGATAGATTTGCCTTAGCAAGTGGAAGGGCCAATTCATCACGTGTGACAGAGGGTGATGGTAGCAGAAGACATCTGGGAGATGGGAGATGAGGGAAAAAAAGAAGTTCTTAGTGAATGGCCTCAATTTGGTCAGTGAAATAAGAAGCACAGTTCTTAGTTGAGTAACTGTGGGGATGGGGAGAGAGAGAGCTATGGGAGGTTCAGGGAGAGATGAAAACATTTATAAAATCTCTGTGATGAATGGGATAGTAAGTCATTCAGGGAGGTGTAAAAGGATTGCTTTGCAGGTGTGAGGGCCCAGTTGAGATTATGTAACATTAATTTGTAGTAGATCCACTCAGCACAATTTAGTTATTTTCTCTAGCTTTGTTCAATAATGCATAAGTAGGAACAAAGGTATCATGCATGGTGAGAGTGACCCAGGGCTGAAGTTTGGCTGGTCAAGATTGGCTATAGGAGAGAGGGAAAGGGATTCAAGAGAGCAAGGTGGAGCTGAACTGGTTTACCATGAGGTCAAGATGGAGAAAGGAGGAGAATTTAGCCAGGATAGGAGTGATGACCTTGGAATGAACTTAATTGGGTTGAGGTTGCAAGACAGAAGGAGATGTGGAATGACAATGGCTTGGGATCCGATAAGAGAATTTCAGACTTCATGAGCAGAGAAGTAGTACACTTGTAGATGACAGCAAGATCAAGGATGTATGATCATCAATGTATATAGGGTGGATGAGTAGGTCATAGGAAATGAATAAATGGAGAAATTGATTGCTGCACCTTAGTTCTGCCTTCAAAACATTTCTCTTACATATTCCCTTCTTTCTTTCTATTCATACAGTCATAACCCAGGCTCAGGATCTCATTATCCATCACCCGGATTATATAACACTCATAACTTGTCTCCTCAAATATCTCCCCATTCCAGTAAACTTGACTCTCAAATTGACTTTTTTGTCTACAGTTCTTCAGACTATATAGTTCTTCAGTCTTCAGTTCTTTTCTGTCTATAGTTCTGACCATGTCATGCCTTTCGCTCTTACCCCCTCCAAGGATGAGTTCCAGTGGTTCCTTATTTGCTGTTCAGTCATGTCCAACTCTTCATGACCCTGCAGATCATAGTACACCATGCATATGGTTTTCTTTTAAAAAAAATATTTATTTTCATTCTTTCCCATTCATTTCCACAAAATGTTGAATTTCAAATTTTTTCCCCATCATGCATGTATAGCATGTATTCTGATTACCCTTTCCTCCAATATATCCTCCCTTCTATCACTGTCCCACTCTCTTATCTCTTTCCCTTCTTTTTTCCTGTAGGGCAAAATAGATTTCTATACCCATTGCCTATATATCTTATTTCCTAGTTGCATGTAAAAACAATTTTTTTTTATTAATTTTTTTATTTTTTTTAATGTTTAACAATCACTGCCATACAATTGCGATTTTATCCCTCCCCACCCACCCCCCACTACCTCCCTCCCTCCCCACGACTGCATACAATTCTGTATAGATTCTACATATACTTTCCTATTGAGTATATTTTCACTATCGTCATGCTATGTAGTCAGACTAAGATAAATGAAAGAATCCGTATAACAAATCAGAACATGATACACAAACAGATACACATACACAAACATGATCTGCTACATTATGTGAGTGACTTCCATATTTCTCTCTCTGAGTGTGGAAGGCTTTTTGCCTTGAGGTCCACCATTGGGATTTTTTTTTTTTTTTCAGAAGTTCTTGTGTTATTACAAAAATCTAAGTCTACCAGAAAAAACTCTCACACACTGTGGTTGTTGCTGTGCATAAAGTTCTCCTGGTTCTGCTCCTTTCACTCAGCATCAGGTCATATAAGTCCTTCCAGGCCTCTCTGAAGTCTTCTTGTTCATCATTTCTTATGGCACAATAGTACTCCATTACATTCATATACCATAATTTATTCAGCCATTCCCCAATTGATGGACATCCCCTTGACTTCCAGTTTTTGGCAACTACATAGAGTGCTGCTATAAATATTTTTGTACATGTGGGACCCTTTCCCATTTTTATGATCTCTTGGGGATATAGTCCTAGTAGCGATATTGCTGGGTCAAAGGGTATGCACATTTTTGTAGCCCTTTGGGCATAGTTCCAAATTGCTCTCCAGAATGGTTGGATGCGCTCACAGCTCCACCAACAATGAATTAGTGTTCCAACTCTCCCACATCCTCTCCAGCATTTATCATTTTCTTGTTCTGTCATGTTTGCCAATCTTATAGGTGTGATGTGGTACCTCAGAGTTGTTTTGATTTGCATCTCTCTAACCAATAGTGATTTAGAGCATTTTTTCATATGATTATAGATAGCTTTAATTTCTTCCTCTGAAAATTGCCTGTTCATATCCTTTGACCATTTATCAATTGGGGAATGACTTGTATGATTATACATTTGGGTCAGTTCTCTATATATTCTAGAAATGAGGCCTTTATCCCCGAGCTTAGCTGTAAAAATTTTTTCCCAATTTACTACATCCCTCCGGATTTTGGTTGCATTGGGTTTGGTTGTGCAAAAACTTCTCAGTTTAATGTACTCAAAGTTATCCATTTTGCATTTCATAATGCATTCTATCTCTTCTTTAGTAAAGAATTCTTCCCTTCTCCATAGATCTGATAAATACACTATTCCTTGCTTCTCCAGTTTATTCATGGTATCAATCTTTATACCTAAATCATGTACCCATTTGGACTTTATTCTTGTGTACGGTGTCAGGTATGGGTCTATGCCTAATTTCCGCCACACTGTTATCCAGTTTTCCCAGCAATTTTTGTCAAACAATGAGTTCTTATCCCAGAAGCTGGGGTCCTTGGGTTTATCAAACAGAAGGTTGCTATATTCCTTGCCTACTGCATCTTGAGTGCCAAGTCTATTCCACTTGTCTACCTCTCTGTTTCTTAGCCAATACCAAGTGGTTTTGATAATTGCTGCTTTATAGTACAGTTTAAGGTCTGGTAGCGCTAGGCCACCTTCCCAAGCATTTCTTTTCATTAGTCCCTTTGATATTCTGGACCTTTTGTTTTTCCAAATGAATTTTGATATTATTTTATCCAGCTCTAGAAAGTAATTGTCTGATAGTTTAATTGGTATGGCACTAAATAAGTATATTAATTTGGGTAGAATTGTCATTTTTATTATATTAGCACGGCCTACCCATGAGCAACTAATGTTTTTCCACTTACTTAAATCTGACTTTATTTGTGCAAAAAGTGTCTTGTAATTGTGTTCATATAGTCCCTGGGTTTGTTTTGGCAGGTAGACTCCTAAGTATTTTATACTGTCTACCCTAACTTTAAATGGGATTTCTCTTTCTATCTCTTGCTGTTGAACTTTGTTGCTAATATATAGGAATGCAGAGGATTTGTGTGGGTTTATTTTGTACCCTGCAACTTTGCCAAAGTTGTTTATTAATTCAAGTAATTTTTTACTTGAATCTCTGGGATTCTCTAGGTAAATCATCATATCATCTGCAAAGAGTGATAACTTAGTTTCTTCTTTGGCTATTCTAATTCCTTAAATATCTTTATCTTGTCTAATTGCTACAGCTAACATTTCTAGTACCATATTGAATAATAGTGGTGATAATGGACAACCTTGTTTCACCCCTGATCTTATTGGGAATGCATCTAGCTTATCCCCATTGCATATAATGCTTGCTGAAGGTTTTAGATAGATACTGCTTATTATTTTATGGAAAGTTCCCTTTATTCCTACGTTCTCCAGTGTTTTTAGTAGGAATGGATGTTGTATTTTGTCAAAAGCTTTTTCTGCATCTATTGAGATAATCATGTGGTTTTTGTTAGCTTTGTTGTTGATGTGGTCGATAATGCTAATAGTTTTCCTAATATTGAACCAGCCCTGTAGTCCTGGTATGAATCCTACCTGATCATAATGTATTAATCTCGTGATTAGATGCTGTATTCGTTTTGCTAAAATCTTATTTAAAATTTTTGCATCTATATTCATTAGGGAAATTGGTCTATAATTTTCTTTCTCTGTTTTGTCTCTTCCTGGTTTGGGTATCAAAACCATATTTGTATCATAGAAAGAATTTGGGAGGACTCCTTCTTCCCCAATTTTCAAGAATAGTGTATGTAGTATTGGAATTAACTGTTCTTTAAATGTTTGATAGAATTCACTTGTGAATCCATCTGGCCCTGGAGATTTTTTCCTAGGGAGTTCATTGATGGCTTGTTCAATTTCTTTTTCTGAGATGGGGTTGTTTAAGTATTCAACTTCCTCTTCTGTTAATCTGGGCAATTTGTATTTTTTAAAATATTCATCCATCTCGTTTAGATTATCGAATTTGTGGGCATAAAGTTGGGCAAAGTAGTTTCTAATTATTGTTTTAATTTCCTCCTCATTGGAGGTGAGTTCACCCCTTTCATTTTTAATGTTAGTAATTTGGTTTTCTTCTTTCTTTTTTTTGATCAGATTAACCAAAGGTTTATCAATTTTATTAGTTTTTTCATAAAACCAACTATTGGTTTTATTTATTAATTCAATAGTTTTCTTTATTTCAATTTTATTAATCTCTCCTTTGGTTTTCAGTATTTCTAATTTGGTATTTACTTGGGGATTTTCAATTTGTTCTTTTTCTAGCTTTTTCAACTGCAAGCCTAAGTCATTGATCTCCTCTTTCTCTATTTTATTTATGTAAGCATTCAGAGATATAAAACTTCCCCTAATAACTGCTTTTGCAGTGTCCCATAAGTTTTGGTACGTTGTCTCACTATTGTCATTCTCTTGAATGAAGTTGTTGATTGTTTCTATGATTTCTTCTTTAACCCAATCCTTCTTTAGAATTAGATTATTTAGTTTCCAATTGATTTTTGGTTTCTCTTTCCATGGCCTTTTATTACATGTAATTTTTAATGCATTATGATCTGAAAAGGATGCATTGATTATCTCTACCTTTCTGCACTGGATTGTGAGATCTTTATGTCCTAGTACATGGTCAATTTTTGTAAATGTTCCATGTACTGCTGAGAAAAAGGTATATTCCTTTCTATTCCCATTTAATTTTCTCCAAAGATCTATCATATCTACCTTATCCAGAGTTTTATTTACCTCCTTAACCTCTTTCTTGTTTATTTTAAGGTTGGATTTATCTAGTTCAGAGAGGAGGAGGTTGAGGTCCCCCACTAGTATAGTTTTGCTATCAATTTCTTCCTTCAACTCCCCCAACCTCTCCTCTAAGAATCTGGATGCTATACCACTTGGAGCATACATGTTTAGTAATGATATTGCTTCATTGTCTATGGTGCCTTTTAGTAGGATATAGTTTCCATCCTTATCCCTTTTGATTAGATCTATTTCTGCTTTTGCTTTGTCTGAGATTAGGATTGCTACTCCTGCCTTTCTTACATGAGCTGAAGCACAATATATTCTGCTCCATCCTTTGACCTTTATCCTATGTGTATCCCCCCGTTTCAAATGTGTTTCTTGTAAGCAGCATATTGTTGGATTATGGCTTTTAATCCATTCTGCTATCCGTCTCTGTTTTATGGGAGAGTTCATCCCATTCACATTCACAGTTATGATTACAATCTGTGTATTTCCCTCCACCCTCTTTCCCACCATTTGTGCTTTTAACTCTCCCATCTCCCTTCCCCTCCTCAATAGTATTCACTTTTCTCCCCCTCCTCCTGCAGCCTTCCCCTCCTTCTTTTAGCCCCCCTCCCTTTTAGTCCCCTTTACTCTTATTGCTTCTTTCCTCCCTTTTAGCCACCCTCCCCTTTCTTCCCCCTTCCCCTCCTACTACCTATAGAGCTAGTTAGGATTATCTGCTTAAGGTTATTGTTCCCTCCTTTGAACAAATCAGATGAGAGTACCTCTCAAACAATGCTCATCTCTCTCCCCTCCTTCCCTCTACTATGGTTTTGTACTTCTTCCTGTGATATAATTTGCCATTTTCTGCTTCCCCCTTTCCACACCTCCTATTACATTCCCTTCTCATACTTAAATCATATTTTTGCCATGACATCATTTACTTTATGCCCGTTCCCTCTACATATATCCCTTTTATCATAATAGCTGCACAGTTCTCAAGATTAACAGGTAGCATCTTCCCTTACAGGGAGGTAAACAGATTGCCCTAATTGAGTTGCAAGTTTTTGTTTTTGTTTTTTCCCCTCTGTTTACCTTTTTATGATTCTCTGGAGACCTGCATTTGAAGATCAAATTGTCTATTGAGTTCTGGTGTTTTGGTCAGGAAGCTCTGGAAATCCCTTATTTCGTTGAATGACTTTCTCCTTGCCTGAAATGTTATGCTGAACTTTGCTGGGTAGTTGATCCTCGGTT
This sequence comes from Notamacropus eugenii, assembly GCF_028372415.1. NCBI lineage: Eukaryota > Metazoa > Chordata > Mammalia > Diprotodontia > Macropodidae > Notamacropus > Notamacropus eugenii. The sequence goes on along the minus strand of NC_092872.1, from coordinate 50,902,799 downwards.
GGAGTCCCAACTCCTTTGCCTTACGGAATATTGGGTTCCAATTCTTTCGATCTTTTAATGTAGAAGCTGCAAGGTCCTGTGTGATCCTGACTGTGTGACCTTGATATTTAAATTGTTTCTTTCTGGCTGCTTGTAGTATTTTCTCCTTCACTTGATAGCTCTGGAATTTGGCAACTATATTTCTTGGGGTTTTGAGTTTGGGATCCCTTTCCGGTGGGGAACGGTGGATTCTTTCGATGACTATTTTGCCCTCTGAGTCTAGTACTTCTGGGCAGTTTTCCTTGATGATTTCCTGGAAGATATTGTCCAGACTCTTTTCTTCATCATGGGTTTCTGGCAGGCCAATAATTCTTAGATTTTCTCTCCTGGATCTATTTTCCAGGTCAGTTGTTTTTCCAATTAAATATTTTAGATTTTCTTCCATCTTTTCATTCTTTAGATTTTGTTTGACTGACTCTTGTTGCCTCATTGAGTCATTAGTTTCTACTTGCCCAATTCTAATCTTGATCGTATTGTTTTCTTCAGTTAGCTTTCGCATCTCCTTTTCCATCTGGCCAATTTTTCCCTTTAAGGAGCTATTTTCTCCATTTAATTTTTGTACTTCTTTTTCCATTCGACCAATTTTCCCAGTTAGGTTTTGGGTTTCCTTTTCCATCTGATCAATTTTCCCTATTAGGTTTTGAGTTTCCTTTTCCGTTTGATTAACTCTTCCTTTTAGGGAATTATTCTCTCCAGTTAATTTTTGAACTTCCTTTTCCATTTCTTCAATTTTCTTTTTCAGATTGATGTTCTCATCAGTGAATTCTTTTTTTATGGTTTTAAAATCATTGGCCAGTTTTTCTTTTATATCCTTCTTCAGACGTTCCAGGTAATCTAGTTGTGCTTGCGAGAAATTCATAGTCCCATCTGAGGTTTCAGATGGAAGTACAGTCTCAGCTCTGACCTCTTTGGTGTTTGTGTTTTGGTCCTTATCTCCATAGAAAGATTCTATGGTTTTTTCACTTTTCGTCTGCTTTTTCCGATTCATGATGTTGGCTGAGTGTTGTAGCTTTTGGTTCTTTCAGTCAGAAGATACAGATCTTTTAAGTTGAGTTGATGTTTGTCTAGGCTAAAAGCAGGCTTTTTTTTTTGTTGTTGTTGTTGTTTCCCAGATCAACCCTGGGTTTAGCTTGATAGGTGTGTGGGAGGTGTGGTCTGGTCTCAGGCTATCTCCTCAGCTGGCCTGAGGCAAAGGCAAGGTCCAGGGGGATGGTGATCCCAGCTTCCCTATTGTCTTCCCTTTCCCCCTGGAGGGCTGGGGCACGCCTAGAGGCTAATGCGTGTTCCCGCCCCTCCTGGGGCTCGTCTCCCGGGCTGAGGCTTGCTTGGGTCTCAGTGCGAATTTTTCTCTGCCCTGGGTCGTCTGTCCCTCCAGATAGCCTCCACCACGGTAGGAAGAATCTCCCTTTGCCACCTCTCCAGCCTCTGGTGTTACGAGACCACTCGCCCCTTTCTGCTGCTCCCACTGATCCAGGATCAATCTGGGGAAGAATTTTATGGTTCCCTCACGGTCATCGGGGGGGGGAGGGGAGAGCACTTACTGATCACTCCGGCATCCCAGCTTCTGGATGTTCAAGTAGTGACCCACTGAAGTCCCGTCTTTAGGCTGAAGATTTCAAAGGCTGTTGCGCTGATATCGTTGGCTCGGCCTGGCTTATCTCCTGCTCCGCTGGTCTCGCCCGCCACTCTCGGGCCCCTCGGGTCGCCTCCGCCCTGCCGCGCCGACCGCGCTGCGCTGTGCGCCGGGCTCTTACCCCCGCGGAACAGATCCCTCCCGTGGACCTTCCAGTCCAGCCTGGGCTCCGAATCTGTCAAAGTCCGTCTCCCACTGGATTCTACACCTCCAAAGTCTGGTCAGACTCTCCCCCCAGAAATATCCAAAGGAGTTTTTCCAGGAGCTTAGGTGAGTCGTTGCTTTCACTCCGCCATCTTGGCTCCGCCCCCCCCTCTAAAAACAATTTTTTAATTCATTTTTAAAGCTTAGCGTCCCACACTCTCTCTCTTCTCCCTTGCCACCCACTCTCATTGAGAAGTCAAGCAATATATGTTATACATGTATTGTTATGCAAAACACCTCCATAACAGTCATGTTGTGAAAGACTAGCTGTGTTTCCCTCTGTCCTGTCCCGCTCTTCATTTATTCTATTCTCTCCTTGACCTGTCCCAAACCAAAGTGTTTGCTTCCCAATTACCCCTTCCCCCAATCTGCCATCCATTCTATTGCCACCTCTCTCTTATCCCCTTTCCCCTCTGCTTTTCTGTAGGATAAGATAAACTTCCAAACCCAGTTGAGTGTATATGTTATTCCATCCTGAAGCCAAATCTGATGAAAGGAAGGCTCACTTATTCCCTCTTATCTTCATCTTCTTCCCCTCCATTGTAAAAGCTCTTTCTTGACTCTTTTATGTGAGATGATTTCCTATATTCTACATCTCCCTTTCTCTTTCTCCTAGTACATTCCTCTCAACCTTTAGATATCAACCCTTTATATTCAGCTCATCCTGTGCTCTCCTTATGTGTATACATATACATATATATACATAATACATATACATATATAATATATATTATAATGTAATATATATAATATTTATACATACCCACATACACACACATATACACACATTATATATATATGTATGTATATATATACATATACACACACACACACACAAATATACACACACATACACACTATATATATATATATAGTAGACCTGGAAGCTTGGTTAAAAAAAGCAACCAGGGCTAAATACATATTGTTTATTCCCTTAAAGCTAGTAGTTTCATGACCATGGAGCCAGAAGGAAAACCTCTGACTGCCTGATGGAAGTATGACCAGGCTTAAATACACTTTACCATGAGAAAGGAATTTTCTTAGTTGTAGCAGTTGTAAATTCTGTGAGAGAAAACAATTAACAAGGTGGAGTCAGTTGGAAATTAAGATCCTAGGATGTCTGTTTTCCTCTGTCTCTGCATATCAAAATAAGAAAAATCCTACCATTCTGGTTGTAGGCATCCTATCATAAATAGGTCTTTGAAATTGCTGACACAGAAAATGACATTTTTATAGCAAAACAAAGCAGTTTGATTGATTAGTTCAGGCTTTTGCCCTTATTAAAAGTCAAAAATGACATTAAACATTATCAATATATATATTCCCGCCAACTATCCTAATACTGAGTAAGGTCTCATGAGATACAAATATCATCTTTCAACGTAGGAATAAAAGCAGCTCAACTTTAGTAAGTCCCTTATGGTTTTTCTTTCCTGTTTACCTTTTTATGTTTCTCTTGATTCTTATATTTGAAAGTAAAATTTTCTATTCAGCTCTGGTATTTTCAACAAGAATGCTTGGAAGTCCTCTATTTTATTGAAGTTCCAGTTTTTCTCCTGAAGTATTATACTCAGTTTGATTGAGAAAGTGATTCTTGATTTTAAATCTCCTTTGACCCCTGGAATATCATATTCCAAGCCCTCCAATTTCTTAGTGTAGAATCAGTGCTATCCTGATTGTGTTTCCACAGTATTGTTTCTCTCTGGCTGCTTGCAATATTTTCTCCTTGACCTGGGAACTCTGGAATTTGGCTACAATATTCCTAGGAGTTTTCCTTTTGGAATCTCTTTTTTTTCAGATAAGAAAATAGTCTGCTTCATTCTTCATTCTGATTCCATATTTCTTTCTCTGAATGCAGAGGGCATTTTGCCTCAAGAGTCTTTTGGGACTGTTTTAGGTCCTTGCATTGCTTAGTCTATGAAAAAGAGTCCTGACACACTGTGGTGGTTACTGTGTATAATGTTCTCTTGGTTCTCCTCATTTCACTCAGCATCAGTTCATATAAGTCTTTCCAGGTTTTTCTGAAGTCCATCTGTTCATCATTTCTTATAGCACAATAGTATTCCATTACATTCATATACCACAATTTATTCATCCATTCCCTAATTGATGGGCATCCCCTTGATTTCCAGTTTTTGGTCACCACAAAGAGAGTTGCTATAAATATTTTTGTACATGTGGGACCCTTTCCCATTTTTATGATCTCTTTAGGATACAGTCCTAGAAAGGATATTGCTGAGTCAAAGAGTATGTACATATAACCCTTTGGGCATAGTTCCAAATTGCTCTCCAGAACAGTTGGATTAGATCACAGCTCCACCAATAATGAATTAGTGTTTCAACTCTCCACATCTTCTCCAACGTTTATCATCTTCCTGTTTTGTCATGTTAGCCAATCTGATAGGTATGATGTGGTACCGCAGAGTTGTTTTGTTTTGCATCTCTCTAATCAATAGTGATTTAGAGTATTTTTTCATATGACTATAGATAGCTTTAATTTCTTCCTCTGAAAACTGTCTGTTTTTGACCATTTGTCAGTTGTGAAATGACTTCTATTCTTGTAAATTTGACTCTGTCTCTTCAAAGAATGCAACTTGGATGGGCTGGCCGTGTTGTTCAAATGCAAAATGCATGCTTGCCAAAAAGATTATTTTATGGAGAACTCACATGGGGCAGGCAATCACATGGTGGTCAGAAGAAGCAATACAAGGACACTCTCAAGGTGTCTCTCAAGAACTTTGGATTTGACTGTGCAACATGGGAGACACTGGTACAGGACTGCTCAGCTTGGTATGCCCACATCAGAAAAGTTGCTGTGCTCTATGAGCAAAACAGAATTGAGACAGCACAAAGGTAACGTAGGATGCTCAGATTTGGAGTAACCACCCCAAATGTTCACCTAGACTATCTGTGCCCAATCAGTGGTAGAGCATTCTGAGCTTGTATTGGTCTGATACAGTCAGACACACTGAAACTTCACTTTATCATGGTGATATCATTTTGGTCCTCTTTGAGAACAAATGACAACAACCATAACCATCCCTTCCAAATGCCATAATAAATATACAGTTCTCAAGAGTAGTAAGCATCATCCTCCCATACAGGGATGTAAACAGTTTGCCCATATTGAATAAGTTGGTTTTTTCACCCTGTTTATCTTCTTATGCCTCTCTTGAGTCTTGAAGTCTTTGAAGATCAAATTTTCTATTGAGCTCTGGTCTTTTCATCAGGAAGGTCTGGAAATCTTTTATTTCATTGAATGTCCATCCTCTTACCTGAAATATTGTGCTCAGTTTTGCTGGGCAATTGATCCTGGGTTATAGTTCAAGTTCCTTTGCCTTATGGAATATCATATTCCAATACCTCAGTCTCAATGCTGACCTAGTCTGTATTCATATTATGGTCTTTGTCCTCATAGTAGGATTCTATGGTCTATGTTTTTCTGTTTTGTATCTTGCTCATGGCAATTGCCTTTCTCCTGGCTTTTAAAGTGTATCTCTGCTTCTGGGGCACAAGGGTTTCTGTCCCACATTTCTTGTGCTGAGAACTTGAAGCTTTGTGTGTTGGGGCCTCTGGTCCTTTCAGCTAGAAGCTGGAATACTGCAGCTTACCTGGTGCTGAGATGGCTGATGTGCCAAGGCAAAGGCCAGGTGATGTCTTTCTGAATTTCCCCAGGGTTACCCTGAAGCTTACTATGTGAGGTGTGGGGGAGGGGTGGTCTATCTGTAGGAGATCTCCTTCCCTGAGCTAGAGCACAGGCAGGCTTAGTGGGTAGTGAATACCCTTCTGTTCTGGTGTCTGCCCAATTCCTCTGGCTGTGCTGAGGCACACCCAAGCTCCTGGTGTTGGTGCTTATGGGATCTACTCCCCTGGGGCTCAGAATCTCCTCCTAGTTCGCTGAGGTGGGGCTGTATGGGGCAGCTCTGGTCCTGCACTGATCCCCTTCAGCCACAGCAAAAGGAATTCTCCTTAATGATCTCCCTAGCCTCTCGAGCTGAGACTGTTTACCCCTTTGGCTGATTCCACTATTCCAGGATTTTTCCTGGGGCAGTATTCTCTGAATTTTTCAAGGTAACAAAGGGGAGGGTGAGAGCACTTACTGTTTACTCCGCCATCTTGGCTCCCAGAAGTAGGTGGCTTTCAAACATTTAATCTGTGGGCTGATAGTCTTAGGAGTGGTGATGCTGTTACCAGGGGTCCTGTACTTCTCTCTCACTGAGTTCTACTGGACTCCCTTCCTGTGCTAATATCTTTGAGAATTCATACTACTGCTTCTTCTTCAGTCTGGCTCCAGCAGTTCCATCTCTGCTCTGCTATGATGGGGTCTGTGCTGGTGCAGCTTGTGCACACTGCATTTCCCCAGCCCCACATAACTGATCCTTCCTGTCGACCTTCTCGGCTGTCTTGGGCTGGAAATCTGACACACTCTGTCTGCTATGGGATTCTGCCATCTTTGGGGATCTATTTTGGGAAGTGATCAGTGAATTCTTTCCATGTGTCTTTTACTCTCTGGTTGTAGAATATCAGGGCAGTTTTCCTTGATAATTTCTTGAAAGATGATGTCTAGGCTCTTTTTTTTTTTTTTTTTGATCATGGCTTTCAGGTAGTCCAAAAATTTTTTAATTATCTCTCCTAGATCCATTTTCCACGTTATCCACTGAGCCACCTAGCTGCCTTTCCCTCTTTGCTACAGTATCAAAAATAAACTCCACTATTTGACATTTACATTTTTTCATAATCCTACTTTTCCAGTCTTCTTACATACAATCCCCATACAGGGACCCTGGACTACTTATAATTTATTCACTGTCAACACTTTATCTCTCTCCTCTCTCCCTCCCTTTGCATTAGTTGTGCCCAATGCCTAAAATGCTCTCTTCCCTCACTTCCTTCTTTTTGTTTCCCCAGGTTCCTTCAAGACTCAACTGAAATCCCACCTTCTACAGGAGTCTTCTCCTGAACCCCCAAGCTGCCAACACCTTCCTCTTAGATCGCTTTCCATCTATTCAGTACATATCTTCAAAATACCTAGTTATTCACATGTTATCTCTTCCATTAGAATATATTTTCCTTGAGGGCAGAGACCATGTTTGCCTCAGTATCTGGAACATGATAAACACGTAGTAGGTGCTTATTGACTGACACCCATAATGTGGTCTTTTTTGTGAGTATGTCTCTTGGTTTTGGTTTCTTTCTCTGTGAAATGAGCATTCTGGACTAAGAGAATTCTAATTCTCTTTTACCTCTGACATCCTATGATTCTGTGATGCTTGGACCTTGTTTTCTCATTAGAAAACTCCATGAGGTTAACCATTCAGTCCTCTTCATCCATTTATGTTATAGATGACAGTTGAAACAAGTCCCAACGAAAAGAAGGGGCTTACTTAGGCATATACTGGACCAACTCTTACCAAATTTTCAGGGTGAGTATTTGAGCCTCAGGAATCAGCAACCACTACAAATCAGGGCTGGAGTCCTTGTTCTGTTGATTGTCTAGACCTAAGAAAGTGTTAATACAGTTTAAACTTGAACATGTGTATGTTTGCATATGTATGTGTGCATGCATACATACACACACACATATATATACACGCATATATACCTACACACACACACACACACACACACACACACACACACACACACACACACACACACACATACACACACACATACTTTCCCCCAGAGAGCCTAGCTGTTAAATAAGCACACCTACGGATTGCTCTATAAACATTGCTTGAGTTCAGCAAGAATGCAGTAGAAGTCTCAGTAAATAAAGTCATGATCAAAATGGAGACCAGGTGATAATAATTAACAATAATAATAATAGCCATAGCCCTTTAAGGTTTTCAAAGTGCTTTACATCCATTATTTCACTGGAGTTTCACAATATTTCTGATATACTCGAAGTCACATTAGGAGGTGGTCCAAAGAATCAAGACTGGGGCAAGGGGTAGAGTAGATAGGTAGCTCAGTGGATAGATTGCTAGGCCTGGAGTCAAGAGTCATCTTCCTGAGTTCAAATCTGGCCTCAGACACTTATCAGTTGTGTGACCCCAGGCAAGTCACTTAACCCTGTTTGCCTCAGTTTCCCCATCTGTAAAGCAAAATGAGCTGGAGAAGGAAATGACAAATTACGGCACTGTCTTTGCCAAGAAAACCCCAAATGGGGTCACAAAGAGTCAGACATAACTGAAAATGGCTGAACAACAAGAGCCAAGATTAGACTCTGGGTCTGCTGGTTCCCCATGCAGTAAGTGTTCCCCATCCAATAACCTCCCATTAAAATTGTTAAGTCACTCCAGGCATTCTTCAGCAGGTGGGACTTGGTGGGGGTGGGCGGAAGCTGAGCTGAGTACTGAGTTAAGAGAACTGAATCAGGAATGGGAGGAGGGGTAGTGAAAGCTCCATTTGAGGAGAAGTGTTTGTTTGTTTTTGTACAGGGTGAGGGGAGGCTGTTGCTTTGTTAGGTCCTGTTTTGTTCTTAAAATCCTTTCTGCAATTGAGTGTGTGAGAGAAGGCAATTACCTGCCTGCTGAGTGGGGCTGTTAAGTTTTGCAATTAGAGCTATACCACCTGGCAGGGAAAAGAGACTCTTTGGAAGGTATCCAGGGTGGGAGGTGGCAAATACTGAGCTCCAGGGTCCAAGACTTCACCTCTGTCTCTCTGCCCCTCAGCGGATTAACTGGCATATGACTCCTCCTAGACATGGGGGCAACTTCCCCTCAGACTCAATATACCCTGTGCACCACCATCTACCCTTTGATTTCAACGCCTCTGATTGTCACTAGAAATCAGTGTCAGGAGAGATGAGATATTCCTCCAGCTTTCTAGTATAATTTCAGCCTAAGTAGTTTACTGAGCACCACTGGAGAGTATAGCACAATGCTAGGCACTATAGGAGGAAGAGAAGAAAAAGGGGAAAGAAAAGGGAAGAAAAGAGGAGAGGAGAGAGAAAAAGAGAGGGAGAGAGGAGGAAAGAGAAAGGGACAGGGTAGGAGAGAGAGGAGAAGAGAACTAGTATCCCTGGCTTCCATCATTCAATCAATAAATCTTTACCAAGTAAGTACATAAGGAAAAGCACCAAATGATCTGGAGTAGGAGGACCTGGGTTCGTATCTTACTTCTGATGCTTACTATCCATGACCTCAGGTGGATAACTTACCTTCACTGCTATGGACTTCAGTTGCCTCTCCTGTAAAATGATGGTGTAGAGCAAGGGTAGAGTAGGGAACCTGTGAGATCCTTTTATGATTCTCCTATAAGCCTAACACTGTGTTCAGCTATGGTGTGAGGAGAGATAAGTGAAGGGCACAGTCTCCACACTCAGGGACCACAGCCTCCATCCGGGAGGACACAGAGACACTCCTCCCATCCCACACATGTGATACTGCAAACACAATCACTTCTGATTCTCCAATGTACTCAAGTATCATCTATGTATATGATTTTTATTATTCGGTCAAGTCTGACTTTTTGTGACCCCCTTTGGGCTTTTCTTGGTAAAACTACTGGAATGATTTCTCCAGCTCATTTTACAGATGAGGAATCTAAAGCAGACAGGGTAAAGTGACTTGCCCAGGGTTAAACAGCTAGGGAGAGTCTGAGGCCAGATTTGAACTCAGGAAGATGAGTCTTCCAGATTCCAAGCTCAGTGTTCTATCCACCGTACCACTTAGCAGCCCTATGTACATGATATCTATGCCTGTTATCCCTCTCTCTAACAGATCATAAGGTCAATGAGGGCCATGATTGTTTTATTTAAATGTTGTTATCACCTGAATGCCCAGAGCAGTGCTCTATACACAGTAGTTATTCAGTAAAATTTTGTTTTATTGCATTATATTGAGGGAGGGGGGACACCAAACGGAATACGATTGCATATATTCTGTAGAATTTTAATGGAGAGATTGCTGGAGTCTGAGGGGAAAGGGAAAAGAAAGGGAGCCATGAGAAGAAAGATTTCCTAGAGGAAGTGGATCCCAAGCTAGAGTTGGAAAAGGAGGTTTTAATAAGGCAAGTTTTTCCAAGCAGACGGAAAGTGGGAGGTGGGATTAAAGAATGATAATAATATTATTAGCTAACATTTATAAACCCTTTTAGGATGTACAAAGTCCTTTCCCTAAGTAAGGGAGGCAGGGACAGAGTTCCTCATCCTTTAGGACACAGCCCCATCCAGCCCAGCTTTCCTTGTTGACTTAGAAAGCTGCTTATACTTGTTTGAGGGAACAGAGCCTATACCTACTATGTTTATGCATTAGAGTTCTATGACCACAGCCAGCAAGAGGGGAAGTGAACCCCATTACCTTGCCCTTACATATCTACCATCTCTTTATTCCTTCTTCTTTCCTCTCTAGGCTGAATTCCTGACTCTCCAGACCTTTTCTACTATATCTCCCATGGATATATCATCTCTTCAGTCCTTATCCCTTCCCCTTTTCAATTTCTTTTATTTGTTTTCTTTCTCTTTAGAAAGTAAGCTCCTTGAGGTCAGGGACAGTCTTTGTTTCTACTTGGTTTTGTGAATATTTAATAGACATTTGTTGATTTGGATTATCTTGATCTAGTTGGCGAAGGAGGTCACCATTTTACAGAAGAGAAAACTCAATCTCAGAGAGGTTAAATGATCTGTACAAGGTCACAAAGCTACTCCACGGCAGATCTCAGAAATGAACCCAAGTTTTTTTTAATTCCAAATTTATTTTAATTCAACGTAAGGAGCATTGACTGAACACCCATATGTGTTAGACACTGAGCAAGGCCCTGGGTATATGAAAAAAAACCTCCCCTAATGAGCTTCCCTTCATGAGGTAGGGAAGGGGGTTGGAGAGGTAATAGATAAACACAATGCTTACATGAAGTAAACATGAAATAACTAGTGGGAGAAGATCAGGAAAAGTCCTACTAGGAGGTGAAGGAAATTAAGGATGCCATGAAAGGGAGATGAGGCCAGTCACCTTCCAATCACCTTATAGCTGCCTTTTCCGCAATGTGCAGTCGAGTTGGAGTAGAGATATGTGGGGGGATTATACACTCATTCCTCAACATTTATAGGAGTAACTTTCCTAGAAAACAGTGTAAAATTAAAAGTACAAATGCTGAAATACTGAGCCATGGGAAACAGGAGATTAAGTTCCTACAACCTTGGAAAATTGTAGTCCTTTGCTAGATAATGCTGAAAATACACTTTTCTGGATACAATTCTTTATAACAGAACATTAATTCTGATGAGATACTCTATAAAATGTAGTGGAGAGGAGAGGCAACCCCAGACAGGACAGAGAGAGGCAGAGTCTGCAGTGATGTCAGAAGAACCCAAGGTAAAAAAAGAGAAAGAGGGAACCTGCTATCTTTAATCTTCCTTTTGGTTCTGTGCTTGAACTCTACCCCAATAAAAAGCACATGCTCCAGGCAGAAAGGATGGGAAAGGGAGGCAGGATGCTCAGGGACCCAGTAGCACCAGCAGCCAGGGAGGCAGGACACTCACTCAGATCTGCCAGCTCTAGTGAGAGGGCAGAGGTCAAGGGGTAGAGGAAGTGATCCTCATTGCATGTGCCCACACACTTAACCTCTTCCAATTTTTTCAGTTCCATCATTGTGCACTTGAAAGGTTATTTTAGGACTTTCTGGAGCAGACTCACAAACACTTTTACCAATACTCCTTTTTACAAATATAAATTTACACACTGGGCCTCTCATTTTTTTTTTTTTACTGTACTGCGCATAACCATGTGTATAGTTGATGAGTAAGCAAAAATTAAGTTACTAATAAAATCATGCAAATGATCAAAGTCATGAAAGGTAAGCATGCAAATGTTGAGGATTGACTGTATTAGAAAATATTTTTTTCAGGCACAGATTTTCGAGGCCAAAGCAAGACAGCATAGGCTTAATATGGTTGGTAAACGGGAGCCATTGAAGGTGTTTGAAGAGAGAACATTTGGCCAGGCCTGCATTTTAGGAAGATGTCTCTGGTAGCAAGCAGTATAAAGGGGAGGGGAAAGACTGGAGAGAGGGAGATTATCTAGGAGGCTCTTAACATAGTCCTGTTTAGAAGTGAGAAGTAGGGTCTGAGGTAGAGTGATAGCTTTGGAGCTGTAAAGGAAGGGTATGAAATTCAAGACACAAGGAATTAAGAAAGAAGGAATTGATGAAGAAAAAAGAAAGGATTTGAAGATGACCCTGTTTTTTATTTGGGAGCCTTGAGATGATTGCCCTTCAGAGGATTTACCAATTTGGTAGTAAGGGAGACATAGGAAAAGAGTTTCAATTTCCTGGGGTTTAGTTTAAATTTGTAAAGGGACTGAGTTCTATACAGTCTAGGAATTAGGGTACAGGGGCAAGTTATTTAGTGAACCCCTTCCATTATATTTACATGGGCTTCCCATCTGTGGTATGGAAGGCCAGGAGCTAAGGTCTCAAAAGATTTAGGATGATTCACAAAGGGCAGATTCCTATGAAGTGACTGAGAAAAGTACGCCATCTTGGGCCCTCCCCATTCTTCCAGGGTTAATGTTTCATCCCTTTCCCAGGCCAACCCTTGACTTCCCCCTTCTCTTCCAAACCCAGCAGGAGAGACAGGAGTCTAACACATCACACCTCCTCGATTGACATAAAACACTTGATAAAATGTCAAGAGAAAGACTAACCATTTGTATATATACAAATTTCTTCAATTTTTCTCCTTTTTGTCCCTGGTCAGCAAACAAAAGTTGTTTGGGTTTTTTTTTCTATTTCACCCCCTTTAAATACCTGATGCTCTTTGTGAATTGATACAGAGGAAAGTGAGCTGAACCAGGAAAACAATTCACACAAAAACCACGATAATGTAGCAGAAATCAACTTTCAAAGACTCCGGAACTCTGAGCAGTGCAGTGGCTGATCATTGCTTCCCAGGACTGATGGGGAAGCACGTCTCTTGTTTCTTGGCAGAGAGGTGACAGACTGGGGGTGCAGAATGAGGGCATGCATTTTCAGCCTCTGCCAGTGGGGTGATTTGTTTTGCTTGACCACACTTATTTGTTGCAAAGGAAGGTCTCTTTTGGGAGGGAGGCTGATGGGTAGTGATAGAGTGGCCAAAAAAAGTCAGCGAAAGGAAAGAGAATCGATGAAGAATTTTAAAAACCAGACAGGAGAAGAAAGGAGTTCAGAAAAGGACAGAGCAGTAGGGTAATTTTGTTACTGTCCCGTTCTGTTCCATTTAGTGTACACTTAAAAAAACCTACTTTAAGAAAGTAATTTACTTTTTTTTTTTTTTTGGCTAATGTCTCACATTTTTTTCTTCAAACTCCCTGGGAGAGACTGTGTAGGATATTGCCTGCCCAGGTTGACTCTGTTGCTGCATAAGCATTGGCTACCAAGCAGAAATCTTATCAGTTCTCTTGGGGCCAGGGCTATACCATGCAGATGGGGTCTGGTGAATTGGGCGCCAAGGGGACAGTTGAACTGGGGGATACCTTCTCCTTTTCCTCTAATTCTGTTCGCTTTAATGGGCTTCAGGGGAAGGGAAGCTGGTTTGGAAATGAATATGATTAATCCAAAGCATTTGGCCATAACTACAAGTGGTAGGTGAGATAGAGATTAACCAAAGAATACCAAACTAAAAATACCTTTTCTTGTTCTTAACCAGCATATCCCAAGCCCTTGTGATTTCTGCTCTGCATGTCATGGGTCATTCAAAGAATGATGAGTTGTCAGATTAGAAGGGACCTCCTAGGACTATCTGGTACAAACTGAGGTTTAGAGATGGCAAGGACTTATCTAAAGTAGTACGGTAAGTTCGACTCAGAACTGGAAGTTGCAGGTATACCCATCCACTGAGGAATGACTGAACAAGTCATGGTATGTGATGGTGATGGAATACTATTGTGCTATAAGAAATGATGAGCTCGATGACCTTAGAAAAACATGGATAGACTTGCTGGAAATAATGAAAAGCAAAATGAGAGAGTATTGTATACATGAACAGCAATCTTGTCTTCAAAACAATTTTGAGTAAAGAAGTCATTTTGACTATTATAAATACCCAGGTTAAATACAAAGGACATATGAAGGAAGACACACCAGAGGAAGAAGTGATAAACGGAAATATGTATAGAATGATTTTATATATATACAGATACATATTTTAGTCTAATGATAGCCATCTATAGGCCAGTGCGAGGGAGGGGTGAGGGGAGGGAAAAAAAAGAAATGAGAAAAAAGAAATTTACATAATAACTTTATTATATTTTTAAAAGGAATAACAAGTGGTACAAAATAGATTTGCAGTTTCATGTGCAATCATTTTTTAAGTTATAGAATTATATTATATAGTTATATATAATATATATTATAATAATATATTATTTATATAGAATTATATATAATTTATAAATTATATAGTGGTGTAGAAATGCTTGTTTTATTCCATAAATTAAAAGTAAAATAAATTTTTAAAAATTTTAAAATAAAAACAAAAAAACCCCCAAAACCAGAGGCATGAATCAAACCCTAGTGCCCTGATTCCCGGTCTCACCCTCTTTTCTGCCACATCCACTACCTCTGTTTGCTTTGCAAGAGAGGTCACAGTCAAGTGCATTCAAATCAACCCAGCTTTGTCATTAATTACTTTATAAGAGAGGAAAGGAAAAGAAAGATTTTCTTCAAGGGGTTCACAGTCTAGGAGAGGCAGAGCAAAAGCAGATCCAGGCCTTCCCTCCTGGACTTCCCAGGCTGGGGTGATAGAGAAAACCCAAGCCAAACCTTCAAAAAACTCTTAATCTGAAGTAAAATTGTAAATAGTAACTGTTTTTCTTTTGGCTAAGAATGCTGAGGGTCTTCCCCTCTCAGCTTGATTTTTTTTTAATTAAAGGGGCCATTCCTTGACTAACTTCTTAAAGAGGCCTACTCACTGAATGAATGAATGTATCTCACTCAAAGTGAGTGAAAAGACTTTAGCCTAAAAGAACCAGGGTTTCCCATTGCATCCTGGGCCATCTCCAGTCATCCTGACGAATATCAGGCCACTGGAACCAGATGGCTCTGGAGGAGAAAGAGGCTGGTGACCTGCACAGCCCTCCCTCACTCAAATCAGAGTCAACTATAAGTCATGTCACCATTTCCCTGATATCATGGTCCTCTTTGAGAATGAAGGACAAATAAAAAAAATAATAAACAGTATAAAGTCCATTCCTTTAGAGAACCCAGGCTTTATATATATGCATATATATACATATACATATATATATATGTATGTATGTCTAAATATATAAACTTATAAATATATAAGCCACTGGTTTTCCACAGTGCCAAGGTGTAGACCTGCACTCTAAAAGCTAATGGTTACCCTTGAATAGCTAAATAATCTCAGGTGGAGAGACAGAGAAGGGTCAGACTCAGGCCCTAATTTCAGGGAAATCACAGTCTGAGAGACTGTATAGCTTATCATTGGGAGCTCAGAATTTTATGGATAATAAAGGAATAGACCTAGACCTTGCAGGGGGGAGGGGAGGGGGAGAGGAGACAGAGAGAGAACGAGAGTCACAGAGAGAAAGTAAGAGAGAAAGAGAGAGAGGGTGAGAGACAGAGACACACAGACACAGAGAGACGCAGAGAGAGAGAGAGAGAGAGAGTGCAGATCTAGGCTTTATCTTTGGTCTTGGGCAAAATAGAGGAAAGGAACAGCTGCCTTTGGGGACCTCCTAATCTGACTGGAGAGCTAGGACTCCTCCATAAAAAAGGCAATGAACAATAAAAGACTTGAACAGTTAAAGAGACAGAAGCAACTCATAGGGCCCTTTAGGATATGTCCAGTCATCTTGGGAGTGGTGCAGATAATAAATACTTTCTTGGAGAGCTCTGAGGAGGAGATTCCCTGCCCTTTCTCTCTACAGTGGTCCAAAGGAAGTAAGGCTCTGGAACCATTACTTGGTACTTCAGGCCTGTGAAGAAAGACGTCTACCCTGCACAGCTGTGGCCATGAGCTTTAGGTGGGAGCAGGGTGATTTAGCTTGCCTGTATCTATGGCTGCTACTCGCTCCATACCTGTGCCTCACTCACCTGATTATGGCAAGGTGGCACCAGCAGGCATTCCAGCTCCTGATTTTATGCACTTTTTAAAAGCATTTTGCTGTAGTGGAAGAAAAGCGCCCATGAACCACTAAAGGAGAACAGAGATTTCCTTCAAAGCTTCCTTGATTTACATCTGAAGTAGGCAATAGGCCTGTGAAGATGAAAAGAAAAGTAAATAATAATTGCTGTCTATACCACCAGCCTGGCAGGGGTAGGCAGCGGGCCACAGGACAGATGTCTGATAATTGGGTTTGGGTACAGCCTGGTGTGCTGGAAAGAGCAACCTATCACAGCCAATACCCTAGATCTGTGCTTCCTACCTGGGTGATCCTCAGCAATGCATTGAGGGTCTTGATTTTAAAGACCCTCTAGTCTAGGACTCAACCGTGAATCTGTTTTTAAAAGTATTTTGATAACTGTATTTCAATATAATTTATTTCCTTTACAGTGCTATGTATTTTTTTCGACTTTTTAAGTCATCATTCGGAGAAGGGATCCATAGGCTACACCAGATTGCTAAAGGCGTCCAAGGCACAAAAGAACTTCTGCTATCTAGTCCAACTAGAAAACTAAGGCCCACAGGGGTTTAAGCAATTTTATATAAAGTTACCCAGCTAGTAAGCCAGGATTCAAACCAAAGTCCTCTGACTTCAAAATCAGCACTCTTTCCACCTCACCTCAGTAAGGCTCATCTGTGAAATGGACACAATATTCACATTAAGAGGCAGCTGTTGTGTGAGATTTGACCTTGGAGTCAGGAAGGCCTGGGTTCATGTCCTTCCTCTTTCATGTACTGGTTGTGTGATCCTGAGCTAGTCACCAGTCAGCATCCCAGGAAACATTATGAGAGTTTCAGCTGAAGGTTTACATTGGTACAGGGATCACCTATCCCAGACAAACGAACAAATAAAAATATCTACATATATGCTTGCATATATATGTATATGTGTATGTATGTGTATATATACACATATACATAAACACATATATTACCTGCATCTCTGGCCTCTTATGAGAAAATGCTTTGTAAATCTTAAAGTGCTATAGAAATGTGTTTTTATTTTTATTCCTATTACCATCATCTTATTTCACATACTATAGTATTGTGTAGCAGATAGTACTGGCCTTGTAGTCAGGAAAACCTGTGCTCAGATCTCACCTTTGGCCCTATCTTGTGACATTGAGCTAGGGGTTTTCCCCCTCTTGACCTTGATTTCTTCATTTGTAAAATGATAGCTTGGAGAACAGTACATAAGGAGTATGCTGGATTGGCTGGCCTTTCAGGTTCCTTTAAGTTCTAAATGGATGATTCTTCCCACCGGGTGCTTTGTGATCCTTATTCTAAGGACAAATGTTGGGTTTTTCTCTGCAATCTAGGACATGACTGGATTTTCCAGATTTATAACCATAATACCCAAACCATGTCCCCATACTGCTTGGCCAAGTGGAGTTCCAGGGGGCTAGCTGAATACCCCTGAAAACATTTACCTGTGACAGAAGAAATAAAACATACCACAGAATGCACTAGAATGGCAAGGCAAGAATTAGACTTTCTAATTTGTAGCCCCATTGGATTGGAAAAGGCATTGGATGCAGAAGCAGGAGAATGGCTTTAAATTCTGGCTCTGCCACTTCCTGGCTTTATAACCTTAGATGTCACTTATCTGAACTTCAGTTTCTTCATTTCTTAAACAGGGACAATGGTTCACTCCTCACCTCACAGAATTGTTGGGAGGAAAATGTTTTACATTCCAACTGTACATTACCCTTGAATCCCTTGCCCTTTTGTCCTTCGCTACTTGTTCACCAGTTGCCAAACTACAGCCTTGGGTGAACCCCATCTTCTGTCTGTCTTCTCCAATCCTATTGATAACCTACTAGATGTCACTGAAGAAAGTCACCCACATGAACCAACTCAGTCTACTACAACCTTGTCTGTGTATGTATTTGTCCTTCGTTGCCAAAAAAGACCATGCCATCAGAGAAATAATGACATGACTTGCACTTGACTTTGTTGTTTTTGAGTGAGGGAGGGCTATGCTGGTCACCAATCTCACTTCTCCTCCAGAACCATCTGAATCCAGTGACCAGATAGTCATCAGGTTGACTGGAGATGACCCAGGATGAGGCAATTGGGGTTAAGTGACTTTCCCAAGGTCACACAGCTAGTGAGTGTCAAGTGTCTGAGGTGAAATTTGAACTCAGGTCCTCCTGACTCCTGCACTGGTGCTCTATCCCCTGTACCACCTAACTGCCCCACAACCTTGTCCAACCTCCATTGGGTCCTCATGGTACCTGACAAAGGTTTTGTTTTGTCCTTACTGCCTCAACTTCACGCTCCTTATCTCACACCAGAACCTATTTCAAACTTTAATGAGAAAAAAGAGGCGGTCCACTGGGATCTTCTCTCCAAATCTATATCTCTAAACTTTCTGATTTCATTCTGCCATTCTCTCCTTCCTTATTCTGTTTTCTGATAAAGAGTCATTTCATCTCATTGCCAAGGTCCATTGTGCCATCTTCTTTGTTCTCCTTCAGGACCTTGAGTTATCTGTCACCTGCTTTATCTCTCTAATCTTAAATTTCTTTTTATCTACTGGCACTTTCCTACTGCCTTCAAATATACCCAGGTCTCTCCTTTCCTTTAAAACAAAATAAAATTCCCTTCATTTGGCCCTGTCATTCCCTCAAGTTATCATCCTATATCTCTCCTCCTTTTCATAGTTCTAAGAAAAAGATATCTATTTACATTCATTGTTTTCTCCCTTTCCAGTCATTTCTCTCTTTCCACTCATTTCTTATAATTTGATGCCTGTTCTTATCACTCTAATCAATCAACAAGCATTCAATAAGCTCCTACTCTATGCCAAGGGCTGGAGATATTAAGAAAAAGTAAAACTTTCCCTGCTGTCAGGGACTTTGCATGCTGATAGAGACATGTTCATATACAAGGCATCCCAAAAGCATCAGTGCAGTCTTAAAGCTTTCATAGATACATATGTATATATGTAGGTTGTAGTATGCGATTGTAGTGTCTATGTGTGTATGCATGTTTGTATGTTTACAGATGCACATCTTTATATGTACATCCATGCATGTACATATACATATATGTACACATGTATAAAGTACATGTGTGTACATGTATATACATGTGTGCGAGCATACATACACACAATCAATCCAAGGCAGTTTCAAAAAGAAGAGACCTAGCTACCAGAGGAAATGGGAGATGCTTCATGTAGAACGGAATTTTTTAGTTCATTGACCCCTTTGTCAGTCTAATGAAGCCTGTAATGTTTCTAAATGCATAGAATTACAAAGGAAACCAATTATTTTGAAGGACAGCTGTTAAAATATTATTTTTTTTCAAAAGTCAAATTTGTAAAGAACTGATAAGTAGAATTATATACAGAATGACTTTACATAATTAGTACCTATGTGTACACACACACGTGTCTGTAATGGTAGTCATCTCTAGGGAGGTGGGATGGAAGAAAAAAGGGAAAGAGAAATTTATATAACTTTATCATATTTTTTAAAAGATAGCAAATTGTATATAACAGATTGTCAGTTTCAGGTCCAATCATCTTTTTTATTATATTATGTTATGAAGATGCTTGTTTAATTCCATAAGTTAAAAATAAAATTAAGAAAAATTAAGAAAAAAACAAATTTATAGAACCCAGATTAAGAACTCTTAATCTTAATATAGAAAGTAGAATTAGAGCTGAATTTAGAAGTAAACTACAGAGACTACTTTAACTACTTTCTCTTATTATGAAGTCTCTAAATTGCTAAACCCTATGACCTTTTGTAAGTCCTCACCTTTTTTTTGATATCTCTCTGCAGCAAGTGGCACTGTGACCCAGTCACTCCTTCTAGATACTTACCCCCCCTGGTTTCTGAGGATACTGCTCTTGCCAAGTGCTCTTCTTATCTGTCTGACCATTTCTTCTTGGTCTTCTTTCTTTGTTTATCACCAATGTTCTTCCCCATAACTACAGGTATCCTCCCTCAAGGCTCTGTCTTGAGCTCTCCACTAATCCTTGGTCTTGATGATCTTATTTCTAATGGTTTCAGTTATTATCCTTGTGAAGACAGGGACTTTCATAGATAGATAGATAGATAGATAGATAGATAGATAGATAGATAAATAATGTATATATAGATAGATATAGATATAGATAGATAGATATAGATAGATATCTAGATATAGATATATATAGATATAGATAGATAGATAGATAGATAGATAGATAGATAGATAGATAGATAGATAGATATCTCCAAACCCCTTCAGAACTCCAGAGCTGTAATATTTATTAGACAGATCCAAGTGGCTATCCTGTGGGTATCTCAGACCCAATGTATCTAACACATTATCATGACCAAAGCTCCCCCATACTGTCCAGGCCCATCTTTCTGTTAAGTCCATTGCAATCTTTTCAATCACCATGTTCTTCTCAATCTCAGTCATTCTCTACTCTTTCCTTTTCTCCAGTTCCTATATCAAATCATCTACCAAGTTTTCCCAGTTCTGTCTCTACAATTTCTCTGACATCTGTCTCATCCTTTCCATTTTTACATGACCGCCATTGGACTCAGTCAGACCTTCATCCCCTCTCCACTGCATTTTTTCAAGAGCTTCTTGGTTTCCAGTCTCTCTCCCTTACAATCTATCCTTCAAACAACTGTAAAAACAATCTTCCAAAATCCTTGGTATGATGACATCAGCTCCTTTTGCCTTTAAGACAAAATACACATTGCTACAAGACCTAGCACTTAAAGGTCTTCATAATCTGGCTTCAGTCTCCCTTTCTAGCCATGCTTAACAATACCTCCCTTCATGAACTCTATATACTGAACAATTTGGCAGACTTGCTACTTCCTGAACATTTCATCCTACCTCTTACTTTTATGCCTTTCCCCCTGTACTAGGAATTGACTTCCTTTACACCTCCATCTCTGAGATCTTTACTTCATTGAAGACTTGACTCACCCAGTGGGAAGATTTTACTTGCATTTATTCTCCCTCCTTATTTAGTACCTTCTCTATCCTCAAACTATCCTGTCTTTATATAGGTAATTGACCAAAGGAGCTTTCTAATGGCCCCTACTCCTATTTGATTCTCTCTCTCTCTTTCTCTCTTTCTATCCTACAGCTATGGGAGTGGGAGGAGCGTTTGGGACTTTTGAGACCGTATCCCTAAGGAAGTTGTAGATATGCCCTCCTTTACCTTGTTGAAAAAAGATAGGGATATTTCTTCATTAAGTCTTAGTAACTGGGGCTACTCCTAAGATGAGTTAATTGGTTCCTATTGTTATAGGATGGACTCTGGGAGGAGACTTGGTATTGTCTATGAAAGGGAATTGACAGATCCTTGTGACACTGAGAAAGCAGCAGAATTAAAAACAGATCTCAGTGTGTGGGTGACCACTTGCTAGGGTATGCTATAGTGGGGATACCTTTCCTATATGGTCCAAACTAGATGGGTCCAGTGGTCCCTTAAAACTAACAGATTAGTGGGGTGGGTTCTCAAGATTAATTTTCTGCCTCTTGAGCAAATTGAGGGTGTGGCAGGAATCAGTGAGGCCACCTGAAGAATGGAAATTTTCAGCAAGGAAGATTTCCAATTTGGAGGGTTCTAGGGAAACATGCAAGACGAGGATACCAGGAAGAAGGAGGGACCATCTCCAAAGCATAGACAGCCTGGTGCCAGGAATACAAGGCCCAGAAAACCAGATGTTTTTTCTGGACTACCACAACATACTTATCCAATTTGTGGATAATATGAAGCTAGGAGTGATAATTGATGTATTGGCTGCAAAAATTTTAATAAGATTACATTTAATAAGGAAAAATACAAAGTCTTTCCTCTCCTTGGTCTCAGGACATGGTAGGTCCTATCCAGAAATCATAATAATGAAAGATTTCTTGCAGAAAACTGTCCAAAAGAAAACATCATGGGTTACCTAGAGAGATAGTGAGCTCCTCATCACTGGAAGCATTCAAGCAAATTCTAAATAGCTACTTCTTGTCTGGAAATTCTATATGGGTTAAGAAGTTGAATCTCTAAAATCCCTTTCACTTCTGACATTTTTATGAAAATATGTCTCCTTTTTTCCTTTTTCTCTTATCTCTTCCCACTTCCTCCATTATTTCTCCCTTTATTTTTAGACTAAAGTTATGAGCATGTTTTTTGCTATCATGGTATAGGTTGATTTTGCAAAGTTCGCTTTTCAAAGTCTATTTTTTTCTTAGTATTAGGTCTACAATTCAGGTTAATTGCCACTAAGCAGGTGTCTTTAGCTTTGTGGTCTGAACATCAAGAATACAAAGCCATGGGGAAATCAAACTTAGTACACTATTCCTACACCATTATTCTATGTTTAAAAAGTACAGATGAAACTTGATTAAAATAAACTAAAAGCAATAGTAAAATAAGATTCCTAATTGATAGAAGGAGTTGAAGGGTTAAATAGACTTTGTACAGTGTGGTAATAGTCTCACTCACTTATAACTATTGTTGCTTTATAATGGGATTCTCATTGCAGAGAATGAAGATGCTCTGACATTTGTCCGGATAATCTGAACTACAAAGCAAAACTAGGTCAGGGTCCTCAAACTTTTTAGTCTCAAGACCTTTTTATACTCTTAAAAATTGAGAACCCCCCAAAAGAGGTTATTTTTTAAATGTGTTATAGCTGTTGATATTTTACTCTATTAGAAATTAAAATACTAATTTTAAAAATTGACTAAAAATGACAACAAACCTATTACATATTAACATAAATAATGTGTTAAAGAAAAAATACATTTCCCCCCAAAATTAATGAGTAGCGTGAAATTGTTTTGTGTATTTTTTTACACATCTCTGTATTGTCTGGCATAATAGATGACAGCTGGATTCTCATATTTGCTTCTGCATTTCCTTTATTGTAAAATGTATTTGTAGTTGAAGGATGGGAGTATTTTAAAAGGCAAATAATGTCTTAGTATTATTATGATAATATTTTGACCTTGTACACCTCCTGAAAGAGTCTCAGGGACCCCCAGGGGTTTTCGAATCATCCTTTGAGAACCGCTGATTGAGATAATTCAAGCCACAGAGTGGTGGCAAATTTTTAGATTTGTATGGCTTAGCTAATAACGTAGTCTGATTACAGACTATGATAACAAGTCTAGTGTGGATGTGCATTACAAAAGTGAGTGATGCATCATAGTGTGTGGAAAGAAAGGTGCTGGGATTCCCAAGCGTGCAGAGGACAGCTCAAATATAAGTACAACTATATAGAAGAAGGAAAAGATGCATGGAGAGGACATAAGGAATCATCTCAGCTATGACAAGGAAAAGCAAGTGATAGAGCTTAGAGCATGTTGAGGGAAGAGAAAAGTTGATGTGAGATCATGAATTCCACACCGAAAAATTGATTGTGTTTTTATAGTTCCTTAATTGTATCCCAGAAGTCAGACGCAGCATTCATCTTATGGCCCCAAGTACAAAAAATTTTAGATGCATAGACTGCTAGAATTGGAAGGAACTTTAAATTTCATTTATTCAACACCCTCACTGTACTGAGAAGACAACTGAATCCCAGGTAAGGGCAGGGACTCTCCAAAGGTCACCTAGTAACAATTCTCTATAGCTCAGCAAGAAAAGGGAATGATTGAACACGGGAGTGCTTTGTTTGTTTGTTGCTGTTTTATAGTTAAAAAAAGGACTGCTAAATTGAATCAAAAGACCTATGTCCAAATCTTGGCCTGTTTACTAGATTAGTGACCTTGGGCAAAACACTGACCTCCCTAGGCATGTTTCCTCTTTGATAAAATAAGGATAATAATATTTCCATTCCCTGATGCAGACAGCATGTCATAGTAAGAAAAAAAGCCAACCTCAAAATCAGAAAGACATGGGTTCAAGATCTAATTCTGACTCATGTTATTGACATCATCCTTGACAAGTTATTTAAAGTCTCAAGGGGCAGCGAGGTGGTGCAGTGAATAGAGCAGCAGCCTCGGAATAAGGAGGAACTGAGTTCAAACCTGGCCTCAGACACTTGCCACTTATTAGTTGTGTGACCTTGGGCAAGTTACTTAAATCCAATTGCCTTGCCTTCTACCCTCAAACTAAAACAACAACAAAAGATTCAATATTCTAAGCAGCTTTCTAAGTAAATTTCAGAAAAGGGTGCTGGTCTGTATTTGCAGAGGATGTTTTCCCCTCTGGGAGTTCTCTACATTGATAAAATCACAGGTATAGTCCTACCTAACTTATGGGGTGTTATTAGAAAAAGTATTTTATAAAATGTACTGTTATTGCTAAGAGTAAAGCAAGTCAACCCTTTATGTTATGGGTACAAATGGGTACCAACGACATTGGTAGAGGCATGTTAGAACATTCCTATATTTCCTACTGCTGGGATTTGCTGAGGCTTGTTTGAGCTCTGGAGTTCTGGACTGCAGCAGGCTAAACTTGATCAAGTGTTCACAATACGTTTGGCTCACCAGTATGATAAGCTTGGGGTAGTGGGTGCAGTGTGGCTCCACTACCTAGGCTACCTAGGGAGGAAAGATTTGGTGGTCCAAGTATGAAAAGGTCAAAGCCCCCTTGCCAGTCCATAGTGAGATCTATTACCAGTTCCAAGATGAATGAGATGGGGAAACCCAGTCTTCCCTCAAAAATACATAAATACAAGAAGTTTCCTAACTAGGAAATCCCTATATCAATTAAATTGCAGTTCTAATATTCTAACACTTCCAGCACACTCAGTGTTGGACCACAATAATAAAGGTGATGTGATATAAGGGAAATAGTAGCAGAGCTGTGCCTAGCAAAGCTGGGTTTGGATGCTGAATCTGATGGCAAACTTCTGTATACACTAGAGCAAGACTCTTCACCTCGCTGAAATTCACTTCTCTCTATTACTAAATTCTGTGCTTCCTTCCCTCATAAAGTTATTATGTGGGAAGTATTTTGAAAATAGTCGGTTTGTAATGAGCTTTAAGGCTGGTGAAGTGTTTTATGTAAATTGTCTCATTTGGGCATCTCAATAAACCAGTGAAGTAGACATCATTTTGGTATCAAAGGGGAGGATTTGAACCCAGGACCACTCTCCCCATAGACCACTCTGCCATGTTGCTTCTTAAAGCAATGAAATGAGTTATTGTGGTGAGGAAAAAGCATAAAGTCCTGCTCTCCTCCATTAAGGTGTAGGATTGGATTCTCCCTTGGTCCCCAACACTGAGTGCTTCCCCTAGTCCCCAAGGGTCATTGGCAGGCAGAAACATTTGAGGCAAATTCAGGGGGAATGAGCAATTGTGATTTTCCTGTCTCCAAATCCACTTTTCAGAACTGAGAAAGGCAGCAGAGCATGACATGAAGACAGAGGAACAACCAGAGCCTCTTTCCCCATGACCAGAACAGATGGCATAAAGCTGTCCAAGGCCTACAGAGGCAGGAGGCAGAGCGAAGCCCAGCCTTCTGGGGCTCTCCAGAGGCAACTGAGGACACAGTGTTCTCCTGAGGCCCTAGAGAGCAGGAACAGAAAATATGGCTGGACACGTTCTCTCTCTCTCTTTCTGTCCCTCTTTTCCTCTTTCCCTCTGTCCCTTTTTCTCTCTCTCCCTCCCCCTCTTTCTCTTTCCTCCCCTCCTCTCCTCTCCTTCTCTCTCTCTCTCTCTCTCTCTCTCTCTCTCTCTCTCTCTCTCTCTCTCTCTCTCTCTCTCTCTCTCTCTCTCTCTCTCTTCTCTCCTCTCCTCTCCTTTCCTCTCCTTTCCTCTCTATCAGGAAAGGATTGGATTCTCTGAGTGATACTGAGAATTAGCCTTCTCTGTCAAGTGCATTGATCCCTCACCACTCTCCCCCACTCTGTGCTCCAAGGGATCTTTGTCCTATGCAGCAGCTCTTCTCCTTCTACTTACCCAGTGCAGACCTTTGATTCATCCTCCTAATGACCAGTTCTGATCATGTCACTTAAGAAACCACTGATGGGTACCTATGACCCAGGTCCTCAGAACCTGACTCTTCTGTTTGACCTTCAGTGCCATGCACAATCTGACCACATCAGAATTAATATAACTACCTTTTCTGATAAACCTCCTCCCTGTCAGCCAGGTGAATTATGATGCCCTCTCTTCATGCCTTGCTCACTGTGACCTCCATGATATTTCATTGGCACCTTTAAAACTATGAAAGCTAAATCCAGCCAGACCCAACTGGAATCTTTCCTTGAGTGCTACAATCTTAGACCTGACCTGGCATTAGTAAATTGAGGTCACTTCTCTCTGGTTCCAGCAACCAATGCATAGTCAGAATCCAGGAAGACAGAAGCTAATGTGGGCCCTGATTTTGTTAGGTCTCATATGTAACTAATGGGACCATGGTCAGACCATCAGAACAGCAGAAAAACTACTGGATATGGGTGCACAGTCTGGGTCCAAGACCCAGCTCTGCCAATTATGAGGTACATACAATAAAAACAACATTTACCAAGTGCCTTCCGTGTTCAGAACACTCTGCTGGACAATGGGAGAGAGATTAAGGTTAGATAAGATATGGTCCTTTTAAAACTCACAGAACTGAAACTAGTAGGAGGATTAATTACAAACACAGATAACTATAATATACGATATTTCATCAATGAGTATTAGAGAATTGCACAACAATGCTAAGTGAGACCTAGGAAGGAAGGCAATTAATTGCTGAGAAAATCAGTCAATTAACACTTATTAAGCACCTACTGTGTGTAAGCAATATGCCAAGCATAGATGAATCAAATCAAGGGAAGTTTCTTGGACACATTATTGAGCTTGGAAGAATTAGGAGTAATGAGCAGATATGATAAGGAAGCCAATTTCAATTTACTACAGGGAAGAGCTTAACGTAAGAACTGTCCGAAAGGGAAATGGACCATCCTTATAAGCAATATAGAGAATAACTACTCAGATATTGTTTGGAATAGATGATTTCTGAGGTAGGTCTCTTTCAACTCCAAGAATCTATCATTCTATCTCTTTTCCTGAGGGAAACAGGTCATTCTGTTTGGTCAGTAAATGACACCCTCCATTCCCACTACTGTGGGGTAGAGAGGTTCCCTGCAAACAAGGCTGTGCTGGTAAATGTTTAACAAGTGACTTTCAAAATACATACATATTTACATGCATACAGCCATAGTACTTTTAAGTTAAACCTGCATTTTTAACCTTTTTTCCATCACTTTCTTAAGTCTAGGAAATTTACAGACCAATAACTGGAACCCTGATTGAGTACCATTTGCCAATTTCAGAGGTGTAAACGCTCACACTGAAAGTTTTACAACTGGCTCTTGGGAATCAGTAGGAGTTGACTCAAGCACAATATCACCTGCAGAGCAGCTGGCCTCCTTCTGTCTCTTGGTCACAGCATGGGACCACACACTTAGAGGTGGAAAGGACCTTAAAAATAATCTGGTTCAGTCTCCTCATTTTGCAGATGAGGAAATGAAAAGCCAAAGATTAAGTGGCTTCCTCAAGATCATACAGATAATTCAATGGCAGAGCTGGGGTTTGAACCTAGGGCCTCTGACTCCAAAGAACTGGCTGAGCATAGGAAGAACAGGCCTGGCAGAGTCCACATTCAAATCTATCTCTTATAAAATGACATCTTCCAAATTTCAAACTCTCTGAGTTCTTTCCCAAGTTCAAAGTCCTGGCTTGATCCTAAACACCAAATCTAATTTATGTAAATGTACATTAATTTATGTAGATTAAACTGACATTTCCTTTCTGTGGTTTATCCCCAGAATTCCCCCCCAAAATGATCCGATTATGATTGTAAATAGGCAAAATGCTCTTCCTTTTTGGCTACACACTGCGTTTGTTTGTTCAGTTGCCTGTCCAAGCAATTTAATTATCAATTCCTGGGGCTAATAGAGCATATCAGCCAATTATGCTACTTTGTGTCGCTCTCACATATAAGATTGCACATGATTAATGGTTTAATTTCGTGCTTGTTTCTGAATTTTAGGGGATGCCAGCATCAACCTCTAAAGAAAGAACCATGAGCTAAGAACCAAGAGATGTAGGTTCTAGTATGGGATCTGCCATTAAATCACTGTGTGACCATAGGTAAGTCTCTTTCCCCATTCTGATCCTCAGCATACTCCCCTGTGAAGTGAAGGGTTTGGACAAGATGATCTGTCTCTAAGATTCCCTTCCATCCAGAGTCTATGGTCCTGAAGCACCCATGTATCATTGTCTTCAATCTGTCTTTGTGTATTCCTATAATCAAAGTAGCCAAACGAAGATAGAACAGACCATATATATTGCAGGAGTTCAAAGGTGAAGGTCAATATTTACAATGAGTAATGATATTTGATATTTATAGTATGCTTTGCAACTTATAAAGTATTTTCCATGACCTCTGTTGAAGAACTCATGATTTTCCCCATAGGCTATATCTTCTAAAAGACTTTGGGACAAAAGAGGATGAAAGTCTGAAAAGTAACTTTCCAGGGTCCAGTTCAAGGGGAAGTGGATTCATAACTAAGCATGCAGGATTGAAACAGATTAATTGCTTGATATCAGGAATGTAGTAGGGCTAAACCCAAATAGGTGTCTGCATTAAATCCGTCACCAATGTGGTGGGCTCCTAGGAAAAAGGGTGGGGAGGAGACCATGTTGCCAAAGGAAGGGTGAACTGGTCCACATAAGAAATGGTGCAAATTATATCTTCCTTTTCAATGAGCGTTAGCCAGTAAGTGGCCATAAATGGCCACTCCACTTACAGTCTAGACAAAATATGGAGACTCAGTCCAAAGAGAAGGGAGGGAAAGAGAAAGAATAAATGTGAATACAGAAAGAAGGTCACTGCCATGGGCACAATATTTTCTTTGGAGCTGTGGTAGTATGGTAAGTAGATCCTCCTGTACTTGTAGGTATGAGTGGGTATTAATTGGACCATGACATGAAGAGCCTTGGTTCCCACAGGAAGAGCAACCTGCTGTTCAACTAAATGGCTGAGGAAGCAGCACAGTGAGCCATCCAGCACAAGATTAAATTTTCTGTGGCCCTTTGAGCCTAAGGGAGAATTCTACTTCTCAGATTGTGCTATGGTTATGATGGAATCACTGCTGTTTTCTGCAGAAGAGGGTCTGAGTGAGGGAGTTTGCAGGTTTACATTCAACTTGGGAATTGTTTGTTTCACCACATAGCAGGAGGCCATGAGAGTGGGCTTCCACTCTATAGGGTGGGGGAAATTGAGATGTTTGCAGCTTCTGAACTACATGTAGATCACTTGTATTTTATTACACTTTTATGTAATCTAATTGAACTATTTTTAACCATGACTCTGACCTTGAATTGAGGCTACTCAAATAAAACTACTCCCACTTAGTAAAGATTAGAGGATAGGGGCAAAAGCTATTTAATTAAGTGCATCACATGCCTGGATATGAAAGGGGAAGGCGGTGCATCAGATTGGGTGGGTTGTTGCATTATTTGGAAGCTACCCCTATCCATGGTCCTGATCTCAGGCACTCTGCGACCAAACACTTTAATTATTTCATTTGGTTCTCATAACCATACTTCAAACAAACATTATTGTATCCACTTTATAGATTAAGAAATTGAGACCCAGAGAGGTGAACTGAAGTTAATAAACATTTATTTCATGCCTATCCTGTATATGGCAGTGTTGAATTTTCAGTATGTGTGAAATTTAGATGAGACACATTCCCTGACCTCACAGAGCTTAAAGTCCAGTATAGACAGAGATAACATACAAATAGACATGGATATTTATCTGAATAATAAACTTTAGCTATATAAATAAATACAAATACAATAACGCCTAAATTAACCTGAAGAACAAAGCACCATGTTAAAGCCAAGGTGTGGGGAGGAAAGTCAATATTCATCAAAAGGATAAGGAAAGGTTAAATATAAGATGATGCAAATGATTTGGATTTTAAAGGATGAAGGAGGTGGGAAAACATTCAAAGGTCCCCAGAACTGGAAAAGAATAATAACTGTGGTGTACATGGAGAATAGCCATATGATTACAACTTGAAACAGTATGTGGTGCTAGAAATTACTTCCCCAAGGTCACACAGTGAATTAAGTAGAAGTGGTGGGTATAACACCTGGGAAAGTTGCATCAGATTCTGACTCTGCTGTCACTTAGTCAATGTTACTTTGGATAAGCCTCTGAGTCTTTGTCTCTTCCTCCATAAAATTAAGGTTTTGAATTAGATGCTCTCTAAGGGCCATTCTAACTTTGACATTCTATGTTTTAAGGTTGTTTCTAGCTATAAAGTCCATGAAATTCAGTGCCTTTCCCATTATACCGTGATTCCCTTCCATTTGAAAGAATAGGTTTGTTGTGGTTGTGTTTTCAGGGGAGAGGATGTCTATTTGCATGTTGTGAATTTCTCTAAGTTTTTATATAAAACCTTGCATTTGAAGGCTCCAAGATCAAAAGGAAACTAATCCACCTTCCCCTCATCACTCCTAATATTGTTTCATTGATCACAAGTGGTCTCATTCTGCCTCCCTAGCCCAGGAAGCCCTTTGGGCAGGGAAAGCAGGTCGACCAGGGAATCAGGCAGTAGGCAAAGGGGCTGGATCCTTCATCAGGATGCTTCCCTAAGGGTGGTGTACTTAAACTCATTTTGTTTTTACTTTTCCATTCCAGGATGGAAGGCTGATGGTTCAGGAGCCACCAGGCTGAGAAAGAGAGGGTGGGGTGATGGAGGGGCCCAGAGAGAATGCATTTGCAAAGAGAATGCTCCTCTGCTTGTATTAATAATTAGCCCCTTCTAATTGGGATGAGAACCACTTCTGGTCCCTTGCCAAGCCATTTGCAATCATAAAAGGGAAATGTGCACTAATTTCACATGTTAGGCGGGATGGGGAAATTTCCTCTTCTACCCATTTGCAGAACCACAGCAGTGGTCTGAGAAAGTTTCTCGAGGCTGTGTGGTCCACAGCCTGTGAGCTCATACTTGGAAATGAGGCCATGAGCAAATCAAAGCTAAAAGCAACAAGGAGACCCACAGAGCCTCAGGGGCCATTGATCAGGCCTGGTGCAGCATGAACAGGAACCATCAAGCTGTCTTCCTACAGGAGACTGAGGGTAGGAATGGACCACAGGAGTCCCAGGGAGGCTGCCACCCTCTCATAAATAAAGATCAATGGAGTCAGTAAGCAGAAAAATGAAACAGGATTCATTTATGAAAACAGGCTCAGCATAATGCTCATCCATTTCTTCTGGCATTCAGAGCCTTCTGAAAGAGGGTAGGTAGTCACTGTTCACAAAGCACTGTTCTTTGAAGTGATGTTCCTAAAACAAGGCCTATACATTTCTTAGGACTAGGTCCTATCATATATAAATGAAAAGAGGAGTCTAAAAGGTACAATGGATAGAGTGCTGGACCTAGATTCAGGAAGACCGGAGTTCAAATCTGGCTTCAGAATTGGCCACACTAGCTGTGTGACCATGGCCAAGTCACTTAACCTCTGCTTGCCTCAGTTGCATCATCTGACATATATAGGGGATAATAATAGCCCCTCCCAAGGTTGTTTGTGAGGATGAAATAAGATAATAATTGTAGAACATTTAACTCAGAGCCTGGCACATGGCAATTGCTTTTTAATTGATAGTTATCATTAGTACTATTATCGGGGGAAAAATATGGATTTCAAATCAGAGGAC
Organism: Notamacropus eugenii; assembly: GCF_028372415.1. Taxonomy (NCBI): domain Eukaryota; kingdom Metazoa; phylum Chordata; class Mammalia; order Diprotodontia; family Macropodidae; genus Notamacropus; species Notamacropus eugenii. The sequence continues at coordinate 50,871,176 of NC_092872.1, read as the reverse complement.
CTTGATTTGAGTCTCAGTTCTGCTAGCCAATAGTTATGTGACTTTAGGTGAGCCACTTAATTTCTCTGGGTCAATCTCCTCATCTATGAAATGAGACAATTAAACTATGTGATTTCTGATGTCCCTTCCAACTCAAAAATCCTGTGATCCATTAGTATAAAAACTTAAGAGCATCAACTGGCTTTGCTTTAGGTTTACATCCCCAGCACTTAGTCTGCCATGTAATAAATTCTTAACAAATGCTTACCATAATAAGGCATCATGGTGTAGTGGATACAGAACCAGCCTTGAAGACAAGAAGACCTCGGTTTCAGTCCCTCCTTTGACCCATGTTGCCAATCTGACCTTGGGCAAGACATTTAACCTTTTATCACTCTAGCACTCTAAGCCTTCAAGTTTCAGAGAAGGGTTTCTTCACTGGGGAGGCCCCTAGACCAGTGAAATCAGAGTTCCAATCCCTGCCCCCAAAAAGACCTCTGACTTCATGATTGATCTCATGAAGTAGCAGATCTTATGATGTATGGAATTAAATGTGAGAAACTATGAGAAAACTCTCTCATCCCTCACTTCTGCCTCATTATGGTGATTTTAATTCCTTCATTAAAACTCCACTACCTTAAATTTTGATCGAACAACTTTGGTGGTACAGCAGTTAGAGCACTGGGTCTAGAATCAGAAACATCTGAGTTCAGATTTGACCTCATATACTTACTAGCTGTGTGACTCTGGACAAGTCACTTAATCCCTATTTGTCTCTGTCTCCCATCTTTAAAATGGGGACACATTGGAGAAAGAAATGGTAAACCATTCCAGTATTTTTGCCAAGAAAAGCCCATGGATGTTGTTCATTGGTTCATGTAGAGTCAGATACAAGCAAACCACAACAACCTTGAATTTATCATAGGCCTTTTCAGGCTCTGCTTTCAGAATACAAAGCCCCTGAGAAGATGAAATTTCAGGATCTGGTATGGCCTTGCTGGGGAAATGTTCATAAAATCCTATCCTAGTTATTTAGAGCTAAACAGGACCTTAGTTATGGCTGATAAAACTGGGAAAAACTAAGGGACAAAAACAAGAAGCAAAGGGAGGATTTGAACCTGTTCCTCTGATTCTAAATCCTAGGCTCTTTTCATATATTATGGGAACATTTCAGACACCTGTAAGATCATATCATCTCTTTCACCTATATCTCAACTAAAGAGGACATCTAGTGCATGTAAAAGGATGAAGGTCACAGGACCCGAATTTGAGTCTCATTTCTGCCACATTGCAGCCATATGGCATTGAGAAAATAACTTCCTCTTTGAAACTCAGTCTCCTTATCTGCGAAAAGGGAGAAATAATATTTACCTCAAGGGCTCTGTTGTGAGGATCAGATAAGATCACGAACAAGATCATAGAAGAAACCTTGTAGGGTTTTTAATCCACCCCAAACTCATTTTACAGCTGAGACTAGACCAGAGAGGTTAAGCTGCATAGCTCAGAAAATTTTTACATTGCAGTTGCTGTGCTGGCAAAACAATGACTGGCAATTCAAATCTAGTCTGGCCCTAACTTGCCAACCCCATAGCTAAGAAAGAACGATGTAAGTCTGACAGTACCAAGTTTAGGACAAAGGACCACTGGAAAGTACACAGGCCTGTAACTCTAGCCCAGAGTGGATGAAGTTGCTTTATTAAAAAAACAAAACAAAAAAAAAAAAAACATTGCCAACCCAATACATCAGGCAAAAATCTGTTGGCAATATTAGATATATTTTTGTTGACTTGCTTGTTGATTTAATTTTGTTGATTTACTTGTTTGTGTATTTGTTCGTTTACTTATTTGTAGATTTTATTAAATTTTTCATTCCTTCTTCCAGCTTCATTTTCTGAATTGGGACTTGGTATTATAACCAGGCTCTTGTTTTTGTGTTTGTCCTTCATTCTTGAAGAGGACCATGGCATCAAGATGATGACATGACTTGCAATTGACTTTGATTTGTGTGAGGGAGGGCTGCGCAACCTCACTTTCTTCTCCTGAGCCATCTGGGTCCAGTGGCCTGATATTCATCAGAACGACTGGAGATGGTCTAGGATGCAATGGGAGACCCTGGCCGTTTCAGGCTAAGATCATATCACATTCTCACTTTGAGTGAGACACACCCATTCAATGAATAGACTTCTTTAAGTTACTCAAGGGATGGTCTCTTTGATCCAAAAAAAAAAAAATCAAACTGGGAGGGGTTTACCCAGGAGACTTCCTGGGTAAAAGAGAGTATTGGAGTCTTGTATGGTCCTGTTGTGTCTTATTGGGAGTCCTGATGCTGTGTTATCCAAGCATTGAGCATTGTTTTCTTCAAAGATCTCAGGGACAGCTTGAGTTATGGCGCTACAACATTTTAGTGGCCCCCAGATGATTGGGCACCATCTGATTATTGTCTGCTGGTATGAATTTTGCAGGTTTTAAACTCAGGTTTTGGTATGAGTAATACCACTACCTGTCTCCCCTCATTAGATCTCCAGGAGACAGTTTCTGGGTACAGCCCCTATCAGGTAACTGGACTGCCCCCTGCAGTGGTCACTTTCCAATGACATGAATGATGCTCCAAGATCAAAGAGAAAGTACTGCCACCTTCTGATGACCTATGATAGCAGAAGGAATACTTGATCTCGTTCTAGGACATAGTGTCAGTGCCAAAGCACTACCCCTGCTCCATAGTTCCTATCCTCATTGCTTGCCTATGAACTGAGTTCCTGATCTTACACTGAAAAGATGACCCACTGTGGTTTCTTTTTTGCATTTTCCAGTCGCTATTCAGTCCAGTGCTCTTTCTATATCTTTGCTGGAGTAGTTGTGGGAGAGACATAAGATGTATAGCTATCTCCTTCCACTCTGCTATCTTTGCTATGCCTGGTTTTAGCTATTTTCTGTGTGTGAGGCTTGTCCCTCCAAACACACTGTGAACTGTCTGAGGGAAGAACCTGGGTCTGTTTCTCTTATTTTGTACCTCCTGTCCCCCAGCAACCACCTCAGATTGTAAGCCAAAGAGTCTTGTGTAGGGTAGTGGGGGGAAGGAAGCAGCAATGAAGGAAAGGAGAAAAGAAGGAATGGAGGGAAAAACCAACACTATTGGGATATGTCCATTTTGGGAAATTGGTTAGAAAAAATTAATCCCATTATCAAGTTACCACCTAACACATCATAGTAACTGAAGATGATTGCAGGTATAGAGGGAGTTGGAAGTAGGATGTGGTGCACCAAAAAGCAAATGCAACTGAGGCTGCAGTCATAGAAGATTGTTGTCCAGAATAAGAAAAGTTGTGTTCAGGTCCTGAGTTACATTTTAGGAACAAAGATGGTAAATGAGTGTGACTTCAGAGGTGAGTATGAAAGCCAGTATGGGAAAGGGTCTCAAAAGCATGCAGTCACATGAGGACAGTTTGAATGAGTGAGGAGTGCTTGATCTGGGAAATGAGAAGACTTGATTCAGCAAGGGGACCACATCGATTAATTAGTTAGCTATGTACACGCTTGAAAAAATTCAAAAATAAAAATACATACGTTTGCTGACTGTATTAGTTTGAATCTCAGAAGCATAAGGAAGCCTGGAAAAATCATGGGAGAACTTGAATCATGAACTTCTCGTGGCAACACTGTGCATAGTACAGAGGAATGAATTCCAGTGGGAGAGCTGGGTTCTATTCCCAGTTCTGCCACAAAAAGCTGTCCATAATGCCTTCTGACTTCTTGGCCTCAGCTTAAACATCAGAGAAATGTGGACATTGTTACCAGTGGGTCTGGACATCCGCTGTATTTGAGGGGCTGGACTTCATCATGCACAGGGTTCCTTCTTCCCCAGTCTCCTTTCCCCTCCCTTATTAGCTTCCTTTCATCTGTTGTCTCCCCCATTCAACTGTAAGCTCCTTGAGGGCAGAGACTTTTTTTTTCTTGTTTGTATTCCCAGTGCCTGGCACATAGTGGATCCTTAATCAATATGTATGGACTGACTCACCATTCTTTTATCATTAAAACCTTGTATTCTAAGGTCCCTTTTCATATGAGCATTCTCCAAGTCGATACATCTGAAAATGCTTTGGAAAACAAGACAAAATAATGTCTGACAAGTTCCAGACAGGAACAGGGGACAATCGGTGTGAATTCTGAACACTGGACACTGATATTGATTGTGTGTGGGCTATAGCAGATGAGGTGATTGAACTGTGGACTGTGAGGAGGGAGAAAGAGAAACAGGAAAGAATAAAGAAGAAAAAGGTGATGGAGCAGGAGGACAGGAAGATGGAAAATTGTCCCCCAGATCTCATTTCAATGACTTATCATGGTGTGGGGAGACCAAGACCTCTCAAAGGTTAGTCCAGAATCTGTGGAATTCAAGTTATGGCATGTCCTAACAAATTTAAGGGCCCCGAGTATTAACTGGGTGGTGGATGGAATATCTGTTGTCTGAAAACCAGCCCAGCCAGGTTTAGGGAGGTTTATGACTAGGTGGCTTGCAGGGTGATGAATTTGGGGACCATAGCTCACAAAGATCAGCCACTAAGCAATAGCAGGGGTTTCTGACTACACTGAGGAAGAGAATAACTCCACAATGAAATCGCAGATTGTTGAAGTATTAAACTGCAGTGCTTTATAAGGGGAATTCACATCGGCTTTTTCATCTGAGTCTCACAATACCTCTGTGAAATAGGAAGGACAGGGCTTGTTATTTCCACTTTACAAATAAGGAAAGATGAGTCCTGAAGAGGAGGGGTGTGCTGTCCCAATGAATCACTGGAAGATGATCATAAAGTCTGTAAGACGAAATGGAGTGGGATTGCATTTATTTGGTGAATAAATTTTGTTCAGTGTTTGGGGTTTGTTCGTTTTTCTCCTCCAGGCTTCTTCAAGGAGCTAATTCTCTGCCTAGTTCTGATCCCCAGAGCAGCATTTTAATTACTATTCTAGGCCTTTCCTTCCTAATCACTGTGTACAGCAAGGTCAGAGCCTTTCAGAACTTAGAGGATCTTCACCACTGGTGAAAATTAAATGCCAGTCAAAGAAGATGAAACCGTAACACTGACCAGGGTGCAAGTTGGCTGAAAGAAGAAATGGTATGGTGTTAATGTGGAAGAGTGCTAGGAAAAAAGGGAATGAGAGAAAGGTATGGTCTTTTCTACCTACTGAAGCTATGCTCTGAGTTTTTAATTGATTTTGTCACATAAAACAAATACAATAATAGATCATTTAAATAATTTTATATAGGACCCTCCAGAATTCTTCCTTAAGATGACTCATTTGCCTGATTGAGTCATGTATGCTGCTGGCTCAGAATTGAAAGAGTTGGCACTTTGGGGTGACTTAACAATAATCCCTTGGCTCCCATGACAGAAGTACTGGAAGGGGGCCACATTACAAAGGATTAGCCACTGGAGCAGGAAGAGCTATCCTGCTCAGCAGACCTTAGAAAGAGTGACTCTGTCATCTCATGGTCTCTTTTTGGTCCCTCTACGGAATATGTGGCATGGAAAATGTCTTGAGACTTCCTCTTAACAGTTATGGTGTCTTCACACACATGGACTGCCAAGGCAAACCTGAGCCCAGGTCTTGGGCCTCTGATTCCCTCTTCTAATTTGTCTTTCTTTCCCTCAGCATATTTTCTTGAACAATAATTCTAAGAGATAGACTTTTGGGGAATGGTTTCTTCAATTGATGTTGGTTGCCATGTAGGATGCAGAAACCTTCAATAGGTTCCCAAAGAACATCACAGCTGAATGGGGGAAGAGCTCAACCCTTGACTGGGCTTCCCAGAAGATATTTTCCCTGAGGCAGTTATTCAGGCACTAAAGAAAAGGTGGAATGCCAACTCAACAGTCACACAAATACTGTCTGTTTTGATGTTCTAAGTATTAATCTTCCAGGAGACTGGAATAAAAGGAATAAAAAATTATTGTTTAATATTTGTCTTTGTCAACCTATATTTATGATTCTTAAATGTTTTCATCACTTCTTTTCTGTGGAGGAAATATATAGCTGTGCTCTGTCTGATCTACATTGTACATTAAGCGCCTTTGTGCTCTTTAGGAGGAAGATCCTAGATATGAACCAAACTTAACCTTTAAGTGATTCTCCCTAAGGTCCTGGAATAGTGGTATAAAGAATAAGAAAGCTTGAGAAAATAACAATACTAGTGAAAAAGAGCTAAAATGTATTAAGCATTTACTATGTGTTAGGTTCTGGGCTAAGTGCTTCACAATTACGATCTCATTTGTTCTTCACAGTAACCCTGGGAAGAAGAATAATAACAAACATAGTAATATGTTAATAACAATATAATAACATTATCCTCATTTTCTTGATAGGGAAACTGACAAACAGAGGTGAATGAATTTGCCCAGAGTCACACAACTAATAAGTATCAGAGGCCAGATGTGAGCTCATGTCTTCCTGACTCTGGGTCCAGCACTCTATGTACTGAGTCAGTTCTCTCTTTAGAAGTGTGGCTCCCCCAGAGGTCCTCACACAAGGGATCACTTTAGAGGGAGATCAGCATCACGAGTTCAAGAGTATATACATACATACATACATACATGCAAACACAATGCATACATTTATATATATCCAGATAGATAGATAGATATGTATGTACATGTGTATGTGTATATATATATATATATATATATATATATATATATATATATATATATATATATACACACATTCATTCGTTCATTCATTTATCCATTTGTTTGTTCATTTATTTATTTTTTCATTCATTTGTTTGGTTGTGAGTTAATTTGTTAATTTGTTTATTCATTCATTCATTTGTGTATTCATTCATTCATTTATTTATTCATTTGTTTGTTTATTTATTTATCTGTTGATTGATTGCTGGATCTCCCTCTCTCATTCAGGTTGGAAGTTCAGAGACTGATCACCAATTGAATCCCACAACTGTTCAATATGGAAGTTCTAACCCACTCCATTTATAACCTGGGCCAATTTACCCCCTCTTTGGAAACCTGATGATCTCTGCTCCTGGGACCTCAATGCCAGATTTAGTGTGGTCACTAGATTGGCTTTAGCTCAACAGCACCTTCAAACTTTCAAGTTCAAACTATTCGTCATCCTCAGTCTACCCTGGAGGCAAAGATTCCAGGGCTGTATCCTGAAGCCCACTAGCTTCTTAAATGGAAATAGCTCATAATTCTTTATAAGTTTTAAAATGTTTTCACCTTAGCAACCCTGTGGCATGACTTAAGAAAGTATTATTGCTGACAAACAAGGAAAATAATAAATTTTGGTAGACGTGGGAAAATTGGAACACTAATGCATTGTTGGTGGAGTTGTGAACTGATCCAATCATTCTGGAGAGCAATTTGGAACTATGCCAAAAGGGCTAGAAAACTACACATACTCTTTGATCTAGCAATACCACTATGAGGTTTGTATTCAAGAGTTCATAAGAATAGGAGAAACGACCTACACAAACAAAAACTATTTATAGTAGTTCTTTTTATAGTGACAAAAAGCTGGAAATTGTGGGGATGCCCATCAACTGAGGAATGGCTGAATAAATTGCAGTATATGAATGCAATGGAATACTATTGTACTACAAGAAATGGGGAGCAAGATGCTCTCAGAAAAACCTGGAAAGACTAATATAAACTGATGCTGAGTGAAGTGAGCAGAACCAGGAGAACATTGTACATGATAACAGCAACATTGAGTGATGATCAGTGATGATTGACTTCATTCTTCTCAGGAATATAATGTTCCAAGACAATCCCAAAAGACTCATGATGAAAATGCTATCCACATCCAGAAAAAGAACTACATAGTCTGAATGCAGATCAAAGCATACTATTTTCCCTTTTCTTCTTATTTTTTTCTTTCTCATGTTTTTCCCTTTTGTCCTGATTCTCTTTTACAACATGATTAATGTGGAAACATATTTAACATGATTGTACATGTATAACGTAAATCAGATTGGTCGTTATCTTGGAGAGGAGGGAGGGAAGGAAGGATAGGAGAAAAATATGGAACTCAAAATTTTGTTTAAAAAATGAATGTTGACAAATATATTTATATGTAATTGAAAAAAAATTATTAAGTGCAACAAAAAAAACCCAGATAATTATTGCTGAAAAGTTTCACCTTACACCCAATTAGGGCTACCTCATGTAAGCAACTGATGCTACAGAATGATGAATTTAGAGTCAAAGGACCTGAATTCAAATCCTTACTTTGTTATGTTCTGGTTTTGATACTTGTGTGACCTTGATAGCTCCAGTTCTCTGAGTCTAGGAAAAATAAAACAATTATTTTTGCAATAAGAAAAAGAAAGTATTATTATTCTGTCTTACAGACAAAGAAACTGAGGCTCAGAGAGGTGCAATAACTTACCCATGCTGCTAAGTGCTAGACTTGGGTCATGAACTCAGTGCCTAATATTCCAAGTCTAGTATTATTTCTTCCAGACCAAGCTTTTCAAGGCCAAGTGCAAGTCCCACTTATTCCATGAAGCCTATGTCATCCTTCATTGATACCTTTTTTCCTCTGGTATTTCATAGAATTTCTAGCTTGCAACATAACTCAATGATACCCTATCTCTAGAATTCTCAGGGTATTTCATGGGGATGAGTCTTTCCTCCACCATTCTCCTGCCTTCCTCTCACACTTCCCCACACACTTAGACTCAAAGCTTCTTCAGGTGGGGATCAGGTTTTATTTTTCTCTCGTCTCCTTCAAGGACACTTGAAAAGACTAGGAACATAGTAGGCCCTCAGTATACATTGTTTAACATATTAATTGTCAGCTATCATTTCTAGAAGTCAATTTCTTACCCAAGCCTAAAAGAGTATCTCTACCCTCTACTTCTTTTTTAAAAAGTAAAGGTGAAGACAGCTGCCCACTGTAACCCCCTGGAAGCCTCTGTGACAGCAGGAAATTCAAGATTTCTTCCCCTAGGGCACATCCCAGCCCTCAGAACACACTTAGGGACCACATCTCCTCCCACCCACACACCACCTCTGGCATCTCCGATTTCAGAAACAGCTGAAAATGTTCCAAGATAACAGTGGAAAAAGGTACCAGGCCTACCATCTGGCTAGGCTCATCATCACCCAGCTTAGAGCATGGTCAGCAGCGTCTGGAACTGACACATGGGCAAAAATCTGAGACCTCGCTCTGTATGTTTCTCCTGGGCATGCAGAATGCTCTAAAATTTTAAAGCACCACTGTAGATCCACTCCCTCAGAACCGTGTAGAAACAATGGAAATAGTGTTGGACTTGATAGAAGACCTGGGTTCAAGTTTGAATTCTACCACTTACCATTCCTGCTATATTGGGCAAGGCATTTAACTTCTCTGGTTCTCACTTTCTTAATCTGTAAAATGAGAGGTCTATGCTAGAAGACTTCTGAGGTCTCTTCCAGATGGAAAACCTCTACCCTCTAACACTGCCCTGCCCTATCTCCTCTCTTCAGATTCTAGACACCATCTTCTCACATACCATGGCCTTTCTGTGTCCAGTTGATTCATAAGATAGAAGCCTGAGCTGGAGACTAGTTCAGATTCTTCATTCTTTACTTCTGTCATTGTTCAATAGCTTTTTCCTTTTCCAGGCCTTAGTCTCTCCCCATTCAATAAAAGAGAGAAGCAGATTATTTTTTAGATTCTTTCCAGCTCTGGTATTCTTTAAATCTATGACCATTGGTGTGGAGCCCATCTATCTTGGTAGAGTATAGGCAGCAGCAGCAACCCAGATGAACTCTCCATACATTCCCTTCAAAACAACTCTAAAGTAACTCCTAAAATCAAATTCTGGAGTGGCAAAGTCAAGAAAACATTAGAGTGAGACATTCTTCTAACATAAGACCATTTAGGAGGTTGGCAGGAGAGGTCTGTAACACTGGGGTGGGTGTTGGCTCAGTGCACATGCAGCAGCAGTACCTGTGCATCTTGGAGGAGGTCATGACAGTGGTGGTAGCAATGGTGATAGTGGCAGCAGCAATGGTTAGGGGATAATTGGTCAGAAAAATTTAGAAGGGGATGCTGTGCTGGCATGGGGTGCAGCTGGTGCTGACAGGCGACTCTATTGCTCAGAATCAGTTCTGGGTCATGGTTGCAGAGTGGAGAAGAGAGCTAGAGATCAGTCACAAGGAAGTAGGGAACCTGGTCACAGTTCCAGGGCCAGGAAGAACACTAGGCTTGTAGCTGCGGGGGAGTAGGGACCCTCTTGGGGAAAGACCAGAACATGGACTGGGAGAGCAGTGACCATACCCCTCCACAAGTCACACCACTTTGGAAGCACCAAAAACTTGTAGACTCCCAGAACTAGCTCTGAAAACAGCAGGACAAAAAATGCAGAAGCCTGGGACAGTATCTCTACATACCCATGTGAGCTTGAAGATAAAGTTCAAAGTAAAAAAAAAAATTAGACTGAAAAATGAGCAAGCAACAAAAAATAATTTGTCCACAGAAAGCTACTATGGGGGCAGGGAGGATCAAAACATAAGCTCAGAATAAGAAAACAATTTGAAAACGGCTACAAAGTCTCAAAATAAAGCAACTGAAATGAATCCCAATCCTAATCCTGAAAGAGTTAAAGAAAACAATAAGAAGACTAGAAGAAAATTTGGGAGAAGAAATGAGAGTTATGCAAGAAAATTTTGAAGAGATAATTAACAACTTAGAAAAAGAGTCCTCCTAAAACAATGAAGAAAATAACACCTTAAAAAGCAGAATTGACCAAATGGAAAAAGAGGTAAAAAAGCTCAACGAAGAAAATAATTCCTAATTATTAGAATTGGGCAAGTAGAAGCTAATAACTTTATGAGACATCAAGAAATGATAAAACAAAGTCAAGAGAATGAAAAAATAGAAAATATGAAATATCTGATTGGAAAAATAACTGACCTAGAAAACAGATTAAGGAGAAATAATTTAAGAATTTTGGGATTACCTGAAAGTCATGATCAAAAAAAGAGCCTAGATATTATATTTGCTTTTTTAGATATTTTATTTCAAGAAATTATTAAGGAAAACTGCCTCAGTATTTTAAATGCAAGGGGTAAAACAGAAATTGAAAGAATCCACCTATCACCTTGAAAGAGATCACAAAGTGGAAACATCTAAAAATATTGTAGTCAAATTCCAGAGTTCCCAGGTCAAGGAGAGAATGCTTCAGGCATCCGGAAAGAAACAATTCCGATATTGTGGAGCCACACTCAGGATCACATAAGATTTAGCAGCTTCCGTGTTAAGGGATCAGAGAGCTTGGAATATGATGTTCCAAAAGGCAAAGAAGCTGGAACTACAACCAAGAATGAACTACCCAGCAATGTTGAGTATAATCCTTCAGGGTCAAAAATGGATATTTAGTGAAACAGAGGTCTTTCAAGCATTCCTGATGTAAAGACCAGAGCTGAATAGAAAATTTGACATTCAAACTCAAGACTCCAAAGAAGCACAAAAGGAAAACATGACAGAGTAATCACAAGAGGTAAGAAATAACATAAGCTAAGGGCCAGAAGTAGGAAATGAGCCTGGAAGGCACTGCAGACAGGAAGGGGACCCATCTACCTGGAGGTGTGTCCCGAAGGAACAAGGTGCTAAGGAGGATGAAAAAAAGGGTGACTTTCTGATTCTTTGGGTTTTCCTGGGACTGAGTCATCCTGAGAAGGTTTTCTAGAGAAAACAGAGATAAAGGCCCCCAAACTCCACATGATCACGAGATTGGGAGTCAAGGGACCTGTTCTATCTAGGAACCTATTTATAGTTGATTCTTCTCAGCTCAGAAGCTATAATGGGCAAAGGTTGACATTGAAGGACTTCTGCTTCTCTCTTGGCCTAATGGTCTTTCGAGAGTTGCCCGGTTGGGTTGCACCATCCCCAGTCAACTGTACTAGAGATTTAATTGATCAATCATTTAAATACCAGCTGTTCTTAAAGCAGCTGTCAGTCAAACATCATCTCCTACAAATTTTACTTGATACCACACAATTTAGCTTAATAAGCATAAAATACAAAACAACAATGCCCCTCCCCCCATGCCTGCCATGTATGCTAGATACAATGCTAGTTGTCAAGTACTCAAAGACAAAAGTGGGAGACAGTTTGCCCTCTCAGAACTTTGGGCATACATATTTTGAATATTGTTTTAAAGTTTTCCTTGTGTGATTCTTAACTCTCAAGCCATATGATTAAGGGCAAGGCTTATATGACTGCCATCAAAACCTCTCAAAAAAGGGTGAAATTTTTGAGGGCCAGGCTTAGATCCTGATACTCCTCTGATTCTCCTTGACTGAGGGCAAAGCCTGTTTCCTCTTCTCTTTTCCTGACTCCCTCACAGTCCAACTGATCATAGTTCAGAACACAAAGGTGGAGCCCAAGAATTGGCTAGTTATGGAGAGACTAAGTAAGAAAAGTGCTGAGGTTTGTATGGAGGTGAAAACTCTGCTCTCCTAAAGCACTAATGTCAATGCTGAATTTTATTTCACCAAGTTTTTAATTTTATTTATTCATTCATTCATTTGTTTGTTTTTTTTGTTTCTTACCAATGACAACTTTAAAGAGAGCTTGCCAAGAAGATAGTAACTACATTCTAAGAAGTAGGCAAATAACAAGCAAGGTACAGAACCACATAAGTAAACAGCAAGCTTCAGACCATATTAGTAAAACCAGAATATTGTTAAGTCATTTCAGTGATGTCTCACCCTTCAAAACCCCATTTGGGATTTTCTTGGCCAAGATACTGGAGTGGTCTGCCATTTCCTTCTCCAGCTCATTTTACAGATGAGGAAATTGAGGCAAACAGGGTTAAGTGACTTGCCCAGGGTCACACAGTCAATAAGAGTCTGAGGCCAGATTTAGAACTCAGAAAGATGAGTCTTCCTCACTCCTAGCCTGGCACTCTATTCATTGTGCTACCTAGCTTCCCCAGTAACTAGGGTAGTGGCATGGGAAGACCAGCAGGTCTGGGTTAGGAAAACTCTTTTCTGCCTTTTGGCTTTGTTACTTACTGTGCAACCCTGAATGAGCCATTTGTAATCTCTCCAAACCTCATCTGTGAAATAGAAATACCAATACTGTTGTCAGCCACCTCACAGAATTCTTAGGGGGCAATTGATCTGTAAACCTCAGCATGCCATAGAAATGGGAGGTCTTCATAATTAGCAAGTTCCCTGCAGCGTGAAGGACAAAGAGCTTTAATCATTTAATTGGGACGGACGGGAATGGGAAGGAATTAACCATTTTTCATGAATTTTCTTCTTTTTGCAACCTCTAATGCAGAATGTCAGAGTTGGAAGGGACCTTAGAGATCATCTGTCACCTTCTAATTTTACAAGAGAGAAAACTTCGAACCCTAGAGGAGAAATAATTTGTTCAAGGTCACATAGCAAAGAGCAGAGGTTGCTTGAGAAATCTGGTAACCTGGCTCTTTTTGTCAGTTTGCTCTTTTCAGAGAAGAGGAGATGGGAGCCACAGAGTGAGGCATACCCAGACAAACCTTGGCCTTCTGTCTGACTCTCTGATCTTCTCTTTCACCAAATCTGTCTGCCAAAGACTGAGCCAGACTCAAGAGAGCATCTGAATTCTTGCCATTCCATGGTGGTATGCTTCTCTCTCCATAACTCTTTCTTGGGTTCAAGTTGTTATCATTTGCATGCGCAGGCTCCACTCTGGCCTAGGAGAGAGGCAACCAAATGGAAACTACCGAGATACCTCCTTTATTTTCAACTTCTACCATACCTAGTGCTGAGTTCGCTGCAAAGATATTAGGGGGCAAAAAACATGGATAACACTAATGTGGGGTTCAAATCTCAGGTCTCCCACCAGCCTATTTTGTGACGTCAGCATATTGAAGATATTAGACTAGATGACCAGTAAATTTCCTCCTGTTACTAACATCCAATGATCTGGTTCTAATGGCTATTTTCAAAGGATTTTCTGTTTTTTGAAAAGGACTATGGGATTGAAAATCTAAATCTAAAAAGGACGGTAGGGGCCATCTAGATCAAATTTCTCATTTTACTGATAAGGAAACTGAGGACCAGGAACTAGAAGAGTTAGGACAGAATGTTCTGAGGATCATTGATTCCCATGTTTCCTCGATGGAGATTATGGAGAAGGCCCAGAATCCATAATCAGAGACTTTTCCTCTCTCCCTCACTTCTTCCTGGGCAGCTATATGGAGCAGTGGAGAGAGTTCCAGGCCTGGAGTCAAGAAGACTCATCTTCCTGAGTTCAAATTCAGCCTCTGATACTTACTACTTATGTGACCCTGGGCAAGTCACTTAACCCTGTTTGCCTCAGTTTCCTCATCTGTAAAAATGAGCTGGGGAAGGAAATGGCAAACTACTGTGGCGTCTTTGCCAATAAACCTCAAATGGAATCATGAAGAGTCAAACACAACTGAAATGACTGAGCAACAACCACCTCCTTGAGCTTCCTGCTCTTGATACCTGCCTGTCTAATCCTACCCTCCAGCCTTCTCCAACCCCTCTCATCTAAATCTGTTCTCAGATTCCTTAATGACACCAGGGAAAGAGACCAAGGGCAGTCCAGAGTGAGACCTTCTCTCTCCCAAGGCCTGAGTTCTTTAAGGAATCTTCCCTCTTGCCCTTTTGATTTAGTAAAAATTCCTAGTGTCTAGTGGAAATGAGGACCTTGAGAGTCAGAAGACTGAGTTCTAGTTTCAACTCTGCCACTAAGGTGTTGTGTGACTTTGGATATATCACTACACCTCACTGAACCTTCTTCAATTGTCAAAATTGAGAAAATGACCTCCATTATTCTTCCCTTCTGGAATTATTATGATTACAAAAAAACTCCTGTCTGTGAAGTGCTTTATATCCATAAAGTACCATGTAAATGCAAGATTTTTATTCTTATTATTTCTGCAAGTGCTTCTACAGCCAAGGTTTCTTGTGATGCTCACAAGACCTCCAGGGAAATTAGAGGGGCATTTTACGGAGAGAGAAACTGAGGCCCAGAGAAAGAAAGGAACTTGCCCAAGGTAGTATAAGTAAGTCAGAGAGATGAGACTTGAACCTTTGTTTCCTGATTCCCAACCTGGGGCCCTGTAACTTTACCCACACTTCCCCAGTCTTAATGGAGAGAGCTCTGGTCCTGTCCTAGCTAATCTAGAGGGTCCTGAGATCCCACGAGCATGGCAGGCCTAAATTCCCCAGCAGATGCACAGTTGAGCCTCTCAGATTCTAGGAGAATTGTTACCATCCTGAAACATCCTGGCAGTGAAGGGAGTCTGAGCTACAATTCCATTACCCATCTAGGTAAAAGAAAAGGAGATCCCCTGGATGAGATCCCAGGCAGGAAGTCAGAGCACCTTCCCAGCTTCAGATGGGACCCCTATCTCACCATCCCCTTACCCCTATGCATGGAATGAAAACTGCTCCTTATTTTCAGGCCTCATTTGCATCCCTAATCAGGCAAGTCCTGAAGGGTACACAAACCATAGGGGCAAATGTCTACATTCATTAGAGTGGTTTTGTAGATCACATTTTAAGAAATGCAAATAGAAATTTTCCATTACTTGCTTTAAATTAACACTCCACCTGCTATCTTTCCCTTGACTTCAGGTCTCCTTCCTCTAGTTCTTCTGCTCTACAAGAAATAGGAATGGAAAGAATTCACATTTGGGATATTTAGTGGCTTTATCATTTAAAACAAATTAACACAGTGATGGCTAAGTGAGAATGTATCACTAGGGAAGCAGTTGATCAAAGCTGTATGAAGATGACCAAATCATCCCCCATCCACCCATCCAGAGCCTCAATTGCTCCATCTGTAAAAATGAAAGGGCTAAACTCCATTGCCAGCTACCAAATCATTTATATACCTTTCACACTTCCTATTATCTGGCACCCCTGAGAAATCAGGCGGGAATATTGGGGCCATCAGTCACTCCCCCACTCCCAAGGCTGAGAGCTGCCAAGTGCCATTTCTTTCTGCTCTGGAAAGATCAACATCTGGGTTCCATCTCTGCCTCCCAGGCTTTCTATGGCCCAATCTCCTGACATCTGTGACCTACTAAATAAACCAGAGAAAGGCCTCTCAGAGTGTTGGTAGAGCCCCTATGGAGGGGCCTTGGAAAAACGGGGCAATGGCCACATGGGGGGGAGGTGGTAGAAGAGGCTTACAGTCTATAGCAGGAGATACACACCATTGAAACTACAGCTCCAGCAAAGCAGTCTTCATTCATTCAACCATTCAACAAATGCTTATTCATTACCTACATTGGCAGAGGCACTGGGCTCTTCACCGAAGTTGCACAGATAGACCTTTCTGTCAAGAACCTCAAAATTCACTTTGGCTTTTCTTTGCTTTTTGGTCCAGATTTGTATGGGGATAGTGAGCCACCTCTATCAAGGACAACTTTTCTGCTATTCAGAGCATTAGAAAACTTCCTGGGGGCACACTGATGAGGACAGTCCACTGTCTACTCTACCAGGGTACCTCTCTTAATCAAATAATACTCACACTTTATTACTGAGTTTTAAGGTTTACAAAGTAAACTTTATACACAAACTGTATATATGCATAGATGTATGTATATGCATATACATGAACACAAAGTGTATTTTATACATATTCAGCTGTTTGATTCTCACAATAGTTCTATAAAGTAAGCATTACAGATACTATAACTGACCTTTTAGTGAAGAAACTGGGGCTCGGAGTACTTAAGTTAACTTGCCTGTGGTCTTGGTTAGCATGACTGAATGGCATTTAGTAGGCACTCAGTTCTGTCATTTTGGTCCATCCAACTCTGTGACCCCATCTGAGGTTTTCTTGGCAAAGATGCTGGAGTAGTTTGCCATTTCCTTCTCCAGCTCACTTTACAGATAGGGAAACTGAAGCAAGCTGAGTTAAGTCACTTGCCCAGGGTCACACAGGTAGTAAGTGTTTGAAGTTGAATTTGAACTCAAGAAGAAGAGTCTTCCTGATTCCAGGCCTGCCACACTGCAACACCTAGCCTGCCCTATAGTAGGCATTATTTCCCCTATCCCTACAAATGCAAAGGAGAGGTCTAACTCTGTAAAAATCAATAGATCATTTTTAGCTAGGAGGAGGAATCAATGAGACAGAAGCAGCACCTTAACTGGAACTTAAAAGGAGGGAATTTAATAGATGGTAACAGAGGAAGGAAAGTCTATTGCAGGCCTGGGGGATGGCATGATCAGAGGCATCTGAGAAGGGTCCAGTCTGTAAGATTGTTAAAGGCCTGATTTGATAGGATTGTAAGATTTTGAGACAGGAGAGACCTCAAAGATCATCTAGTCTGACCTCGCTTTTCCCTGAGCCAGCCCGTTAATATTTCCAGGCCTTCATTTTCTCCTCTGTAGAATTAAGGGGTTCGATTAGATGTTCCCCAAAACCTCATTGTGTTCTAAATCTATGATCACTCCTTTTACTGAGGATGAAACTGAGACCTATGGAGAGAAAGAGACTCTAATCAATCAACAATTATTAAGTCTTTCTTAAGCACCTGCTATGGGCCAGGCTCTGTACTAGGCACTGAGGACATAAGTACAAAGAATGAAACAATCCCAATGGCCCAAGGTCCCATGATTCCTTGGAGGCAGAGCCAGGACCCAGCCCTGGGCCCTGACCCTTATTCAACCATAGCATGAAGCTAAATGTTTCTAGGCAGCACTCCTTTTCCCACTACATTTTTGGGTTTTTCATAGGCTCTGGCCTGACCTACATGTGAGGACAAGCTGTAACTCTTCCCTTCTTGGCCCTTAACCCTTGTACCCATGGGCTGTTAAGCTTTACAGGCAGATGTAGCCTTCTAGAAAAGGAGTCCCTGAATCCATGTTTCTAATCGCAATTAGCCTGTAATTGAACATTCATCTAATAATTAATACTCATGTGAAGTATTTCCCTTCCAAAGCCCTCAGACAAGATGATTAGCTGGTTCCTTTTCCTATAAGCCAAAAGAGAAGTCAAGAAAGAGGAAATTTAGTGAGGCAGTCAAAACAGAAGCCTGCTTGATGGGTAATGATAATAGCCCTGAATCTGGACTCAAAAGGTCATGGATTTAAATCCAAACTCTGCTTACAGCCTGTATGGTTTTGGGAAAGTTTCTTCTCTTTGGGACTCAGTTTTCTCATCTGTAAAATGAGTAGGTTGAACTAGATGACCCCTAGCAAGGGGACAGCCCC
This sequence comes from Notamacropus eugenii, assembly GCF_028372415.1. NCBI lineage: Eukaryota > Metazoa > Chordata > Mammalia > Diprotodontia > Macropodidae > Notamacropus > Notamacropus eugenii. Next base: position 50,853,006 of record NC_092872.1, on the reverse strand, counting down.
CAACTTTCTCTCCCCTTATAAACTAATCAACATCTAGTTGACAAATTCCATACCCATTCTATCTGATTCACCCTACTATAAAGTATTCTTTCATCCTTTAATAGGGGTGTCTTTCCACCAAGTCCAGTAGGCCTTGTTCCAAGACTTGAATTTTTGCCTTGAGCATCCTCCAGACTGGGGAGATGGTTTTGGTGACCACAGTTTTTAAGCCAAGGTAAATGAAGTGGAGCTCTTTTGACAGAGGGAAGGTGGACCTAAGGAAAGGTTCTCTGGGAGAGCAGGGTTGATTATTGTCTTTTTGTCTCGTTTTTGTCTTTTACTCTGGGGGGCAGAATAGAACTGGAATTATGAATATTTTCATCTGAGGTAAAAACAGCTGAGTAATTTGGAGTTGGAGAAGGGGAATTGGTGAAGGCAGATGATGACAGTCTTGTGATGAGTACAGGAGAGGCAATTACTATGAATCTTGTGTTCCCATAAGATAGGGAGGAGCTGATAAAAACATTCATGATTAATTGATTAATTAAGGTACGCCTAATTAACTGATTAATTTGGGTATACTCTTCTGTATCTATACACAGTATCACTGGGAAGAGTGGGCTGTCCCCATAAGAGAAGAAGGAGTTGATAAAAACATCCATGATTAATAGATTAATTAAGGCATGCCTAATTAACTGATTAATTTGGGTATACCCTTCCACATCTATACACAGTCTCAGTAGGAAGAGCAGGTACATATAGAGTACACCAGTAGAAAGGCACAACCATAGGGAAAGCCAATGGTCACAGCAATTGACAGTTTTGGCCCTTCAGGGTCCTGATGTCCTTTCTTTTCTTACAGTGCTTACAATGCTGCTTTTACTAGGCATAATGTCTTCTAGGACCCTGAGATGAAATCCATAAGCCTGTTCTCCTTCATAGTCTAACTTTAGACAGCTAGCAATGGTCTGCTTCTTGATAGCAAGAAGTCTCCTTCGTCATAATCCTATCCTGCCTTAATTGACTCTCTGCTGGGTTTGATGATCACTCTGCAAGATACCACAACTAATGGGAGTTACAGAGGACATAAACCCTCTCCCCAGACCAGAGGGAAGAATAAATTCTCTCTAAAGATCTGAATTCTTTTTCCATAACTGGCTCTCTTCTCCACTGCCAGGGTTCACTCTCACCGGAGTTTTTTCCTGCCTGAACTCAATCCTTAGAATGTTTCTAAATTTTTAAAGGACATTCAGCTACACAGGCAATCTTTAAGAAACCAATGGCAAATTGTCCTCTAATTCCATCAAGTTTGATTAAAAATCTTTATACAACATAAAAAGTCAAAAAAAAAAAATTAAGCACGATGGTGAGCAGACCAGTCCAACTTGCAATGTGCAGACCAGTCCAGCATGCGATGCATAGACCAGCACAGTGCAGGAGGGACAGAACCCAGAGCAGGATTCAGGGCACCATAAGCAGGAGTTCCCAGACTGCTCAACCCACAAATGCCACAGATAGCTTCAAAGGCCAGTGGGAAGGCTCCATCACCCAGGAGAGGGTAGCATGGTCTGGACCTCTGGCAGCAGGCACTGCAGATGCAACTACCATTTTTGGAGCCGTCCACATAGAATTCCTGGGGGAATTGAGCCACGGGTCTGATTTTCAGCCTTGAGTTCCATGCAGAGATGAGGAAGAGCACTGGTGGTGGAGCTGGAAACAGTTGTGGTGAGGGAATTCCAATTGCAGATTCTGGGCAGAAAAGTTTTTGGTTGCTGCCAGAGCAGTGTGCAGGCCAGAAGAAGAGGAAGCTCCTCTCCCCTAATTGGGCTACCTTGGAGGAACTGAGAACTTACAGGTAGCCAGAGTATACCATTCTCTTGACAAAGGACACAAACATCAAGTAACCGGCTGGGAAAATGCTCCCCAAAAAGGGGGAAAAATAAGACTATAGAAGGTTACTTTCTTGGTGAGCAGGTATTTTCTCCAATCTTTTCAGATGAGGAAAAACAAAGCATAATATCAGAGGAAGTCAAGGCTTTCACATCCAAAATCTCCAAAATAAATGTGAAATGGTCCTAGACCATGGAAGAGCTGAAAAGGGACTTTGAAAATCAAGTAAGAGAGGTGGAGGAAAAATTGGAAAGAGAAATGAGAGTGATGCAAGAAAATCATGAAAAGTAAGTCAATAGCTTGCTAAAGGAGACCCAAAAAGATGCTGAAGAAAATAACACCTTTAAAAATAGGCTAGCTCAATTGGCAGAAGAGGTGCAAAAAGCCAATGAAGAGAAGAATGCTTTAAAAAACAGAATTAGCCAAATAGAAAAGGAGACTCAAAAGCTCACTGAGGAAAATAGCTCCTTAAAAATTAGCATGGAGCAGACCAAGAAGTTACAAAACAAAACAGAAAGAATGAAAAAATAGAAAATAATGTGAAATATCTCATTGGAAAAACAACTGACCTGGAAAATAAATCCAGGAGAGACAATTTAAAAATTATGGGACTACCTGAAAGCCATGATCAAAAAGAGAGCCTAGACATCATCTTTCATGAAATTATCAAGGAATGCTGCCCTGATATACTAGAATCAGAGGGCTAAATAAATATTGAAAGAATCCATAGATCACCTCCTAAAAGAGATCTAAAAAGAGAAACTCCTAGGAATATTGTAGCCAAATTCCAGAGTACCCAGGTCAAGGAGAAAATATGGCAAACAGCTAGAAAGAAACAATTCAAGTATTGTGGAAATACAATCAGGATAACAGAGGAGCTGGCAGCTTTTACATTAAGGGATCAAAGGGCTTGGAATAAGATATTCCAGAAGTCAAAGGAACTAGGATTAAAACCAAGAATCACCTACCCAGCAAAACTGAGTATAATACTTCAAGGGAAAAAATGGTCATTCAGTGAAATAGAGGACTTTCAAGCATTCTTGATGAAAAGACCAGAACTGAATAGAAAATCTGAATTTCAAACACAAGAATCAAGAGAAGCACGAAAAGGTAAACAGGAAAGAGAAATCATAAAGGACTTTCTAAAGTTGAACTGTTTGCCTTCCTACATGGAAAGATAATATTTGTAACTCTTGAGACTTTTCTCAGTATTTGGGTAGTTGGAGGAATAATACACAGACACACAGACACACACGCATGCACACACACACATAGAGAGCACAGGGTGGGTTTAATAACAAGGAATGATACTTAAAAAAATAAATAAAATTGAGGAGTGAGAGAGGAATATATTTGGAGGAGAAAGGGAGAAATGGAATGGGGGAAAATTTTCACTCATGAAGGAGGCAAGAAAAAGCTTTTTCAATGGAGGGAAAAAAGGGAGGTGAGAGAGAAAAAGTGAAACTTATTCCCATCACATTTGGCTTAAGGAGGGAAGAGCATGCACACTCAATTTGGTATGAAAATCTATCTTACACTACAGGAAAGTAGGGGAGAAGGGGATAAATGGGATGTGAGCAGGATGATAGAAGGGAGGGCAAATGAGAGGGGGGTAATTAGAAGTAAACATTTTTGGGGAGGGATAAGGTCAAAAGAGAGAATAGGATAAATGGGGATAGGATAGGATGGAGGAAAATACAGTTAGTCTTTCACAACATGACTATTATGGAAGTCTTTAGCAAAACTACTCATATATAGCCTATATTGAATTGCTTGCCTTCTCAGTGGGAATGGATGGGGAGGGAGGAAGGGAGAGAAGTTGAAACTGAAAGTTTTAGGAATGAATGTTGAGAATTGTTTTTGCATGTAACTGGGAAGTAAGAAGTACAGGTAATGGGATATAGAAATCTATCTTGCCCTACAAGAAAAGACAGAGGATGGAGATAAGGAAAGGGAGGGGTGTGATAGAAGGGAGGGTAGACTGGGGGAGAGGTAATCAGAATGCATGGTGTTTTGGGGTGGGGTAGGGGATTGATGGGAAGAAAATTTGGAACTCAAAATTTTGTGGAAATGAATGTTGAAAACTAAAAATAAATAAATAAACAATTAAAAGAAATTAAGCACTTCTTTAACATTCTGACTCTGTTACTTGCCCTTATCTTCTGTAATTTCATCAACTGGCTGAGGGGAAAATTCAATTAATCAAGGATATTCTGCTGTCAGATAAGTCAGATGAGCTTGATTCACATGATAGCTCTGTCACTTACTAGCCTGAAAAGTCACCTGATTTTTTAGAATCTTAGTCTTTCCGTATGTAAAATGGGAACACTGCTTACCTCCCCTGTGTGTTGTGGAGAAAGTATTATCATACGATAATAGGTTTGGAGCTAGAAAAGAAATCATAGGTTATTTAGTCCAACCCCCTAGTTTTACAAATAAGAACATTGAGGCCCAGAGAAGTTAAGCAACAATAATTTGAACCCAGGTCTTCTGACTCCAAGTCAACTACTCTTTTCATGGGACCATACTGTCTCTCAATTAGCAGAGCCTATGGCATAAGAGTCTTTTGGGAAAAGATGGGATGATGATGTCATTCTGGAAAGTAAATAGAATGTTCTGCCTAGCCAAACCAGAGTTCTCAGGTTAATGAATGCAATTAAGGAAATAAATCCATAATACTATATTTATAAAGGCTTGCCAATGCAATAGACTAAGTAAGTGTCATGAAGGAATTCATAGGTACTATTAAAATCTAAAATACCATAAAGGGAAAACATTAAGAAGGAGCAGCCATAGATTTTATCTTAAACATAGGCTGTCTCATACAATTGCTTGACCCCCACCTTTCTTGTTTATGATGGAGATAGCCTAGACATACATACTCCTTCCCATTCCAACTCCAACACCTCCTCAGTGTCATTCCTGGCCTAGGCAGTTTTCCCCTACGAGACATATTTGCACTCACTAGGATCTCTGGATGATGAACAGCCTTTGGAATCACAGCAAATGTAGCTATAATGGTGGAATTTTTTGCATGGAGGAAGATCATTTGGGAAATTGTTTGATGGGACAGGGCAGGCCTTGTACCTGCTCATATTTTATCTTACCTTGTCACCACTGTAGGTTGTTTGACTTTTAAACTCAACACCCCAGTTGAGCTAGAGGTAAAGGAGTAGAAATCTCTGATACAGAATTGACAAACTTGCATGCGAACTTCTCCCAGGAAGCCAGTGACTAAAGCATTCAGAGGCTTAGAGTACATGGAAGGCTGTGGCCCAAAGGGACTTTAGAAACTTTCTGGTCCAACTCTCCTATTTACAGTAAAGAGTAGAGCCCAGAGTGAGCAAAAGATTTCTTCAAGTTCACACACCCTTAGCTCAGACAACTCTTGTCTGCCCCAAATATAGTCAAATAGGGAATAATCACCCCCAGAGAGAAGCAATCTTTCCTATTGTCCTCACTTTGTTCTGAGGGATGGGTTGAGGTATGAAGTCAGGTGAAGCCCAGCAGCTTGGTGTACTCTGACAACTCTCAACCGATCAGTATGGATTTTACTTTCCCTTCATTGTCTTATTGTTTTCATCATGCTAAACTTTCTCAAAGCTTAGATTGAGTCCAGAAGGAGGAGAAAGGGGGTAGAAATGTAACAATTTCATTATGAAAAATTAAAGACTGAGTACAGTGCCTGACATATGGTAAACACTTAATAAATATTTTCTAATGTATATATTTTATGGGAATGGATGTTAAAGCCTGGAGGGGGTGGTACATTTTTGCCTTCTCTTAAATCATAGGTATCCCTGGGTTGGGTAAGTCATTGGATCACAAAATAATAACATATTAGTGACCCCAGTAGCATTTGCTATGATCCACTCATGATCAGATGACTAAATGTTGAGTGGAAGAAAATTTATCTTGGAATCAGAAGCAATAGTTTCAAATCTCAACTCTTCCACTTACTATTAAGGTGCTTTCAGTTCTCCAAGTCTCTGTTTCTTCATCTGTAAGGTACTGACATTTATACTAAGATGTAGTTTTTTTGGGGGGGGCAACAACTTTGCAAACAATTAGGTGCCCTGGAGTAAAGTGAGGCCCAGAAAAGGGAAGGAAGTTGTCCAAGAGGGCACAGTAAGTGAAGAGCAGAGAGTGGTACCCAGGTCTCTTGATTCCCAGCCCAGTGCTCTGATGTTGCCTAAGCCCAAAGAGCCACTGCCTTAACTTCTGGTTGAAATATTGCTCCTACAGATTTCCCAAGAATAATCAGACATCCAATTGGCCCTCCCCCTTCACTGACTGAGTCAGTATTTTGATAGCTTTGATAAGATCCAGACAATCCATGAAAATAATGTGCCCCAGACTTAGTGGCCAGAGAAATAACACTTCAATCAAATCCATAGGCCTTTCTTCAGGATGCTCCCTGCTCTATTCAAACAACACCATTCTTCATTTCCAGACATCTCAGGGAAAGCTTACCCTCCCATTACAAAGCTATTTATTGGATCCTGACTAGGTGCCAGGCATTCCTCCCCCTTTAGCCTCCTAGAGGTTTTTCTGAACTATTCAGTGTAGAATTCAGGTAGCATGGCAGAGCCAGAAGGGTCTTTAGATATCTTAGCTAACCTCCCTCATTTAGCCTAATCCCCATTTAAAGTGCTCTATCCCCTACCTTAGCTCATACTTCTCATCTTTCTTGCAATGCTGGCTGTATCCATACAAACGTGGGTTCTAATCCTGGCCCTTTCATAAACTGTGCGATCCTGAACAAGTCACTTAACTTCTCTGAAACTCAGTTTCAGCATCTGTGAAATGAGGTGGTTGTCCTACAGCCCTCCTCTCCCTTATAGCTCTGACATTATATGGTTCATGATTCAAATTCTACTCATGGTCTTCAAGATTCCAGTCATGCCCTGTCTCCACCTATCTCCTCCAGGGTTCTCCTCCTGATCACTCTGATTTTTCTCCCTCTCCTAAAACTCTTCAGTTCTTAATTGTCACCATGTGATTCAGCATTTGATTATGTGGTTTTTAGTACCACTTTTCAAGGGTTAATATTGCTGCAGTTATTTTTAATGTGTGTCTTTCCTTCTTCATCTGCACTAGGAGGTTCCTAAGGGCAGAACCCCAACATGTTCTTCCTCTGTAACTGTCCACACTGTAAGTTCCCTAAAGTCATGGCTTGAGCTTCCTCCTCTACTGTGTTCCCCAAGGCTATAAAAGCCCCCAGGTCAAGGCTCGGATCTGCTTCTTCTCCAGAGGCAGGCACAGAGCTTGGTACAGAGCGATTTCTTAATAAAGTCTTTGTTATCCTTTTAAGATTTACTTCCTGCCTTCAGAAAGACTTGAAGCAGCTCACATATCAAAACACAGTATGAATGAAGGCCTGTTCTTAATGCATCCTCAGTGACATCTGCAGAGTCCCGGTTTCACCAGGACTGCTGAGGAGTGGTCAGTGAGGTAAGAATACTCCCCGAGTCCTCTTCAGAAGACTGTCCTGGTGGAGAGGGCTCCTAGATAACACAGCCTACTTCTCCACAGCAGAAACTGAGTAGTAAGTAAAGCCCAGTCCATCGTCTTCAGCATTGCTGCTAATGAGATGCTTGAGGCTGTTTTCCCGGAGGGGTCAGCAGGGCAGAGGGAAACAGGAATGTGATGGATGTATAACCAAGGGTGGCTCGCAAGAGATTCCACTAATGTGGACATAGGATGGTATATGGACAAGAGCACTGGCACTGGAGCTGGAAGATATAGCCCAAAATTCTGATGCTGCTACTTGCTACTGGCTTGACCTTGGCAAGGGCCTTCCCTTCTCTGGTCTTCCCTTTCCTTATAGGTAAGAAATGGATAGGCTTTAAACCTCTGTGATCTTTGAGATACTCAATACTATTTTAAACCCAAACTTCACTAATTCCTAGAAATCTACATTCCTTTTATGTACTTATGTTCTAAACTATATTATATTTATCTATGTACATATTTTATCCCTTGCACTAGAAAGTAGACCTCCAAAGGTCTAAACAGAGCCTTGTAAAGACTAGGTACCAAATAAATTGAGGTTGAATGAATGTATTACAGATGGGGGTAAATATTGTTTTTAGTCTTTTAAAAAAATTCAATTTTATTTTTAGTTCCAAATTCTCTCCCTCCCCCTCTCCTCCTACAAATTGAAAAGACAAGAAAAACAAAACCCACTACAAATATGTATAGTCATGCAAAATGTATTTCTGCATTAGCCATGTCAGAAAGAAAAGGGAAGGAAGGAAGGAAAGAAGAAAGGAAGGAAGGAAGGAAGGAAGGAAGGAAGGAAGGAAGGAAGGAAGGAAGGAAGGAAGGAAGGAAGGAAGGAAGGAAGGAAGAATAAAAAAAAGAAAGAAAGAAAGAATGCTTCAGTCTGCACTGAGTCCTGGCTGGAGATGAATAATATGTTTTATCATGAGTCCTTTGGAATTGTAGTTGATCATCGTAATGATCAGAATCTTTGGAAGTTGATTATCTTTACAATATTGCTGTTACTATGTAGATTGTTCTCCTGGTTCTGCTGACTTTATCTTGCATCAGTTCATACAAGTCTTCCCAAGTTTTTCAGAAATTGTTGAGAGAAGCAAATATAAATGAGACAAATATAAATTTTAAATTCTTATAGAAATGCTGCTTGATAATTCTCAAATATAGGAACATTCATCAAGGAGATCCTTGACATGTGAAAATAGACATGTCTTCAATCAACTGTTTTTTCCCCATAATAGCATGTCCACTGGCAATTATAAGACTAGAGCATTACAGAAGTGTTCTTTCATCCCACATCTCTTCATTGGCTTTTTTTTTAAACTTCATAGGCTCATTAATTTACAATTGGAAAGGATGTCAGGAGTGATCTAGTCCAGCCTCTGAATTTTGCACATGAGGAAACTGGGACCCAATGACATACTAAAGATCCCACTTATAAGAAATATCAGTTGTGTTTTAAATCCAAATCCCATGCTTTTAAATGTTCTAAGATTGATCTGGCTTAGTTGGATCTTCTCCGAAACCGTGTAGACTTGTTTTCTTCTTTGTGGATTAAATACATCGTTGTTACTGTAGAGTTGTGTCCAACTTTTTACAACCCCATTTGAGGTTTTCTTGACAAAGATACTGGAATGGCTTGCTATTTCTTTCTCCAGCTTATTTCTAAGGAAACTGAGGCAAACAGGTTTAAGTGACTTGCCTCAAGTCGCACAGATGGTAAGTATCTGAGGCCAGATTTGATCTCTGGAAGATGAATCTTCTTGACTCCAAGTCCATACTCCATCCATTGTGCCACCCAACTGCCTGTTGTAAAAACATACTACTCACAATCCTTTTGTCATCACCTTCTATAGTTACTTCAAAAGGAAGAATGCAAAGTCTTTAATAGGTGATTCTCTGTGAAGCAAGCCATGTTTTCCTCCATATACCAAGAAGAATACGGTAATAGACTGAGAGACAAAATACACGTTATTTATAAATTATCCTTTCACAAAAAATAGATAAATACTCAACTTGGTAGAACAACATACAACCTTGAAGGCTTTTCTCCAACAAGAATCTAAAATGCATACTCGATCACAAAATTCCTTGTATTCAGTGATTATTAGACACAGCAATAAAATAGTTCAACAACTATATGATGATCAATATCTATGATGAAAAAGAGAAAGACATTTGATCCCCAGAAGTATACCACCAAGATAGAAAATGACTGTGCAAAATTCAAACTGAAGAGTGATCTTACAAGTAGATACATGTAACCCAACAGAGCTTTTACAAAGAAGAATACTAACTTTGAAAGATAATCACATATCCAAGCACATCAGGGAGACTACCCTTATTCACTTAGTAGGAGACACAGAAAGCTTTATGTTACACAAACTGAGGATGCATAAAGGCCAAGTTTTAAACACACATATACACACACATGCACACATGTATCTTATTAATATTTATCTATAATAAATTATTAACATTTATTTTATTAACTATATTCAACATTTATATCATTTGCTATAATATATTTATTAACATTTATCTATAATATATTATACATTCCTACATGTATATAAATACACATACACCTATATATATGTGTGTGTGTATATATGCCACATATATACATACATATATATACATGTACATATATAGACAGGTTATAGATATAAAATCAATGACATTCATGTATAAGGGTAGTACTTAGCACAAAGCCTGGTACATAGTAAGTGCTTATTAAATGCTTATTGACATGACTTGAATGAGCTTTTGGACCTCCTTTTCCATTTGGCCAATCTTGCTTTTTAAGGCATTCTTCTCCTTATTGACTTTTTGGACCTCTTTTGCCATTTGAGTTAGTCTATTTTTTAAAGTGTTATTTTCTTCCGTATTTGGGGGGTTCTCCTTTAGGAACTTTTGACTCATTTTTCATGATTTTCTTGCATCACTCCCATTTCTCTTCCCAATTTTTCTTCTACTTCTCTTACTTGATTTTCAAAATCCTTTTTGAGCACTTCCATGGCCTGTGACCAATTCATATTTTTCTTGGAGGCTTTGGATGTAGGAACTTTGAATTTTGTCTTCTGGTTGTATGTTTTGATCTTTTTTGTCACCAAAGTAAGATTCTATACTCTGACAATTTTTCCCTCTGTTTGCTCATCTTCCCAGGCAAATACTTGGCTCTCTAACTCTTTGTCAAGGTAGGACTGTGTTTCCAGCGGGGATGGGGATGGGGGTGGGTGTTGGTGTATTGTCCCAGGCTTCCGGGGTTTTGTATCAGCTTCTCAATCCCCCACAGTCTGTGGGTCCAGAGTTCCAGGAAGCTACTGCTGCTTCCAGTGCTGCCAGAGCTGCATCCTCCTCCACCCCAGAGCTGAGGACTCACCCCAGTCAGACTGAGCCCCTCTCCCACTCAGGTCCAATAGAGTTTTCCCACTAACCTTCTATACTGTCTTTGGCATTTGTGGGGTGCTGACACACATAACTAAGCTCTGCTCAGCTCCCAACATAGTGCCACAAACACTTCCTGTCAACCTTCCAGGCTGCCCTTGCCTAAAGATTTACTTCATTCTATCATTGTGGGTTCTGCAGCTCTAGAATTTGGGTAGAGTCATTTTTTGTAACTCTATTTATTTGGTATTTGCAGGGTGTTGGGGGAAGAGCTCAAACAGGTCCCTGCTTTTACTCTGCTATCTTTCAGTTCTGCATTTTAGGAAGCTTATTATCATGGCTTGAAAAGAAGGTGAGAAATAGACAGCAACGTTGAAGGATTCTAGATGGACAGCCTGAGGATTCTGCTGATATCCGCAGACCATTATGTAACCCCTGATTTGAATGCTTGCTCCCCAGAAGGGAATCATTCCATTGAGTAGATTCTCATGGCCAAGAATCACTCAGAATGAGAAGGTGTGGATAGGTTACAATTTAAACTTATGGAGAGAGTGCCCACACTAAAGGATCACAGATCTATGAAGTCTACATGGCAATGAGTACATCAGTTTGGTGTGGTAGAAAGAACCCTGGACCTGGACTTCCATCATTGTTCTGTTGTATTTAAGAACTGTAGAACCTTAGGCAAGTTACCTTGTCAACCTCTGCTGCCAACCATTTTCTCTTCTTTAAAATGATGATAATATTTAAAATAACTATCTCATGGTCTTGTTTTTTTAAACAAAACTGAAAACATTATAGAAATATGAATTATTGCTATTTTTACCATTAATAATAATGCAATGTCCCTTAGGATGCTGTACATTATATATGACTCCATAAATATCTGCTGACAATATGATTAGCCTTAATTAGATTAGATTTGTTTGTAACTTGAGTACCAATTATCTTTAAATCTCCCTCATACTATTAATTGGTCTGCAAACCCTTTATTCAGGAATGGTACAAAGAAAAGCTTCCCTTGGCCTATATTCCAAATTGGGATTTCTCTATGAATGAGAAGTGGCTCTATTCCTCTCCCTGGCCCTCAGTTTCCTGTTCCGTAAATAAGTGCCACTAAGGTTTCATTTTACTCCTGCAGTTCTATGTCCTTTGATACCCATGGGTAAGTCATCTAGGGTAAATTTATGTTTGTTTGTTCACTCATTCATGAGGAAAGAAAGGAAAAAAGACTCTTTCTTTGCACATCTATTATATACAGTCTCTTAATAAGCTATGCTTCAGGGGAGATAAAGATAAGTAAAGCACAATCCCTGACTTGGAAGAATCAAGAATATAAACAGGAAAAACTGACCTAGATCTTGCCCTGGGGAGAGACAAGAAATGGGCATAGATGACCAGAATTTGGAAGGCTAAATGTGAAAATTCAGACACTTTCTTCCTTAGAGAACAGGAAACAAAGGGCTAAGTGATATTAGTGGAAGGGGGAGTGAGCTGTGCCTGGGAATATCAGGGCAGACTTCATGGATGAGGAAATATTTGAACTGGGTCCCAAAGGGCAAAACAGATGTCAACAGGGAAAGTTTGAAAGCAAAAGTATTGCAAGTAAAAGGAAGAGGATGAGGACAAGTGTGAACACAAGAGAATGTAGGTTGTATCTGAGATACAGAAAAGTCTAGAAACACTATTGCAAAAGATGTAAAATATGCTTGTTAGGGACCATCTGAAGAGTTCACCTGAATCATGAGGGGGATTAATTTAATGTTTCAAGATCTGATATGGAAAGGATGAAGAAGTAATGAGTTCTTACCATATAATCCATCATTAGAAAACCTCTAAGCAAAATATAAGACCAAGAGCCATTCCAGTGTGGAGCAGTGATCGAAGTGATTGAAGGAAATGAACAAGCAGTTGTAAAGCATAATTGCAAACTATTAACCACCACAGGAAAGATTGCCCTAAATTATAAATAAGAGCAATGTGAATCGAAAGAATTTTGACTTTTACCCAGCAAATGGCAAAGATGACAAAAGCCAGAGAAAGTCAATGTTGGAGAGTTTGTAGAAAGACAGACTAATACATTATTGATGGAGCAGTGAATTGATCTAACCATTCTGGAAAGCAATTTGAAATTATACTTAAAAAGGTAACTAAAACGTTCATACCCTTTGATCCAGAGGTCCCACTGCTAGGCATATATGCCAATGAGGTCAAAAACAGAAAGAAATGTCCCATATACACCAAATTATTCATAGCAATGATTTGTGGTACCATATTACTAGAAACTAAGTAGCTATCCATTGATCAGGGAATGTCTAAATAAATTATGGTGTGATGGAACATTAATGTCCATAAGTAATGATGAATATGAAGAATTCAGGGAAGTATGGGAGACAGAGTGAAGTAAGCAGAACTAAGAAGAAAATCTGGATCAACAGAACATTTATCAAGTGCTTACTGTATGAGAAGTGCATAGATACAGTGACTACAACGTTGTAAATAGAAGAACAAGCGTCCGAATGATCTGCATTTATAATGAACAAATGAGATCTTGGAGAGATGGCATGAAGGTGCATCTTCTTCCCATCTTTGCAGAAGTAAGAGACTGTAGGTGTGGAAAAACGCATATAATCATTAGACTCAGTTGATTTGTTGATTAGATTTGATGAATTGGTTCTTTTTTCTCCAATGATTTTTTAAATTCTTTTTTCAACTCAAGTCAACAAGCATTTATTAAGCACCATATTATGCGTCAGGCACTGGACTAAGTGCTAGGGATACAAAGAAAGGCAAAAGCAACAATAAAAAAAAAAAGAACATGACCTAGCTCACAGTCTAACAAGAGGCCAGCATGAAACAGGTATGTACAATCAACATATATAAGGGATCAATTGGAGATATTCTCAGAGGAAGGAACTAGTGGGGAGATCAGAAAAGTCTTTATGCAGAAGGTAGGATTTTAGATGACACTTGAAGGAAGACAGGAGGTGGAGATGAGGAGGGAGAACATTCCAGGCTTGAGAGACAGTCAATGAAAATGCCCAGAGGCAGGAAATGAAGTGTTTTATTCAACAAATAGTAAGGAGAAAAGAGTCACTGGATTATAAAGTACACAGAGGGGTACAAAAAGACTAGAAAGATAGGAAGGGGTCAGGTTATGAAGGATTTTGAAAGTCACAGATTTTTATGTTTGATATGAGAGTTAATAGGGAATCACTGGAGTTAAGTGGCACAGTAGATAGAGTGCTGGGCCCGAATTCAGGAAGACTTATCTTCCTGAGTTCAAATCCAACCTCAGACACTTACTAGCTGTGTGACCTGGGGTAAGCCACTTAACTCCATTTGCCTTATTTTCTTTATCTAAAATGAACTGGAGAAGGAAATGCCAAACCACTCTAGTATCTTTGCCAAGAAAGCCCCAAATGGGGTCACAAAGTCAGACACGACTAGAAAATGACTAAACATCAAGGAATCATTGAATAGTTTATCATAAGGAATGGATAGGGGAAGAATATACTTCAAAATGGTGATACAAAAATTTTAAAAATTAAAATAGAGAAATCACCACTCAGAGTCAATTCCCTAAGAAGGCTTACAGAAAGTCCTACCTCTTTGGGGGGAAGGAAAAGAAGGCACTACATCTGATGTCAAGATGACTGATTCCTAATCCAAAGATGCAGGTCATATCATCATCACTCAGCTGGGTTTGAAGTGGAATTTGAGCCCCAAATCCCTGTTGTACTTCCCTTAATCTGAGAGGCTAATATCTGAATTACAGAGGAATTAAAAGCTCTATTTCTTAATCCTATAGTGAAAGCTAATCACTTGTTAGCCTTATTAATAGCTTCTGTTTATGAAAATAGTGACAACCTTGAATCACAGCCGGAAAGCTCAAGACACCTGAAACCCTTGTGGAATGCAAATATATTCTCACTCATTGATGAGTGTCAAGAATATTAGCGAACTGAGCAGGGAAAAGGTTGGGGTGGTCACAGTACTTGTCAAGAGCAAACAGCAGAAGAGGGAAACAGAGCCAAGATTCTATATGCTAGCCAGTCCACTGTCTTGGGTGGGTCATTGTGGACAGTGGCTGAACAAATTGGGGATCTGTCTGTCTTAGAAACTGAGTCAAGGAGTTTGGTGCATTCATGGAACCCTCCTTGCTTCATATGGGTTGGCTGTGTCCTTCTTCCACCCCCCACACCCAAACTTGAAACTCCTTCTGGGAAAGACATGAGTCTGTTCATCCTTTCTCTCCCCTAAGTAAGAACTCCTTACAAACAGAGTCTGGGTCTGCTTCCTTCTCTGTCTTCCATGGGAAGAGGAGTCTGCTATAGACAAGACAAGAACATCACACTTGTTGTTCTGGATAGTCACCGGCAATGCCCCCAGACATATTTAGCCTTCTTTTGTATATTGCTTTCCCCCATTAGATTGTAAGTTCCTTGAGGATAGGAACTTTTTGGCAAACAGTAGGAGATTAATAAATGTTTACTGACTATTGATAAGGCTTATTCCTCTGTTTTTCCTCTGAGTCCTTAGTCAAGCAGTCAATAAGCATTTATTACACTTACTATGTGCCAGGCTCTGTGCTATAGGATACAGAGAAGAAAGGTCAAAGCACTTCTATTGCTGTGACACTTCCTTGTCTTCAAAGAGCTTACATTCTAATGAGGGAGACAACTTGAAAATCACTACATACTATAAAATATAGAGAGCACAAGTGGAAGGTGATTTCAGAGGGGAAGTCATTAGGAGCTGAGGAGTCATGGAGAAGCCTCCCATAAAAGTTGGGCTTTGAGTCTTGAAGGGAAACTAAGAGGCTAGGTAAAGTGAGGGAGCACTCCAGGCATGAGGAACAGCCAGCATGACAACAGAGAGTTGGGACATGGAGTGTCCTATAGGTGGAACAGCAAGTAGGCAAGGGAGGTGCATTGACTCTGAGCTCCATAAGGGACAAGACCAGAGATTCCTGCAGACTGTGTCTGGTTCTACTCTCCTATCACCTTTAAGAAAGGAAGGAGGAAAAGGGAGGAGAGAAGGAAAGAAGGAAGGAATAAGGAAAGGAAGGAAGGAAAGGTGGGAGAGAGGGAAGGAAAGGAAAGGAAAGAGGGAAGGAAGGAGAAAGGAAATAAGCATTTATTATTTGCCTACCATGTACCAGGCACTGCCACCTAACTGTCTCTATAATATCCTTAAGGGAATTCCTCTTCTATCTCCCCCAGAATACAAGCTCGCCAAAGCAGGAATGTGTCTACACTTTGCCTCCTATTTCATTCCTTTCTCCTACCCCCACCCCAAGCTCTAAGCTTTGAAGTTGGAATCAAGAGATTCATGTTCTTGCCTTGGCTACACCACACTAACCAACTGTGGAACATTGGTTAAAGGGAGATAATATTTGTAAAATGCTTGGCAAACCTAAAAGTGCTTTATACATGCTCATTATTATTAGGCAAGATTTTTCCCCTTTCTGTGCCTCTTAATTCTCCACCTACATGTTGAGGCTAAATGATCCCTTAGATCCCTTCCAGATGGTCCATAGTCACTGCGTCCAAAGCTGAAACATAGGACCAAGTCTTTGCTAAAGGGATTGCTAAAAGGTCTCCCATGAACATGGCTAAACCAGAGCCAGAACTCTCTATGTACCCATACCTCATTTATCTGATACATTCCTGAAAACTTATTTGTAAATAAAATCCTTGTCAGGAAAATCCTTTTCCATTATTGACTGACTAATGGCACGCAAATAAGGAAATGACTGACATGCTAAACTTGAAGACACGTCATCTTCCTTTCGATTGATCTTGAATGTTATAGAAGGGATTTCTCCTTCAAGTAAGATTGCATGGGGACTTCCAGTAAAGATAGAAATATGAACGGTGATGGAGGACCCCAACTCTCCTATATTTACTTCAGCAGATGTCTACATTAAAAAGAATACCAGATTAAATAATAAACAAGAAATCCAAAGAGAAATAATAGTTAGAAACAACCCACCAGTAAGGAAGGAGAGGAAGGAGAAATAAGGTCCCTTCCAGCTCTAAATCTGTGATCCTTTGAGATGATATCATCTCTGAAGGAGTAGGGGTTTCTGTGTATGAAACATTACACACATTGTCAGACTAGGCTGCTGTATGTGTCTTAATAGCCTTTTTCTTTTTTGTTTCTTATTCTGTTCTGTGGATGACTCATTAGGAAAGGAAAGAGGAGAGAGAAGTGTCCTAAAACGAAAAGGAAATAAAACAAAAATTATCCATTCTTAAATAAGAATAAATAAAAGGAATATTATGATTAAAACTTTGCAAAATGCATCTCTTAATTTATTTTTACTTTTCCTGAATACACTCATGTACACACACACACACATAGACACAGACACACACACACACACACACACACACACACACACACACTTTTCTCTGACATTTTCATAAATTGATTTTTCTTAATGAGGGACATCTCCTCCCTTACCCTGATCATTCCTGTTTGAGGAAAACCACAATTTCCCCAAGTGGCCAATCAGGTGGTTTCAGTTTCTGGCCAAGGCAACACATGCAGGTAAGCCTTTTTTTTTTTTTTTCCATAGCTGAGGGTAAGACATAATCCAGAAGTTCAGTAATTCAGTTCTCTCTCTCTCTCTCTCTCTCTCTCTCTCTCTCTCTCTCTCTCTCTCTCTCTCTCTCTCGTGCGCGCACGCGTTTTCTTTTGTAATCCTATGCGTTTTATTGTCCACATTTTAAAAGATTTTTCCGACATAGGGTCTATCAGCTTCACTAGATTGCCAGAGGGTCCATGACTCACATATAAACACTTTAAGAACCTCTGATCTAACCCCAACCTGATCAGGAATCTCCTCTGTCCAGTTAAATTAATTTATGATTATTTAATATATATTTCTATATAATTATATGTGTTCCTATTGTCTCTTCTAATAGAAGGTAGTCTCCTTGAGGGAAGGGAGGTGATTCATTTTTGTTTCTGTAACTCAGTGCCTGATCCACAGTAATCACTTAATGAATACTTGATGATTTATTACGACAGCTGACTCATGTATTTCTAATGAAGGAAAACCCATGACCTCTTCAAACAACCTATTTTGCTTCTGCACACCTCCATGTTAAGACCTTACTGGAGACAGAGAGAAAGGGAGAGACATGAAAAGAAAGACAGTGAGAGAGAGAGAGAGAGAGAGAGAGAGAGAGAGAGAGAGAGAGAGAGAGAGAGAGAGAGAGAGAGAGAGAGAGAGAGAGAGAGAGAGAGTCAATCTACAACCCCCTACATTAGCTTTTGTTTTTCTTTGTTTTTTGTTTGTTTCTTAGTAGAGAACACATTTTGTGGAGCTTAGAACACGACAGAAATGTGAGGTGGTGTTATTGTTAATATGTGAGTACCAGAATATAAGAAAACCGCATTGCTCAAAGTCTCACTGATTTATAACTTCCCATGATCAGTAGCCCATAGAACAGGGGAGCATATGCTTACAGTCACCCATTAAGAAACCAAGGGGGAGGGATGTGGGATGGGATTTCAGAAAGCAACCAGATGTTATTTTATGCTTGTGTCGATAATGACAAACATCAAGGGAGAGGGGAAGTGTCATTTCTAAACTCCTTATTTCAACATTCTCCTGAGGCTCTAAAGTGGTTTAGTAGACTGAACACTGGATTTGGAGTAAGAAGAATTTAACATTCTGGGATTTCACTTAGATGTAGTGCTTCCCAGATCAGCACTGAATTCCTGGTCAGGTATTTCCATCTTTATAATTCTTGTTTCCACAGTTTGGCCATAATTCCCTCAAATGCAAGAGCCAAGTCGAGTCAGCAAATGAAGAATACAAGAATCATTTATTAAACACCTACTATGTGCCAGTCACTAAGTTAAGTGCTGAGAATACAAAGAAAGGAAAAATAAATAAACAAAATGCCCAGTCCCTGCCCCCAAAGAACTCACAGTTGAGAGGAATGATTATTAATAATCAATGATTTGGGGAGATCCAGCATTTTCCCTTTTTTCTACAGTTCTCATCTCTGGTTATCCTGATCCATATCTGGTCACTGGTCCCAGGCAGCTCTGGAGGTGAAAGTGAGGCTGGTGACTTTGCACAGCCCCTCCTCACTTAAATCTGATTCATTTTCATGTCATGGCATCGCCATCGTCATGGTCCTCTTGGAGAATGAAGGACAAACAGCAACCTCGGTGAGGAAAGAGCTTCCGGTTGGACAACATGGTTTCTTCCTTTCTTCCTTCCTTCCTTAATTCCTTTTTTCTTTCTTTCTTTCTTTCTCTTCCTTTCTTTCCTTCTTTCCTTCTTTCCTTCTTCCTTCCTTCCTTCCTTCCTTCCTTCCTTCCTTCCTTCCTTCCTTCCTTCCTTCCTTTCTTTCTTTCTTTCTTTCTTTCTTTCTTTCTTTCTTTCTTTCTTTCTTTCTTTCTTTCTTTCTTCCTTCCTGCCTTCCTGTCTTCCTGCCTTCCTTCCTTTCCTCCTTTCCTTCTTGCCTTCTTTCTTTCTTTCTTCCTTTCTTCCTTCCTTTTGCCTTTCTTCCTTCCTTTCCTTCTTTCTTTCCTTCCTTCTTTCTTTTTTTTCTTTCTTTCTTTCTTTCTTTCTTTCTTTCTTTCTTTCTTTCTTTCTTTCTTTCCTTCCTTCCTTCCTTCTTCTTCTTTCTTTCTTTCTTTCTTTCTTTCTTTCTTTCTTTCTTTCTTTCTTTCTTTCTTTCTTTCTTTCTTTCTCTCTCTCTCTTTCTTTCTTTCTTTCTTTCTTTCTTTCTTTCTTTCTTTCTTTCTTCCTTCCTTCCTTCCTTCCTTCCTTCCTTCCTTCCTTCCTTCCTTCCTTCCTTCCTTCCTTCCTTCCTTCCTTTCTTTCTTTCTTTGTTCCTTCCTTCCTTCCTTTCTTTCTTGCTTCCTTCCTTCCTTCCTTTCTTTTTCTTTCTTTCTTTCTTCTTTTCTTCTTGCTCCACATAGAGTATCCCATCCTTACCTACCAGTGCCCTGTCTAAAAGGAATGTAAATTTTATTCTCTGAAACTGGTGTTGTTGTTGTTTTGTTTTTTCTCTTAAAGACCAGCCCTAATCCCAAGTCACTCTGTTCCCAGACCAAGTCCTACTTGGTCACTGTTTGGGCCTTGAGTGGCTCAGAATGAATGTAAATAACAATTGTTTCTGTTTGGACCTCATTGTATTAAGCCTTAATCACAGAATGGGCACTGCCTCAGTCAAAAGACCTGAACTTGAAAAGGGCAAGGTCCCCTCCGCTGCATCCTGGGACATCTCCAGTTGTCTTGACCCATATGTGGCCATTTATTCCAGATGACTCTGGAGGTGAAAATGAGGTTAGTGACTTTGCACAGCTCTCCCTCACTTAAATCCAATTCACTTCCATGTCATGGCGTCACCTCCCTGATGTCATGGTCCTCTTCGAGAGTAAAGGACAGACAGCAAGTAGCATTTCAAAGTTCTGTCTCTTGAAGGACATTACTGATAATGGAACTGGATTAACTCTCCTAATAGTCTTGTCCCACCCAAGTTGGGAAGCCATTTTGCTCTACACAGCTGTGGGTAGGGATAAATTCTTTGTTTAGATTGCCCAAGGCTGGGGGTCACTTAAAGTGAAAAAAAAAAAAAGGCACTTAGAAGACACAATCAAAGTTGATTAGAATAGGCCCAGGCCCTCATTGTAATATTCATTCTCTCTCATCACTTGTTAACCAATCATAGTTGATTGACAACTTCTAGAACACCCATTTTTCTGAGGCCACATAAACCCTGGGCCTGCCCCATGAATGTCTTTGGCATTTGAGAGTGTCACTGACATTTTTTTATTAAAATGCTAGTATCATTAATGAAATTACTAATTACTCAGAAATTATATCTCCCAAACTTTTAAAAAGCCTCAGTAGTCTAATGTACAATATACAACTATGTACACACAAGATATTTACAGGATAAACTGGAGATAACTAACAAAGGGAAGACACTCGCATTAAGGAAGATTGTGAAAGGCTTCTTGTAGAAAATGGGACTTAATTCTCTGGACTTCTTTCCCTTCTTTTATTTCCCTGAATGAATCTAGGAACCTAGCAGGTACTGGCTAATTCTTCAAGGCCCAGTCCACTTCTCACCTATTCTATGAAATTTTGGGTTTCTGGACCTTGTTGAGTCCCCTGGTACTCAAGACACCCTGTACCACACTTAGAAGGCAGTGTTTTACTGTCAGAAGCTCTGGAGTCAGAAGCATAGATTCAAATCCCACCTCTGACACCAAATAGAACTGAGAAGAGTAACAGTTTCAGCATCTGTTCTATGAGGGCTCGTTTGTGATGGCCTCTGATGATGCGTCCAGCTCTAAGGCTACGATCCCTCTCTCCCCTAAGCAATGATTCATGTCTTAACAACAGCAAAAATCAACAACAGCTACCTTATAAGACTCTAAGATTTGTACAGTGTTCTACACACACTGTAACATTTGATTCCACAAAAACCCCTGTAAGGGAGGGTCGTTTGATTTTTTGGTCTGGTTTGCTTTTTGGTTTGGGCCGATAATTGCAATCCTGATCAGCTTCACAAGACAGCACAAAAGTCACTTAAGGCAACGAAAATGGAAAGATAAATCAGATTAGTCCAAAGGTACACACAGCAGGTGTGTGCTGGAGACAGCACTAATGGTCAAGAGGTATGCTGGATATCAAATACTGGACAAAAAAAATCCCAGATGTCATTGCAATTAAAAAAAAAAGTCAACTAAAAAACCAAGTAATTACTAATCTATACCCCAATTTGCATTTCTACTAAATATTTATGAAAATAACGTATATATATTTTGAGGGCATCCTTCTGGAAGATATAGGAAAAGAATAGACAAGTCTTTGCAATCAGTTTTCTACAGAAGACCACATCTTTACAATCACACAGTTTACAGAAAGGAGCAGAGTAGATAAAATTTACTTTTCATTATGTGTTAGCTAAAAACAGGATTTGATCCAGTGGAACATAATGCCATCTTACATATTCTCCTCTAGCAACAGGTATCCCTTATGCATATGTTAAAATCATAAAAGATTAAAATTCTACCTTCTATATCCTTCCTTAATTCTAGTGCCTTTCTTCTATTGATTGCTTTTAATTTATCATGTGTGTACACATAGCTTCTTTGTATACAGTTGTTTTCATGTTATTTTCCTCGTTAGATTACAAGTTCATTGAGATTAAGGACTGTCTTTTCCCCCTTTTTTCCCCCAGTGCTTAGTACAATGCCTGACAAGTCTAGCAGGTATCTAATAAATATTTATTGACCGAAGGACTGAAAATTCTCAGAAAGATGGAACAATACAAATAACTTTGTTCAACAGTCTTCCTATTATTAATATCTAGTGAGACACAAACAGGGAGATATATATTTAACAAAGTGTTTGACATTCTCATGGAAGATGTGTGGAGGCTAAATGAAAGTAGGATTCCTCTTGATGCTAATTCCTCTGTGTTCAGAGAACCAAATGCTCAGAACAAAAATAAATTGGCTCCTGCCCTCAAGGAGCGTCTGGTCTACTAGCCATCATACGATAGAGACACACACAAAGTGCAAGAGGAAGATAATGCTAATTACTGAGGGGATCAGGAAATACCTCAATTGGAAAGCAGCTTCTGAGCTGTGCTTGGAAGTAGATTAGGGATTATAGAATCCAAATGCAAATGGGTGTTTAATTATTAGTGCTTGGGAACAGAAAATATTAAGGATTTCTTGGGAAGAATGCATGTTAGCACAAGTAATTCCTTATGTAATTAAACAGTTTTGCCTGAATTTACTTACTGTGGGTCTTGAAGCAAATATCTTCTCTTGGCTTCAGCCTTCTCTTCTATAGGAGAAGAGTATTAGACTCAGTTGCTTTAATTTTTTGCACAAATTCTTTGATCCAAAAATCCTGAAGATCATCCCTAAATTCCCTTTCACCTACAGTGTCTTGTGTTTTTGTCAAATACCTGACAAATATTTGGCATTCTAAATTTGCAGATGAATTGTGCTCCAAAAATGTGTCTATAATTCAGTGTGATTTCAAACTTGGAGCATGTTACCCAGTAGGGGAAAAAAAAGGTAGATGGTTAGACTCCCAGGAGAGACTTCGAAAGTCTATGTAACTTTTCCTATCCCTTGGTCCCATCAAGGCTCCACTCAAGCACTACATGGGGTGGGATGGGGGACAGGAGTTCACCTGTGCTCTGCAAACTTCCTGTTTTTCATTTTAATATTTTGCTAATTGCATTTCCTTATAATTGGCTTCTTTTCTGATGCGCTCAGGAACATGATTCTGAGAAGAGGTCCAAAGCCTTCACCAGACTGCCAAAGGGATCTATAACACACAAAGGCTAAGATCTCCTGCTTTATAGTAAACCTTTCTTGACCCTCTCCCCAGATCCCAGCCTTCCAGTGCCCTTCGCAGCAAATGACTTGGGATCTATTTGCACATACTTGTACAGGTAAACGTTGTCCACACCAGCTAAACTATAATCTCCTTGAGGATAGAGACTATTTTATTGCGTCTTTGTATCCCCAGCTCTTAGCACGTCCTTAATAGATTTGTGTATTATGTTGCATGAAATGTTCCTCAGTATTTCAAAAGACCCATGATTTTCTTAATAATAATGGAGCTAGCATATGTAACTCATTAAGGTTTATCATGCACGTCATATACATTGTCTTATTTGATCTTCATGACATGTGAGGTGGAGCTGTTATCACCATTTTACAGATGAGAAAACTAAGTCTCAAAGAGGTCGAATGATATGCCCAAAGTCACACTGCTAGGGCCTCAAGCAGGATTCAGATTTAAGTCTTCCTGTGTCTGGGTCCTGTACTCTATCCCCTGTACCACCTTGATTAATGGAGGGTCTTCCTTTATTGTTGAGTATAGATTGCCACCCCACTATGACTTAGTAAGGGATTTTATTAGGTGCTGTGGCCAAAAAATTCATGCTCTCAGCCAACTTTGTAATGACTAGGCTCTCCTTACTTGGCTGTGCTTGACCTTGAGCAAGAGATCTAAAGTTTATTGCCAGGTCTTTAATCAAAGTCATTCCAGTTTGCTAGGACCTACCAGAGTTAACACTGTATTATCATGAATGAAGCATAATGCTGGGTTGACAAAGACGTTGTAGTGAAAAGGATAGAATGCAGGATGAAAGATCAAGAACCTTGGATTCCTGCTTGACCATGAACCACCTAACTGAGTGACAAATCATTCCCGTGCTCTAGACTTCAGTTTCTCCATCTGTAAAATTAAAGGGTTTGTCATAAATAACCATCCTATCTGGGGCCATTCTTAGCAAACTTTTTCTAGGGATGAATCAGGGGAGCAAGTTCAGCTGGTATAATTCACAAAGCCAATAGTAGATTGAATCTTATTTCACTTTTTCCACTAATACTTACTCCCTATCCTGATCATAGAAAAATATAGACAATATATCCTCACCGAGGAGTCCTCACTCTTCTGAAAATACAAATCCCCCAGAAGCAGATGCAGACCCTACACCTAGGTGGTAAGGTTCTGAGGCAAGACTTAAGAATTCACACAACCAGACAATAGGGAGTAGAATCGCAACACTGAAGGCAGAACATTTCCAATCCCTGTGGTCTTACAAGTGGTTCAAATGAGAAAACTCAGTGTTCTGCACATATTAGCAATAACTTGCCTCACCCAAATGAAAGGAAGTGGTTAGAATCAGATCATCAGTGTCAAAACACAGGAACAGCCCTGAGACAAGCTTCCAGACTAAGGAAGCTTTTTAAGGGACCTAGCTGCAAGTGATGGTAAACATTTGCTGTGGCTGATTGATAAAATGGGTAATCAGCATGCAGATAATGGAAAGCTGACTGTGCTTGTCTAGTTGCCTGTCTGGCTTTCAGAGCTATGTTACCTAACATTCAGTCCTTGTTGTGAGATGGAACCTGATTGTGAGATGAATTGAAAGAATGATCAGAAACCATTTGGACTCGTAAATATGGGCTTCTCACTATGACCCAGGGGCAGAGGAATCCAATCCTAGATCTAGAGTTGTAGGGGATCTGAGAGGCCAGCTAGTCAAAACCTCTCATTTTACAGATGAAGAAACTGAGGCAACCCCAGGGAAGCAAAATAAATTGATCAAAGTCACAAGACAGTAAGTATCAGAGGTGGTCATTGAATCCAAGTTCCCTGGCTCCATAGTTAACATTCTTTCCCCTGTCCTGTTCTTCTTGCCCAAGTGGACACCATTCTAGATTAAGTGGATGAGCCATCCTCCTCAAGATTCCCTGGACAACAGCAGCCCTGGCAGACCTGACTTATGGAATAGATATCCTGCCAGCAACACTCCTCCCCATAATTCATTCCATGAGATTGTAACACTACTGCCCAACCCAGAGCAGAAGATAAGCAAGAGCCAGCTAGGATCCAGCCCACCCCAGTCCAGGGAGCTCAGTTGCTCTATACCTCACCTCTGTCAGCTTACCTGCTCCCTTCCCATCCATTATTTAACTTGGTCCTCATAGCAGTCCTTTGAACTTTATAAAACAAATGGTTTTATCACCATTTTGCCACTGAAGAAACCAAGAGCCACATACCCAAATTTACTCAGCAAGTTAGTGACAGGGTTGAAATACAATATCTAATGTGTTAGTATTAACATGGTTTCTTAATCTTTGTGTGTGTGTGTGTGTGTGTGTGTGTGTGTGTGTGTGTGTGTGGTGAATCCTTTGGCAATCTATTGAAGGCTAGGCACCTTTCTCAGAATAATGATTTTAAATGCATAAAATAAAATGATAAATGCGTAGGATTACAAAGGAAATCAATCTTATTAATATTCAGGAATCAAAATATCTTTGTTCATGAACACCAGCTTAAGAAACCCTGAGATCTGCTGATTTAGAAGGGAGTTTGCTGGTAGGGTCAGACTAAAATTAAAGTTGCAACAAACACCAGGTGTCCCAAAAATCTTAATACAGTTTTAAATTTTAATAGTTTATTTATTTGGAGTGAGGAGGCTAGGCAATCAGGGTTAAGTGACTTGCCCAAGGTCATACAAATTTGAGTAGTTTAAACCTGTACCAAGACTTTTGGGATAACCTATATTAGGTGAATACAAGAATATGGCACCATATCTTACTGCTGTATGTTACATATGTATACGCACCAATATCTACTTGTACTGTGTTAGTTTGCTCTGGGTGATACTCTAACACTGAGGGAGGATGACAGACCTGGTTACTGGCTCTGAAAAGTATTGCTTCAAACCTCAGCTTGAAATCAGTGCCAAGGTAATTGGATAAGTTTTGTACTGAGCTCCAAAGGAATTGCCGGTTTGTTGTGGGAGAAGGGGAACGTACTGTGGAAATAAGTTCTCCCTAACTGATGTGTCCCAGAATTTCTTCTTATGTATTATGTTTACAGGGTTTTATTGCCTGTGAATAATTAAATGTACAATTAGCAGAGAAAGGAGGCTGGCAGGGTTCTCAGCTGGAAGGCAATCACAACTCTTTCCCTGCCTCTCACCTTCTCTCAGGTACATCTCAGGGGAATGACTCCTGGGAAGCTGATGACAGAATATCTTTACCACCTTCCTGGTCAGAGGACAGCATTTGCTGCTGTGAAAGGCTCAGTCACACCCGGTGGGGGAAGGGTGTACAAAACCGCAGAGGATCCCCACAGTCAAAGCAGCCTATAGGACCCATCATTCTCCACACCCAATCAGCTGAGGCTCTCATGTCTCCAGTTACTGCCACCCAGAAGGTAACTGCTGATGAACCACTTCCATTGTGACCTTTCTCTGAGCTTCAGAACTGCATCTCTATTTGACTAGGGGACATCTCTACCCAGATATCCCACTCTTATTTCTTATTTAACATGACCTCACCGTATATCCCTGCTCTTCCAACGGTTTCCTGGTTTCTGCAACGCTTCCCATAACCCCAGTCTAGAAAGCTCAGTCATCTTTAACTTTTTCCTTCCTTTCACCTCCTGCCTCAACCCTTACAAAGAGAGAGAGAGAGAGAGAGAGAGAGAGAGAGAGAGAGAGAGACAGAGACAGAGACAGAGACACAGAGAGAGAGAGACAGAGAGAGAGAGAGACAGAGAGAGAGAGAGAGACAGAGAGACAGAGACAGAGAGACAGAGAGAGAGAGAGAGACGAGAGAGAGAGAGAGAGAGAGAGAGAGAGAGAGAGAGAGAGAGAGAGAGAGAGGAAGGGAGGAATATATTCAATGAAAAGAGAATTTAAATCATTGACTTTCAGCACAACTGGACAGTTGTCATCCAACAGTCATCCAACAAAATGATTGCCAAACTGACTTCTTTTGATTCTACCTCCACAAATGATAAAATATGTAAGATTACAAGGCAATAGATCTTACTGACAATCAGGAATTAAAATATCTTTTTAGAGTTCATAATCACCAGGTAAAGAAGCTCCAAGGTTTGCTAACTTAGAAGGGACCTACCTGGTAGAATTTATAGGGTCAGACTAAAAATAAAGGTATACGTCCTCCTCTTTTTTCACGACTGCCTCTCTAGCAAGGCCCTCATCACCACTCATGCAGAGTACTGTGATAAGGTTTTCACCGTTCTCCCTGACTTCATTTTCTCTCTTTAAATTCATCCTTTGCACAATGCCAAAATAATCTTCCCAAAGCACAGACCTAGTCATGTTCTCCTTTATTCAAAAGCTTTCAATAACTCCCTATTACCCATAGGATTTAAAAACAAAATAAAATTCTGACACTTAGTCCCTATATAAAGTGACTTCAACCTTTTCATCCTCCTCAAACTATTCCCCTTCATGTATTCTACACTTCTAAGTTCACAATTTGCTATTCCCCAGGCTCCTCCTCTACCCTCCTGTCTTTATGTATTTGTAAAACCATTCTTCATTATCCAGAAGGGACTCTCTCCATATGTCTGCTTATTGAAATCTCCTTCTTGCAAGATCCAGCTATGATATGTGGTAGGTTGGGGAAAGTACCAGATTTGTACAACCCAAGTTCTAATTCTAGCTTTGTCACTTGCCAGGTGTGTGATCCTGGGCAAGTAACTAGAACTCCATCGAACTTAGCTTTCTCATCTATAAATAAAGGAGTTAGACTAGATCAGCAATTGTCAGACTCAAATAGAAACAAAACACTAAATCATGCATAAGGCTCCCTATGGACTGTCTATTGACTTAGTTTTAAGATGTAAATTATTTATGTTTTGTTGTATTTTTGTTGTTCAGTTGTGGCCCCATTTGTGATTTTCCTGGCAAAGATACTGGAGTACTTTGACATTTCCTTTTCCAGATCATTTTACAGATGAGGAAATGGAGATAAACAGGGTTAAATGGCTTGTCCACAGCTAGTAAATGTCAAAAGCCAGATTTGAACTCAGAAAAAGGAGTCTTCCTGACTCTGGCTCTCTATCAATTGCACCACCTACCTGTTAAATATATCTCAATTACATTTTAATCTAGGTCAGGTCAGTCTCAGGAGTGTTGGGAAGACTGTGAGATGTATATATTTGACACCTCTGGAGTAGACGACCCTGCTTAATCTATAATCCTGCTCCCTCCTCTAGAGAACCTCTCTCTTAGCTGAAATAAATGTTTTCTTCTCCCCACAGTTCTAAGACTACTTTGCTCATAACTCTTTTGTCATTATCACAGTCTTCCTTCCATCCCTTACTTGTATGGATGCCATGTCTCTCAGATGACTTAGCTTGCAGCGTGGTATAGCAGGAAGCAGAAAGAATAATGAACTTGAGTCAGAAGACCTGATTGTTGTGTTACTTCTTAGTTGTGTGACTTGGGTCAGGTCACCTCTCCAGAAGACTTGAGTTCAAATCCAGTCTCAAATATTTCCCAGCTGTTTGACCCTGGGCACATATACATGAAAGGCCATGCATACACCAAAATATTCATAACCATATGTTTCATGGTGGCAAAGCAGTGAAAATAAAGTGGGCATCCACTGTTTGGGAAAATGTCCAAACAAACTACAGTTTGTGAAGGTTATTCTATTCTTCTGAAATAACAGATTACAAATATAGAGAATTTAGAAAAATATGGGGAGCAAGCAAAATCATGAAAACAATGAAAACAAATACTGGAAATAAAAGTTATCATAACAGTAGCAGAAGTTCATGTCAGAATAGTTATCATGACCCATCTTGGTTCTAGAAAACAGAGGAAGAAATACATTTCTTTCCTCTTGGCAGAGAGATGGCAGTCTATGGGGACAGTGTTGCATATGGTGCCTGATACCATCATTATATTGAATACTTTTGCTTACCTTTTTCTTTACTATAAAGAAGGGTTCAATGCTGGGGGCAGGATTGATCCATAGTAAATGAATTCTCAATAAATGAACATGTGGTAACAATAGATGGTAATAATAAAACTTTTGGGGAAAAACAAAGGAAGTGAAAAACTTGTCGAGAAGAGTCCGAATACCAACTTTGTCATTTCCTTGCCAGGTGACCTTAAGTAGAGAGTTCTGGACTTACAGCCAAAAAGACCTGGATTCAATTTTGCCCCTGACACAAGTTATTGGACCACATGCAAGTCACTTTAAGCTCTCTGTACTACAGATCCCTCATCTGTAAAATGGGTATACCGATGTCTGCAGTACCTAGCTCACAAGGTAATTGAGAGGCTCAAATGATGCATTGTGTATACACTATCTATTATACTATCACACTATACATTACTATACACTATTTATTATACTATCTAAATGTCAGCTATTAGTATCATCTTGTCCTCTTTTTTGATTATGTTCAGATAGAAATGGCACTCGAAAAATTTTGCTATTGGGATACTGTTTTTATTTAATTTTCTATAGACTATTGCACAGATGGGTAAGGCAACTGCTTTTTGTAACTGAATAAAATTATTGGGAGGAAAGTTCATTTTCTACAGGTTCACTGAAAGCATCATCAGAAAAAAAGATATGTGCTTCATCCAGTCCGTCATCATCATCATCATATGCTGTCCCATGAATGGAATGTATGCCTCCATTGATAGGTAGTGAGCCCTTCGTGACTGGAGATGTCCAAAGAGAGTCTAGATGATCACTTGTCAGGATTACTACAGAGAGAGAGAGAACTCACATAGTTAGACCAAAAGGGTGCTGAGGTTCCTTCCAAATTTCAGATGCTATAACTGAAATAAGAGTATTCCTCCTTTAGCTCTTATGTTATCTCGTTGCCATATTTAGAGATCTGTGGAAGAAGAAAGATAAGCACAGAACAATATCTTCAGAAGTAGATCTCTTGGTAAGAGTTACAGTTGTGTTTAATCTCCACAGCCAGCTAAGACCATGGATCATACAGAAATGCTTCACTTTCTAGTCACTTTCAACTTGAATGAAGGCAAAATTATGGTTAATTAACAGCTTCACATAGTATTTTAAAGTCAACTTCACAGTGGCAAATGGAGATATGCAAGCAGCCAATTATCTGTGGAAATAAACTGTCTATGGATAATGACAAGCGTCCCTTTAATGGGGGATGACCTATCTATCTTCCAAGTCTGGTTTCTGTCACTGGATAAGGAGAGCTGCTATAGCCTGGAGACACAGGAAGGTGACACCAGGTTGACCAAAGACAATGCTAATGTATCTTCTATGAAATATTCAGGGTATCAGAGCTGGAACTAGCCTTAGAAATTGTCTAGCCCAACCCCTTGGTTTATAGAGGCAGAATTTAGCAATTTCAAAGGGATTGAAGAAAGGTTTTGATGCATTCCCAGTGGTTAGTCTCACAGACTATGTCCTTGGGCATGGATACTCATCTTTATCCAAGCCTCAGTTTCCACATCTATAAGTTAGGGACCTCATGCTTCATCCTCAGTGTGTTGTGACCAAAAGGTGTGCAGTCCTATCAACCCTATATAGAGCTGTTCAAGGGTATAATAATAGTAGTAGTAATAGACTGTGGGTTCTTTTTAGCAGAAAACATTTTACCCACTAGATAATGCTTCCACAATCTGCTATACCCCCATAGCAGTGATGACCAGGCATCCTTGAACAAATGTCATATGCCTCTTTCTATTCTCCTTACCTCTCCATCTCAGGATTCCTATTTTCTTCCACAGTTCACAGCAAAGCATTACCTTATTCATGAAACTTTTCTGGTGCTCCCCTCTCCCTTCACCACCTGTTAGAGACCCTCCTTCCAAATCACCTTGTATCCATTTTGCAAGTAGGTGATATCTTTCTAGGCTAGACTAGAATCTCCTTGAAGGCAAGTATCAATAAACTTTTGTGTTTCTATCTCATGAACCTAGCACATTGCCTGACAATAGTAGAAACTTAATAAATATCTGTTGATTGATTGAATGATATCCACCTCTCCTATCTCTTGTTCACTTACAGTCATGTATCATTTCCACAGCAAGCTAAGACTTCATAGAGGAATGCTTCACTGGCTAGCTGCTTTCATCTAGAATAAAGGCAAAATTATGATTTGTTAATGACGTTTTAGTTCACTGTGGAGTTTGCACATGACTGTAACTGACCAAGAGATCTGCTTCTGAAGACACTCATCTGAAGTACTCATCTCTCTTCTTCCAAGGGTCTCTAAAGCTTTGTATACTGGCTAATCCATATATGCTCCAAAATAAAATTCAACTCAATTTGACAAGTATTTATAAAGCACCTACTTACTATATAAATGGGGGCAGCTAGGTGGTGCAGTGAATAGAGCACCAGTGCAGGAGTCAGAAGGACCTGAGTTCAAATCTCACCTCAGACACTTGACACTCACTAGCTGTGTGACCTTGGAAAAGTCACTTAACCCCAATTGCCTCATCCTGGGTCATCTCCAGTCATCCTGATGAATATCTGGTCACTGGATTCAGATGGAGGAGAAGTGAGTCTGGTGACCTGCACAGCCCTCTCTCACTCAAAAACAACAAAGTCAAGTGCAAGTCATGTCATTATTTCTCTGATGGCATGGTTTTCTTTGGCAACAAAGGATGAATACACATACTATATGGATGAATCAATGAATGGCAGGCACTATACTGGCACTGGAGATTCAAAGACAAAGATAATGAACTGGTCTCTGTCTTTAAAGAATTTTCATCTTATTAAAGGAATTTACATTCTACCAGAACATTAATTGAAATTTTTCCCCTAGTTTGACATCCATTTCTTATTGTATACACCTCTATTGAATTCCAAACCATCATGCCATCTTTCCCATGAAGCTTCTCTTTGATCCCTTCTCCCTCATTTTATCTCTGCAGGGACTTCACATAACACTTGTTTATACTTCTCCAGACTTATAATGTCTTATAGTTATACATGTTTAAGACATAACTTCTTATTGGATTGTGAGTTCCATGAAAGCAGGGACCCTAAACCTGTGTTCCATCCTGGCTCTGCTACTGCTACTTACTTTTTATGTGACTCTTAAGCAAGTCATCTTTCCTCTGCATTCCCAAATGCCACATAGGGGTAGGGGAGTGGGGAGAAAGAGAGGGCATGTAGGTGATCATAAAGGTTTTATCCAGCTTTAAATCATGTAATTCTCATGCCTTCCCAAGTGTCCAGCAGAGTACACAGATCAAGAACATGTGATTTCATCAATTATACTCCATCTAGAACTTAAAGTCTTTGGGAATTGCCTATGGCTCAGAAGAGTTTAGTGACAGAGACAAGATTAGAATCCAAGTCTAAGACTGCCCTATGACACTGTCTATATAGCACAGAGTAGGTGTCTAATAAGTACCTATCAAGCTGAATTAAAAATCAGTTCCAACCTCAACACATTAAATATCCCTTTCCTATGTCAGATAAATAGTATGGAGTTGTGAGAAAGAGTGAATTTGGAACCCAATGATCTAGATTTGAATCTAGGCTCTGCTACTTGTGAACTGAGTCACCATTAGCACACTTTATTTGACTATGCCTTGGTTTCCTCAAATGCAGAAATGAGAGGATTGGATGAGAGAACCTCTAAGCTCTTGTCCAGCTCTAAATCTATGATCCTTAAGAAAATTTGACATGGAACAGAAAGTCAGAATTTGAAAGGGAGCTTAGTTGGCATCTAGTTCAGTCTCTTCCATTTACAAAGAAGAAACCTAGGCTCAGCAAAAGGAAAAGCTTTGCCCAAGGCTATACGGTGACTTGGTGGCATATCTCAAACTTCTAATTAATACTCTATCATAGCAATAAGTATTGTAGTTATTTGGTTAAGAGTCTTATCTCTCTACTGGAATGTAAGCGCCAGGAAAACAGGGGTTAGGACTATCTCTAATTTATTCTGTCTACATCTTGTGTGTACATAGTTTTTTTTGTATGTTGTCTCTCTCATTAGACTGTAAACTCCTCTAGAGCAGAGATTGATTGTAGTTTGTTTTGAACTATATATGGTACCTGAAACTTAGTAGGTCCTTAATTAAGCTTAACAATCTCAATAAATTCTGACTGGCTGACTTTTAGTGTTTTGCATACAGCAGGTGCTTAATCAATGTTTATAAAATGAAATGGAATCTTTTTGACGGGACCAAACTGGTCACATGGGAGATTAATTCCACTTGTGACTCTGGTTTCACAAAAGAGAGAAAGAACTTTCCGTATTTAAGCTGCTCTGATCTACTGATGACTAGAGGAGAAATAGCTAAAACTCACAGAAAGAAGGAAGATGGGGCCTCTGGCTTTTGTTGGACATTGGAAATCTTGAATAAGTGTTTTAAGTTAGAGAAGTTACAGGGCAGAGCTGAGAAATTTCAATGGATTGATTGTGTTCATGCATTCAAGCATGTAGATTTCTAGCAGAATAATGAGGCCAGACAAGCCAGGAATCCTCTTCAATTGGTGCAGTAAATAGCAGAAATGTGCAGCAAAAATACTTAATAAGCATAATAAATATCTTAAAGTATACAGCTGCAGAAAATTGCAATAACTTTGTGTTTTGTTTAACTGCATTGAGGAATTATATTATGTTTTTTGCTTAAGTAAAAGAGACTTTTTCAGTTTATAAAGGGGAAAAAAGCAAGACCATGAGAATTCTATAAACAACAGAAAGGATGAAAGGGAAGGGTATCCATCCTAGATCTTAGATATAAATGTCATAGAATCATCTTTCCAAGGGGAAAATCTGGGACCCAGAGAAAGAAAATGACTATCCCAAGAAAAGGCTCACTCGTTTATTCTTTTCCCACATCTACTCTTGGCTCTCTGGACTTCTCCAGGTTTCAGCAGCCTTTTCATCCTAGTAGATCTCTCCACCTCTCTGACCTCTTCCTCAAATTGTTAAGTTCTTCCTAGAACCTCCATTTTGAAAAAAGCTCTGCTCTTAGCTATGCTCATTATTTCATTCCTGTCTTAGCTCTAGTTCTGATACTTCAGACTTCTCCACCATTCCCTCCTCATGGGGACCTTCTCCCAACTCTCTTTTCAGCTCCTTTTTAACATGTTGTCTTTCCACATTAGAATGTAAGCTTCTCTAGGGCAGGAAATGTCCTTCTTTTTGCTTTTATTTATATTTCCATGCTTATCACAATGCCTGGAACATGATGAGTGTTTAATAAATGCTTGTTAAATTGCCTTGAATAAAAGAGTAAAAACTAGATAGATATTTTGACTCCATATTCAATGGTTTTTCCATGACACCACACTGCCTTCTTGACTTCTTTGAAGTTGGAAAGAGGTTGATTTAGAACAAATCATAAGCCATCTTAATTAACACAGAGGAGAATGAACTCAAGGAAACTGTTACCCCAAGATCCAAGAAATAGAACCTTGTGGTATGCTGGAATGTACCCTGGACTGGAAACTAGGGAACCTGTACTTTATTTAGCTCTGCCTTCTCTTTATAGTGTGACCTTGAGCAGTTGGTTTTCCACTCTCATTCCCAGTTTCCTCAGCTGTAAAATGAGGTATATTCTTTGATTCAGGGTGCCCAAATCACAAGAGTGCTGGAAACTTCTGGGAAGATGGAGGTTTAAATACAAGCAATTTTCTGTTAGGAATCTGGGAAAGATATATGGGGTATCCAAGATTAAAATGGGTTAGCTTGGATCATGTCTAGAATTCCTTCTAGCTCCAACAGTCCATGTTCAGTCTTTTTAGATTCCTTCTAGCTCTGAGGTTTAATATTCCAAGTAAGGTGTCTTCTAGCATTAATGTACTATAGGATGAAAATGATATCTCCCCATGCTGCTCAACTCTGAATTCATAGGGACTTGAGTTCAGTGTGGTGATATTTTAGATGATTATAATTATATCTTCTTACTCTACACTCATCTAAATTAAAACCCAGAAATTCTAAAGTTAACATTCAGTGCTAGCTATTCATTGGCCACCATACTGACATTTCAGTTCAACTGTTTATCAGTCATGTCTGATTCTTCTTGACTCCATTTGGGGTTTTCTTGGCAAAGATATTCTAGTGGTTTTCTATTTCCTTCACCACCTCATTTTACAGGTGAGGAACTGAGGCAAACAGGGATAAGTCCAGGGTCACACAACTAGTAAGTGTCTGAGGCCAGATTTGAAGTCATGAAGATAAATCTTCCTGATTCCAAGTCCAGTGCTCTATCCACTGTACTACCTAGCTGCCTTGGTACCATATTGATAGACTAGGCAGAAATCAAGCATTTAGTAGTAAAATATACAGTCAGGACATAACATATATGGGACAGGATGGCAAAGTCAAGTTATATCTATATCTATACATCTATATGCATATAGATGTATATGTATAAGTTTTAACAAGTATATTTAATAATAATAAATATTCATATATAAATATGTATATATTTCATTACTATTCATTAGTGGGTATTACAGTCTTTCTTTTCCTTCTTCCCCACAATAATATTTCCCAACCACTCATGCATGTGTGTGTGTGTGTGTGTGTGTGTGTGTGTTTTGAGAGCAAGAGGAAGAGACTTAGGTTTCTGAAAAATCAGCCCTATGGAAGAACGCAATGTAGGTGTCTGTACCATTATTGAGTGAAGACTGTACCAGCTATCCTCAACAACTCCACTAAAATTGGACATCTTTTTTCCCTGTTCTATGAGATTTCAGGAAGATACCAGAACTCCTAGTTTCTTTGATTCTCCAATTATGGTACCAGATGCCATGCCTCATTTATATATTCATCTTCCCCTTCTAGGAATCTCTGCTGCCCTCATAACACAATCTCCTTGCATCAAAATACACAGTTTCCCAGGAATTGAAATCCTTGGAATTTTAATCAAATCTGCCCATGAAGCCTAGGGACTCATGGTATATGTAGTCCTATCTGTACTTGTGGAAACAATCCTTTTCTTTTTCACCAAGTCTTATGCACAAATAGGAATGAGAGAGACACCTAAGGTAGAACAACTTATATGCTGCAATGAATTTCAATGAAATTCTTTGGCCCTTTTTCCATTATCCCTTAGCCTTTGTGTAAATGGAGACCAGAACTCGTATGCATCCGGAACTGGCCTATAGAAAGAATATTTGTATCTTAGAAAATAGAAGTGAAGACTCATGGATTTAGAGGAAGAAACCAATATGTATTTGGAACCAGAGAACTTCTGTTTGAATCAGGGTCTTACTACTTATTGCCTGGGTGGCCTTGAGCAAGTGTCTTTTCCTCTGTTATTCTGTTTCCTCATCTTTAAAATGTGGGAGTTGGACTGGATTATCTGTAAAGTTCTTTCCACCTCTAAATCCTATGAACAATTATTTCCACATAAGGAGCATCAGTCAATGGATAAAGTTTTTCATTTGAGTGGGAATTGAATTGAAATCTCTATGCCAGGCAAGAAATCAGCATTTTCTCGAATCAGGATGTGGACATGGGAAATAAATGCAAAATAAGGCTCAAAATAACAATTCCAGCAGCTCAGAAGAGAAAATATTCAGAAGCAAACACATTATAGAATCACAGAATGTCAAAGCAGAAAAGGACTTTAGAGACCATCTAATTGAACCCCTCTTGCTCACTGATAAGGAAACTGAGACCTAAGAAAGGGAAGGAGCTTACTCAATGTCATGAAGCAAGGTCATGGCAGGGGGTGGGGTTAGAGCCCAGCTCTCCTGACACCTGACCCAGGATACTTTCCTTTACTTAGTGATGCCTTTTCTTCCAGTCTCATACTATATCTGCTTTTTCTGGAGGGGGCTGTGTACATGGCCTTGGGGGATGATGCAGAAGCAACCACAACCCTGGGAGGGA
This sequence comes from Notamacropus eugenii, assembly GCF_028372415.1. NCBI lineage: Eukaryota > Metazoa > Chordata > Mammalia > Diprotodontia > Macropodidae > Notamacropus > Notamacropus eugenii. The sequence continues at coordinate 50,816,078 of NC_092872.1, read as the reverse complement.
AAAAAGAGATAAAAACTCTAACCTGAAGCAAAACCCTATCCTGAAGCATATCACTATAGCCTCCGGGAACAGCTAGAGAAAAGCCTATAAAAAAGTCCATTAGGCATGTGCCTACACCACACCAACATGGGCACAATATCCTGATTGTCTATCTCTCCTGCCTGGTAGACACAACCCAGAAGACATATTTGTCAGTAAAGAAGATATTGAATTCTGAACTGAATCCTCTGAAAGTTGTCCTGAAAAAACTCAGCATGGTGTGGTAGAAAGAGACCTGACTACTAGTTTCAGCTATTCCCCTACCTCACAGCATGACCTCGGGGACTCTTTGCCCTTCTGTAGGCTTACTTTTTTTTTCCATTTTTCATATGGGTCAGGGGAGACTAGGTTATCACTAAGCCCTCTTCCAGCTCTAACAGTAATTGACTGAAGTCCCTTCTCTCTGAACCTCAGTTTCCCTCCTCTTAAATTTAGGGTCAGAATAAGGAGAGGGAAAGAATGAAATGATTCCCAAAGTCCCTTTCAGCTCTCACATCTGATTCTACAGAATCTTACATTGATAGGATCCAGTGCTGTTCTTTCTTGTCTGAGACTCGTTAACCAAAGCCACACAGATCATGTTCCCTTTAAGGCCAAGGTGCCACTGTGGCTGGGAAGGGGTCTTCTCCGCCACAGGCACCATAACTCATCTCTGTGACAGAAGCTGTGAAGCCTTAGCTGCAGGAAAAGAGCTTATTTTTAGCTGATGCATTCACTGGGGCTTTGTGATCCAAGCAAGTGGAACCAAACCATGCCTCCTGTCTCACCGAGCAGGGAGGCAAAGAGGGATAGGGCTCTGTCTTTTGATAGTTTAATGTGGAAAATAACCAGGAGATGTGGGTTCTAATTTGAGCTCTGCCACTGACTCAAACTGAAACCTTGGGCAGATCTGTGGACTTGAGTCTCCATCTATATAAAATAAAGGGGTCGCTCTCCAAGGTCCTTTGCAGTTCCAACATTTCAGGTACCTCCATCTCTGAAAACTAGTTTTCTGTATTCTACAATCCACTCTCTCAGACCTTCTAGCTCTGCCACTATATTCTATATTTTAAAGTTCTTTTTACCTCTAACATTCTGCAAGTTTCTAGGACTATAGATGGGAATGAAATCTTGATGAATTACAATGAAATCCTTTGGTTCCTTCATTTTCTGTTTTGTTTTTTGCCTTTCCAGGCAGGCATTCTTCAATAGGTCTCAGTAATAGCTCCTATCCCCATTCATCTTCTAGAATCATCCCCACAGGACTGACAGAGCATCTAACTGTGGCATTGCCTGCCTTGATCCAAGATCTGCAAATATTTTATGCTGTGACTCTGGGCAAAACGTTTAGTCTCGCTGGACTTTGAGGTCCCTGTCAGGAATGTGGAGAATTAGAATCCTAACTTGCTTCATTGGGTCCTTAAAAGAACAAACACTAGAAACAATCCCAGGAAATAACCCTTCCCACCCTTATCCCCATTACAATATCCATTGGAGAACTGCCATCCAGCCAGGCATTTCTAAAGAAAGTTATGAAATCTTAGGCCAATACTGAGAGAGTATGGTTAACTGCTCAACATACTCACATGTAGTCGCTTCTATATCCTGTGTTTTACCCATGCTCCCTGAGAACCATTACCATTTTCAAAGAATTATTGAAATGCACAGCTCAAAGAGACCTTAGAGAACATCTAGTTGAATTCCATTGTCTTAGAAAAGAAGAAATGGCCCTGAGTAGGGATAAATAATAGCAAACATTTAGAGAGAATTTTGAAATTTAGAAAATGCTTTCTATGTGTTATCTCATATGATTCCTATGACCATGTTGTAAGGTAAGCAATATTGGTATTATCCCCCTCCCAATATTCAGATTGGGAAATTGAGGTTAGCTGGTTTGGTTCATGGTCACATATCTAGTAAGTGATGGACAAAGGATTTGAATCATGGATAACATTCTCTCCTCTATATTACATCATCTCTGTTGGAAGGGTCTAGATTGTGATCATCTAGCTAATTTGTCACAGAGTTAGGATAAGAATTCAAACACCTGATTTCCAGTGCTGTGCTCTCTGTACTATCTTGAGTGGTAGTATCATATAGTAGATAGGGCACTGGATTTGGAATCTGGAAGACCTGAGTTCAATCTGTCCTCAGATACTTACCAGCTGTGAGATTCTGAGCAAGTCTCAACCTCTCTTTGCCTTAATCCAAGAAGGAAATGGAGAAGGAAATGAAAAATCACTCTAATATGTTTGCCAGTAAACCCCCTGGACAGTATTGGTGTGATATGGTCCAAAGGGTCAAGAAAATTGAATAACAATGGGTTCTGCCTCTTGAAGATTGAGATATGTTCATCTTCCTCTGGCATACTATCCACAGGGCATTTCCCCTTCCTCTGCATTTTTCCTGATTTCTTAGGATGGTCGATATAGAGCTGGAAAGGATCTCAGAGATCACTGAGTCCAGTACTCTCATTTTACAGATGAAATGGAGGCCAAGGGAGGTTCAGTGACTTACCTGGGGTAATAAGCATTAGAAGCAGGATTTGACTCCAGAACCAGTGACATTTTCACTATCCCATCCTGCCTCCCTCCTTGTCTTCTTTCCGCAGCCTCCCTGACCGATCTTTACTTTTCTCTCAGTCCCTGCCTGGGAGGTGGAGATGGGGAACAAAGAGAAATCTGTGGAATAAGGCAGAAGTAAGAGGTAGCAGCAAATAATGTTCTTGTCCACTCTTCTCAAAGTCTTTTAGAGACCCTAGGGAACATTTTACACAGAAACATTGGTCAATCAAGCTGATAATATTTTTCTCTCAACAATTGCATTGTGGCCTGCTGGCACAAGATAAGGAATTGAAAAGAGGTCATTTAAAGGTCTGGCATCAAAAAAAGAGAGAGAGAGAGAAAAGAAAAGAAGAAAAGGTTTGAAATCCCTACCTCCAATTGTGGATTCTAATCCTAAACAGCCTTCCAGTTCCCTCATTGATTTGTTAATCCCTGAAGAGGATAGGATGAGGGGAAAGAATTTCAATAACAAAATGGATATGTGAGTTAAGAGGGGGGCAGAGATATTAATCTGAAGCAATGAATCAATAAACAGTTATGAAGTACCTACTATGTACCAGGCACTGTGATAAAGCACTAGAAATACAAAAAAGAGGCAAAAGATAGTTCCTGTCCTCAAGGAGTTTACGATTGAATGAAGGAGACAACTTCAAAACAAAACAAGCTATATACAGAATAAATAGAAATAATTAACAGAAGGAAGGCTCTGGAATTAAGAGGGGTTGAGGAAGGTTTCCCATAGAAGGCGGTGTTTTATCCGAGACTTAAAGGAAGCCAGGGAGGTCAGTAGTCAAAACAGAAGAGAGAGAGCATTCCAGACACGGTGCACAGTCAGAGATACTGCCTGAAGCCAGAGACATAGTATCTGGTTCATGGAACAGTCAGGAGGCCAGTGTCACTGGTTCAAAGAGTAAATATGACAGAGTAAGATAGAAAAAGATTGAAAGTGGAGCTATAGGATGAAGGCTTTGGGAATTCAGCAAAGAAGACACAGAAGGAACGGTCAGATAGGTAGAAGGAGAATCAGAGAGTAGTGTCCTAAAAACCTAGAGAGAAAAGAATATCCAGGAGGAGAGAGTGATCTACAGTATTGAAGGCTGCAGAGAGGTCAAGGAGAATGATGATTAAGAAAAGACCATTGGATCTGGCAACTAAGAGATCATTCATAACTTTGGAGACAGCAATTTTGGTAGAATGAGAAGTCTGGAATCTAGATTTATAAGAGAGTGAGAGGAAGTGAAAGTATTGGTTCCAACACTAACTCAATTATTACCTGTGTCCTCTTAGTTAGGTAAGTCAGTTCACCTCTGGGGAGCTCTGATTCCTTCCTTATCAAAGAAGGAAATTGGACTCCATGACCTCTAAGGTCACCCCTAATTCTAAAATCCTACAAAACTAAAAACTTCTTAAGAATAACACTACCAGCACATATTAAGTTATTATGTTTCCCGCAACCTGTTCTCCCTTTTGATTTGATTAGGCCTTTTAACACTACCACTATTCACCCAGGGTTCCATATCTGAAACCTTTCCTTCACCATTAATATCAAATCAGTTACAAAAAGTCTGGTCAGTTCTACTTCCACAGTGTCTCTTACATCCATGTGCTTTCCAAGTATTCTAAGGTTTAGCCAAATTTGGCTTCTTTCTGTTGCTTATCCACAAAATCCCATCAATATCCCTATCTCTGTGCCTATGAACTGGTTTTCCGCCATGCATGTCATTCTCTCCATTCTCACCCATTTCTCTTAGAATCCCTGGTTTCTTTCAAGACTCAGTCCAAGTATACACTTTTCTTGAAATCTTGAAATCCAACAAGCTGCTAGTGCATTATCTTCAGAATTCCTTCCTGTCTGCTTTTTATATGATCTGTGTATATCTATATATGTAAATACTGACTTCTCCATTAGAATGTAAGTTCTTTAAATTCATGTACTATTTCACTTTTGTCCTTGTAAACTAAGTGCTTAGCATAGTGCCAAGGACATAGATGATTAACTCCTGACCCCAAGATCAGCCCACTATCCACTTGGTCTTCTTGCTTTTTGATTCCTTACTGAATAAAAACAGGACTCCTTTACCTGGAGATCCTCCGCTACCTGGTAACCTCCTATTTTCCCAGACCCACTGCATGTTGCTTGCCTACAAATCTTCTAGGATCTTAGTCTGAAGGATCCTTAGAGGCAATCTAATCTGGTCCACTCACTAACAGATGGAAGATTTGAGACACAGAGACTGGGCAAGTAGGTGGTACAGTGAATAGAAAGCTGGGCCTTGAGAGAGGAAGACCTGAGGTTAAATCTGTCCTAAGACACTTATTAACTGTGTGACTCTGGGCAGGTCACTTAACCCTTGTTTGCCTCAGTTCTCTCATCTGTCAAAATGGAGAGAATATTAGCACCTACTTCTCAGAGGATCAAATGAGGTAATCATTGTAAAGCACTTAGTATGTTGTCTGGTATACAATAAGCACTCCATGTATGTTAGTGATGATGATGATGAAGATGTGACTTTCTCAAAGTTATGAATAGCATGAGTATGAGTCAAATCCAGGTGTTTTGATGCCAAATCCATAGATATTTCCATTATTGCTTCTTAATTCCATATCATATTGAACTAACCATTCTCAGACCTCTCATCCATATGCCTCTCTCTTCAAGTACTCTATGGTCTGGCCGGAGTGTTCTTCTGCTTTCCAGACCCCATGTCCTTTCTCGTTCTGTTTTCTATGCCTGGAAAGTCATCCATCACCCTCTCCAGCTACTGAATTCCTACCTTGCTTTTAAAACCCATCCTAGATGCCACCTCTACACAGAAGCCTTCCCTGATTCCTCCTGTGCTTGCTACATTCCCCTTCTGACTTCAAGTAGCAATTTTCTCTGAATCTTTCTAATGATCTTATCAGGTAATATTATGTATCATAGGTGTCTTTACATGAACCATATCTCCCATTAGGAGGGAAAACTCCTTTGGAGCTGGGACTGTCTCTTACTTAAATATTTGGACCAGAACCTTCCATAGTGCTCTATACCATAGGTGCTTAATAAGTGTTTATGATTTTATTTTGAAACTAAGGTTCACTTAGGTTGAACCACAGTTTTTAAAAGTGGATTTCATCACAGCAGATGAAGAGGAACTACTTAGCCTGGGATGGTTTGGGAAGCAAGCTGCCCAATAGTAAAAGAAAGGATTTGGCTTTGCCAGATCTGTTTCATCCAGAGGCTTCATAATTCTGTGGAAGAATGAAAGGCCAGGAGCTTCCCATTAGTACAGAACCCCTTAACGGATGTGTTATTTGCTTACAGAGCTCTCATTTCCCACATAAACATGAGCAAGACCTTGGGACCTGGCAGATTCCAACAAACCAAGGGAATGAATGAGGAGCACATGGTCCTTGGGAGATTAGGTTATGTGTGGAACAAAATTGGGACAACTTGGGGTCATGGAAAGGGCCTTAGACTGGGAATTATGATAGTTAGGCTTAGTGCCAATTCTGCCACTAGCTCCCTGAAGGAGGCAAATCACCTCCCTTCTTTACACTCAAGGTTCTTCCTTTTGCAAAATGGAGAGAGTTGTACTGTATGACCTCCAAGACTCCCTCTAACCTGAGAATTCTCATTCTCAAACTCTCAGGAGGATAGGGTAGGAGAATTATTCAGATAGATAGAAGATCTCTTTCCAGGAAGACCTACCCAAAGATAACTAGTTTGGAGTCCCACCCTAGGGAATGGACTGGAAAAAAAATTATCTTGAGCCAACTCAGCTCAGTTGTTCCTCTTTGTCTATAGAGGGGTGGTCTAGATGATTTCTTAAAGATCCCTCCTGGCTCCAGTATTCAGTTTATAAAGACACAGGGGCAAACAATGACAATCCAATTAAAACAGAATGCTTTAAAATAACAAAAGACATTTAATTATCCAGGAGCAGAGGATGCTGAAAAAGAGAGGTTAGGAAGGTACTAGACGAGGAGTTTCACAGACTCTCAGGAACAAATAAAAGAGTGTGGAGAGAGCACTACACAATTTCCTTTGGCATCATATCTCATCATAATGTTGTTTCTTCTATGAATTTCATCTACCCACTTACAGCTAAGATCCTTCTTACCATGTGAGACAGACAGATGGAAACAAGTCCGGAACAGAACAGAGTAAAGAACCAGAGTTATAGTGGGGAAGGAGCCCTAGAAGTTAGATTCTAGTCTTGACTTTGCAATGGAACCTTCTTCCATGGGCTTCAGTTCCACCATTTATGAAATGGGCAGGTTGAGTGCCAGACAGCAGTCGGGAAGATTTGAGTTCAAATCTGGCCTCAAACACTTACTAGATTGTATAATCCTGACAAAGTCACTCCACCTCTCAGTTTCCTCAGCTGCAAAATAACATAATAATACTTACTTCACAGTCTTATAATAGCTCTTACCTGACAGGGTTGTAAGAATCAGACAAAATAATATGTCTAAAGCATTTAGCACAGTGCCTTGCACATAATAGTGGATTAATAAATGCTTCCTTCCTTCTTTCTTTCCTTCTTTCCTTCCTTCCTTCCTTCCTTTTTTTCCTGTCTTCCCTTACCATTCTATGATTCTAATAAAATAAATATTTAAGATTTTGAAGGAGACATGCCTCCAGCAATTACCCAACCAAATCCAATGGATTCATGTTAAATCAGGCTGTTAGGAGCTCATTTTGTCTGGAAGGGTCAAGGAAAGGCCAAGGTTTAAGGAGACAGGACTTGACCAAAGAGTATTTAGTCAAGGTGATGGGCAGCCATCAGGAGATTAGTGTCTTGTTCATCCTTCTCACAGCTCAACCCCCATTCTTCATTGGAAACAAATAAAAGAAAGGTACCATTAGACAGGCACTGGTTGATGTTCAGAGCCTGTCTGGAGAAGACAGGGTGGGGGAATGATCCTGCTTTTATATAATTGCCCCAGTGTCAGGTGTTCCACTGTGCTTGGAGAACAGCAGGGCAATTAGCCATGAGCTGGAGTCAATATGTGCACCTGTGTGCTGATGACCTGGTGCCCTGCCCACAAGCCAGAAGGTTGCTCTGTTCCTTGGGAGAAAAAGCAGAGAATTAGGACAAGACCTAGAATTGGGTAGCTGGGTTCCATTACAGTCTCATTGACCAGGATATAAAAAATGATGAAGTCATGTTCCCAGTGTTTGAATTTTAGTAAATTGATGACCCTCTCTGGGCCTCCATTTCCTTCTCTATAAAATGGGTTGAGTAATGTCTTCACTACCTACTTCACAGGGTCATTGTGTAGATCAAAGGTGATAAGGTCTGAAAAGCATTCTACAATTATAAGACCCTATATATAAATTTAAATATATAAAATTTATATTTTTATATAAATTTAAATCATTGTTATAAATTTATATAAATTTAAATATATACATACAATTTATATATAAGCATATATATATATAAATTGTATGTATAATTTAAATATATATAAATTTAAATCATTGTTATTGCTATCATCTTTGATATTTCGTTTAAAGAAATCCCTAGAACTTGCTTATAACACAACCCTCGGAAGGAGGTTGCAATTTAACTTTCTATTTGTCAGATGGGAAAACACAATTTAAAGGAAAGGAGGTAGAAAAGGTATTGTAGGACCAGAATTGGAATGATTTCGAGCTTTAGTAATTTTTTCCTTCATTCATCAAATCATAAGAAATAAGTATCCTCAGCCATGGGTCACTGAGCTATTGTTGATAAGGAGATCTGCCTTCAAATGTTCTCTTCCTTTCCATCAGCACCTATTACCTCCCTAAGCTCACAAGAAGTCCTTAGAGTGTCCAAACCAGGCCTAGCAAGAAAGAAATAAGAATTAAATGCAATGTGTTGATGCTCTCATTCAAAGAGAATGAAGATTCCGTTAGTCATCTAATGCCATTTTTATATTCTCCTAAGAGATAAGATTGGAATAAGGATCTTATCCTCATTTTATGGATGTAGAAACTAAGACTCAGAAAAGTGAATTGATTTTTCCACTTTCATGCCTTGCTAATACTGCTTATTTCCTAGGACTGGAATTAAACACTTATTAAGCACATATGATGTGCCAATCTGCTGTTTTAGCCCTACTGCAACTCAGAACTCCCCAACTCAAGCAATCCACCAGCCCCAGCCACCCTCCATGGCAGGAATTACAGGCATGTCCCCTCACACTGGGCCTCAACAAACATTTGATTGTTTTATCCAAGAGGTAATAGGAAACCGTTTAATTTTCTTTAGAAAGGAGAGTTGTTCGGTCAGAAATCACATTTTAGGAAAAGCACTTTAGAGTTTCTGAGTACAGATTGGAATGGGGAGAAACTGGAAGGAGGGAGAGACTATTGAATCACCTTCTCAAATCACCTCCTGATGGAGTTTTCCCCATCCTTGGTAAAGGCCCAGCTCAAATGTCACTTCTTCCAAGATTTCCCTATACTACCTAAATAAGAAGCAACTTATTCCTGGTTTGATGTTATAATACCTTACATTCCTCTTATGTGTTTATCATGATTAATTTGCATTGTATTTACCTGTACATATATTTGTAAGTTGTTTTTTTTTAAATCCTCTCCTCCTGGGGCAGCTAGGTATTGCAGTGAATCGAGCACTGGCCTTAGAGTCAGGAGGACCTGAATTCAAATTTAGTCTCAGACCCTTGACACTTACTAGCTGTGTGACCTTGGGCAAGTCACTTAACTCCAATTGCCTTGCCTTCTCTCCTCCAAAAACAAAGTCCTCTCCTCCTATGTTGTTGGTTCCCCAAGGACAGGAGCCATGCCTCACTTACCTTTCTATCTCCCCATCACTGAGTAAAGTACTTTGTATGTTGAAAATGTTTAATACCAGTGAACCACCCCCACCCAGTAGAAGGAATTAGAGACATTTACTCAAAAGTGTAGGGTTAGTGGTAAGGGCAGGAGACATAATTGCTACTTTCAGATATTGGAAGGATTGTTAGGTAGATGAATGAACAAAAACATTTATTAAGCACTTTCTACTACAACTAAGCATTGGGGATACAAATAGACAACCAGATCTTCCCTTTTCCCAAGGAGCTCACATTCTAACAGAAGATACCACGTATGGGAGGCTTTAGCTGGTTCCATGGTGCTTAGGACACAGAAGTGAAGAAAATGGTAAGGTAACTTTAATATCAGATCAACTGACAAAATTAGGTTATTTCTGACTTTGAGCTAGTTGACAAGGCTTCAATAGAAGAAACAATAGGCTTATTCTACTGATCTGGGAAGGAAAGCACTAGGACCAGAGGGCAGTAACTACAGACAGGCATGTTTTAGATTGATATAAGGAATAATTTCATAACAAACTTGCCCAATACTAGAATGGATTGTAAGTAATGAGTTCCCCATCATAAGAAGTGTTCACACAGAGATTGAATGACTATCCCTCTTAGAGATACTATGAGGAGAGTCCTCCAAGATGACTGTGATATGGAACTTGATGGCCACTGAGGTTCTCTTTCAGCTCAGACATTCTATGATCAATCATTTGTTGAAGAGTTGGCTTGCTGGGTACTATGGGGGAAGATAATAAGTGAATGCATTCCCAGGCAGGACTATGGGCAGGGACCACACTTTTAACTTCAGGCCATCTAACAAATCCATGCTGTTCAACATAAGCCAGGACTGAGCCAAGGTGCCCAAATGGGTCAATATGGCTAATTCTCAGTGTTGACGGAATATAGTGTAAAAATGTCACAGAATTTAGAGGTAGAAGTTAGCCTCAGAGATCATATAGAACAGTTTGCTTCTCCAATAAAGTAGCTCCCTTTCACCTCCAGGCTCATAAATGAAACACTCTGTTTAGTATTCAAAGCCATTCATAATCTGACCACTCTCCTTCCTTTCTCATCTTATTGCACCTTTTTTCTTCCATCCCCTCCTTCCCCATACTCTGATCCAGTGGCACTGACCTCTTTGCTACTTTTTGCACCACAAAACACTCCATCTCCCAACTGTGTATTTTCACTGACTCCTATGTCTGTAGTCTCTCTCTCCATCTCTCTCTCTCTTCCTCCCATCTCTCTCTTCCCTTGACTGGCTTCAAATCCCAGTTTAAATCCCTTCTTCTATAAAAAGCTTTTCCTGATCTCCCTCCCCACTGATTAATTCCAGTTTATCTTGTATATATCTTGGTTATGACTAGCTGTTTTCAGGAGGTCTCCCTCATTAGACTGTGAGCTCCTTGAGAACAGGGACTATCTTTTCCCAATCTTGTATCCCCAGCACTTAGTGCAGTGCCTGGCACATAGTAGACCCTTAATAAATGACTATTGACTGATATTTAGGAGACTCCTCTAAAACATCTTTGAGAAGTGTCTCTCAGCATGGTATAGTGGGAAGATTGCTGGATTAAGAATTTAGGACTTGAGTTCAAAGTCCTAAGTGGACTTTACTTGTTCAAGTGGAGCTTGCTTACTACCTGTGATAACTGAACTTATCACTGCCTCAGTTCTCTTATCCTTAAAGGCCATGAGTTGTTCAAGATGATCTAAACAGTCTCTTTTAGCTTTAAATCTGTGGTCCTCTTAGATAGCCTGTTCTTGAAAACTTCTGATGATAGGATCCAGAGGAATCTCAATTCCAGATACAAAGGTCTGTGTTTTTCTGAAAATTAATACTGGTAAAGGATCTGTCTGGTTGTGCTTTAGTTAGAGGACACATTCTAGAGGAGACAGTCAGATCCTTTGGAGATCACAGTTTCAGCTGACACTGAAGTAAGATGCTTTGTTTAGTGGCCCAAGGAAGAGGAATTAGGACGGAGAATGGTATTTTTCCAAGCTTGTTGCCTTATCCCTTCATCTAGACTAGGGTCCATAGTTCACTGGACTCATTTTCATAATTCACTTACTTGGAATTTTAAGAAAATGGAACTGAGGCTTCACAAGAAAGATTTTATTTCTGGTTTCTTTTCTCCAGGATTAAAACAGACACACTATCTTACACTACAGAAAGGTGGGGGAGAAGTAGATAAGTGGGGTGAGGGGAATGATGGAAGGGAGAGCAAATGGGAGGAGGGAGTAATTGGAACTAAACACTTTTAAGGTCAAGGGGGAGAATGGAATAAATGGGGGGCAGGATAGGATGGAAGAAAATATAGTTAATCTTGCACAATATGACTATTGTGGAGGTCTTTTGCAAAAATACACATATATAGCATATTAAATTGCTTGTCTTCTCAGTGGGGATGGGTGGGGAGGGAGGAAGGGAGAGAAGCTGGAACTCAAAGTTTTAGGAACAAATGTTAAGAATTGTTTTCGCACACAACTGGAAAATAAGAAATACAGGTAATGGGGTATAGAAATCTATCTTGCCCTACAGGAAAAGAGAGAAGATGGGGATAAGGGAAGGGAGGGGTGTGATAGAAGGGAGGGCAGATTGGGGGAAGGGGCAATCAGAATGCATGGCATTTTGGGGTGGGAGAGTGGAGAGATGGGGAGAAAATTTGGGACTCAAAATTTTGTGGAAATGAATGTTGAAAACTAAAAATAAATAAATACACATTAAAAAATGCGAGAGAAAGAGAGAGAAAGAGAGAGAGAGAGAGAGAGAGAGAGAGAGAGAGAGAGAGAGAGAGAGAGAGAGAGAGAGAGAGAGAGAAGAAAAGAACAGACCCATACTCCGAGGGGGAAAAAGAAGGAAAATACATCAAGTTAGATCCATTGTCTCAAAGGCTAGGGTATTCCTCCCACCTGTGTCCTGCTCCCCATTCTCTGAGAACCTTGTCTAACTCTTTTGATTGGTCTTCCACAGTAATCTTCCCCCGCCTGTACTATTTCAAGGATGACAGCACTCAAACTGTCCATTTTCTTTCCTTTATTCTGACTACGTCTGAACCCTCCTTCTCTGATCATGCGTGTCCCTGATAATATCTTTTATCTCTCAAGCATAAGGCATTACAGTAATATATCATAGCTTGCTTACACCCACCATGAGTCTATCCACTGCCCTTCAGGTCACCTGCAATTTTGATTCCTCTAAGATCATATTGTTCCATGACTCATAGCCATGTCCTATTGGCGTTAAAGAGAATATCAGTGTTAAAGAGATGAGCTTTTGAAGCAGCGAACTGTCTGGGATCAGCAAAGAAGTGTGTAATTTCCCAAATGTGATCCCACTCTCCTCCCAGCTCAGCTCAGACCCAGCTCATTGTCTGTCTATAATATATGTCTAAGATCTATGTTGTGAATACATAAACAGATTCTCACATGCAAATTTATACCCTAGTGGAGAGAAGAAATTCAGAGGGAATAAATGAAATTGTTACTGGGTAATAGGTTTGGCAGGTCCATTTTACAAGGCTGGAAGGAATGGAAAGACCCAATGGAGAATCATTAACGTAACGGTGAGTCTCACTTTATGCAATTACAATTATACTCTTAGAAAAGGTGTCTGTAAACTGAATTTGGTTACTCTGATCCAATAAACATTTATCAACGTCCTATTATGTGTAAGAAATTGTTCCAGGCTCAGAGGACACAGAGATAAAAATTAAGTATCCCTGGTCTTTGAGGAGGTTATATTCTCCTGGGAGAATGTAACACCCCATTTCAATAAGTAAATATAAAGTGATCTGAAGAAGGGAAAAGCATTAATAATTGCATAGGAGATCAGAGAAAGTTTCCACAGCAGAAGTGAACCTTGGCTGACTGAAAGCTGGTTATGAAAGCATTCCAGACTTGTGCGTAGCTTATACAAATGCACAGAGGTAGTAAATGAAATGTCATGTTCAGGGAATGGCTAGTAGGAGATTTGGGACAGAACATAGAACCTGTGAAAGGGACCATTGTAAAATTATTTCTCAACTTGGTTAAGAATTATAAGTGAGAGCCAAAGTCAGGATCAAAAGTTTATATTCTTAACAAGAAACCATAGTAATCCAGAGCAGGTTTTGGAGTATGGATACGACATGATCAGGACTGTGTTTTGTTCTGGTTTTTTTTGTTCATAACTTGTAGGGAAGAGATAGTGAAAGGGAACAGAGATCAATTGAATTCAAGGTTGTGCCCTGTGGAAATTAGTTACTTAAGGAAAATTTCATTGTGATAACTTCTGTTAGGTTACAAATAATTTAGCTCAGTTTGGCACTTACTGTGTGAATTTGGGCAAGTGCCCCTCTTCTCTGTGCTACTCAGTTTCCCCCTGTTATATATAATTGCACTTGCATACGTGTGTGTGTGTGCGTGTGTGTGTGTGTACTACTTGGTTCTTCCATTTTATTTTCATGTATATGTGTGTTTATATATATACACATACATACATACACACATATAATTAAATATAGATATAAATATACATGTATGTATGTATGTATGTATGTATTCTGCCATTTTGACAGTCACCACCACATCCAATCCAATGGTGTTTTCTGTATCTAAGTGATCACCAGGTGGTCAAACACACAGGTTAGACTGCTGTCCAATACCAAAGACCTTCCAGCAACATACAAAATAAAGAAGCATAGGTGTGAACACAGGTAAGTAGGTTCCTCAGAGGTGGGCTGGGCCATGAGGGGGCCTCTCTCTATCTCTCTTTCTCCTCCTCCTTCCCACACATTCATCGGTATAGCCAGAGTGTGTGGACGATTTGGGGAATACCAGTCCAGAGGCTTATATTCCCACCCACTTTTATCTCCAGGTAGCGTTGGAGAGAGAAAAGAGACTGTTACTTTTGACTTAGAAATTCTCTTTCTCTCACATCTCAAATGACCTGCCTCCCAGATTGCAGTGACCTTATTCCTCCTTCTAAGTCTCTTCTTTTCCTCTTCTGCTCCATAGGAATATGTGATCTGGCCTCTTTACATGTGCTTGGGGGAACTTGGTCTGCACTTGCAAGGACATGGGCATCCTGCCTACATCTGTTGGAGTGCAGTAGAGTGAGACTGACAGCATACCCACACCAGGCTGAAGGTGGTTGGCCACCTTCCTTGTGTCAGCTACTAAGGAAAAACTGGAGACCTGGATTGTACATCTCAGTCAGTGCCCCACTCTTTCCTCCGTTTCTTCCTATACATCTTCATGTTCTCTTCCTAGAAAATCCAAAGGGTAACTCCAATAATCCCCAGTTTTTCTTCTTCTCCTTCTTCTTCTTCTTCTTCTCCTTCTTCTTCTTCTTCTCCTTCTTCTTCTTTTTCTTCTTCTCCTTCTTCTCCTTCCCCTTCTCCTTCTTCTTCTCCTTCTTCTTCTTCTTCTCCTTCTTCTTCTTCTTCTTCTCCTTCTTCTCCTTCTCCTCCTTCTCCTTCTTCTCCTTCTTCTTCTTCTTTTTCTTCTTCTTCTTCTCCTTCTCCTTCTTCTTCTTCTTCTCCTTCTTCTTCTTCTTCTTCTCCTTCTTCTCCTTCTCCTCCTTCTCCTTCTTCTCCTTCTTCTTCTTCTTTTTCTTCTTCTCCTTCCCCTTCTCCTTCTCCTTCTCCTTCTTCTTCTTCTTCTCCTTCTTCTTCTTCTTCTTCTCCTTCTTCTCCTTCTTCTCCTTCTCCTTCTTCTCCTTCTTCTTCTTCTTTTTCTTCTTCTTCTTCTCCTTCTCCTTCTTCTTCTCCTTCTCCTTCTTCTTCTTCTTCTTCTCCTTCTTCTCCATCTTCTCCTTCTCCTTCTCCTTCTTCTCCTTCTTCTTCTTCTTTTTCTTTTTCTTCTTCTTCTCCTTCTTCTTCTTCTTTTTCTTCTTCTTCTTCTTCTTCTTCTTCTTCTTCTTCTTCTTCTTCTTCTTCTTCTTCTTCTTCTTCTTCTCCTCCTCCGCCTCCTCCTCCTTCTCTCTGTCTCTCTCTGTCTCTCTCTGTCTCTGTCTCTCTGTCTGTCTGTCTGTCCATCTGTCTGTCTGTCTGTCTGTCTGTCTGTCTGTCTCTCTCTCTCTCTCTCTCTCTCTCTCTCTTTCTCTTTCTCTCCCTTTTGCTTTCTCTCTCTCCAGGTTTTCACCAAGAAAGGTAGGTTGCTGGTTTCAGGTCCTATTCTTTCCCAGAGATTTTTCAAATTAGTTAGAGGACTAAAGTCAAAGGTATCACCCTATGCCCCCTCCATGAATAAGACAAGACCTCTTGTCCCCAAACTATTTGTAGTCAGAAGGTTGGTAGAAAATAAACTACATGAAGACAGGTCTGTCTCACTTTTGCTTTAGTATCTCCGGAGCTTTGCATAATGCTTGGAATATAGGAGGTCCTTAGCAAATGCTTGTTGGCTCCTTTCTATCCCTTCTTGGATTATCCTCCAGGTTTTATTACCCTTTGTGCTATTTCACCAGGTGACCTGGCAATTGGCTGTCTGCCACTAAGGTTGAATTTTGGGAATTTTGGAGAATTTTTCTCAACTCACCTTGGAGGGATGGATTGATTCCCCATTAAGGTGAAAGGAGTGATACCTATGTCATAGGGTCAGAGATCCAGGACCCCTATGCTGAAGATGTTAGCCAGGATCAGCCTAAATGATCACACATTGGGGGGGTTAAGTTCATTGACACCCCACTAATGAGAATTCCTAGAACTCTCTTCCCCTAAGATGACCCTATGACCACTGGAAAGACCAGTGGTTATCAGCAGCTATCCGTGGGCCAAAAAATTAGTCCAATAATATGTGGCTTCCATCAACCCCTCTCCTTTTTAATGTTACAGAACTTTCTGTCAGTCTGAACCCTATGCACCCATTGTAAGAATAATGCTTTTCAATTCATCAAGTAAAATATATAGGATTATAAAGGAAACCCCTTGTATTGAAATAAAGGGGTACTTGTTATCTCCATCTAAACTCATTGGACCTCCTGAAACCTAACCATAGATCTCTTATGGCTACGATAAAGTTAGTGGTCCATGGACCCTTATTCCAGGATAACTAGAGGTTAGGTTCCATTATATGTTGGTATTATTACCAGTGTCCCATGACTATCAGGATCATAAGATTCATAGCTAGAAGGCCTTAAAGAATATTTAATTTAGTCCAAATCCCTCATTTTGTGTTTGAGAAAAGGGAAGCTACAAAAATTCAAATGATTTGCCCAAAGTCCCAATACTAGTCAATAGCGGAGCTTAGATTCAAGCCAAGGACCTCTGAGTCCTATGTTATTCTTCAAAGAATAAGCTTCTGAAGTACGAGATGGGTGAGGCAAGACTAGATGCCATTTCCCTATAGCAAAAGACCTGGGAGTTTCAGCAAACGGTCAAGCAGAATATGAGTCACAGGTGAGATATGGTCACCCAGAAAGAGGGTAACATGATCATGGGCTGCTTGAAGAGGTAGGTAAAGTCCAGAATGGAGATAATTTTTCTTCACTCTGCTGCTCTGGGCACTACATTTTCAGTAGTTTGTGGACAAGCTAAGGAGCATTGGGAGGAGGGTGAGCAGGATGATGTCATATCAGGGTCACTTGAAAGGACTGGGGATATTTGGCTGGGAGCATATAAAACTTGGGTCACACAACAGGGCCTTTTCAGGGTAGCTGAAAGGCTGCCAATGAGAAGAAAAAGTCTATTTGTTCTGTTTGACTTCGGAGGTCATAACCAGGAATGATGAATGCCAGTTGCAAAGAAGCAAATTTCCACTTTGATAGAAGGGGAAGGGGAAGTTCCCAACAATTAGGACCACCTAAAGGTGACTGAGGTCATCTTAGGCAGCAACAGGTTTCTCCTCATAAGAAGTCTGCAAGAAAAGGCTGAATGACCACTTCATGGCGCTGCTGTGAGAGGATTCTTGGACTGTCGCCTTTCCATTCTGAAAGCCTATCACAGAATTGTGACCTTACATCCAGTCTTCTTTTCACTATAACGCACTGCCTTCTGGGCCCCAGCATAAGACACACCTGAAAAAATAGCCAAGTGCTTAGAAGGTGCTGTCCCATTGCTGACTCTGTGTCAGTCTGTACAACCTTTCCAGTCACATCCAGGCCTCTGACCAAGACCTGAAGAGGTTCCCAGCACAGCCTGAGATAAAAACCTTTCCCCAGTGGCACCTCCAACCCAAGGAAACACAAACATAAGGAAAGCCATCTCAGCCACCAAGCTGCAGTTGTTATCATCAGGGTCCATCTGATTCTCATGGTGAGGTCTTGAAGCTAGGAAGTCACTGAGTTCAAATCCTGCCTCAGAAACTTTGAAGCTTGACCCTAGGCAAGTAATAGAACCTTTCTCTGCCTCAGTTTCCTAATACATAAAGTAGAGGTAATAATAGAACCTACATAAGAGGGGACCTGTGAGGATCAAATGATAATGTGAAAAGCACTTTGCAAACCTTATAGGGTTATATTAATGCAGGCCACTTTTATTATCTTTTTTCCAGCACAAGCAGATCTATAATCATAGTATATATAAGAATTAGCTAAGAAACACCATACTTTCCAATTAGACTTACACGAACTGATGCTGAGTGAAGCGAGCAGAACCAGGAGAACATTATACACGACAACAGCCAGGGTACTTAAGAACTGTTTTCAATAGCCTTAGTCTCCCACAGCAATGCAAAGACCTAAAACATTTCCAAAGGACTCATGATGCAAAATGCCATCCACATTCAGAGAAAGAACTATGGAGCCAGAATACAGAATGAAACAGACTACTGTCTCTTTTGTTATGTTTCGTTTTATTCAGTTTTACTCATGCTTTCTCCAATTCTTTTTAATTCTTCTGTGCAACATGACTAATCTGAAAATATGTTTAATAAGAATGTATGTGTAGAACCCATGTAAGATCGCATGCCATCTTTGGGAAGGAGGAAAGAAGGAGGGGAAGAAAATTTAAAACTAATGGAAGGGATTGTTGAAAACTGAAAATAAACAAATAAACCTGGAGAGAAAAAAGTAAAGAACTCTCTCCAAGTTAAAAAAGAAAGAAAGGAAGAAAGAAAGAAAGAAAGAAAGAAAGAAAGAAAGAAAGAAAGAAAGAAAGAAAGAAAGAAAGAAAGAAAGAAAGAAACTCCATCTTAGAAAGCAACCCTTCCCCCACCTCCTGCCTTTTCTTTTATCTGTGGTCTGCAGGAAGCCTCACTGTAGGAGAGAGACTAATGCCCTCCTTAGGACTATTAGTAGTGGCTGCCCGATGCCTTGTTCCTCTGATGGCTTGGTTGTCCTAATTCTGGTAATACATATTGTCCTACCCCAGTTCAGAGCCTTGCAGTTTAAAAAAGACATTGTCAAGCCAAGGTACATCCAGAAGACAGTGATCAGGATGGGGAGAGATCTGGAATCCAAGCCATGACTTTTAGGATCATTTGAAGAAAACCTGGATATTTTAACTGGAGAAGAAGAGAGTTGCAGATGTACAATTTATTTTTTAAAATATTTTAAGGGCTCTTATATAGAAGAAGGGATAGATTTGTCATTCTTGGCCTCAGACGACAGAACTAGACACAATGGGAAAAGGTTTCAGACAAGCGAATTTTACCTTAATACCAAAAAATCAGAGATATCCAACAATGTAATTGACTGATTCATGATGTAGTGAGTTACCTATCATTGGAGATCTGCAATCAGTATGGAGGTGACTATCAGGGATACTGGAAAGGCAAAGTCTATATTGGGTGAAGGGTTGAACTAGATGACAATGATGGTGGTGGTAATGATGATGGTGATGTTGATAGCAGCTCATATTTCTATAACATCTAAAGGATTGTAAGTGTTTTTCTCACAACTATTCCGAGAGATGACTCAGGATGAGGCAATTGGGGTTAAGTGTCTTGCCCAAGGTCACACAGCTAGTGAGTGTCAAGTGTCTCAGGCTAGATTTGAACTCAGGTCCTCTCCCAGATGGGGGATTGCATGTCTGCAATTTATAGTCTTAAAAAGCTGAATTAATTTGCCCAAGGTCACATGGCCACTATGCATCAGAAGTAGGGTCTTCCTGGGTCTGAGACCCAGGAAGTGTAATTTGTCTGAGACCTGCCCTCTAGCAACTATACCACGCTATCTCCAAATATTTGTTATTTAATATTTAAAAGTGGACTCTGACAATGAGAGCTCATGCTACTGCCTTAAAAATATTCTCTTCATAACACTCCTATGCAGCAATTGCTATTGTTATGCGGCAATAATAAGAGTTATTTTATAGGTTACAGAGTATTGTACCCTCACAATAACCCTGCAAGAGAGGGGCTATTATTCTTCTCATTTTACAGAAGAGGAAGCTTAAGCACAGGGTAACTCGTCCAGGGTCACAGAACAGGATTTGAACCCAGGTCTTCGTGACTCTGAGTCTAGTATTATATCAACTTTTCTACCTAGGTAGTATTGCCATTTTACAACTTGGGAACCTGAGTCTCCAAAAGGTAAAATGATTTGCCAAGGTCCCTATTGAATTACCAATTTGTAAGCTTAGTACATGGATTTGGGGCTATGAATGAATACTAATCAAGCACTTATCAAGTACTTAGTATACAAGGAGCACCATTCTAGGCACTGAGTACATATACCAAGATAGAAACAAAGGAGTTGATATTTTATTAGAAAAGACAACATATAGCTTTGGAGTCAAAGGGCCTGCCTTCGAATTCTACCTCTGTCACTGACTATCTATGGGACTTTGGGTAAATCATACAACCTCTGAGTCTCAGTTTCCTCATCTGTAAAATGGGGAGACTGGGCTTCGATGGCTTCAGTTTCTTTCTAGTTCTAAAATTGTAATCATATGGTCTCACTGATAGTAAGTATGTAAGCCTACGATTCACACAGGCTTTCCAACTTCAAGTCCACACACACACACACACACACACACACACACACACACACACACACACACACACACACTGACCTGGCCCGGACCCTCAGAGCCTCATATAGCAATGACTAAGCCTGTCCACCTACAATACCCATGCACATCTTGTCCCCTCACACTGTCTTCATACAGGACAGAAGAAAAGCCCGTCCTGCATCCCCAGCCCAGGCCACATACTCGATGTTTGTTCAACAAAGAATTATGGCTGGATATCTTTCTACCCTTCCCTTCCCCGCCCCCCTCTCCTGGCTCAGTGGGAAGTCAGAGGAAAGAGGTAATTCTGCCGGCTTTTTACCGTAAAAGCCATACAGGCAGTGCAAGCGACTAATTAGAGGGATAATGTATCGATTTAACCTCCAGAGCAAGATTGTTTATGGTGGAGGGGCTGAGCTCTTGGGGAGAGGAGCATCTAGGCTGGATCAGGAGGAGGGGGTCTCAGCCCCACCCCCAGACCCAGAGGAGGGGGCGCGCAGGAGCAGACCAGGGAGGCGGCAGAGGGGGCTGTCATCCTGCCCATCCCCATGGGGCTTGGGGGGGGATGCCATCCTCTCCTCCTCCGTCCTTGGGGGACAGAGGCTCAGCGGGCCAGGGGGCAGTGCAGCGCGGGGTCCGAAGCGGAGAAGGGACCCTTGAGGAGGGGTCAGCCCAGGGAAGGGGATGTGGGGGGGCTGCCGGCAGTCTGGGGGTGCGGCGCGCCTGTCACATGTCAGGCTCCATGTGAAACGGCTGGGATGCTGCTGGAGACACTCGCCCACGCACCCCTCATTAGCTGTCTGAGCTCGGCAAGGAAATTAACATGACTGACTGGAAAAGTCTTAACCCCGATTTGAAAGGGAAAGAGGAGGAAAGGGGGGGGGGAACACACACACAGATACACACAGACAGACACACACACACACACACAGAGTGCAGGACGGAGAAAGAGAAAAGGCTTTCACGGAGGAAATAATGAGCCCGACTCTTCTCCTGCGATCACTCTGAATTTTTAATCTGTCCTGAAACATCATTGTGATGCTAGGATTGGGCCTTTGATGTATTTTTCTAAGTACAGTTTTTTAACAGATAAAAAGCAAGGGTGAGCCATTTTCCTGAACAGCGTTTGAGATGGCGAGCTCCCAGGAGAGAAGCCCAAGAAGGGATTCCTGAAGAAAATGGGGGTGTGAAGGGATGGGACAGTGGGGGCTGCTGGGGATAATAAAATAATTACTTAAGAAGAAGAAAAATAAATCTTATAATGAGAGCTGGCATTTCGAGAGTGCCTTAGTTAAGGTTTACAAAACATCTCACATACCAGAATGTGATTTGAACCTCATGGCTAGCCAATGAGTTAATAAGTTTGGTATTGAAAATGGTATGGGGCATAGAAAGTGGGAAACTTTTCATCTACACACTTTTCTGTCCAGCTTCCTCCAACCTCCCTGTTCCAAGGTGGTTCTTTCATTCATAAGGGCTTCCCTTCCTCTGTTCCTTAAGCTTCCATGTGGTCACCAGAAATGATGATGAGTATACTACAAGGTTAGGGGTAAGGAAGACAATCTATCACACATTTTGGTGTACATAGAGGTGGTACTGGGGAGGGGCATGATTCACAATTGTGCCACAGACACCCAGGGCTACATAAAGCTTTTCATCAAGAAGACTGTGTTTTGAGAGACAATAGAGCAGGAGGTTTTTAACTAGGGTGGTAGTGTCTGGATAGTTTTCAAGGGGATCATAAACTAGATGGGGAAAAACAAGCTACATCTTTATTTCAATATAATTGATTTCTTTGGTGTTTTATCTTGCGAATTGAAAAACACTATTCTGAAATTGGTTTAATTAGACTGTTATAGGGATACATGACACAGAAGACTAAGAGCTCTTTGCTCTAAAGAATCCTAGTATCTCAGAACTGGAAGGAACCTCAGAAGCATCTAATCTCATCTCTTACCTCAAGCAACAATGACCTGGGGTACATGTAGTTTTCTGAAATACAGGATTTAAAGACAGAAAGGTTTTTATTCTATCCCCCATTTTACAGAGGATGAAAATGAGGCATAAAGAAATAAATTGCCCAAGGCCACATGACTAGGAAGCAGCAGAACAAGGATAAGGGTTAAGATTTCTGACATGAAATTCATGGTACTTTCTCCTTTACCACAGTCCTGTGAAAATGAATATAATAATAAAACTCAAATGCAATATGCATCATTATTCATTTTAACATGTATGGGTGACAGAGCACATTGTTTATATCTGCAACACAAATGTAATATATGTATGTATATATCATATATGTATAGATTACACATACAACATGCTCTATATGTGTGTAAGAAAGACATAACAGCACAACACCCACATTATAATACACATCCACATACACAATACACAAAATGTCTTTGTATCTGTTCATATACATGGTTTCTCCTGGCTGAAGTACAATATTATTCTACTGTAATATTCTGAAATCATCAAATCCCCTCTAGTAGAATCTCGAAAGATATTGAACATTATTAGGACACGTAGAGATCCCTCTACCTTTCCATGTGTAATCTATAAGCACCTGAGTCTCTTTGGCCCCCTAAAATGAGTCTGGAAAAAAGCAAACAGCTGCACCTTAAGGAATATATATTTATTTCATCCCCCCTCTGAAATCCATAGTTGTAACAAATATACTCCAAATCCAAATCCTGTTAACAGATCAGTGAGGCTTTTTGGAAGCACAAAATTTCTACTAGAGAACCTTGGATTGATGGGAGATTCAAGATGGTCTGAGATTATTCCATGAAACCTCCACCTTAACTATACACCATTGCCAATTAGATGAGCAAATCCTTAGAGTGACAAGTAAGTGTTTGAGTTTCTTCTTCTCCTAAGGAATGCCAGTGTGGGATTTGAAATGACATTTTCAGCAGTGATTTCCTGTGTCCCACCCCCACCAGCTGTGAAAGGGAAACAGCCTATGGGAAGGGATATATGTGAGTCTTGGGAATAGTATTTCTGAGGGCTGAGATTTCAGCAACTTTTCTATATAACTGGCTGGATAATTAGCTGTAAAGTCCTTTGTCCAAAAGTCCTTTAAGGCATGAGAGAGAGGCAGCTAAGTTGAAGGTTCTAGTGATAACTTGGATGAGGCAGAAGAGTAACTCCCATTTAAGAAAAACACCTAGGATTTACATAAGGATTTTTTTTTAAATTCAAGGGGTTCAGCTGGGGAAGGGTACATGGTACACTCAAATGCTAATTTCTACTTTTCATTTCTCTGATTTTAAGTTGCATGCTTGAAGTGCTGTCAGGCTTAAATTTAGCCCCTAAGAGCCAATATGCTCCTTACCAATCACACTGCCCAAGTCAAGGGCTGGGAAGGTGGGAGGGATAGCACCTCAGTTTCTCTGTTCCCAGACTCCAACATCTTTTGGCTGTGTCTACACTCACAACCTGGTCTGAAAAACATAGCATGCTTAATTGAATCAAACTACTGATTATTCTGAAAAGAGCCTATTAGGAGCTAATTACAAATCTGCTTTGGATGGAAATCCTCTTTCCATGTTTCCACCCCTCACCCACCCCCAGACTAGTGCGTGTATAGACACAGCTGTAGACTGCTTTAAGCTTCCAGTGACATCATAGACTCTCAGAACAATAAGGGATTCAGAGCATGCAGACCAAACTCTTTCTTTCTCTTAATTGAGGAGGCCCCTCTCCCCAGCACCCGAGACCAGTGGTCACCCAATCTTTCTTGAAGCACACTTCCGTACCGTTCCATTGTCAGAAAGAAAATTAAGAGTGACATTGCATTTCCCTCTGGTATGACTTCCTTCTCTCATTCCTAGTTCTGTCTTTTAGGGCCACCCAGAATAAGTAACTCCTCTTGCACAAGAGCATAATGGAATCATAGAACCAGTGATGCAAGAGACCTCAGAGATCTCAGCCCTTACTTTAAAGGGAAGGAAACTGAGGCCAAGAGGTGTGGATGAAATGACTCGCCCAAAGTCACAAAGACAGCAAGTGTTTGGGGTGGAACTTTAATCCAGATTCTAGTCTTTTAACTAATTGAAGACATCTCTCATGTCCATCATATTTTGTCTCTTCCTGGGGATAAAGATCCCCAGTTCCTTCAAATAAGCTTCATAAAATATGAATTTTGGGATGGGAGGAGCCAAGATGGCAGAGTAGAAAGACACACATATGCTAGCTCCAAACCCACAGCCCATAAAACATCTGTAAAAAAGAACTCCCAACAAATTCTGGAACAGCAGAAGCCACAGAACAACAGAGCAGACAAGATTTCTGTTCCAGAGAGCCCTGAAAACCTGACTCGAAAGGTCTGTTGCACCCTGGACCCAGAGCCAAGCCCAGCCCTGCCTTGGCCACGAGGTGCCAAGAGGAGCAGATCCCAGCAGGCTTCAGGGACAGAATCTCCAGCAGCCACGTAGGTCCCTCCACCCACAAGTGACAAGGGTCAGTGAGAGGGTCTCTTTGGCTGGTTGAGAGGGGAGTGGGGTGTCCCCATAACTCAGGCCCCCTTGGGAGGCAGCAGCAGAGGTGGGAGCAGACCAGGGCTCCCCAAGCAGGCAGGAGCCTGGATCCATTGTTGAAGGTCTCTGCATAAACCCCCTGAGGGAACTGAGCCCTTGAGGTGGCCCTGCTCCCACCTGAGCACCTGAACTTAATCTCACACTGAATAGCAGCCCCACCCCCGCCCAAAGCCCTGAGGCTGGGAAGCAGCATTTGAATCTCAGACCCCAAGCTCTGGCTGGGCAGATCTGGAGGCAAGGTGAGGGTGGAAAGAAAACTCAGAAGGCAAGTCACTGGCTGGGAATATGCCCAGAAAAGGGGAAAAAAATAAGACTATAGAAGCTTACTTTCTTGGTGAACAGATAATTCCTCCCTTCCTTTCAGATGAGGAAGAACAATGCTTACCATCAGGGAAAGACACAGAAGTCCAGGCTTCTGTATCCCAAACATCCAAAATAAATATTCAATGGGCTCAGGCCATGGAAGAGTTCAAAAAGGATTTTGAAAATCAAGTAAGAGAGGTGGAGGAAAAACTGGGAAGAGAAATGAGAGAGATGAAAGAAAAGTATGAGAAGCAGGTCAACACCTTGCTAAAGGAGACCCAAAAAAATGCTGAAGAAAGTAATACCTTGAAAAATAGGCTAACTCAATTGGCAAAAGAGGTTCAAAAAGCCAATGAGGAGAAGAATGCTTTCAAAAGCAGAATTAGCCAAGTGGAAAAGGACGTTCAAAAGCGAGGAGGGAGCAATTAGAAGTCAACGCTCTTGGGGAGGGACAGGATCAAAAAAGAGAATAGAAGCAATGGGGGGGCAGGATAGGATGGAGGGAAATATAGTTAGTCTCACACAACACAACTATTACGGAAGTCATTTGCAAAACTACACAGATATGGCCTATATTGAATTGCTTGCCTTCCAAAAGGAATGGGTGGGGAAGGAGGGAGGAAGAGACGTTGGAACTCAAAGTTTTAGGATCAACTGTCGAATACTATTCTTGCTACTAGGAAATAAGAAATACTGGTAAAAGGGTATAGAAAGTTATCTGGCCCTACAGGACGAAAGAGAAGATGGGGACAAGGGAAGGGAGGGATGATAGAAGAGAGAGCAGATTGGTGATAGGGGCAATTAGAATGCTCAGTGTTTTGGGGTGGGGGAAGGGGACAAATGGGGAGAAAATTTGGAACCCAAAATTTTGTGAAAATGAATGTTAAAAGTTAAATAAATTAATAAAAATAATAAATTTAAAAAAATTTCTTGAAAAAAATATGAATTTTGAGTACTCTGACCATCCTGGTTATCTTCATCCAGAATTATTCCATCCTGTCTGTGTTTCTCTTAAAATATTGCCCTGAACTGGACCCAAGACTGCATACATGGTCTGCTGGACAGAGCTAAGGTTGGGAAGCATACTGGGAATTAGGAACTGGCCCACAGCAAAGGTAATGCCAACATTAAGTTCACCTGATGCTGAGTCAATATTCTGACCCTAGTAGTTTCAGGATTCTAGCCTGTTTTCTTTTAGGGCCCCAGCCAATCCCAGAGTACGAGCAATGCAGGGAGCCTATAGGGAGAAGGAGTCAGTGACCATGCCACAGTGTTCTAAGTTCTACATGTGCCTAATTAAATAAGGTCCCATATGTTCACAAAATGTCATCACCCAAAGTTTTAGCAGATGCAGGAGTAATCAGTTTCAGTACACACTATCTGAGGAGCAAAGTAGCTTGAAATGAAAAGAGCTCATTTTGTTCACTTTCCTTTCATTGTTTATCCTTGTTAAAATTTTGAGCATTTATTAAGCACCTACTGTGTGCTTGACAATTCCCTTCTCCCCCTCCCCCATTCCCCCCAGCCCAATGTCAGGGAAAGAGGAGTTAGGGATCAGTTTGAAAAATTGGAATCAGAGTCAGAAAGCTTGGGCTTGAATTCCAGCTCTGCCATTTATTGACTGGGTGATCATGGGCAATCATTTCACATTCTTAGACCCTATTATCCTCTTTTGCAAAATTTCAGTGGGAATTTTCTAGGAAAAGAAGCATGGTAAGGTGGAAAACCAATGGATTTGGAGCCAGAAAACCTAGGTATAAACTCCACCTCTGCCTCTTACTCTCATGTTATCTTGAGCAGGTCAACTCCCCTCTCTAGGGCTCAGTTTCCTGATCTATAAAATGAGAGTGTTAGACCAGGGGGCCTCTAACTTTCCTTCCAGCTCTAAATCTATGCTCCAATGATATTCTGCAAAGCAGGTAGGACAGTGTGATGGGGGACTCTGGTTTGGAAGTCAGGAAATACTCGATCACATCTGGGCCTCAGGTTCCTCATTTGTGAAAAAAAAAATGAAGGTAATCATGGCTGTAGTACAAGGTTGTTGTGAGGGTCAGATGAAGTAATGTATGTAGAGACCTTTGTGAATCTTTTACAAAGCTGTGTAAGTGTTGGCTGCCATTATCTTTATAGGGAAGGTATGGCTTTACACCTTCATGATTTGGTCCTTCCATAGAAAGGTACAGAAAGCAGACCAAACATACTGAGTCAGCACATTAATGGATGCTGAGATATCTCCATGCTCCCCAAGTCAAAGGAAGGCTGTGAGGCCTCAGACAGTAGACAAAAAACCTTAGGCTGAGAGTCAGTAGTCCTGGAATCTGCTTGGGGCTCGGTGACCTTGCCCTCTGTGAGTCCCAGTTTTCTTAATCTGTGAAATGAAAGTCTTAGACATTAGACTTGTTAATTCATTATTTTATACCTTCAGCAAATATTGAATTAACTCTTATTGTGTGCCAGCTACTATTGAAGCTAACATGATGAATACATCATAATCCTTCTCTCATGGTTCCCAGTCTATAAAATGAAGGTCTCTGGTATTAGGTTTGTCCATTCATTCATTCATTCATTCATTCACTTATTCATTCAACAAATATTGATTCATCTACTATTGTGTTGTAGGTCCTTTTGAAGCTACCATGATGAATACATCATAATCCCCCTTCTTAAATGGCTCACAGTCGGTTAGTGAGGGCTGATATGGTCACTCCCATGACCAAAAGGAGTAGAATGGTCATGAAATAGACTACAAGTAGAATATGATGTCACATAAGGTACATAATAGGCTGTATAAAGTCCAGAGAGGGGATGATCATTAACAACTAAGGCATCAAGGAAACCTTTTGGATCAAGTAGCATTTGAGCTAGACCTTAGAGGATGGATTTGGAGACAGCTATGTGGTTCAGTGGATAAAGCACCAATGCAGGAGTCAGAAGGACCTGAGTTCAAATCTCATTTCAGACACTTGACACTCACTAGCTGTGTGACCTTGAGCAAGTCACTTAACCCCAATTGCCTCATTGTGGGTCATCTCCAGTGATCCTGATAAATATCTGTTCACTGGATTCAGATGGCTCTGGAGGAGAAGTGAGGCTGGTGACCTGTACAGCCCTCCTTCACTCAAAACAAAGTCAAGTGCAAGTTGTGTCAACATTTCTCTGATGGCATGATCTTTCTTGGCAACAAAGGATGAACACACAAAGGATGGGTAGAGATTCAATAACCAAAGAACAGAGAGGGAATTTCAGGATAGGGAGTAGCCCAAACAAAGGTATATAATATGTTAGGAGTGGCATACTGTCCCTTGGAGTAACTGACTTCTCAGATCTCTTCAACCTTTGGATTTCTACGCTCTACTTTTATCCTGGGTGGTTGCATTTCCAAGCAGAGCTGGGATCAGTGGAAAGGATGAGTCTTTCCCACCTACCCCCTCACCCCCATCTCATCAGTAACTCTAACTGTTCCAGCAGTGCTCAGAACATCCCTGATTAGCATACCACTGGAGAAACTACTCCAGAGTCCCATGGGAAGACTCTCAATAATATTAGAAGACAAATTGGCAGGGATTTCATGGCCCTCAAGAGCAATGGTAAATGGGGCTGTGTCACTGAAGGAATGTTGGGGAAGGGAGCACTTGTTTCCAGTGAGCTAATGCATTTTACATTATTGTAAATCATGCCTTTTTAATAAAAAAAATGCATTGTGTAACTTTGCTGTAATATAAACATCAAGTGCGTTTAAACACAGAATCCAATATATTGTTCTCTTATAGCTTATTAGAAATGTGAAGCCAAGTGCTAGGAGATAAAACACATTGGTGACCATCTCCAGGTCACTTTTTGTTGAATGCAGCCCCAGTGGAAAGAAAAGAACCTATTCATGGTTTCCATCATTGAGTTGTTGAGTGTTTCTATTGTGACTCTTTGGGGTGATTTTAGAATGTCTTGAGGGTACTTGGATGAGAATGCCCAGAAAATATTCCCAATTTTGAAGGTCTTCAGGAGGCTACAATCTTGGACAAAGCTCCATTTAGGAAACATGAAGAATGACTGAGAATTTAGGTAGCAGATGGAGATAGGCACCCCCTAGTCTGCATTCCACCAGTGAGACTGAAGTATTCTGGGTCCCATGCCAGTCTCCATGAAACCATATTGATATTCTCATGAGTACACAGTAGCAAAGATAATAATGATAAACATAATGGCTTGCATTATATAATTCCTTAAAAGTTTTCAAAGCATTTGAAAAATATTTCACTTATCCTGACAACAACTCTGGGAGGCAGGTGTTATCACTGTCTTAATTTTATAGAGGAGGAAACAGAGGGAGATAAAGATTAAGTGACTTGACTAGGATCACACTAGTTAACTTCGAAGGTAGATTTTAACTGAGATCTTCTTGAGTCCAATTCCCACACTCTCTACACTGTGCCACCTGAATGCCTCATAGTAGGCACTTAATAAATAGTTGTAGCTTGATTTTCAATCACATAATCCTGGGATTTGGGTAAACAGTAATGTGTGGCAAAAAAAAATCCTGAAATTGAAGCTTGGTTCAACTTTTTGAAAAATATTAAAAAAAAATATTCTCCCATTCTGCTGCCTGACATCTTAAGGAGTTTAGACAGCATTATTACCCTATTATGAGGTACTTGCCAGACTGGGAGAAGCAGGGGCAGTATGCCTCAAAGTGTCATGCATGACTGGGTTGTCTGACAGCTGTCTGGGGAAAATCCAACCTTCTTAGCTTTCCACTCCAACCCACAGTTCTCATCCCAGGAAAGTTATAATCATATAGATCAATGTGGCACACCCAGTCAAGGTATCCTTGGGAAACATAGTTTTTCCAGCCTAGACCATAGTTTTCCCAACAAATGGAGCATCGCAGGAACCCACAGGCATAGTCAGAGCTCATAATCAGAGGCAGGAGCAGTTTTCCTTCCAGCAAACTTCTGGCCTACTGTAGAGGTACAAGCATTTTGACCAATTATTCTACCTGGCCAGACCAGGGACCTGACTAGAATTCCCAGCCAGGGAGAATTCGTGGTCAAAGGGGGAGGGGATAAGTAGGAAAAAGAAAACGGATTTATTTTTGGTGCTGGTGGTCATGGGGACTGACTGACTGGTAATGGCCATTTTGGTAGTCATTTCGGTAGTCCAACGGAGAGGTTGGAATGACTTCTCGCAGTGGATGGAATGAAAAAAAATAAGCAAGGGGTATAATTTGTCATGGACCTATTAGATGCCTGGGATAAAAGAAGCACTAAAACAGAATGTCAGAACTGGGAGGGACCACATTTTAGAATAGAAACTCCAAAATATCAGAGACCTCAGATCAGAAGGGTTGGTTTTTAATGGGGTCCAAAGACACCCAAGAGGTTTGTGTATAGATTTTAGGGGGTGTATGAACTTGCATAGGAAAAAATATATTTTTATTTTTACTATCCTCTAAGTGAAACTTAGCATTGTCCTCAATTATTCATAGCGGCAATAAACATCATTCTAAGAAAGAATTCACAGGCATCACCAGACTTCCAGACAAGTCCATGACGTGCAAAAGGCAAAGAACCTTTGCCTTACAGCAAAAATTTTCAGAAGTGGATTGGTCCTTTGGAATCATAGCACATGGATTGGTCAAGTTGGAAGGAATCTTCTCAGAGATCATGCAGCTACAAGCTATAAAATTGAGGTTGGGAAAGCTGGAGTGATTTTTGAGGGGAGAGCTTGCAAAAGAAGAACAATTTTAATTGATATTAATAATAATAATAACAGCTGGTTATTCATGTAACTTTTAAGTACATGATCACAATTATTCTTCACAATAACCCTGTAAGATAAGTGCTATCATTAGTCCTATTTTATAGATGAGGAAAAACTTTGGTTAAGTGACTTGCCCAAGGTCACATTTTAATTGAGGTCTTCCTGATGCCAACTCCAGAACTTTCTCTACTGTGCCACCTATCTACCCTAACTAGAACTCAGGCTTTCTAATTTCCATCCCAGGGCTCTTTCCATGCTACCATCTTTGGGGTAAAAATAATAAAGTAGGGTGATGTGACCCAATGCCTTGAATGAGGGAAAAGAAGGAAGTGGGGTAATATAAATAAGCAAGGTAGGGGGTGTCTTTGCGACCTTTTGCATGTGTTTGAGTGGTTTTGGGTTATGAAAAGTTCTCAAGTAGCCTGATATCTACAAATCCTTACTTTTCAGAATCAAATATCCCACTAACAAGTATCTATTTAGAGCCTAATGTATGCTCAGGCCTGGATTGAGCTACATTATGGGAATGACATAAGAAAATGAAGACTTAAGTCCTGTCCTCAAGAAGCTAAAGGAGACAGAAAAGGAGCAGATTCAAATCCTGCCTTCAGAGAGCTCACACACTAGGAGAAAACAAGGTAGAAAATAAAATGTCCCCACAGCTGGGAAGCATCTTCTAGGGAAGACAAAAGGAATTGATCTAGGCCTTGTCCTCAGGAAGCTCACAAACTTTAACCCTGAAGAACAGGAGAGAGTCTAGGATACAGAACTCCTACCCAGAAGAGTGTGTCACTAAGTATTGAACTGTGTTTGAATACTGTAAATGCCCCAGTGTTCAGAAAATAGGGAGACTCTTGTTTCCTCAAGTGTTTCAGAGAAGACTGTCCAAGGGAAATAACACCTAAGCTAGGCCTAGAAGGATGGGTTGGATTTTTAGAGGGAGATAGAAAAAGGAAAAAGGAACAGAAACTATTTTTTTAATGTGGAGAAGAGAGTGAGGTATTCATAAGGAAAGCAGATGGTTGTGAGCCTAGAGAAGGGGTCTTTAACTTGGAATATGTGAATTCTTTTTTTTTTTTTAAATCAGATAACTGTAGTTCAAGGCAATTGGTTTCCTTTGCAATTCATGTATTTTATTTTGTGCCCTTAAAAGCATCATTCTGAGAAGAAGCCCATAGGCTACACCAGACTGCTAGAAAGATCTATGACACAAAACAGATTGAAAATTCTTGATCTAGGAAACAGAGGGGATGCCAGCCTTCACAGAAAGACGAGTGTCTAAGAAAATGGTGAGAACCCAAGATGCTTCTACATGATAAAGGACATGGACTGTGAAGGTGAGGAGAAAGGGTGCTAAAACAGTCAGTGAGAAAGTTATTGCATTTTTTTCAGACAATTGGCATTAAGTAACTTGCCCAGGATCACACAGTTAGTCATGTCTGAGGCTGGATTTGAACTTAGATCCTCCTGACTCCAGGGCTGGTATTCTAACTATTACATATTTTTGAGCAGGTAGATCACATGATGGAAGATTAGTATGATGGTATTGCATGGGGCTATTCCACAAACAATGTATATACCAGCATTTTCACCGTGAAAACAATTCCTACCCAGTAACCAACTCCAAGAACTATAATAACTCTGTTTTGTTGTTTTCCTTTTAAAACAGATAGTGGATTTGGGAGAGGGGGGAGTGGAATTGCTGAGAACAAATAAATAGGATACATCTCTAATGTGGATGATATAATAGTAAAAACCTATTTTTGTCCTAAGAGCTGGCCTTGGCACGAGGTTGAACTACCTCTGACATATATTAACCATGTGACCACTAGCAAGATAGTTAACCTCTCAGTTCCCCAGCACCTCCAGACTATAGACAAATTGCCAATTTTCAGCTGTGGAAGGAGTTTCAGTGCTGGGTTACCATCATAGGTCAAGACTGTGTCCTAAACACTCATATTTATACAGTATTTTAGAGTTTATAAAGTTGTTTTTTCCTCCCAGTGGTGCCATGAAGTACATTCTGTTGTTGAGTCGTTTCAGTCATGTCTGACTGCGACCTCATCTGGGGTTTTCTTGGTAAAAATACTGGAATAGTTTGTCATTTCCTTCCCCAGCTCATTTTACGAATGAGAAACTGAGGTAAACAGGGTTAAGTGAATTGCCCAGGGTCGTGTAGCTAATAAGTGTCCAAGGCTAGATTTGAACTCAGGAAGATGACTCTTCCTGAAGCCAGATCCAGCACCCTATTCACTGTACCATTCAGGTACCCCATGAAGTAACAAATATTGTTACCCTCCCCCCCATTTTATAGATGAGAAAACTGAGACACATAGGTTGAAACTAAGATGATCACAGCTATCAGAAAAAGTAAACTCAACATGTTGATACCAATTTGACAATTATATTCTAGCTTTATGACCCTGGGCAAATGTCTTGACCTGTTTAAACGTACATCCTCCTTTGTAAGATTGGTATAATAATAGTTACAGAGGCAGCTAGTAGGTGGTATAGTAGACAGAGCACTGGAACTAGAGTCAGGAAGACCTAAGCCCAAATATGGCATCAGATACTTATTACCTGTGTGACTCTGGGCAAGCCATTTAGCCACCATCTGCCACAGTTTCCTCAATTGTAAAAGGGGGATAATAATAAGACGTCCTTCCCAGGATTGTTGTGAGGATCAAATCAGGTAGTATTTTTAAAGTGTTTTGCAAACCTTAAAGTGGTCATATCAACATTAGTAGTAATAGTTAACTGCATACCTTAAAGTGCTATTAAAATATCAACTCTAATAATTAATACAGGAGCATCTATTCAGCATTAAACAAATCTATTTTAAATACTTCCTGTTCAAGGCAGAATAAAACCATGCTTTCTATCCATCATGCCTGTCTGTATCTCTCCACTTGAACTTTCTTCTTGAAGGTTTTCACCTTCCAACATTCTTTAGTCTGATCTCATACTCATTCCCAGCTCATGGCCACTTGACAAGCCTATCAATATTTTGTTTTTCTAATGGCTTCTCTGCAGCTGGTCCCTCTGGACCTCTCATTGCTTTTACAACCCAGCTCTAATGTACAGCAGTCCTTCCATCACAGACAACCCTTGACCACATCAGGCTGCCTCATGTTTATGTGTATGTGGGGTTGTTTTTTTCCTTATTGCTTATTGTTAGAGAGCTGAGTCCCCCAGAAAGATGCCCTCCCCTTTCTCCACTCCATCCATCTGTGGTGCTCTAAATAAAGTCTTGCTGGATGGTAATGACATTTACTGAAACTACAGAATGTGATTTTGGAGTGATTTCACCTTCAGTTCACTATGATCTTTGGCACAGCCTCATCACTCTGTGAATTTTTCAGTAACTTCATTATTCATTTGGTCTAGGGGTTTGAAATGTTTGGAGTAAGGATTAAAACTGGCTGATTCCATAAGTACTGACAAACACAGAAAAGAAAGGTACTG
Source organism: Notamacropus eugenii (assembly GCF_028372415.1). Taxonomy (NCBI): domain Eukaryota; kingdom Metazoa; phylum Chordata; class Mammalia; order Diprotodontia; family Macropodidae; genus Notamacropus; species Notamacropus eugenii. The sequence continues at coordinate 50,781,749 of NC_092872.1, read as the reverse complement.
ATCAAAGAACTCATACATGCACACGCACATGCACACGCACATGCACACACACACACACACACCTTCATTAGTCTACTCCATGAACTACGTTACGTATCTACCCAAAACAGTCCTGGGTGATAGCAACAGCAACATAACAGCGATAAAAACAGTGGCTAGAGCCAAGATGGCAGAGTAGAAAGACACACATATGCTAGGTCCGAACCCACAGCCCATAAAATAACCTGTAAAGAAGAACTCCCAACAAATTCTGGAGCAGCAGAAGTCACAGAACAACGGAGTGGAGGAGATTTCTGTTCCAGAGAGACCTGAAAAACTGACCTGAAAAGTCCATCATGCACTGGACCTGCAGCAGAGCCCAGCCCTTCCTTGGCTGTGGCACCAAGAGGAGCTGATCCAAGCAGGCTTCAGGGACAGAATCTCCAGCAGCTACGAAGGTCCCTCCACCCACAGGTGCCAAAGGTCAGTGAGAGGGTCTCTTCAGCTCTCTGAGAGGGGAGCAGGGTGTCTTCATAACTCAGGCCCCCCCAGGAGGCAGCATCGGAGGCAGCAGTGGAGGCAGCAGGGGACAAGGGCTCCCAAAGCAGGCAGGACCTCAGATCCATTGTTGAAGGTCTCCTCATAAACCCCCTGAGGGAACTGAGCCCCGTGTGGTGGCCCTGCCCCCACCTGAGCAGCTGAACTTAATCTCACACTGAATAGCATCCCCGCCCTTGCCAAAAGCTCTGAGGCTTGGAAGGAGCATTTGAATCTCAGCCCCCAAGCACAAGCTGGGCAGAACTGGAGGTGAGGTGGGAGTGGAGAGGAAATTCAGAGGTCAAGTAAGTGGCTGGGAAAATGCCCAGAAAAGGGGAAAAAAATAAGACCATATAAGGTTACTTTCTTGGTGAACAGATATCTCCTCCTATCCTTTCTGATGAGGAAGAACAATGCTTATCATCAGGGAAAGACATAAAAGTCAAGGCTTCTGTATCCCAAACATCCAAAATAAATATTCAATGAGATCAGGCCATGGAAGAGCTCAAAAAGGATTTTGCAAATCAAGTTAGAGAGGTGGAGGAAAAACTGGGAAGACAAATGAGAGACATGCAGGTAAAGCATGAACAGCAGGTCAGCACCCTGCTAAAGGAGACCCAAAAAAATGCTGAAGAAAACACCACCTTGAAAAATAGGCTAACTCAATTGGCAAAAGAGGTTCAAAAAGCCAATGAGGAGAAGAATGCTTTCAAAAGCAGAATTAGCCAAATGGAAAAGGAGGTTCAAAAGCTCACGGAAGAAAATAGTTCTTTCAAAATTAGAATGGAACAGATGGAGGCTAATGACTTTATGAGAAACCAAGAAATCACAATACAAAACCAAAAGAATGAAAAAATGGAAGATGATGTGAAATATCTCATTGGAAAAACAACTGACCTGGAAAATAGATCCAGGAGAGACAATTTAAAAATTATGGGACTACCTGAAAGCCATGATCAAAAAAAGAGACTAGACATCATCTTTCATGAAATTATCAAGGAAAACTGCCCTGAGATTCTAGAACCAGAGGGCAAAATAAATATTCAAGGAATCCACAGAACACCACCTGAAAGAGATCCAAAAAGAGAAACTCCTAGGAACATTGTGGCCAAATTCCAGAGTTCCCTGGTCAAGGAGAAAATATTGCAAGCAGCTAGAAAGAAACAATTCAAGTATTGTGGAAATACAATCAGGATAACACAAGATCTAGCAACTTCTACATTAAGGGATTGAAGGGTGTGGAATAGGATATTCCAGAAGTCAAAGGAACTAGGACTAAAACCAAGAATCACCTACCCAGCAAAAATGAGTATAATACTTCAGGGGAAAAATGGCCTTTCAATGAAATAGAGGACTTTCAAGCATTCTTGATGAAAAGACCAGAGCTGAAAAGAAAATTTGACTTTCAAACACAAGAATGAAGAGAAGCATGAAAAGGTAAACAGCAAAGAGAAGTCATAAGAGACTTACAAAAGATGAACTGTTTACATTCCTACATGGAAAGATAATATTTGTAACTCTTGAAACTATTCAGTATCTGGGTACTGGGTGGGATTACACACACACACACATGCACACGCACACGCACATGCACACACATAGAGACAGAGTGCACAGAGTGAATTGAAGAGGATAGGATCATATCTTAAAAAAATGAAATCAAGCAGTGATAGAGAAACATATTGGGAGGAGAAAGGGAGAAAGGGAATGGGGCAAATTATCTCTCATAAAAGAGGCAGGCAAAAGACTTTTTAGTGGAGGGAAAAAGAGGGGAGGTGAGAGAAAAACATGAAGTTTACTCTCATCACACTTGACTGAAGGAAGGAATAGAATACATACTCATTTTGGTATTAAAACCTATCTTACAATACAGGAAAGTGGGGGAGAAGGGGATAAGCAGGGTGCAGGGGATGATGGAAGGGAGGGCAATGGGAGGAGGGAGCAATCTGAAGTCAACACTCTTGGGGAGGGACAGGATCAAAAGAGAGAATAGAAGCAATGGGGGGCAGGATAGGATGGAGGGAAAAGTAGTTAGTCTTACACAACACGACTATTATGGAAGTCATTTGCAAAACTACACAGATATGGCCTATATTGAATTGTTTGCCTTCTCAAAGGGAATGGGTGGGGAGGGAGGGATGAAGAGAAGTTGGAACTCAAAGTTTTAGGAACAACTGTCGAGTACAGTTCTTACTACTAGGCAATAAGAAATACAGGTAAAGGGGTATAGAAAGTTATCTGGCCCTACAGGACAAAAAAGAAGATGGGGACAAGGGAAGGGAGGGATGATAGAAGAGAGGGCAGATTGGTGATAGGGGCAATCAGAATGCTCAGTGTTTTGGGGTAGGGGTAGGGGACAAATGGGGAGAAAATTGGAACCCAAAGTTTTGTGAAAATGAATGTTAAAATTAAATAAATAAATCTAAAAAACAGTGGCTAATATTTATATTGTCTTAAGCCTTAATGTTTAATAAGCATTTTATAATTATTATCTCATTTTATCCTTGCAACAGCCCTGGGGGTTAGGCACAATTATTATTCCTATTTTACAGATGAGGAAATTGAGACAAAGGTTGTAACTACTCTCACACAGCTAATAAATGTCTGAGGAACTTGAGTCCTTCTGACTCCAGGTCCAGTGCTCTCTACTCAATCCTATGGAGGAAATCAAATATGAAGTTTGTCATAAAAGGCTTTGTACAATGACCCTCTTCTCTGCCTTTCCTATCTTCATGTCCTTTATTTCCCTCCACACACTCCTACTAATTTTTCCTCAAATAGGATGACACTCCATCTGCCGTTTCAATCACTTTGTACAGGTTATCTCTGATGCCTGTTATGTTCTCCCTCCAAACTTGTGTTTCTTGAATTCCCTGGCTTTCCCCTCCCTCCCTCCATTTTCTGCAGGGGACCTTGTAGGTATAAGGAGTCATGTTGACTTTGTCTCCAACATTATCTTCCTTCTACTATGTATCAATTACATAGATACTAATTCCAATGTTGTTTCGCTTATTCGTACACAAGTTCCTTGAGGGAATAGAGCGTTTTTGTGTTTTTACCTTTCTTTATATCCTCAAAACTTATCACAGGGCCTTGAACATAGTAAGCACGCAAATGCTTGTGGATTAATTTATTGATCTATCAAAGGGCTTCTTGATCTTTTTTATCCCCAAGCCCCCAGACAGACAGAACTCTGGCAAAATGCTCACTGTTAGATCTTTCTCTTTCTCTCTTCCAGAGATGATCTACCTTCAACTGCTTCCTTCCAAAAGAATTTTCAATAAGTGTATGCACACTAGTAAATCAGGGACTATCATTGTTTATTTAAAAAATAACCATTTAAAACAAAGGTAAACATACTTTCCCTCTGCCAAGAAAGACTTTAGGATTTCATGAGTAAATCCAAGAGTAAAAAGAAGTTTTAGAATGATTGACTTGGAATTACCCTCTTGTGGTAGGGTTTTCTACAATCTGGGGAGGAGAGGGGATTTAGCATTACAGCTTCTGTCTCCACACTCCTCAGGTCTAATTGGAAAAGCAGCCCTATTCTCAAAGACCTGATCCCATTTCTTTTAGCATCCTCCTTACCACATCTATGAATTTCCTAGCTCCATGAGCTTTAACCCAATCTCTCTTCCAGTTCCAGTTTCCTGTTTACCCTTTCATGCTTTTTTTGATTCTTCTATTTGAAAGTCAAATTTTCTATTCAGCTTGGGTCTTTTTAATAAGAAAACTTACAAGTCCTCTATTTCATTGAAGTTCCATTTTTTTCTCCTGAAGTATGACACTCAGTTTTTCTAGTTAGGTGACTCTCTGTTTTAATCCTTTCCCCTTTGACCTCTGAAATATCATATTCCAAGCACTCCAATCCCTTTGAGTAGAAGCTGCTAAATATTGTGTTTCCACAATACTTGAATTGTTTCTCTCTGACTGCTTGCAGTGTTTTCTCCTTGACCTGAGAACTCTAGAATTTGGCTATAATATTCCTTTGAGTTTTGCTTTTCGGATCTCTTTCAGGAGGTAATTGGTGGATTCTTTCCATTTCTATGTTACCTTCTGGTTCTAGAATATCTGGGCAGTTTTCCTTGATAATTTCTTGAAAGACAATGTCTAGGCTCTTTTTTATGATCATGGCTTTCAGGTAGTTCAAAAATTTTTAAATCATCTCTACTGGATCTATTTTCCAGGTCAGATGGGGTATAGGATGTGTTCAGGGAGGACCAGTACCTTTCTGTGATGGCTGCCAAGCCCTTTTGGGAGTTCTTTCCACCTTTGGTGTTCACCTGTTCCACCCAGCTCTCACCTGCGGCTCCAAGAAGCTGCAGCATGTTTAGTGGTCACACCCTAGTAAACCATTTCAGCAGATGAGCCAAACCAGGTTGAGGGTAACCAAGGAGTCTCAAGCCCATTGGTGAGTTAGGGGGTTGTCTACTCCAAGAATGTGAAGACGTCTTCTGGTGGAATGGGTGGATGAGAATAATTTGTTCCAAAGGCCACGAAGGCAGCTGAAGCAGGTGATATGGAGGGCTTAGAACTTGGTTTGATACAGAAGATGCCAAGATCATCCACTGTAGCCTGACCCATTGCCAGCTATCTTGACTCTGTCCTGCCACTGGACTATCATGACCCTGGAGGAGCGACTGAGGCTGACAACTTCATGCAACTCTGCCTCACTTAAATCTAGTTTATATACAAATCAAAAGACATCACCCATACCATTTTACAACAACCTCCAGGTCAGTTGTTTTTCTAATGAGATACTTCACATTGTCTTCTATTTTTTTCATTCTTTTGGTTTTGTTTTATAATTTCTTGATTTCTCATAAAGTCATTAGCTTCCATTTGCTCCATTCTAATTTTGAAGGAATTATTTTCTTCAGTGAACTTTTGGATCTTTTTTTCCATTTGATCCATTCTACTTTCTAAAACATTCTTCTCCTCGTTGGCTTTTTGGTCCTCTTTTGTCATTTGGGTTAGTCTAATTTTCTTCAGCATTTTGGGACATTTCCTTTAGCAAGCTGCTAACTTGTTTTTCATGATTATCTCATTTCTCTTCCCAATTTTTCTTCTACCTATCTTACTTGACTTTCAAAATCCTTTTTGAGCCCTTCCATTCATATTTTTCTTGGGGGCTTTGGATATAGAAACTTTGACTTTGGTTGTATGTCTTGATCTTCCTCATCGCCAATGATGTAAGAAAATGCCTCTTCACCAAGAAAATAAGAATGAAGAGTCTGTCCACCCCCTCCCCACCCTGGGGCTGAGGACAGGGCTGGGGCCAGAGCATGCTCCCCTCTCAGCCAAGTGAGAGACCCTTCCCACTGACCTTTGAAGCTATCTTTAGTATTTGTGGGTTGAGAAGTCTGAAAATCGCAGCAGCCACCAGTAATTCAGTCCCCTAAGGCTTGCTCCAGCTCCATCTGCCCTTGCCAAACTGTTCTCTACTCTCATCCCAGTGCAATAGACCCTTCCTGTCAACCTTCTAGATTGTCTTGGGCTAGAATTTGCTTCAGTCTCTCTTTTTGTGACTTTTGCTACTAGAATTTGTTTAGAGTCATCTTTTCAGGTTTTTTTAGGTATTTGGGGGGAGAGTTCTAGCAGGTCTCTGCTTCTATGCTGCCATCTTGGTTCTGCCCCACCCCCATCTGACTCACTCTTTATAAGGCATAAATGCAGCTAGAGTACAACTTGCCCTTTCATTTACATAGAATCAAAGTCTGTCTCCCTGCATCTGCCCATTGCTCCCAGTTCCATCCTCCTGACTAGTTCAGTACTAGACATCAAGGATCCCACAGGCTCAAAGGCCTACAGAACAATTTATCTCCCTTTTGAATTACAAATTAAATGAAGGAGAATTAGAAGCAATCGACAAAAGATCCAAAATGGCAGATTTAGCCTTGATGTTAGAGGGAAAATGTCCTAACATTTAGAGCTCTTAAAAGCATACTAAGGCCCCTAAGGATTTTACGGATTCCTTCTCACTACAGAGCTCTGAGCAAAGATTGAATGGGCCATTTGTCAAATATGTTATATACAAAATTCTAATTCAAGAGTGAGCTGAACTAGATGGAACTCTGAGGTCACTTCCAACTGTTGTGATGATGAGAATGCCCAAGGAGTAAGGGGCACTATCTCCACTATTCAGCTAAGGGGAAAAAAGGAAACATTTATCTTGTTGACTTAGGTTCTGTCTCCATGCATGTGTCCTGCTTAAGTTAATGACAATGAATGAAATAAAAGGAGGAAAAAGTAGCTATGGGTTTTGTAGGGCTTTTTTTTTCATTAAATTAGACTGATTGTTAACAGCTCCTATTCTACCACCCCACCTCCACCACCCCCCAAAATAAAAACAAACAAGACAAAATACTTGGGCTGAATTTGGTGAGGTTTTTTTTTTGGCCAATCTGGTTTGTATCTCATCTAAATCCCAGTCAACACTCCATATCTTGAGAGAAAGCTGCTAGCCAAATGGCCCAAAGCAGCACATTAACTTCCCTGCAAACCTTACTGGCTTCTCCTCAGCCAGGAAGTGAAGCAAGAGATTAGCTGATTGGTCCCTACAGAACCACAGGGTCATAAATAACAACAGAGTTATCAGATTAAGTCCAGGATTTTCTTCCCCCAGGAAGTGTTTGCTGCTACAGAGTCCATGGTTGCTATGGCAGATAATGAAGGTAAGTATGGCAGCTGGAGCTCGCCAGCTGATGGGAATTTAGAGGAAACTGGTGGGCGGGGCCTGGCACAGCTGGTCTAGAGATTTGCATACACCTGTAGAACAGTAAGTATGGCAAACTGGATTCTTCTTATCAAGGTCAACATCCTGTTGCTCACCAGGTAATGCAAGCCCTTAATTTCTGACTTCACCTCCCACTGCCTGCCCTCATGCCAACATCTGCTTGAGTTCCTGGTTTTGACCCAACTTCTTCAACCACTGCCTTTGACCCATAGTCAACAACCCTACATGCCAACTGTAGCTCCCACTTCTCTGGCCCTTTTAAATCTCAATAACGGTTTCCTCAGCCCTGGATCATTTCAAGATCATATAATCTTCTGCCCCAAACAATCTCACCTAGGTGAAATCCCTCTCTTTTTCCTACCCCTTGAAGGCTCCATAGCCTTTTGGGATATGAAATAGGGCTGTAAAATAAAACAGAAAGCAAGGCTTGGAAATCCCAAGTGCACATCTTTATTCAGCTGCCATCAAAAGCACAATATTTTAAATCATTTACAAGACAAAGGGCCCTAGCTGGGCCACACTGTGAGGGAGATAAGGATGGTCCCCATAGACTCTCAAGAAAGCTCATAGTCTTATAGATGATTAAGACCTAGGGACTTAAAAAAAAATAAAATGAGAAATGCATGGTTTTTTTCATTACATGGCTTCTAATTACAAGTACTAATGATCTTTACATGACTTGAAATTCTTTCTAGGGCCCCTGTGAGATCACATATCTTCCATGATTTCCTCCACCATTAAAAAAAATGGATTAGTCGTTATTTACGCAACAATACCATTCTTAACCAAATGCACAAGCCACTCTGTCCTGTACCTTGGACTGTTTAATACATGAGAAATTGTTATTTTTAAACTATTTAATGGAGCATGAAGAACATAATAGAGTTCAGGCCAGATAATTGTTCTCGGATCAATAAAGATAGTGAATGTTTAGTAAACCAATCTCCATGCTGGGCTCCCCAGGCCTCATTCATCCTGATCCTGGCCTTCTGTGCCCATCAATCCAGGCCATATTTAGCCAAAGCAAACACTGGGTAAGCTCTGGAGACATGGTGGCGGCAAGGCAACAGAGATGGAAATAGCCCATGGAAGGAAAGCACATGAAAAGAAGCTTGAGTGGGCAAATTAGGGCCAGGTGGCTCCCTAATAAACAGCTGGTCATCTTCGGAACCCACTCGAAAAGACATTTCCCAAGGTCTGCTTTGAGAAAGTATTCCTGGCATGAGACCAACTACTCTAAATCTTATGCAAATTGGGAAACATGATCCAGCCTGGGAAGAGGCCCAGAAAGGGTCAGAGGGTCGGTTTCTTTTAAATAGCAAGATCCATTTGAACATATTACCTTCTAGTTCATGGCTTGTGTGAGCAAGCACCATCACTGCCTGGAAGAACCACTTGTCATGGTCACAAGAAAAGACATCCATCCTTTAATAAAGCAAGATTTGGACAAAAGGATCTCAAAGGTCCATTCTAGCTCTCTTTTTAGGAGCTGAGTTTGATTTAAACTCAATCTCACTTTAGGTTTTCCTCTTCCTTTTCTACTCCTTGGTTGACATGCTATTCACTCACCCCCATAATAGCTGGGGTGCCGCCCCTTATTTGTTCCCTCTAGCCTGTCTCCAAAGTCCTATTCTTTCTGGTTGGCTTATCCACAAACAGAGCTTGAGTTATTCTTAACAAGATTCTTACCAGTACCGAAAGGTACAAAAGGAGAAATCCCAGGATTTTGGGGAAAGACCTTTGAGATCATTCTTGAAAAGCCTCATTTCATAGATAAGGCAACTGAGACCTAAATATTTTCAGTGATTTAACCACAGTCTTGAATAGATTTACAGAGCATAGAGTGGTTGAGTTACAGAGAAGGGAGCTTTTAGTCCAATAGATTTTTCATTTATCATAGAAGTAATGCTTCTGAGTTTAAGTAATATTATTCCCATCTTCCTTGGATCTGTCCCTGTGTCCAGTCCCAGCTGTATCTCTAACTGGGTGCCCCAGTTAGTCTCCTTATTCAGAGCTGGGACCTCACTAGACCAAGTTCCTGGATGTCTGAGGTCAGGGCTTCTGGTCTCCATCATTCTGCGACATTAGCAAGTCTCTTTCCACTAGAGAAACTGGTACAATTCTATGATGTCACCCGTGTGACTGTGAGTAAGTCATTTCTTTGAAGTTTTGATTTCCTCACCTAGAAAATTGTTCTGTGGAAGGCACTTTTATAAACCATGAAATAAATAGACGTGAGTTATTGTTTTTCTTCTTACTACCTCCATCTTGTAGCATAAGGAACAATTCCCACTGACAAGGGAAGAGGAATTTTTTTTTCATGGCTTGTCTGTCACTTTGTTCTTCCTGAGCCCAAATTCTCAAGCTAGACTAAAAGCAACAGGTGAAGATTTTTCTTTTGGTTCATGAATGAACAGGAATGGATAGGAAATGAACGTAAGTGGATGGGAAAGTAATTTGCAAGGGAGTATGGACAGTTATGTGTCATTAATATGATGGGATCCCCTTTCCTTTCCCCAGTAATGCTTTTTCAGGCAAAAATTCACCTCCCCAGCTCAACTATCTTTTTCCAAAACCTATCCTTACAGGGTGCCAACACATTTAGCTTGCACTTATACTGATCTGCTGGCACCGTCAGGCTCAGGTTGAAAATAATTCCTCCAATTTTCTTCTGTGTTTCAAAGGAAGCATAGTATCTCTCTCCTTGACCAATGCAACCCTCAGTATTAGGTGATGAATGTCACAACTTGGACAGAGGATCTCGGAGCCAATTAAAACTTAGCTGACCTGATGGGTATAGAAAGAGGACTTTTTAAGATAGCTTTGTTTCCCAAAACTGCTCTGGAGACATTTTCATTTAAATTGTACCTTCAGAGGGGGAGGAACCAAGATGGCAGAATAGAAAGACACACATATGCTAGCTCTGAACCCACAGCCCATAAAACATCTGTAAAGAAGAACTCCCAACAAATTCTGGAGCAGCAGAAGCCACAGAACAACACAGTGGACGAGATTTCTGATCCAGAGAGCCCCGAAAACCTGACGCGAAAGGTTCGTCACACACCGGACCAGAGCAGAGCCCAGCCATGCCTTGGCTGAGCAGCACCAAGAGGAACAGATCAGAGCAGGCTTCAGGGACAGAATCTCCAGTAGCCATGCAGGTCCCTCCACCCACAGGTGATGAGGGTCGGTGAGAGGGTCTCTTTGGCTGGTCGAGAGGGGAGTGGAGTGTCCCCATAACTCAGGCCCCCTTGGGAGGCAGCAGCAGAGGCGGCAGTGGACCAGGGCTCCCCTAGCAGGCAGGAGCCAAGATCCATTGTTGAAGGTCTCCTCATAAACCCACTGAAGGAACTGAGTCCAGAGTGGCAGCCCTGCCCCAACCTGAGCATCTGAACTTAATCTCACACTGAATAGCAGCCCTGCCCCCGCCCAAAGCCCTGAGGCTGGAAGCAGCATTTGAATCTCAGACCCCAAATGCTGGCTGGGAGGATCAGGAGGCAAGGTGGGTGTGAGGAGAATATTCAGAGGTCAAGTCACTGGCTGGGAAAATGCCCAGAAAAGGGAAAAGAAATAAGACTATAGAAGGTTACTTTCTTGGTGAACAGGCATTTCCTCCCTTCCTTTCTAATGAGGAAGAACAATGCTTACCATCAGGGAAAGACACAGAAATCAAGGCTTCTGTGTCCCAGCCCACCCAATGGGCTCAGGCCATGGAAGAGCTCAAAAAGAATTTTGAAAATCAAGTTAGAGAGGTGGAGGAAAAGCTGGGAAGAGAAATGAGAGACATGAAGTCAAAGCATGAACAGCAGATCAGCTCCCTGCTAAAGGAGACCCAAAAAAATGTTGAAGAAAGTAACACCTTGAAAACTAGCCTAACTCAATTGGCAAAAGAGGTTCAAAAAGCCAATGAGGAGAAGAATGCTTTCAAAAGCAGAATTAGCCAAATGGAAAAGGAGGTTCAAAAGCTCACTGAAGAAAATAGTTCTTTCAAAATTAGAATGGCACAGATGGAGGCTAAGGACTTTATGAGAAAGCAAGAAATCACAGAACAAAGCCAGAAGAATGGAAAAATGGAAGAACATGTGAAATATCTCATTGGAAAAACAACTGACCTGGAAAACAGATCCAGGAGAGACAATTTAAAAATTATGGGACTACCTGAAAGCCATGATCAAAAGAAGAGCCTAGACATCATCTTTCATGAAATTATCAAGGAAAACTGCCCTGAGATTCTAGAACCAGAGGACAAAATAAATATTCAAGGAATCCACAGAACACCGCCTGAAAGAGATACAAAAAGAGAAACTCCTAGGAACATTGTGGCCAAATTCCAGAGTTCCCTGGTCAAGGAGAAAATATTGCAAGCAGCTAGAAAGAAACAATTCAAGTATTGTGGAAATACAATCAGGATAACACAAGATCTAGCAGCTTCTATATTAAGGGATCGAAGGGCATGGAATAGGATATTCCAGAAGTCAAAGGAACCAGGACTAAAACCAAGAATCATCTACCCAGAAAAACTGAGTATAATACTTCAGGGGAAAAATGGTCTTTCCATGAAATCAAGGACTTTCAAGCATTCTTGATGAAAAGACCAGAGCTGAAAAGAAAATTTGACTTTCAAACACAAGAATGAAGAGAAGCATGAAAAGGTAAAGAGCAAAGAGAAGTCGTAAGGGACTTACTAAAGTTGAACTCCTTACATTCCTACATGGAAAGACAATATTTGTAACTCTTGAAACTTTTCAGTATCTGGGTAGTTGGTGGGATTACACACACACACACACACACACACACATAGCACAGAGTGAATTGAATAGGATGGGATCATATCTTTACAAAATGAAATTAAGCAGTGAGAGAGAAATATATTGGGAGGAGAAAGGGAGAAAGGGAATGGGGCAAATTATCTCTCATAAAAGAAGCAAGCAAAAGACTTTTTAGTGGAGTGAAAAAGAAGGGAGGTGAGAGAAAAACATGAAGTTTACTGTCATCACATTCCACTAAAGGAAGGAATAAAATGCACACTCATTTTGGTATGAAAACCTATCTTACAATACAGGAAAGTGGGGGAGAAAGGAATAAACAGGGTGGGGGCGATGATGGAAGGGAGGGCATGGGGAGGAGGGAGCAATTAGAAGTCAACACTCTTGGAGAGGGACAGGATCAAAAGAGAGAATAGAAGCAATGGGGGGCAGGATAGGATGGAGGGAAATATAGTTAGTCTTACACAACACAACTATTATGGAAGTCATTTGCAAAACTATACAAATATGGCCTATATTGAATTGCTTGCCTTCCAAAAGGAATAGGTGGGGAGGGAGGGAGGAAGAGAAGTCGGAACTCAAAGTTTTAGGATCAACTGTCTAGTACTGTTCTTGCTACTAGGAAATAAGAAATACAGGAAAAGGGATATAGAAAGTTATCTGGCCCTACAGGACAAAAGAGAAGATGGGGACAAGGGCAGAGAGGGATGATAGAAGAAAGAGCAGATTGGTGATAGGGGCAATTAGAATGCTCGGTGTTTTGGAGTGGGGGGAGGGGACAAATGGGGAGAAAATTTGGAACCCAAAATTTTGTGAAAATGAATGTTAAAATTTAAATAAATTAATATAAAAAATTTTTTTAAAATCAAAAAAATAAATTGTACCTTCATCCAAAATCCATGGTGCTGAGAGGGAGCTTTGTCAGACAGGTCAGATTTCTTATATAACTAAAATAATAAATAATAATAACATGTCCACCCTTATAATTAGAACTTAAAAGTTTACAAAGCATATTCCTCCCAACTTATCTGAGAGGACGGGAGTAAAAGTAGTATGGACATTTTCTTGATGGATAAACTGAGGTTCAAAAGGTTAAATCACTTGCCCAGGATAAAAAAAAAAATTAAAGATAGAATTTTCTCTCCTCTTTCCCTCTTTATCATCTACATTTTAGACAAAACTAGGGTTGGGCAAGTGGGTTTTTTTACCAAGATGGTGAAATTTAGCATGTATTGACAACACTTTGTAACTCAGAAACAACTGAGTTTAGCACCTAAAAGGGAACGTGTAGTTTGTGTAGCATTAAAGATTTTGGTTCATGCCTCTATTCCATGTCCAAATAAGTTGTCAATTCCATTAGATTCTACTTCTATAATCTAGCCTGCATTCCACCTGTCCTTTCCATTCTCACTGTCACTTTCTTAGTTGGTATCCTCGTTACCTCTTTCCTAGTTTTTGGAATAACCCCCTACCTTCAGTCCCTACCCTTTCTAATCCATCATTTTTGTAAAGTCAGAGTAAACTTGTTATCACAATGGTAATAAGAGTTATGAACATTTATATAGTGCTCCCAGGTTTGTAATGTGCTTTACGAATATAATTGTACTTTATCCTCACCAACAACCCAAGGGCATAGATATTATTATTACTGCCTCCACCTTGTCGATGAGGAGACTGAATCAAGAAGAAGTTAAAGTGACTTGCCCAGAGTCATTGAGCTAATAGGTATTGAGACAAGATTTGAACTCAAGTTTTCCTGAATCCAGGTTCAGTATCTATCCACTGTGCCATCTCTGATCATCTGTTATTTCTCTGCTAAAGTGCTGGGCCACTCCTCACTGCCACTCAGTTCAACAAATGTGTATTGATTTCATCCTGTTTGTAGAGGACTATCCTGCATCTTAGAGAGCAATATGAAGTTTACTTAGAATATGGCCCCTGTTGTCATGACGCTTGTAAGCTAGTAGAGGGAAAATGAGCACAACAAAATCAGGTCCCTAACTTTGGTATTTAAGGCTTTTCAAAATCTGGTTCCATCCTACCTTTCCATGCTTATTTCATTTTACCTTCCTGGATTTTATATTCTAGTCAAACTGGACCATTAGTTGTTCTCTCATCTCATCCTACTATTCCCTGCCTTTAGAGGGAATTTTTTTGCCCCAGCTTTGTCTTCTGGAATCCTACTCCTACAGTTCAAATGTCACCTTTTTCCTTAAACCTAAGCTGGATTTAGGACCACAGATTTAGAATTAGAGGAGACTTGAGAGGGCAAACATTTCAACACACTGATTTACAGGTGAGGCAATTGAGACCCAGAAAATTTAAAAATTACTTGCCCAACTCACACAGCTAGCAAATATCACAGTTAAGATATGAACTCAAGGCTTGAAAGTCTTACACTTGGATGTCATCAACTTCACAATGACAAAAGAAGATAGATGTTTCTAGAAGTTAATCTGAAAAAAAGATCTGAGGGTTTAAGTGGAATATAAGCTTAATATGATGACAGCCAAAAACACTAATGCAATCTTTGACTGCATTAAGGCAGCTATATCATCCAGAGGATATGCTGTAGACATAAAGATTGGTCTCACCTCCTTTGAGAGCACAGAAAGTGAAAAATCAAGGTTGAGTGCAGGGGAGACTGCTTAGTGAGCTCCATTTAAGAGAAGTCACACAGCATTTCTGCAGATGATACAATTTAAAGTACAGAAATAATTGCTTTCCTCTCTTCAAAGTTTAAAATGTCTCCCCCAGGAATGTATTACTGAGTGCAAGATCTTTGCTAAGAAAGTTTAGACACAGAAGGAGAATGTCTGAAGTCAAAGAGTGCCTGGATAATGACTTTATTTGGTATGAAAAATGATGAAACCATAGAAAGGGTCAAGAGCACCTAGGAATATCTAAGCACACTTTCTAAATTATATTCTTCATGGTCTTTCATATAATTTGAAAACTGTAAAAGGATACAACTACTTTATGAGGTCACCAGAAGTCCCCATTTCTTGGAGTCAGGGATCCCGCCAAAGATGGGATGAGACAAAGGGAGCATCATAACTAGGATATTTCTTCCTCTGCCACATAAGAACAGCCCATGAGGACCTAGCCAAACAAAATGCCATCCATTCCTCCAAATGCTAGCAAAACTGAGCATTTGGATTTCCCTTAGTGCCTCCCTGCCAATCATACTCTAAAGACCCAAAGAGACCCAAAGACATACTCTAGCAATGGACTTCCCTGGAGCTCAGAACAATCACTCCATCCAGATGCACTTCTTAACCATCGACTATGTGCTAATCACTTTTGCTGAGGATACAGAGACAAAAACAAAACTGCCCCTGCCCTCAAGAAGCTGGTAAATGTTAGAGTTGTCTCAACTGAGAATCATGGTAGCTTACCTGAATATAACCCTTGTTCTGTGAACAATCAGTCAAAGGTCAAAATCTGATCAATTACCTACTAAGAGTTACTCAATGGACATCCTTCCATGCCCTTAAATGCCTCAGGCAAAGTTGCTGCCCCATCCTGTACCCATAACAGTCAATCAGTAAACATTTATTAAGTTCCTGCTATGTGCTAGACACTGTGCTAAGCCCTAAGGATGCAAAGAAAGGCAAAAGTCTGTCCCTGACCTCCAGGAGCTACTCATCTAACAGAAGTGGTGTGTATATCACCTAGTCACCATGTCTCCACAGGGTTTCTTGAATTATACTGCGTACAAAGAAAAGCAGAAATAACAAATCTGCTCATTGTTTCAGTAAGAGCTCTGTCTTGATTATAACCCCTGATAAACAAAAGTGCACTTGAAGACAGGCTGACCTACAGTATATAATAGCACTATACTTGGAGTTCAGAAGATCTGAAACTAAATCCTGACTCAGACATTTCCTAGCTATATGGCAATAGAGAAGTCACTTGCCTTCTCTCTGTGTTAGCTTCCTCATTTTCAAAATGATGACAGTCATACCAGTGACATACCCCAAGGGGCTGCTGTGAGGATGAAACAAGATAATCCATGTAATGCACTTTGCAAACATTATGAAAATACCCATTGCCACTATTATTATGGACACAAGTAGACTGGCACCCTGCTATCTTACCTGGATGCCAGCCTCAGTTCATATGGCCTAAACCCCTTTGGCTCAGCCCGCAGCCATTGCTTAAACTAACGATTATCTTTGGGAATGAAATGGTAAGCAGAAGCACTAATTATTAATTTGCTTACTGCTCTTTCATCACAAAGGTAGTAGCCCGGATTCACTCTTTATCCAAGGAGACCGTAGAGCAGCGCTTCTCTTTCCCTAAGAGATAAATAGCCAAGTCTAATGTACAGCTGGTGTGTATAAATAGCTTCTAATGGCAAATCATTATTTAAAAATATTGAGGCCTAGAATGGTTCTGTGAATAATCTACCAGAGAGGCAAAGTCCATCCCCATAGATAGAAAAGAAGGAAGGAACAGATGAGGAGACCAAAAAAATATAATTTTTCATAAACCAGGTAAAATCTTGGAGTCAAAGTCAGGAGAACTGAACTTGAGTCTTGGCTCCTACAATTAGTAGTTAATGTAGCCTTGGTCAAATTGCTTTACCTTAGTTTCCTCACCTATGAAATGGAGATGGTACTTGTAGTATGTTCTCATGAGATTGTTGCAATCGTCTACCTGGACCTAGAAGGCAGGAAAACAAGTGATGGACAGATGTTAGAAACAGCCCCAGTGATCTCTACGGCTTGGACACACTGGACTCTTTGCTACTCCTTGCACAATGCATTCCATCTCCTGTCTCTTGCTGCATCACCCACCTCCCCATGGCCTCACCATTCCTTAAATGTTCTCTACTTTTCTCTGCCTTCTGACTTCCCTGGTATCCTTATAGTCTCAGCTAAAATCCCACCTTCTACAAGAAAATTCTTTGTCATTTATAACGTAAGTATTAGCCTTCCCTCTGAGATTATCTCCAATTAGTACTACATATCTTATTTTTGCATGTTTCATTACTACCCTTTGTTTTGCAACAAAATAGATGGTTGTTTGCACCTTCCCACCTCCATAAGATTATAAGCTCATTGATGGCAGGGACCATTTTTGCCTTTTTTTTCTATCTCCAGGGTTTACCATAATGCCTTTAAATAATAGCTAACATTTATATAGCACATGCTGTGTGCCAGGCATTGTGTTAAGTACTTTCCAATTATCTCATTTTATCCTCACAATAAGTCTGGGAGTTAGGTGTTATTATTATCCCCTCTTAACATTTGAGGAAACTGAGGCAGACAGCAGCTAAGTGACTTGCCCAGGGTCACACAACTAGTTAGTGTCTGAGGTTGGATTTGAATTTAGGTCTTTCTCATTCCAGATCCAGTGCTCTATCCAAAGTACCAATAGCTGCCTTGCATAATAAGTGCTTATTAAATGCTTGAGTTGTGGTACATGAATGTAATGGAATACTTTTGTTCTATAAGAAATGATGAGCAGGTGGACTTCAGAAAAACCTGAAAGACTTACATGAACTGATGCAAAGTGAAGTGAGTAGAACCAGGAGAACACTGTACACAGCAATAGCAACATTATGAGATAATTAACTTTAATAGACTTAGATCTCAACATACAACGACCCAAGACAATTTCAAAAGACTTGTGTTGGAAAATACTGTCCACATCCAGAGAAAGCGGTATGGAGCATGAGTTCAAATCAAAGCACACTATTTTCACTTTGTGTTGAATTTTTTTTTGGTTTTTTCTTTCTCATGGTTTTTTCTTTTTTGTTTCGATTCTTCTTTCACAATATGACTAATGTTGAAATATGTTTAACATGACTGTGCATGCATAACCTATATCAAATATAGGCTCTCTTGGGGAGGGGGGCTGGAAGGAAAGGAAGGAGAAAAATTTGTAACTCATAATTCTAGAAAAATGAATGTTGAAAAATATATTTATATGTATTCGGAAAAAAATACTATTAAGGGGAAAAAAGAAACATCAAAATTAAAAAATAAATGCTTGTTGACTGACTATTGAATTTAGGCTTGAGATAAGAAAAAAATCACAATAATTAGAGCTACTTAAACATAGAAAACATTGCCCTGGAGAAGGAATGGATTCCCTTTCACTGGAGGATTTCAAGCAAACACTGGTTGAGGACTTCTGTGGTACATCTTAGAGAGAGAGTTCTCATGTAGGTAATGGGCTAGAAAAGACATTCTCTGAAGTTCCTTCCATCTCTGAGATTTGGAAATTTATGTAACCTTATATTATCATACAAACACAGTCATAATTATCCACCATCACAGGGCAATCATTATGCGCATCTTAATTACGGTTTTTATAAAATATTAAAAATTATTGACTTGCCAAAGTGGAAAGGGCAGGTACACATCAAGGAGCTATGATTATGTTAGGAAGTCATCAATTAAGACAAATTATTTTTATGAATAAAGATAGACTGTGCATTGTGCTTTTGGACTCAGCTTCATGAGTCACAATTTCTTTTCAAGCTAAATACTGAGGATGGACTGTCATATTAATAAAACCTATTTACTCCAAGTTACATAGCAGACAAATAAGGTTGAATGAAAGGCTAGTCAAGTAATGGAATGACAGAGCTGGAAGGGTCCCTAGGTCACAGAACTAAAAGAAGAGTCCCTATCTACAACATAAAATGGTTGAACTTAGAATGCAGAGGGTCAAGGCTGACATGAACTTGCCCCATCGTCTGGCCCAGCTCCTTCATTTTACAGAGGGGAAAAGAAAGAAGGATGAAAACAAGAGAAGCAATTTGCCTAAGGTCACACAGTGAGTCATGGCCAGAGCTGAGCCTCTCGGCTGTGAGCCCAACATTCTCTGCACTATCTTCCCCACATATGGTTTTATAACCCAGATCCATCGGAATGATTATTTAACACCGTAACAATGAAATGCTTCCAGACACTTATCTGCAAAGACACTGCTATAACTAATTTTGTCTTTGCAATGACTGAAAGGTTGGACAATAATTACATGGGGAGAAGGTGAGTCATCTATATTTGGAAGAAAATTTAAAAGCCTTGCCTGCCTATGAACTACAGTATGTCATAACTGTCCTGTCAAACAGCCGGGCTTGTGATTATTACTTACATTATAACACCTGAGATCTTTCCTCTCATACATGGGCCCCCAGAAAAACTACACCAGGTCTGAGGCGCTCTGTGGGTGAGCACCAATGCAAAACTATAGTTTCTAAGACCCTACCAATGTGCTTATTTCTAACAGTCAGAGGACACATTAGTGGAAAATAAAAGACTTGTAATGAGACAGTATGACCAATAAAGGGACAAGGAAAAATCCCTTCATTCACACAAGGGGCATATACATCACTATCTCTGCTTTACTAATGAGGAAATTGAGTCTTAAAAAGGTGAAGTGACTTAACAGAGGCCAGTAAATAAAAGAGGCCCAGGCCTTAAAACCCAGGTCTGACTGCAAATCCCTCACCCTTTCCATTACAACATCCTCCCTCTTATTTAATTTTTTCCCCTAGGGACATGGTCATATGGACTTGATGGAATGGAAATGCTAGCCCACAAGCATCATCTGAGAGTTTCCCAAGTTTCCAGGACTTTTTCCTTGAAATGAACTTGCTTCCACCAAAAAGTCATTTTGAGTGAGACACAGAGAAGTCATAGAGGAACACAGACAAGGACTATGAGCTGGGCTAGGTCTCCCATTCTAAGCTCAGGGTTAGGGACTATTGAGAAGGCAGCTAAGACATGATGGGAGAAAAAAGACTAAAACCCAGTGTAGTTAGGTGGGAAGTTTGGCTGGGTGCTGTGTGTAGGATGTGTGCCTTACTAAACCAACACACCAACTTCAGCTGCTCATTGCTACTGAATCAGTTCCTTACTAAGTCTGTCTGTCTGATTTTTCTTTTCAGAACAATTTAATCGTGTCCAGGTATATCTCAGACATTACTTAAATCGGTTGATACTTGCTTCGCCTAAAGTGTAGGAAATTAGCTTAACTTCCCCACTATCAATCTCTAACTTACAGGTTTGGTCGTAAGTCAGAGTTGAATATATTCTTTAATATCAACTTCAAGAAACATAAAAATGAAGACAATCGTTAAAAAGTCTTCTGAGGCAGCTAGATGACACAGTGGCTAGAACACTGGCCCTGGAGTCAGGAGAACCTGAGTTCAAATCCTACCTCAGATAGGATTTGTGTGACTGTGTGGCTGTAGGCAAGTCACTTAACCCTGATTGCCTCCTCCCGCCAAAATAAAAATTCTTCCATTTTTACAGCTTCAGCTACTGGAGGTTGTAGTGTTGACTTTATGTTCACTCTCGAGGAGTTAGAGGCATACTGGGAAGTGAAGTGGTCAAATAGGCAAAGGGGAAACAGGACTTTTCTACAGGTAACACTTTGGTAAAACAAACTGGGGGTGGAGGAGGAGACAAGAGGTGATGGGTTCTAGCAGTCTCACCAATGACCATACTTGCTGGTTCCTGGTCATTTCCACAATCTATTCTACTCTTGGTGGCTAACCTAATCATTTTTCTTATGCTATTCTGGTATGCTCTACTATGCCATGAGATCTGAGCTCCTCTTTTTTTCCCCACTTTCCCAAGAAGCAGTACCCAGTATCTGTATCCTAAGGCTGAGAACCACTTACTAAACTGGTTCTTGTTAGTTTCTACTACAAGGTAAATGAAGCATTGCCCTTATCCTTCAAGAGCTAGGGAAAGGAATATGGAAGCCATAAGCTAGCATTTCTATGGTACTTTAAGTTTTGAAAAGTACTTTACAAATATGATTTCATTTATCCTCACAACAGCTCAAGGAGGTAGGCGCTATTATTATTCCCATTTTACAGATGAGGAAACTGAGGCAGCTGCAGGTAAGTGACTTGCAAAGTATCACACAGTTAGGAAGTGCCTAAGACTAGATTTGAATTCAGGTCTTCCTAACTTCAGGTCCAACTGCACCACCCATATGAAACTATATGAAAAAACGTTCCAAATTATAATAATATCAATAGGAATAAACATTTACATATGGTTTTAAAGCTTGTAAATCAAGTTACATGGATGATTTAATTTGATCCTCATAACAGCTATATAAAGTAGGGGTTATTATTATATCCCATTTTATAGATGAGTAAGTTAGTTAAAAAAAAAAAAACTCTGAGATTTCACGTTATACCCACCAGATTGACAAAGATGACAAAAAACCAAAATAGTATATTTTGAAGGGCTATGTAAGGATAATGTATTGTCAGAAGAGCTGTGAATGGATTTGACCATTGGAAAGTGGGGTGGAAGTATGCTTTAAAAATAGCAAAAATACACATATCTTCTGACTCAATGATGCTTCTGCTAGGCATATACCATAAGAAGATCAAAGGTGGAGAAGAAAGCTTCATATGTACAAAAAATATTTATATCAACATTTTTTGTAGTAAACGGTTTATTAGAAGGTTAATGAGTGTCTGTTGCCTAAGGAATACCTGAACAAAACGCATATGAATGTATAAATTGTACATGAATATATACAACAAATTGGATATGAATATATGAATCTAATGGAATATTATTGTGCCATGAAAAATAACAAATATACATTTGAATTGTATGAACTGATGCAAAGTGAAATGTGAAGAACCAGAAGAACAATTTACATGATGACAGCAATAATGAGAGGGAAAGCTACACTGAAAGACACCTGCATTCTTACCAATGCTGTGGCCAGTTGTGACTTCAGGGGGCTGATGATGAAGCTTGTTTCTCACACGTTTTGACAGAGAGATGTAGGAATGAGGTGTACGTTACCAGATATGGCTGATGTGCTGCTTTCTTACTTAACTATACCTATTTGTTACATGGCAGGGATCCATTGGGGCATTTGTTGAGAGAAAGTGTCACTGAGAAGTGAAAGTAACATATACATATGTCTATTTGTGTACATAAAAGAACATCAGTAAAAAGTAAAAAACCAAGATGGTGCAGGGCACTACTTTACCAGAAGATAGACAAGCTATGCACACAAATAATTATGAATTAGGGCATGGAAGTGCACTACTAAAATACAAATGTTCCCTGGAGAAGGACACCACATTAAGATAATATTAGCCATTAACACTACTGCATGAATTTGCTTATGGGATTATCCTGAACATAGAATAGGGCTATGGGGAATATGCATTGGAAAGGGGTCAGCAAGCCAAAGGGAAACATGAGGGCCCTTAGCAAAAGGGAGAGGAAAAACGCGTCATGGGTTTCTGCTCAGGGCTGGTCTGTCTTGTCCAAGACTCATGGATTGGGGAAGGGGCATTACCAAGATGTGTCTGTACTGAGGCTCCTAACACCTTCCCCTCCCTCAGGTGGACAGCACTCATTCCCATAGGACCCCACGAAATGCGTGGTACACCTTTCTGGCTGTGATTTTAATGCAAACTACAAATGGACCCACACCATTTTCTCCCCATTCACACTCCTTGTGAGTTCAGTTCTAAAGAACTGCCCATTTGGCAGCAAATACTGGGAAACAAATCACCATTTAAATTTTTCACTTGAGAAATCAAAAGTTTGCATTTTATGTTCACTAAAAGGGAAATCCCCTGAATACATTTGACTTACATGTGTAAAGTTGTGCATTTTGCAGCTATTCTACTACCTAATTGCCAGTTAAGTGTCATCATAAATCTGGCATTTTATGGGCTAAGATTATGCACATTTTGGAAAAGAGTTTCTTAAATTTTATTCCCTGACAAGAGAAAAAGTTAGAACATGCTCCCTAACTTAGCATTCAAGGCCACTTTTGCTTGGGAGTCCAACAGATAGGTCCTTTCTCAGAAGTCGTGTGCATTTCCCTTTCAATACGGTTTCTGAAGTCAATGAAAAGCTAATATTTTCTTCACTCAACTGAAAGCTGAGCTGCCTCATTTTTCCTTTGTAAAGCACAGTGGGAGATCTGCAGAGAATTCATAGCCTATATCCTCATAGTATTGACATTTTGGGGTCACTTCTGACTCTTGGGGGACCAGCAAAGCAGTTTCTCTCTGTCTTTAGGGGTAAAACTCTATTTTCACCTTTGACCTTTAATCATCTTTAAGTACTCAGCTACCACATGTTTTGAGTATTCCCTCCATCAGCAAAGAAGGCAATCCCTCTATTCCTCACTACAAATCCTCCATGGGTGATTCAGAAGAAGCTCCCGATGGTTCTTTAAATATTTCATGGGTGCTAAGAAGGCACTGAATCTGTGTTGTTCTTGCAATGTGGCTGCCACACTTTATTTTCTCTAACACATGCATGTCCTTGACAAGTCTCTTGCTCAGCACCAGCCATTGTCAACCATAGTCCACAACACACTCACACCTACCTCTCATCTTTCCATTGTCTTTTGTCCCACCTGCTAGTTTTGTTTTTTTTTAATTTTTGTGGAAAGATCATGTTGTTGATGATTCACAGTCATGGAACATCACTGAGAAGATGGCAGTTTCAGAGAAAAAGGTGGGCTTTTAAAACAGTTGATGATCCTCCTTGTATGGACAACACAGTTTCCCAAATAGGAAAAAACCCAATGTCCACCTTCCATGGAAATCTAGGCCCAATTCATTGCTCTTCTAAAGGGCCTGCCCAAGATACATGTCCTGATAAATTAATTCACTGACTTCCCATCCAACTGCATGGGGGTAATCTTGGCAAAAATGCTTTGTTTTCCCAAAGTGATAGGTAATGCACCTGTGATTTCATTCTTATAGAAAACTTCCTCTACCAATCTAGGTTAGCATCTTCTCTGCAAATTAAAAAATTGAAAAGTACCTAGAGCCACGGTATCAAACTCAAATAGAAATGGGGGCCCTCAATCTATATATAAGGATTCCTGCAGACCACATATTGACTTAGTTTTAAAGTTTAATCTTAATTGTTTTGTTGTATTTTTATTTTGTAAAATACTTTATTTTATAACATTTAATCTGGTTCAAAACTGATAGTGTCGTAAGCAGCATCCTACATGCAATTGACCTAGAACACTGAGAATTCTTATGGCCAGGTGATTTGCCCAGAGTGGTCAGTCTTCCTGGCTTTACTAGCCCTCTATTTCCTTCCCTTCCCTTCCCTTCCCTTCCCTTCCCTTCCCTTCCCTTCCCTTCCCTTCCCTTCCCTTCCCTTTCTCAAAACCTTAAAACTACTGCACTCTGAAGATCATACATTGGCAGACACTAGGCCCCTGACTAAGGGTTCTCTTCTGGACCCTCCTGGCTTAAGAATGATTATCAGTACTAACTGTAGCTGTTTCCCTCCCACCCTGATGTAATTATTTTTCTTTGCCTCATTAAAGGGGCCATCCCCTGGCTACTTCTTAAAGAGGCCTATTCACTGAATGGGCCTTACCTCACCCTAAGTGAGTTCCTGAATAGAGCTTGGCCTAAAGGGGCCAAGGTCTCCCATTGCATAATGGATCATTTCCAGTCATCCTGATGAATGTCTGGCCACTGGATTCAGATGACTCTGAAGGAGAAGTGAGGCTGGTGACCTGCACAGCCCTCCCTCACTCAAAACAAAGTCAAGTGCAAAGTCATGTCATCATTTCTCTGATGCCGTGGTCTTCTTTGGCAACGAAGGACGAACATAACAGCAACAACAACAGCATTTACCATGTGCTACCTTATTATGAGTAGCAATGACTAAATAAATCTCTTTTAGACGACCATGGATTTCATTGACGGACCCCTGGGGGATCCAAATTGGCCCAATGTGATTGCCAAACAGGGGCATCTGGAGAAGCTCACAATCCCTGTTACTTTTGGATTCTACACGGGATTGCTTCCATAGCCCTCTATTTCATGGTGACCCAAGGAGTGGGGCAGCACCATCAAGTGAAAAGGAGAAGCTATGGAGACCAAGTCACATCAACAATCTGGGTGGGTTCTTAAAGTGGCAATGCTGTTAGAGTATAAGGGTGGTGCCAGTTTGTATTCCATCAGGCTGGCCACGTTGTAGAGGTTTCTGAAAACTCATTTAATGAAGACACTTTTATCAGGCTTATTAGATTGGTAGATCTGGGAAGTTCCCTAATACAATGTACCAAGATTTAGCAAAGTATTAACTAGATATTTGTAAATGAGATAGAGAGACATGGCTAGATGATAATACAGACTGATGGACTTGGAAGTGGTTGATTGCCTGAATCCAAAGAGCAGGAAGAAACAGTCCAATGACAACATGGAAGATCTCTACTTCAGTCACCCGATGATCTGTCCTTGGCCTCATGCTTTTTATTTTTAACATTTTTATTAATGACTAAAGGCTTAGGTGGCAATGATTATCAGTTTTTTCAAAGGACAAAGTAGGAAAGGACAGGTTAGAATGTTGGATCAAATACAATAAAAATTAATATTTTAATTAAATTTAATTAATAATTAATCAATTAATTTAATGAGAATAAATATAAAGTCTTACACTTGGATTAAAAAAAATAACTCCACAAGTACAAGATAGCAGAGGCATTGTTAGATAGTATCTCGTATGAAAGAGATCTCAGGGCTCTCATGGACCGTAAGCTCAATATGAGACATCAGCATGATGGGGCACCCAATAAAACTAATGTGATAGAAGGTCACATTAATGGAGGCCTAATGTCCCCCCAAAAGTGAAATGACAGTGAAGGAAACTACTACCCTTTGCCCTGATCACATGGAAAACTATATTCCATTCTGAAAGTCAGATTTTAGAGAATCATTGATAAACTGGAAAACAACAGGAGAAGGGCAGCCAGGATGGTGAAAGGTCTTAAGAATATTCCATAGGAAGATCAACTGAAGGAATATTTGGCCTGTGGAAAAGGAGATTCTGTAGGGGAACATGATAGGTGATTTTAAACATTCTAAGTACTTTCGTGTGGGAAAGGAGTTTCTGAAACCTGGAAAGATTTACATGAACTGATGCTGAGGGAAGTGAGCAGAACCAGGAGAACATTGTACACAGTAACCACAACATTGGGTAAAGATCAACTATGATTGACTTAGTTTTTCTCAGCAAGGCAATGATCCAAGATAATTCCAAAAGACTCATGATAAAAAATGTGATCCACTTCCAGAGACAGAACTGATGGATTCTGAATGCAGATTGAAGCATACACTTTATTTTTCCACAGTTATTTTTCCTTATGTTCTGTTTCTTCTTTCACAACATGATGAATATGGAAATATGTTTTGTGTGATTGCACATACATAACATATCAAATTGCTTGCTGTCTTAGGGAGAAGGAGGGGAAAGAGAGAGGGAGAAAAATTTGAAATTCAAAATCTTAGGAAAAAACAAAAGAATATTAAAAAGGGAGTTTTTGCCTGGCACCAGAGGTAACAGCTAGTGGTAATGGGTGGAAGTTTCTGTTTTATTTTGATTCAATGTAGAGAAAAACCTTTCATGTGGAGGGATGGGCTGAGCCTGCTCAGGTATAAAAAGTACTAAATGCATCTTAGGTACCCTTTAGCTTGGAATTCTTTGTAAAGTTGGTGCCTCTCACCTACTGTTATTGAGACTAGCCATTCAACATTCCCCATTAATTGCACCTACGTAGACTCTCCTTCAATAAATAAGTCAACAATTGAGCTGAATTCCTCTTGTTCCTTTAACTTTCATTTATCAGGTCTCCTCTCCAGCCTTGTTTTTAGTGATGCTATCCTAAGAATGACCACTCTCTAAGCAGAAGGAAAAGGAGCCAGGGATAAGAATCAGGAAACACAAGCTGTAGTCTTGAGTCTACCACTAGTAGTACCAAAAGGATAAAAGGTGTTTGACACCACAGCTATACTCCTAACGTTAAGTACATGTCCCCTTAAGTCTATTAACTCCCTGTTGGATCTCTCATCATGCAATGTAGCCCAACACTAAAAAATCCATTTCAATTTTCATCCTTTACTGGATCTTACTGGGAGACTGCATGGTTTGTTATAAAGACCATAGGGTTCTAGTCCCACCTTTACAATTATATCACCTTTTATGAGTCATCGTTACCCTCCTCTAGGCTTCAGTTTGTTCATCTGTAGGAAAGGGATGGCAATTCTTGAGTTATTCCACACCAACCTTCCCAATAGGTGTGAAGGCACTCTGGAAATCAGGAAACATTTGGCAAACATGACAAATGGCTATTAATTTTTTGTTTTATTGATGTCTTTAGTTTTTATATCATATTCAACTCTGAATATATCCCCTCAAACCAGAGAGCCTTCACATGTTCCAAAGATTGTTTGTTTTTTAGTTTAGCAAAAACCAACAGACACACCAAACATGTTTGACAAAATATGGAACACTCCATACACACAGTCTCCCACCTCTTCTGTGAAGGGAAAGAGGAGTATTTTCTCAAAGCTTCTCCGGGGCTAAACTTGTTTACTAAGATATTGCAAAGTACAGTTTCATTTTGTGGTTCTTTCTACTTACATTGCTGTAATCATAACATGTGTTGTTTTCCTGGTTCTCCTTTCCTAAGTTTGTATCAGTTGATATATGTCTTCCCTTGGGTCTGAATTCTCCATGTTAATGTTTTCTTACAATAATATTCCATTACCTTCATGGGCCATGAGTCCTTTAGTCATTCTTCAATCAATCAATCTTTGTTTCGATTTCTTCATTACCACCAAAGTGCTTCCGTGGCTATTTTGGCATAGATTTTGGCTATTTTACTGTCTTCAGTTTCATGATATGGATGTCCAGTAGTGATATCTCTAAGTCAGAAAGTATGTACATTTTCATCATCTTTTATTGGCACAATTTTGAATTGTTTCCTGGAAAGGTTTGGCAAATTCCCAGCTCTACCAACAGTCTATTCGTTCAACTGTGTTCATGTGAAACCACCAACATTAACTACTTCCATCTTTGTCGTCTTTGCCCATGTGCTAAATGTTAGGTGAAGTGTCACAGTTATTTTGATTTGCATTTCTTTTATATTAGTGATTTGGAAGTATCTTTCCAACAAGTGTTAATAGAGGAGTGGTTATTAGCTATCAGTTAAAAGTTATTAGTGGTGTACTCGACAAGTTTATGCCCAGCTGAGTCGTCTAATACAACCCCTTCATTTTATAAAAGAGGAAACCGAGGCCAAACAAATGGAAGTGACTTACCTACGCTCACACAGGTAAGAAGTAATTAAACAGAGTTTTCTTTTCTCAGTAACATCCTTAGCCTTATGACTGAGTTTTCTCCCTTTAATTTCCTAAAATCCTTAGAGTGGGTTTGGAACTTCAATCACGGGACCTGAGATTAGGAGCAAGAAGGGACCTTAGAGATCAGCTGCTCCAGCTCCCTTATTTAGACCAAAGCTAATAAAAGTGGGTTCATGGGTTATTTCTTTCCAGCCACAATGAAATATATGAAAATTTTTCTTTCATTTTCAGTGCTAATGTTTTATGTGTATATGTTCATTTGTTCTCCTGGGGAATGGTGAGAAGAGGGTAGAGGAGAGACCAGGTAACAAGGCAATGAAAAAGCAAGTCAAAGGGAGATTCTGATTTAGACTATTTTCCCAAAAAAAAGTGCTTCTCTGGACTTCTCAAAAAGAGAGAATGAGTTCTTAGTATCACTGAGAAAGGCTAGCTTTGGCCTCTCATGCAAGAGCCAAATGGAGGGTGATATGTGGTTTACTAGAAAAAAACACCCCTTCTAAAAATATTCTACAATGAAATGTATCTTTCAAGGTCCTGGGGTTATAATGTCATATAGCAGGAAGGATGCTGGGAAGAGTGCTAGACCCAGAGTCATATAAACTTTGCTTTGAATCGTACGGCTTCTATTTAGTAGCTGTGTAACATCAGGTGAACCTCTCCTTTTCTGAGTCTCATTGTCCTCTGTAAAGAAAGAAGGCTGGGCTCTGAAGATTCTTAACCTGATCTCCATGAGCATGTTTTATTTTTTTTTAATATTTTCTTAACTCTATTTCGATATAATTGGTTTCCTTGGTAAACAAGAAGACATGGCGGATAAAGGATTAGATCTCGTGACAGGCAGGCCTGAGTTCAAATACAGCCCTAGATATTTAATAGCTATGTAACCCTGAGCAGGTCACTTAACTTCTTTCTGCCTCATCTTCCTCATCTATAAAATGGATATAATAATAGAATTTATCTTGCAGAGTGTTTATGAAGCTAAAATGAGATTATTCTTTATAAAGCAAAAAGAGGTCCATAACACCAAATAAAGGTTAAGAAATCCTGGACTAAATGACCACTAAGATCTCTTCCTGCTCTAACATTCTGATTCTGCATAACTGTCACTGACTTTAGGTCCTCCTCTTCCTTCCCTGACCCTTTAAAGGGATTATGATTTTACCCCCTCTAAACCTTCATAGCATTCTATCGCTTTGTTATTCACTCACTCAATTCTGCCTTATACCTTCTTGCTCTCTGTGCCTATGTGTGATCCCCCAACTAAGCTGAGAACTCTTTTGACCTCAGGTTAACTATCTATAGGCTCACAGATTCCTAAATCTAGAGCTAGAAGGAATCTTCAGCATTGAACACCTTCATATTGTGGCCCATGCAAGTTCAATGACCTACGCAGGGTCAAACAGGTAGTGTGGGGCAGAATCAGGATTTGAACCCAGGTTCCCTGTTTCCAGATTGAATTCTCCTTCCACTGCACCACACCCTCTGGTCTATTCCACCATGGTGAAGTGGTCAGACTCAAATATTATTTCTAAGTTCTCTCTCAGCTCTAATATATTATGACCTGTGCAAGTTTATCCAGGGAACAGTACATAAGCTATCAAATATCAGAGCCAGAAGGAATCTTAAAAACCATCTAATCTAACTGCCTCTATGCAGCACAAGACCAGAGTCCAGGTTTCTGGATTCTCTGTTTAAACTTTTTTACTGTACTGTATTATCACTCCATGAATCCATGACTAACTAGAATAGACTCCCAGGATTGACCTCCTCAAGTATCTAATGGTTGTCCCTGTTCCTACCCTATTGGAGACTCAGGAAGGAAATTGGGCAAGCTGCGGGGGAGTCATCCCTGGAACTAAGCCTGGGACAGGCAGTGCTCTCAGCTCTGTTTTCTCACTACGGCTGAGACATTCACAGAGCTTCGAAGGTGGTCCTCACATCTTTCCAGTATATATGAGAAGACAGGATTACTGACTGAGTCATGGTGGGCAGAGAAAAACACAGATAAGTTTGCCTGACAATCTGATACATGCCAAATCTCAACTCTCCAGTTGCTGCAAATCTAACCACAGAGACAAGGGGTGCCAAATTCCAATTGAGTGAACTTCAACCTCATCCTCTGAATTTCTTATTCTGTAGGCTCCCAAATCCATGAAGGTCAATATGGTCTGTGAGACCCTAAGCACAGCATCAAAAGTATCCACTATGTTCTAAGAACAATCCAAGGTCCGGAAACAAAACCAGACAGACCCCAATGGCTTGAGCTCAGCAGGAGAGGTCCAGAGGATGGTTGGAACTACTTAGCACTCCTTTTGTCACATTTCTCACTAGAAGGGAGAACCTATCTCCTCAACCAACTTGAGCTATCAATCAATCTTCTCAGTAAGTGAGGCCGAATATTCGAGTGCAAGTAAACTCACTAGAGCTGACAAAAATCTGCTCACCCTCCTCACTCTCACTAGAAAATAATTCATCTTTAAGAGTGAGCTCTGTTTCATTTTCCTATGCCAAACTTACTTCGTGTACTGTGTGGTCATAGCTACTTGAGTGAGGGGAAAGCCCCTTTCTCTATATATCAACATGCTTCCTTCCATCCTTGTAATCAACCTTCAGGCCATGCTTAAGTCTCAGTACTTCAGGAAATCTGAAGCAGGATTACCCTACTTCAGAGTAAGCTATTGAAAATTAATGCCAAGACCCTTTAACATTTACTGTTCTCTAGCATTTCCCTCTCTGCGTGTCAAGCCTCCTCCAACTACTGCATGTCTTCTTTCTCTGTCCTCCCTCCACCTCCAACTTTGCTCCTGATACTACCAAGTGTTTTGGCTAAAGTATTGACCTTGGAGACATGAAGAGCCTGATTGAAATCCTGCTGCTGACACTAACTAGCTGTTTCACTATAAGTAAGTCACGTAACCATTCTGAACCTCAGTTTCTTCATCTGTAAAAATGAGGGGGTTAGATTACATGGCCTCTAGGATCCTTTCCAATTTTAAGACTAGGATCTTGAGACCCTTATTTAATCTACTCCATTTCACAGGACCTCACACTGGACTCAGAGTAAGTAATTAAAGACTCCTTTATATGAAGAGTCATAGAGTCACAGGACATGGAATGTTAACATTGGAAGGGACCTTAGAACATAGAATACTAACACTAGCTATGGACTTGGCCTAAAATGCTACAACTGAAAAGGACTTAAGAGATCATCTAGTTTAGGGGTTCTTCATCTGTTTTGTAGCATGGACCCGTTTGGCAGCCTTGGTGGAAGCTTTTAGATGTCCTCCTCTTTAGATGTCCTTTTATAAAATAAAATAGAATTACTAAGAAAATCAATTATCTTGAAATAAAGACTTCTTCTCCCACCCAAGCTGATGAACACCTTGAAATCTATCCATGGGCTATGAACCCCCAAGTCAAGAATTTCTGAGCTGGTCCAACCCTATCATTTTAAAGAGGGGGAAAATGAAATACAGAAAGGGAGGATGGTTCATCCAGGATCATATGGACTCTCCAGAGCCCCTTCTCATCACAATCTGTCATACACTGTGGTCATATGTGTCCTTGTCCTATCTCCAAGTGAATGTAAGTTCCTTAAGGGCAGGAATTATATCATTCCCCCATCACTCAATTCTGGGCTCTTAACACTGTCTGTATTCAATAAGTGTTTCTTGAATATAACTGAATTATAGTCAAGTGAGTCATTAACTCAGGAGCTTAATTGTGTCAGTTCAGTTGATTGATAGAAGTTGGAAGGGTTGGAACTGAGAGACCTGGATTTTAATTCTATTTTTGTCAATAATTCCCTGAGTGACCTGGGCAAGCTACTTCTCCCACCCTCTAGTCCTCAATTTCCTCTTCTGTAGAATAAAGATAATACTCCTTGTTCTGCTTGAATCAAAGAAGAGGTAGCCTTGGGTCACACTGTGAGAATAGCCAGCCTGGTACAGAAGGGGAAATTTAGGCAACAAACTAAGAATGTCAAGGCAAACTGAGGATCAAAGAGAAGCAGAAAGGGGTTTATCTAAGGTCACACACGGAGTTTGTCATAGACTTCTCGGCTAAGCATTTTTTTTTGAGATGTGAAACCCAATATACTCTTTATTCAGGTGACTCTGATCAGTGATCCTGTCTCTTTGCTGTGAGAGGAACTTATCAGTCACCATTGCAAGGTGTGATGAGGTCAATTATCACTTCTTTTCACAGCTAAAGGGAGGGACTAGCAAGGAGGGAGGCAATCTCATTTGCATCATCCACGGTTTCTGTCTCACCAGTGGAAGGACCTTGCTGAACAATGCCATTCATTCATTCAGCCTTCATTCAACAAGGAATATTAAATTCTGTGCTGAATACCTGAGTTTGAAACCTGGGGGAGATACAAAGTAGATAGAAGACAACCTCACTATCCTCACATAGTTTATAATCTAGCAGCAGAAGAAACACAGCCACAATACAAAATGTAATGTGATAAGAGCATTAGAGAGGCACAAAGCACAATGTCATGTATGATTCAATGAGGAAGCTGTTTCTGACAGGAAGCATCAGGGAAGCTTTCACAGAGTAGGGATCATTTGCCTTGTTTAGATGAGCAGGAATTTCACAGATTAGAAGAGAGGAGGGTGGTTATAGATTATAGGAAACAGCATGAGCTTTAAAGAGTGGGTGAGCAGGGGAGGGCAAGGCTTAGGCCAATTTCTAGCAGAGGGTGACAAGTTAGGATTGGAAATGCAGGGGAGAGGGAAGAGCCTAAGTCCTTGAATGTTGGGCAAAGAAATATGATTTTTTTCTCAGTAGTTAATAAAGATGACTTATGTAAGAAAGGCTATTCTGGCCTAGTATAAAGGGTGGATTAGAGATGGGAAAGTGAGGGAAGAAGACGTGCTAGTAACCCATTGTCATAATTCAGATGATGGCAGTAAGACTTTATACCAGAATGATGGCAGATGAAACAAAGAAGAAGTACTGACATGAGAGATAGTGTGAAGGCTAAAACCACAGTGCTGGTAACTGATTGAATCTAAGACATGAAAAAGAGAGGGAAGACATAGATATGATGCCACACTTATGAATATGAGAGCCTTAGCAAATGGTGGTTCCAAATGAAGAAATCAAAAGGCAAAAATGATTTAGGGGAAAAGATAAAGAGCACTGTTTCTATATGTTAAATTCCAGTTGCCAGGGGAATGTTTCAATGAAGAGATCTAATAGGCAGTTGGAAATATTGTTCTGGCACTCCTAAGAGGTTACAGCTATTGATGTAAACTTGTAGGTCATCTCCATGGCTGAAGTCATGGGGATCTATGGAGTTGCCATGAGAGGGAATATAGGAAGAGAAGAACAGAAAGGAATTTCAAGGAATGCCCATCTTAAAGAAGTAAGATTGAGGACACCATGAAAAAAGATGGAGGATTGATTAGACAGTAGGAGGACAGGAACACGTGGGGACTCAGGAGGGCGGGATGGGAAGGAGTGATCAGTAATGTCCAAAGCTGTGGAGAGGTGAGAGAGGGTGAGGTCCAGCTAGATCACTGGGACTTTAGATATGGGGGTCTTACTTTTGTGTGTTACCTGGATCCCTTCAACAGTCTGGTAAAACCTATGGATCCCTTCTCATAATAAAGTTTTTAAATGCATAATATAAAATATATAGAGTTATGAAGGAAACCAATTATATCAAAATACAATTATCAATTTTTTTTAGTCCAGTGCAAGGGACACAAGTTAAGCACTCGGTTTAGAAGGAGCAGTTTCAGTTAAAACTGCTATCTAGTCATAAGTAGTGACTTGTACCAGCTGAACAACAGGGTTGCAGTACAGAAATGTGAATTATCGTTATCATCAGAAGCATTCGGTCATAGGACTAGAGTTACTAGGGACTGACCCCCTCATTTTGTAAGTAAGAAACCTCTGACTTAGAAAGGATGAGTGATTTGCTTGAGGTTGATGGGAGCATATGCCTGATGGCAGAGGGATGAGGAGAGAATGGATAGTGAGGGATTGAAAGCATGAGACATATACAGTTAATTTAAGAATTTAGTGGTGAAAGATAGCAGAGGTGAAATAGAAGGCAGAAGGGCTATAAAGCCCAAAGGGAAGACAGTTTATATGACTGAGGAGACCTACGCATGTTTGCAGGCAAATGGGAAGAACACTGTGGTGAGAAAGAGAGACTGAAGATACAGGACATGGAGGAAGATTTCTGCTAGGCTCAGGTCCTGGAAGAGATAGGAAGGGAGAGGAATCAGGAGGGCAGGCAGAAAGAGGGAGTAACCTTAGCAAGGGGAAGAGGCCCCACTTCCGTGATTGGAGGGAAGTGGGAGAGAAAGTGGCATAATGTTGAGAAGTTGAAGGAGTGGAAGGGGAGGGGGTGGCTGAGGAGGTTCCCAGCTGAAGACATTCATCTTCTCTAAGATGTAGGAGGCACCATTATTTGCTATAACTGTTGGGAGGCAGAAGAAAGGAAAGGTTTGAAACAATTGCTGAGGGGAATGACACAGGGAGCCAATAAGGATGGTGCAGGATTGTGGAACAGGAGGAATGATAATAGCTTATGTTTATACAACACTTTAAGGTTTGCAAAGAGATTATATACATTATCTCATTTGCTTCTCAAGACAGCCCTGTGCCATTATAATTCCAATTTCAAGGCAGAGCAAGGGCAGAGAAGGGAGACATGGGACTCAGAGAGGTTATGTCATTTCCACGGGGTCACGCAGCTAGTGTCTGGTTTCACGGTCTCCACGTTTGGCATTTAGGCCAGTACTGGAATCTGGAAGACCTTCTTTCAAACTCTACCTCTGAAATTTGTTAGCTATGTACTTACTGGCAAGTCAGTTAACCTCTGTAAGTCTCAGTTTCCTCCTTTGTAAAATGGATATAATTACAATAATATAATGGTGATGATGATTAATTGTAATTAATGATAATAATATTATATTAATGTCTACCTCACAGGGTTTTGGGATGACCAAGGGAGATGATGTACAGAACGAGTGCTTTGCAAGATTTAAAATGTGATGTAAATGTCCACTATTATTGTTTGCAGGTGGTCAGTTTGATTTCAGGATGACCTGAGCTCAAATCTGACCTCAGATACTTATGGAGTGAGGCTGGGCAAGTCATTTAACCTCTGTTTGCCTCAGTTTCCTCATCTATAAAATGGGGGGAAATAATTGCACCTACATCCAGGGATTGTTGGGAAGACCCGATGAGATAATTATAGAGCGCTTCGCTTAGCGCCTGGTCCATCGTTAGTTACTATTATTTTGTGATCTCTTCTAATGGTCCTCGCATCTCATTCTTTCAAGAAACATTTATTGAAGGTTCACTTGTAAAAGGTCCTATTTGTTCATGTATATGGGCATGTTTTTATGCTTTTATATGTGTATTGGTGTAAGTGCCCATGGATATATACGGTGGCCCCGACACAGTGAGGTCATTTTGGTCCTCTGCATGCATGAAGTACAAGAACCAGTCAACATGTATATGTCTGGTTGTATCCACAAGTCTGTATATACCTGTGTGTTTGCATGCATGCATGTGGAAATCTTAAAGCATGGAATTCAAGTTCCCCTGAAATCTGATCCTATGTTAATCCTCTAACCTTATCTATATGAAAGATAATTTACCATCTTTATACTTTATAAAGAAATTTGTATACTTTACTATATGAAAACCAGGCCAGCCTCTTCACTGTCTTCTGGCATACTCCAAGCTCATTCCTGCCTCTGGATGTTTGCTTATATTATCCTCCCTTTTAGAGTGCCTTCCTTTCCCCTTTGCCACCTATGGAAATCCAACCAAGCTCTTAAGACCCTGTTCCTGCATTGTCTTTTTAAGTAATCCTGTGCACATTGAAATCTCCATATCATCATTTCTAATCACACAGTGTCAACCCCCAGACACCTGAGTACTCCATTATATTCCATCCGTTTTTTTTTCCTTTCTGTTTTGTCTCCTCAATCAGACTCAAAACTGAGAACCAGAGGGTGCCCCAAGTCCAAAAAAGTCAAGCATCACTCTCCAAGGGTTCGGCAGCTGGGAAGGATGGAAGGAGACAATAATTATGGAAGACCAGCTCAATTCAATATACTTCATCAAGTTTTGTCTAGGTTCTAACTTTATGTTCCAACCCTGCATGAGTCCCTATAAAAGAAATAGAGGAGGACCAGAGATAGGCCTTCTAATAGCTTACAGTATGAGGAGACATTGGAAGAGCTCCCATAATCTCTATCTTCCTTACAGGTCAAGTTCACATCTAGCTAAAGAGCTAGAAATCAGCAAATCAGACTGTATCTAAGTCCTAGAGGAATTCAGAGATTGAGTGCTGGAGTGACTGGGCATAGTCATGATGAACTTTGATCTGAGTCTCTATGAGTAAGAATCAGTTGCTGAAAGTCACCTATACTCTCTTACCTGGCACTCAAAGGTGTGCTGTTAAAGGTTGAACAACTGATCCTCTCAAAAGCATGATACATTTTTTAAAGTTTAATGTATTATTAACTTTGGCTCCATCACTTTCCTCAGCCTAGACAATCAACAAAGCAAGAAAGCAAGCCCTGGATTGTAACATACTTTGATTTCCAAAGTCTGAGCTCACACTGAAAACAGCAGCTAGTTCCCAGGAGTTGGTAAGAGCTGGTTCTGACAGACCCCCTACCGGAACTTCTTAAGACCAGTGGGATTTATGGAGAAAAGAATAGAATAGGGGCACCCCTCTAATCAGTCTTGAAATTGTGGGGGAAATGCGGGATTTCACACCAGAGAGCCTAGATTCACAACCCAGCTCTGGTTTTCTTGGCACAGATATTCGAGTAGTTTGCCATTTCGTTCTCATTGTACAGGGGAGGAATTCAGGTAAACAGGAATAAGTGACTTGCCCAGGGTGGCAAAACTATTAAGTCTCTGAGGCCAGATTTGAACCCATAAGAATAAGCCTACCTGATTTCAGGCCCAGCACACTATCCACTGTGCCACATAATTACCCCTCTGGTGTGAAGTTTCCTACAAAATGATTGAATAAAGTCCCTTCAATTCTACTCTACAAACATTTATTAGATCCCTACTATGTGCAAAGCACTATGGTAGATGCAGGGATTACAATAATAAATATAAACTAATCCTTGCCTTCAAGCACCTTAATTGTTCTGCTAGAGAATGGGAGTTCTACTGGAGCAGCTATAACTTATACACTGATAAGTAAATGCCAAGTATTTGCAAAGTAATAATTTCAAATGGATGAGAACACTGACTATTGTGAGTGGGGATGGTAGAATCAGATGTTTGATGAAGATGGCAGTAACTGCTCTATTATGCCTTGACAGAGGATAGAATTTCTGTCAGGCAAGTAGAGGGAGAGGAGGAAAGAGCATATTCCAAACAATGGGGGACCACCTGTGCCATGACATTAACTGGCCTCTAACAATCCCCAGAACCAGGTGTTTCTCAATGCCCTCTTCCCCAGCTGTGCAAACAGGGATATACAGAGTTTGAAGGACAGAGGACATGTTTTCCTTTGGGAACCGGGAAAAGCAGTACTCATTGCTTAGCAGTACCTTTCAGTCAAAGCTCGCTAATGACTTCACAAAGATGTTGACAGAAGCAGAACAATTAGCCCCTGAACGTAACATCCCTGTTTCCTACAAGGTAATTTCCCTGGAGAACAGGAACGTTGATGATGAACTCTAGTAGAACTCGATAATTCATAGGACTCCTTGGAGAGAACTACCAGTTGCATCTGATTGTTACAGCGGTTTCAATAAAACCTCTGCCTCCCACAATCCTTATTTACACTGACGGGCAGGATGAATACCAGATTGGTATTTATTACTGGAGTTTGCAAGGCCTGCATCTGCTCCTGCTCCCCCAATGGGTCTATAATAATACTAGCTCACATTTATATGGTGCGTTTCAGTCTACAAAATGCTTTCCTTATAACCATCCTGTGAGGTAGGGGGTGACAATATAATAATCCCCAATTAGCAGAAAAGGAAACATAGGCTTAAAGAGGGTCACACAGATATATAGTCGATGCTAGAGCCAGGACTTGAACATAGCTCTGACGTACAGGAAAGGGCACTGGATTTGGAATCAGCAAATGATGATTTTCAGTCCTGGTTTTACCCCTTACTAACTATGTGAGCTAACTATTTCACCTCTCTGAGCCTCAGTTTCTTCATCTGTTAAAATTGGGATCATTTCCATTCTCTACTGGATCCAAATCCCATGATTGTGTCCATTTCCTACAATGTCATATTCCTGCCATTCCAAAGGATCTCCAAATGAAGGAAAAAGAAGTGATTTCCCAAAGGCCACACAGCTAGCATCTGAGGCAAGATTAGAATTCAGGTCTTCCTGACTCTGGGCACAGTGCTGTATTCACTGCACCACCTAGCTGCCCTTAGAGAGATTTATGACTAGAAAAGGCAGGTTCATCATTCTGAACCTAGTCAGGAAGGTCTGAGTTCTAATTCTCTCTCAGACACTAACCCCATGACCCTGGGCAAGTCATATAATCTCTATTCACATGTATATGTATATCTTTGTGTGTATATATCTTTGTATGTATGTATGTATATGCATATATATAGTATATATACACACACACATATGTGCGTATATACATACATATATGCTTAATTGTAGCCTTCAGTGGGGATGGGGTGAGGCGAAGAGGAATGGGAAAAAAGAACAAAGTAAAAAGTACACAGCAGAGAACAAAAGAAAACTTATGGATGGACAGTGTAGTATTTATTACACAGGCTTTCTTGAAATGGAAACTTAATTGCTGTATATTTTGAATCCTCTCTCACATTCTGCTGTGCACATGACAATGCTTTTTTTCTTTTCTTATTTTGTATAATTTTAGTTTTAGTATTGGTTTCTTTTTTCTTTTCTTATTTTGTATTTAAGTTTATGTGAACAACATTACAAAAAAAAATCTCCATTCACTTAAGCTTCCATACCTATAAAATAGAAATAATGGTAGCACCCACTATCCAAAGTTGTTGTTCTGAGATAATAATTAAGTGCTTTGTAAATCCTAAGGTGCTATATAATCATGAATTAGTATCACTGTTGTTACTGTTGTGGTTTTTCCTTCTTTCCAGTCGCATACACCCATCATTGCACAAGCTGAAAAACTGCCTTAATTCTCTCCATGCTAAAATCTCCCTTTACAATGAAATCTCTTTGAGGGACTGTCTTGTTTGCTTGTATTTGGATCCCTAGTCCTTAGCATAATGTCTGGCACATAATAAGCACTTAATAAATGCTTTATCTATGTATCTATATATCTATGTATGTATGTATGTATGTATCTATCTATCTATCTATCTATCTATCTGTCTGTCTGTCTATCTGTCTATAAGGATATCTTACCTCTATACCCAATACAAAGAAAAGCAGCTAAAATTTGCATTGAAACTACTTTGCTGATTCAGTGGACTACTATGACCTGCAATCCTGTTCTTATAACAGCATCTTACAACTTGTATGTTAGGGCAGCTAGGTAGTACAACAGATAGACCGCTAGGCTTGAATTCAGGAAGTCTCATCTTTATGAATTCAATTCTAGCCTGTGTAACTATGAGTAAGACACTTAACCCATGTTTGCTTCAGTTTCATCTGTGAAATGAGTTGGAGAAGGAAATGAGAAACCACTTCAGTATCTTTGCCAAGAAAATCCCAAATGGAGTCATGAGTCGGATAAAGCGACAATGGCAATAATAACTTTATGTTGCTTTGTAAAGTGCGGTCATCACAAAAAAGCATATGAGGTAGGCAATGCATGCTCTCACTTATATAATAAATCAAACTGCTTTAGCATCTTAAGTTTACCAAGCATTGCCCCCAATATAGCTCTGGGAGATAGGAAATACATGTATTATTACCCTATTTTACAGATAAGAAAACTGGGGCTTAGAGATGTTGAATGGTTTGTCCAAAGCTACACAACTAGTCTTGCCATACAGCCTTGCTTTGGACCTACCATCTTTCCTAGCCACTCAGGCTTAAAATCTTAGGGCCCTCTTCAGTTCTGCC
Source organism: Notamacropus eugenii (assembly GCF_028372415.1). Lineage (NCBI taxonomy): Eukaryota > Metazoa > Chordata > Mammalia > Diprotodontia > Macropodidae > Notamacropus > Notamacropus eugenii. Next base: position 50,741,545 of record NC_092872.1, on the reverse strand, counting down.
TTCTTCCTTTCTTATATCAATTGATTACCCAGTCTTATAGATTCTTCAACTTCAGCACTCCTTGTATCTCCTTTTCTCCACTTCTGTGGCCACCTAGATCAGGCTCTCATGCCCTCTTGTATGAACTGTTGCAATGGTTGACTAGATTCCAATCTCCCCTCTCTCTAATCTATCCTCTGCACAGTTAATAAAATAATATCTCTAAATTACTGACCTGGTGTAATGGTAAGGGAATTTGAAGATCTTCCCTGCCCCTTAATAGGCCCATGCTTTCAGCTTTAGCCCAGCCCACAGCCTGAGTCACATGGAGGTGATGGTGGGAGGAGCTTCCTGAATGAGTGGAGCAGGAAGGGTGCAGTGGAAGAGATAGTGAGGTAGAGCTGAGAGAAAGAGAGTAGGCAGAGCAGCTAGCATGAATGAGAGAGGGAGTGATTTTTGCCTAAGGGAGCTTGATTGCAGGGAGATCTGATGGAGCAAAGGCTTGGGGATGGCTGTGCTGCCTACATTGATCATGTGTATAGATTTCTTTATTACCATGATGGATTTGGCTTTCTGGTGTTTGAATAAATGTCTTGGTTTTGTCTTTGAGGAAGAGAGTTTATATTTTGCAAATTTACCCTGGAAATATGCATACATATCCATAGCAACTGCTGTGGGTATCACATTGGTGCTACATTTGGCCGTGATCGATCTTACTCAAACATCTTCAGTGTCTCCCTACTACTGCTTTTAGAATACAATATAGACCTCTGAATTAAATCCTTAAAGCCCTCCATTATCTGACTCCCACCTTCCCTTCCAGACATATTCTATGTTAGTCCCCTTCATATACTGTCACAACCATACAACTAGCCTGCCTGCTGCTCCCTCCCAGCGTACTATTTCCTGTGTCCAAGCCTTTGTGTAGATTTCACCATGTGCTTGGAGTGTACTCATTTCTCATCTCTGCCTCTTAGAATCCTTAGCTTTCTTCAAGTCTCAGTTCAGGGATCTCCTCTGATGGGAAGCCCTTCCCCATCCCCACATTGGCAGTGCTCTCTCCCTCCTTCAATTAGATTTGCTTATCTGCTTCCCCCATTAAAACAGAAGCCCCTCAAGGGTAGGCACTTATTTTCTGTTTGTATCTGTATCCTCAGAGTCCTGTAATATTAAGTGCTTAATGTTAATATTTGATTTAATGTCTTATTTATTAATATAATAATTTTTGTTGAATTACATTGAATCAGGATTAAAGGCTAAATCATCAGACTCTTAGAACTTTTTCTCCTTCATCATACTGTCTATCTGGAGATATACAACTGGGCTTAGCTTCTTTGATTTGCATTTCTGTGTATGTATGTACATATACACATGGATATGGATATACATATGGATATATGTGTAACACATACAGTTATCCTTTCCACATCATGGGGGTTAGGAGCACAGCACCTCTGCAATCTGGAAAATCTACCCAAAATGTTTTAGCCCTCCTTTTGTACCAGAGAAGAAGTCTGAATTATTACGGCATTAAAAGATAAAATATGTTGATATTATGCAATACCATACATATATTTTATGTCTTTCTGAGTTTCTAAACTTTTTCTCTGTCATCTGCTGGCCTTTGTGTATCATCTGAGGTTTTCGCAAAACTCCCCAAAAATTCCCATTTAATTTTTTTATGCTGACCCACAATTATCAAAACCACAATAGGGAGCCACAATGTGAAAGGCATAACTGTATATATAATATTTGGATATATACTGCTCAGTCTTCTTCTTCCTACTGGACCCTCTCTCTGAAAAGAATCAGGAACCATGCATCTTTTCTCTCAAAGCTGGAAGTCAGAAAACCAAGATCTCTCATCTCTCAAGCTCTCACCTGCTCTGCCTGTTACACAGGAAAGGACCATTGGGTAATCAATCTCTGCCAATGAGGAAAGTATCATGCAAATTGGCTGTGAGCCAAAGGTTACATAGATCAATTTTTTCTACTCCAAATTAATACTGTCCACTAAATTTAATTCCAAACCATTTTAGGAGCTGTCTTGCAATGTAGAAGACCACTGGATATGCTCAAAAAATCTTCTTAAGTCTATGTATGGAAATGTAATTAATTCCCATTAGTCAGATATGTTCTTTAGGTTATATTATAGGGGTAGATTAGTACTGAGTATCACTCTTTTAAAACCAAAGATATACATTTGTGACATGAATTTCCCTGACAAGGTTATCTTTCAGTCTACAGACAGAGTTAGGTATCAGTCTTGAGGCTGGAGTCAAGGGTCATGAGGGAGTCAAGTGTAAGGTTAAGTCTAGAGCTATAGTTTGGGCCTGGTCTAGGTACAGAGTGTGGGTTTAGTCTGAGGCTAAGTTCAGTGGTGAATCTAAGGGGTCTTCCTGTCTCTAGGACCAGGGCTCAATCTGAGGCTATGTCAGAATTCAGTTTGGCTCTGGGCAGGATTGAGACTGTAGTCAAAGTTAAGGGTCTTTCCCTGACTTGAATTATGAGCATCCTGAGGCTGGGATTGGGGGAGGGGTGGGGCATCACTCTAGATGTCAACCTGTCATCAAGCTTAGAAAGTAACTGGAGGAAGAAACTGAATTGCTTCCATTTGAACTGTCTTAGGAAGATTCTGAGGATCACGTGGCACGATAAGGTACCAGACACTGAAGTCCTTGCTTGAGTTGAACTGCCAAGTATTCAAACTACGCTTCAGAGAGCACAACTCCAATGGGCTGGCCACATTGCTTGAATGTATGCTTGCCAAAAAGACTATTTTATAGAGAACTTCCATGGGGCAGGCGATCACATGGTGGCAAGAAGAAATGATATAAGGAAACTCTCAAGGTCTCTTTCAAGAACTTAGGATTTGACTGTGCAACATGGGAGACAAAGGCACAGGACTGCTCAGAATGGCATGCCAACACCAAAAAGGGTGCTGTGCTCTTTGAGCAAAGTAGAATTGAGACAGCACAGAGTAAACACAGGATGCTCAAATTTCGGATATCCACCCCAAATATGACACAGACTATCTGTGCCCAATCTGTGGTAGAGCATTCCAAGCTCATATAGGTCTGATCAGCCACAGTTGTACACACTGAAATTTCACTTTATCATGGTGATGTCATTTTGGTCCTCTTCAAAGACAAAGGACAGCAACCAACTGAAGGAAAAAAGACTTTTCAATGTCCAGAGCCAACAAGAAAATATGAAGCTAGCATTCATTCCTTGACCACCTTTTTGGTCAAAAAAGCTTGGACCAAGCTTTGGCAAGCTCTAATTGAGGTAAAAATATCCAGGGTATGAAACTCAAGCTCTGAGCTCTCCTTAGATACTAAACCTGTGATACAGAAGGCTCCAGTCTTATCTCTCTTTTTAATATTCTGTTATCTGTTGGTAAGAGATAGGCGATAGGCACCTTTAGGATTTGCTTTAAATGTCCAAGCAACTTAGTGCCTCCTATTAGAACAGGGAAACAGTGGCTGCAAACCTGGCTGGAACAAAAGGCCAGCTCAGCAAAGTCAGTCTTCAGCCACCCCCAGGTGCCCTCTCTGTGCCCTTGACTTTTTTCCTAGCTCCAGTGCAGATTTTCTACCAGGATCTCTTCTTCAGAGGGATAACACAAGATACACTTGCTCTCTTTGAAGTTTTAGGGACTGAATATATGCCCCCACTCCATCTCCAGAGGTAGGGTACATTTTGACAGAGGAGGGAGTTACTTAATGGAATGACATTCAAAGGGGGCAATTTCAGGCAGTGTAGTGGGCCAGAGGAGGAAATTTTCATAGCTTTCCTAATACTCCTTACATGCATCCCATTTATGGATAGTAATAATAAGAAATAATGTTCAGATAGAATACTGAAGTTTGCAATGCACTTTTCATATATTGTCTCATCTGAGCCTCATAATAGCCTTGCTTTTCAGTCATGGTTGTCTACATTTCACAGAAGGAGAAATTGAGACCAAAAGAAGCTAAATGACTTGTCCAGGGCTATTTACCTAGCAAGTACCTGAAGTAGGATTTGAACCCAGGTGGCCTCAGTTTCATTTCATTTCATCTTCCCTCCTCTCCCCCTCCTCCCTCTCTTATAGAGTTTAGTCGACGCTGGCTGTTCTTTATTTTGAAAGTTGCTTTTCTTCATTGAAGCAAGCAGAAAACGCTGACAGGTGTTGCTTATGTAACTTCCATTTAATATTGGGTTTTGCTGACAAAAAACACCAATCCTGGAGAGAGGCAGTACAACTCTGACTGCGCAATGAATCTGAGGGAGTCTGTGTTTCCCCTCACACTGCTAACCCAATGCACCATCAGAGTCTGCCACGTTTAATTAATGTCTCATCCAAAGGTTACTGGAGAGGACAATGTGAGTTTTGCTTATTAAAGGGGATTAATCTATCAAGGCAGATGTATTTTAATTAAATGGGAAAACATATCTAAGTTTCAAATGGGAATTTCCCACGAGCAAAGAAAATAAATTGCACAAGATGAGTGTGTGTTTTTAAATAGATTTTGACACATCTGAAAGAAGTCTTCTGTCTTCTCTAGAAGAAATAGGTTCCCCATCCCAGAAATCTTCATCTCTTCTATCTTGTTCAGATAAACACAACCATGTTCTTGAATCAACATATATACATTCAGCAGGCATTTTCTAGGTATATGACCTTCTACTCGACCCAGAAGGGCAGAAACTACCCAGTCCCTGCTCTCAGGGAATTTCCAACCTAATAAGGGAAATCAGACTTGAACACAGGTAACTATAATACTAGGAAGGATGAGCAACTTGTTTCAGGAAGGTGTGGAGGCAGTGTTTTGGAAGTTCAGAGGAGAGAAATATAGTTTCTAGGTAGTGGAAATCAAACATTTCATGGTGGAGCTGGCACTAAAGTTGGGTATAGAATACAGGGAGGGCATTTCAGGTGAAGTGAAAGGCATTCATAAATAACACTTCATGTTGATGGCCAATGAGAAGACCCTTTTGGCTAGAAGAGAAGGTTGGGGGACATAATGTCTCTGGAAAATGGGTGATACTTTGGGAAAGTATTGGCTTGACTCAGGTAGCTATAACATTAACAAAGATATGCTAGTTGGGAATTTTTAGAGATCTTGCTCTATATTTAATGCCAGTTACTATTATTATCCTAATAATTTTTATCCTAATAATAATATTAACATTATTATTATTATCCCAGTTACCTATTACTTTTGTGACCTTGGGCAAATCATTTAACTTCTCTAGGCCTCAATTTCCTCATCCATCACACTCATAGTCTGGATTAAACAACTTCCTTAGTCCCTATGATTATGATTTGTTATTATAGCTAGGTGGGGTATTGGCTGCTTGTGGGGTGGTCACTAGAACAATCACACCAATTTTTACCTCTCACTGATACTGGATTGTTTTCTTAAGTTTCTCTCCAGAGTTCATAGGCATTCTGAGGTAAGGATATGTGGAAGATTACTAATATTACTCCCCACCCCCTACCCTTTAATCTCGACCTTCTGAATGAGGAAAATCTCCTTTTCCTTTTGAGTTTGTGTCTCTTTTCTCCATCCAAATAGATCTGGACAAAAATAACTTAACAGTAGTTCCAAGTAACGTAGACATACCAATAAGCAAGGATCTAAAGGAACAGGCTTCCACTTGAAGACTATAATGGCTGTATCTGGTGGGGAGGACCCCACTACCAACCCTTTTACTCACTGATATGAAAGGAAACAAGAAGCGAGTGGTCAGCCAGGTAAATGGAGGCCAGCTTCTTTGGGCAGTGCTCCAAGTAGGAAGAAGAAAGGCACTATGGGATGGATTCCTATAGTCTCATCAACCATCAGAGCTATTTTCCACTCCAGTCTACTCTCTCATCCTGCTGATTTTGACTTCCCTCCCCATCATGCATGCTCTGTAGGATCAATCCTCCCTCTCCTCCATCTCTGCCCATGGCTTCTCTGCACCTTAAACATAGGACTTATTCCCAGAAAGAACTTCCTTTCAAGGTCAAAAACCCCCAGAACCTTGGAGAATTCTGTGCAAAGCCTACAAGTTTGTACATAGACTCACCCTAGCAGCTCTGGCATGTCAGGGGGTGGTACAAATTATCACAATTGAACAGATTAATCAACTTATAAAGGTGAAGCTGTGAAAACTCAGATTGAAAAAACTCATCCCCAACATTTCTATAGTCTTTTTCATCTTCCTTCTGGGGCTCCTAAAATAATTATTACACAGTTGTGTCCACATTGGAATGCTGGCACCAAGTCACATTAATGGTTTGGAACCAGTCTAGCCAGCTTGACAAGGTCATCCTGGTGAATGTTAGCAAGGTCAAGTCCTTGGTACAAGGTCCTGATCTTGTGGTTTTACAACAGACTCCTTTATTCACTGAGTCGATAGGGGAGCTTGGGAGTCCTTAGTAGGTCATCTGTCCTAAGGTAGTGTGGCTCACGTAGACAACAGGTCATAATAATATTCCCCTATCCCATTTCCCCCTAGGACTTTTGCTTCTCTTATAGAACCACAGAACATCAGAGACAAGGCAGGAAGGGGTACGAGACTTGGGATGTGAATTTCCCAGGATGAAAGAGTGAGTTGTTGTCTAGAGGTTCTTCTCTTGTCCCCTCATTCAAGTGACTTTCCCTCTTTCAACCTTAGTCATGAAATCTGTAAAAGGAGGGAATGGATCAGTCTCAGCAGATTCAATTCTACAATCATTTATTCAATGTCAACTTTATTTCATATTTTTTATAAAGTACAAGGTCTTTTGCCACATTAGAAGACAAAGAAGAATAAATACAATCCCTGCCTTCAAGGAACTCACAGACTGATAGAAAGTATAATACAAGAGGATGAATGATGAGAGATGAAATGTAATAATTATACAAGAAAGACTGTCAAGGTGTTGGAGAGGAGGCTTAGAGGAAGCACAGATTGCCTCTGTCTAGGGGAGATCCAGCAAGACTTCATGGAAAAGACGAGGCTGAGCTGGATCTTAGGAGCTGGGAAAAGATTTCAACACATAAAACATGA